>NC_090447.1:831097304-831743668 GCF_031143425.1 Pleurodeles waltl | reverse complement strand
TGTAATGCATTATGCCCACTAGGTGCTAAATATATGCTTACGCTGCAATACTTTCAGTTGGTTTTTTTTCATGTGGTTATGTCCTATAGGGACTAACTATATGGTAACATAACCATGTTTCTTACAAATGCTATTTTCATTATGGTGTCCTCTTGGGGCTGTTCTGAGCATTACAGTCTAATGCCAAATGTTTATTTTTGATAAAGGTTGTTATTGGGTTTATATGATGTATATGTTTTAATAATTCCTTATTGCAATTATGACTATGATTTAGGCAGATTTAACATTCTTATTACACTATGACTGTTTGAACACTCTGGATATGTTTAGGTGACCCTTCTAGTTTATTTCTCTCGTTACTCCTCTGTGGCTGTCTTGTTTTGGGAATTGTGTTAGCCAGCCAGCAACTCTGACGGTGGGGTGGTGAAAGTGGTATTCTATTGGAATTAGCATGGCAGGTTTAAATTAGGATGCTAAATGGCAACATTTTCATTTTTGGTGGCAGAATAGAGGAAGAAGTTAAATGTAAGTGCTTTAATTTATATGTGGGACCGCTGGAATTATGTGGCAGGAAAAGGTCAAATTATGAGACAGTGTTGACTAATTTATATGGAAAGAAACCTCCAGTTATGAATTTACAACACCAATAGCTCTAACTCAAGCAAATGCTAGACCCATTGCATTGCAAATGCTTATGTTTTTTATTGTCATATTCCATGAGCATGTTGGATAGAGAATACGTTAATGTCTCCACTGAACATATCCCAGCTAAAATACTTTGTGACTTGTGCTCAACAAATGAATGCATCAACTTCTTTCCCGGGTTTAAAATGCTTTTAATTCCTTTGTTTTGTAGTTAATACTATATTATAGCATTTGTTTAGCACTTCATATCTGGTTATGGGGTGCCAAAGCATTTTTTGAACAGGTTGCATGCTACACCAACCAAGACTGTGTGTTTGTATTTGTGTTGCAATTGTTATATTTCATGTATTCTGTTATGCTAGAGGCAGGGACCTGCATTGATGGCCTGATTTGAGCAGAGATGAAAAAAGAGACTAAAACTTAAGCCATCCTAGCCAAAGGGGCAGCAAGGTGTACACCAAAGAAGGGAATCATCACAGAAGGGTCAGTAATTCATATGACAACCTGAATCTAATATAGCTTTACTCTGCATTTTCCCATTGGGGACAATATGCAGCAAGACTATTCCATATGGAAATACCAGCAGATCTAGTCAGTTAAACAGTGTAGTAATACAGGTCTTTCTCAGTGGCTGGGGACAAATCGACTAAATGAGTAGCCCAGCGGTTAGCGCTGAATGTATCAGAGTGGTCTCCTGCAATACTTACGGGATTAATAATCAGATTAAATTTAGATCTATTTTATCCTGGCTCATGTCAGTTGGGCTCTAGTCATATTTCTTCAGGAAACAGATTTGAAAGCTTCTACCAAGTAACTAAGAGTATCCAGATTTGCCTCTTTTTTACATTTCTGCAAATGGTCCGGTGTGTAGCCATCCTTTTAGCTCGAAATTTTCCCGGGGAGATGATCTAGGTAGTGTGCAACCTCAAAGCGAGGTAGACTTTGGTAACTTTACGGGTTTATCATCGAATTATCCACCTGGTGAGTTTTTATGGGCCCATAATCCAAGAAGAGGCCCCCTCGGAAGAGATTTACAATGTTTTAATACCTCTTAACGGGCTTGTTTTAATTTGGGGTGGCTTTAATATCATTCAAGATGGGAACCAGGACTGTTCGCGCCTGAATAAATATCAGAATAAGCCGAAATCTGCTTGTTTTTAAGCTAAGCTAACAAGAGGCATAGCTCTGGTGGATCCTTGGTGATTGCGTCACTCCACAGAGTGTGAATTCACATACTGCTCTAAATATTTTAATTCCGCCTCACGGATCACCTTCTTTTTAACATCACATAATGGGAGAAGAGACAGAACTGGGATACTTTCAAATCCCTTCTCTGATCACTCCGTTCCTTTTGTTGATGTTAAAATCCATTGGCTCTTGCAAGATCTACCTCAGTGGTTACTTGATAAATCCTTATTACCCCAGGAAAACTGGGTAGCAGCCATGCAGGTGGTGCTAGCAGAGTTTCTGCATAGGAATGAGGGCACAGCGTCCACCGCTGCTGTAAGATGGGCATGTAAGCCCTTTATTCAAGGTGAATCTATCTCATATCTAGCTCAGATTAATAAACTTTGAAATTAGGAAATCTCTTCCTACAAGAGGAGTTTGAGGAAGCTCATAGAGCTGACTCTATGGTTCATACAGATGAATCTAAAGCTAGCCTGGAAACTACGGGTCAATGATTTTAAGCAATTTGTTACCTCTAAGGAATTAATCAATCAGAACACATGCTTTCAGCAGCTCTAAGAGGAAAGTTAACATACTGGACACTTCCTGGCCTGGTCGGCCAAAAAGAAAGTAAATCAAGAGGTCATCAAATCTAGTTTTGTCGCTAAACAGAACCTAGTTGTTTCAGAGCCTGAGCAGGTTGGCATGGTTTTGTTAGATCGCTATGCCAATCTTTATACTTCTACCGTCAATCCCTCGACTGAAGCAGCTGATGACTTTTTGCATCCACTGAAACTACCAATATTGAGTATGGAGTTAAAAGATCTGGTGGGGGCTCTGATTATGATTATGGAGACTAAGGACTCTATCAGACCCCTGCTTAATGCTGAGGCATGTGGCAATGACGGCTTGCCAGATGATTTTTATAAGGTATTCTTTGCCCAGCTGGTAAAGATTTTAACAAAGCTTTTGAACAAATTTCTAGTAGTGGAAATTTCTGGTGAGTTTACTGAGGCGGTCATCATAAGTTTCCTGAAGAAGGATAAGCCTCCCACAGACCTTGGTTCATATCGACCCATCAGCCTGTTAAATTGTGACTATAAATTATTTCCTAAAATGTTGGTGTTAGGAATTTCACCAGCCGCGGTATCAGTGGTACATGGTAACCAATGGCTTTTTGCCAGGCAGACCAATGACAATCAACACAAACATTCTTATCCAAGCAAACGATTATTACTCTAACAATAAGATCGAGGCTGCAATAATGAAACTCGATGTGGAGAAAGCCTTCGACCGCGTCCAGTGGGATGTTTTGTTTTCGGTTTTGGGTTTCCCCCCCAAAGTAGTCCCAACTGTTGAAAAAAGTATACGCCATGGCGGTGGACAAAATCATGATCACTGCACAGGCGGTAGGATTTGTTCCAATAAAAAGGGGTACTAGGGAAGGGTGCACCATCTCACCTGTTCTTTTTGCTTTGTTTTTAGAACCCCTTGGCCACGGCTCTTAGACAAGAACTAGTCAATCTCTGCCTCCCAGAGCCCCAAAACTAAAATTGTTTGCCGATTATATGATGCTCTACTTAGCAGGCAATGGTCAGAATATCCTTTATACCTTTAGTAAAATAAACACTTTCACCGATATTGGAGGCTATAAGATTAAGCAGATGAAGTCTGAGGTTCTGCTATTTCACTGTTTACCTACAATTTTGCCCTCGTTAAGCAGCATTACGTTTTTGCCACTAGGTCAATCGGGTATCTGGGTATTTTTGCTGCCCATCAATTTTATTCAAGCTTAACTGTACCCCAATATTGAATAAAGTGCATGGGTTACTAACTGGCCTACCCTACCTCTGACAATCATAGGGCAAGTGGCACTTGTCAAAATGTTGGTGCTTCCCTTGTTCATCTTTGTATTTTTAAATGTAGTGATTAAAGTTCACCAATCTTTTTTTTTTTTTAATTGATCAAATCATACATTACTTCCTATGGCAGGGGAAAAGGCTTGTACTAAACTATCTACAGTCCAGCTCAGCAAAGAGAACGGAGGGCTAGCACGTCCACATTTCCTGAAGAATTACCAGGAAGCTTTTTTTTAATTGGCTGAATTGCATCGCTCGTCAAACTAGCTCAATAAGTTGCTTTTATTTGCAGTGTATGCTCAAAGAAGTGGGCGTTCAGCTCGCCTCCTTCTTGAAAATTCAGAAGTTCCCTAAACGTTCCCAATATAAGCTACCACACATTTTAAGTAGTAAATCTAGCCAGCTCCAGGACAAATATCAATTCCCCCTGTTACTAAGAGAGTGCCGATTGGTATGATTATCTTTCAATCCGTGTATCATCGAAAAGTGAGAAAGGGCTGGCTTTTCCAGACTTAATAATTTTCTCTTAGCAGGGCATATGCAATCACGAGGTCAAATAGTTTCAGAAAATTCATGAATATCACCCATATTATTTCACTCATATTTTCACATTGCCAAGCACCTGCACGAATATATCAGAGTATCCAGCCCAATGAAGCAAAATATAAAGCCCATTTTGTGAGTAAACCCATGGGATTGGGGAATTGGTATTGGGTTTTATATGTTTGTCTACAAGAAATGATTGCTGTTGCAGTGTTAGCTTCTATTTCACAAATTACAGGAGACAAGATGCACTTGGCCTCTTCGAGCCAGTACACCCTTATGGCACATCAGGCTTACGAGAAGCTAATTTTAAAACAAGCATTGGCAATGCCAGTAGACCTTGGCAGTCTGCAAACTGTAGGCTTTGGCATCTGTGTGCAACAGAGGACCACCTCGTCCTGCCACACCCGGCTCCCATGATAGTAATAATGCTTGTGCTGGCTGCGGAATCTGGCCTATACTCCCCTATGTAGCAAAGTGCATATACCATTAAATCCCAGTGGTATGTACGAAGTGTGGCAGTCCAGTGGTGCGTAAGAAGTGCGTAAGAAGTGCGTGTCTCCTGGAGTCTTAGTGGTGTGTATGTTTTGCGTGTACTGTGGAGTCCCAGTGATCTGTGAGAAGTGCATGCACTGTGGAGTGTAATTGGTGTGCAAGAAGTGAGTGTATTGTGGCGTCCCAATGATGCGTAAGTAGTCTGTGTCCCGTGGATCCCACTGGTATGTAAGAAGTGCTTATACCTTGGAGCCCCAGTGGTGTGCAAGAAGTGCGTGTACCATGGAATCCCAGTGGCGTTTAAGAAATGAACGCTGTTGTGGGATCCTGCACGTGTAACATGAGCAGTGTTGCTTGCTGGTGCATGTGCGTGTCTGTAATAAATACAGTTAAGGCATCCTGTTCAGGTGTCCAAGTGTTTTTTTTCCTTTTCTGGGAAAATTTAACTATCCCCGGTCACTTTCAGAATGCAGGGCCTTGTGCATCTGTTCCCCTTTTAACTGCAGTTAACTTGTTCATCGAACAAATTAAAGTATGTACGTCAGAGTGTGGACTGAAAACACATGCGCTCCTGTTAAGTGGTGAAAAACAAAACAAGACACCGTGGCAACATAAAAAATGTTATATCTGTCTTTTTTTTAATTTTATTTTTTATTTTTTATTTTTAACGGTGCTTGTTTACTTTCCTTAAAAAGACAGCCCTCCTAACCTGTGGCGGGACCGTCACCCATTTGAAAACAAAAAAGTAGTCCCAAAACAAAGCAAGAAAATGGCCACTGTGTATGCTTAGCAGAAGTTGGGATGTGCACACGGAGAGGGCTAAACACCGCAAGAGGCATGTTGTATGTATGCCCTTGTCAAATGGGGGGAACACAAAATGGGGCGACGATGGTGCCAGCATATGGCGAACGTATGGGCAAACTGAAGCCCACAATTAGACAGCGCACGTGCTTCGTCTAGACCTGAGACCTAAAAATGGCCTTCTTTTCCAAATGGGCCCTTCACTATACCCCTTATCGTCTGTCTCAAATGTAGCCATCTTCATCAGCGGCTCATGCTTTAGGTGTAGGTACGCTATAGGAGACTGGCCCCATGTTGTGTTTCTCTGTCAGGCATTAGCTATCTTTTGGATGACATTTTTCTCTTCAATAGAGGAAAGACTCAAAATACATTTTGTGCCAGATCTACAGGGGGCTTTGCTATGGATAACTACTACTAGTCATCATTTAACGCTACAACAGTATTTCTTTACTGGGGATTTAGTCGTTAAGTCACTAATCCGTCAAAAGCGGAAGTCCTCAGTGTCTCCCACCTTTGAGAGATGGGCTTCCAAAATGTTGCTCGTTAAGCAACGAGAAGAGCTGTACGCGCAAAGAATGTGAGGATTAAAAAAGGATTAGGGGTATCCGGGAGATGGAGTGGCTGTAGTGAATTTTTTCTCTGCTCATTTTCTATTTATACTTTTTTCTCCCTGTCTATATATATTTATCCAAACTGACTGAGAGGAATGGTCATATGTAATACAATGAATTGTTTAATATCTGATTTGCAAAAAAAAAAAAAAGACAATCTGTACAAGGCAGATATGGCTCCAAATAAGTAAAAGGATGCCAAATGTGCCACAATGGAACCTGTTAAAATGAGGAACAGCCGTGCATATTTTTAACGGCAGGGATTCTGTCTAGTGCTGTGAAAATACACCTAAGCAAGGGAAGAAATGGCAGTGCAATGAAGTTTGGCAACTTAAGAAAAAACTGCATAATCTTAAAAAGGCCCAGATTTCACTTACCTTCTGGGAGGCCAAACAAAGGCAAAAGTTTGAAGAGTGATTTGTTCCCAAACACATTCTCATACTCCCTAAGGTGGACAAGCAGCAATTGGTGAATTATAGTATGGTTATTGCTCAGGCCCTAGTAGACCGGCATTCTGCACATCCGTGGGCGAGAGACGAAGCACTATGTAGGTTGCTGCCTTGCCAGCACAAGAAAAGATCGGCCTATTTCATGTTACCCCTCTGCCCCCAGCTCTCCATCTGAGCCCAAAGGTTTTCTTAGAACCCAGGGATCGATGGTTTTTTAGTTTAGATAAGGAGATATCCTCTAGCTCTTTCAGGATATCCTCCCCGACACATTCAACTGTCACTATTGATAGGGAATAGCATCAATGTAAAAAAGAGAAAGTATACTCATAGGAAATTTACCCTACTGCACTTGTTTTATTTAAGACTGCATTGTGGCATAAAATTGGAGTTCTCATTTTGTTCAATCTGAGCCAAGTCCTTCTCTGACCTGCGAGCCTTGCAAAAAAACATATTTTATACATATTTTAACTCTCATTTGGATCTCCCGGGTTCTATGAAGGCCTACTGGATTTACCATATGCTTTTCACAATAAATGCCTTTTCTCATACCTTTCAATAATAAACAGATCAGATCTGTGGCACCTTGCATAACTTTTTCCCAATGAAATAATCAGACCTACAGCCTTGGCTTTCGGCGTGTCATAATAACCAGCACAGAAACACTGTATTGAGCATAATGTGCAATGCAAGCACTCTTTTTCTTGCACAAATTCTGCTCAATCCGTTCCAGTAAGGAGGAAGATCACCTAAGTGGGGGTGCTACAGCCCCGCATCTGTTTATCAAGACAGACCTGAAATTATTATGGCGTAGCCTTGTAAGCTACTTGCACTTTTCTTTTACCTCTTCCTAGATTATGTAGCCGATGCTCCAGACTAGTTTAAAGTTTCTGATTCATTCACATTTCCCCATTCTACACTTCCATTTCTTCTTTTTGCATCTCCGTGTTGTTGTTTTTGTCAAATTAGACAAGATTCTTTATATGATGTGTATGATGTTGTTACATGGCAAAACTACCCAAATGTAGTGACAAAAATGCCTCGTGTGAACCTAAACTTTCATTCAGTTAACAAAAGTTATGAAAAAAATTACATTTAGTCGTTTACTTCAGAGTTAGTTATCCGGCATACACATGGGAGTACACCATTCGATAATACAAGTAAAAAAGCTTTAGTTCTGGAATTAAGATTTCTAATGAAGGTTTCTATCAGCACTCGCTAAAGCCATGGGGCACGGATGCTCAGCTGTATGTGTTGGCTTAACTCCACTGCAGTGCCTTTGTGATATTTTAAAACCATTTGTTGAACACTCTTCAGAGCTTATTTAAAACAGAAAACTGACTTGTCAGTTCAGGTTGTAACTTGATAATTGCCAGTAACCGTTTTTTATAACAATATATTGGCAGCTGTTGGTCTGTCTAGAATATAATGTAATTCATTAGTGTGCTGTAGAGTGTTTTAAATGTATTATTGTTTGAATACCCTGGTACTGCTGTTAATTCTGAACAATTCTTTCTCTCTTCTCCTAGGGCGGGAGCAGTTTCATGGCCTTGGCTCCATGTACTGCAGAGGAGCGGCTGCCGTCATCCTTGTGTACGATGTATGTAACCTGCAAAGCCTTGTGGAGCTTGAAGATCGGTTCTTGGCATTAACAGATACTGCCAGCCCAGACTGCATCTTCGCCATTGTTGGAAATAAGGTTGACCTTACGGAAGAAATCCCTGTGGGTCAAGAGACTGAGGAGCAAAAGCTTGCTAGCTTTTCATCCTCAAACAAAGTCCGCCGACAGGTTTGCAAGAGTGATGCCATTGCTTTGTACCAACGAATACTCAAGTACAAGATGTTGGATGAAAAGACGGTCCCGCCAGCAGAAGCCATGTGCTTTGAGACCAGCGCCAAGACTGGATACAACGTGGATTTTTTGTTTGAAAGCATGTTTGACACAGTACTCCCTTTCATTAAGAACAAAAAAGGCAAAGGGTCTGCTGGGACGGTGGATCTGGCGGACTACAAGACTGGAAAGGGGAAAAATTCCAGTTGCTGTTCCTAAGCGTTGGCAATATTTAGCATAGTTCCCAGGATTCATAGTACTTGGGAGAGATACAGATATGCTTGTAAAACCAATTTATGAATTGATGATCCGAGTGCATCCTTTGTGTGGATCCCATCATTCACTTGGAAGAATTTCTATACAATGCAATACAAAATAAATATGAACACAACTATTTATGATTCCTGATTTAAATCCTCTGGGTTTAAAAAACAGGAGTGCTTGCAGTGTTGGTCCTCATAAGGTGCTACGGTTTGCTTAGTTAAGCATTGTCACAATCATTTCAGTTGCTTAAAGTCAGTTGAACTCTTTAGGCATGCTGGCCTGACTTCAGACTCTGCAATTAGACTTCTAATTGTTTTACTCTTTTTGATACTGTGATCCAGACTTGCAAATCATAACGTGGTACTTGCACATAAAATATTATAAAGTTAATTTAAAGCTCGCCCTAATGATGGTTTAAATCCTTTGAAATTCTATGATTATTTACTGCGTCAGTGTACCATACATATGTTATTAAAGCATTGAACGTACTGTGGGGGTAAGAGCGTTCATTAAGTGCATTTGATCACAAGCGTTTTGTTACAGGAGTACCCTGTTTTTACTCAGCACCGTGGATGAGCTAAAGTTAACATATGCTATTGCAGTGGAATCCATATTCTCATCACGTTTAATTGCTGCTGTTCCCTTTTGCCATGAGTACATTCATTATTGTTTGACGGTGCCTTTCACACGAGATATTAATAATTCACTTGTGTCATAAAATGTTGAAGATAAATTTGAATGATAGTAGTTCCTCACTGCTTGTCTCCCCTTCTACCTCCTATCTCGATTTTCAACTTTTTTCGCATGAACATTTGGCCATTTAGCATTTCAGCCCAACAAAAACTTATAAACAGAGCGCATAAAAAAGATTAGGTATATTTTATTTTTAGATAAGAAAACTGAAAAAGTGAACAATAAGTAATGAAGCCAAAAAGGTGAAAGTGGTCAAAGATGTAGACAAAATAGAAACTTGCATTGAGCTTCAAGTAGGGGCGGGAAAAGGTGAAATGACCTGTTTAGTTCACTGTCTCGAATACTTTATCCTTCTCCCTAGCAGACCTCATCTTGCCTTCCTAAGTTGGCTGCCCTTTAAGAAACATACTGTTTTCCTAGCTAAATCTTGCAGCTCCTCTTCCAATAAATATGTGGTCTATATCATCTATTTGTTATTTACGACAAGTGATGTCTTCAGTTCTCGAAAATGTGTGCACTTTATGTCGCAGTACAGAGGAAAAGGATATGGCACAAGGAAAAGAATATGGCATAAATGTTCAGTAAATCCTAAACTGTTGGGCTAATCAGTCAGCTTTCTTCTTGTCCTTAATTCTAGTGTTTACAGAATACTAAATCTGGCCAACATCAACAGCTGTCCTTTTTTTTATTTATTTTTATTTTAATTTTTTTATTTTAAGGGTTTTCACAGTAAACGATGTCATGTAAAGAATCAATCTTAGATTACAGACAAAGCAGCAAGAGCACATTGATCCCTTTGTTGGAATGGAAATTACCATATCCCCTGTCTGACCCCCTTAACCACTGCCTTTTCCTCTGGTGGTACCTAGCAGAAGTAGAAGCATGGTGTCAGGGGGTTAGTCAGGGTTCCAGTTTGAGCCTACAGCAAAGGGACCTGTCCAGCTGATTTCTCTTGTCCCATACATTAGCCAGGTGCCTATGTCTTGCTTGTAGACTCTTGCTGTGAAAGCCTTCAAAGCGAAACCACTGACAAAAGAGGAGGCACCACTTAATATCTCTTAATGCCACGGTGACCAGAAACACCAACAGGCTAGCACCATTTTCTATAGGTGTCCATATCCCCGGTCCCCTGCATAAAAGGCTACATAGTTTATCCAAGGAGGGTAATTGATTTCTACCTCTAACATCATTTCCCACAGATAGTGGGTTTTTTTGGCCAGGAAGTACTAGCTAATCATCCTCACCCAGACAGAGCTTTTCTGCTATAGTGGCCAAACAAGTTGGCACATTTAGAATACCGGTAGGTAAAGTTCTCTGTGCCCGTGCAACCCAATAGTGTGTATTCTCGGCTGCACTCATGCTTGTTGTAGCCTTTGAACAAAAAGGAGAATATTCAGAACATCTGTTTGTATTTCAGGTTAGGAGATATATGTGCCAAGAATCAGGATACTTATGCCAGATGCATACAAATATTCACACACAGTTATTTCCGTATGAGTTTACCAACAAATCAAATTGTGAGACCTTGCTGATATGGCGACAATGACATGGCTATAGGAGTGCTTGTAAAGTATGGTGGAAGAGCTTTGTTCTTTCACGTTACTTTAAACTGTGTTCTTCTAGGGCAAAAATACATGTTTTTTTTCCAAAGTCATGATTGTCCTTAGAGACATAGTCGTATCCTTCCATGAGTTTACTACGAAACCAGATACTGTATCACCACCCATCATTCTTTGGATCCCTGTGTAAATGAAGATTTCCAAAATTAGCGTTGCTGTCATTAAACCAAAACCAGACCTGATAGGTTTGCTAACTACCACAGAAGATGGATTCTGAAGCCAGGATCTTATACTATATGTAGGAGAGAGTGGATATAAGTCAAGTGTGCCTTGCAGTGACGCAAATGCTTCATTTTTTTTTACATTAACACTGTGTAGTGTACCTTTTTTCCATATCCTCAGAAAATGTCCTTCCAGGGCCATCTTGCTGCTGTGGTTGGCCTGGTCATTCTAGAAAATGATCTGCCTGATGGTCTCCTGAATATTATTAGTTCTTAAGGATGCATCACACGAAGTCGATTGCAGCTGCAAATGTCTTTGTAATGTGGTATGAATGTTGAACCAGAGCCTGTCATCAGCATCTTCTCAATACTGCAGGATGTCCTGACGTGGTGGGCACATTTACGGGACAGGATTCCCTTCATCCATTCGGACAGTCCTTTCTTCATTGTAAGTGGCTGAATGGAGTTTGATTGGGGTTTCACAACATGCTTGTTCACGCCATCCTGTAAGTGAAGCAAGACTGCTGTTGCAAATCAAGATTCCGGAGCACCAGACTGTCATTCGTTTGCTTTAAAGTGGTTTCCCCTTTTATCCTAGCCCAAATATTTCTGGTGTACACAGAAAGTATAGCACAACAGTGTTGTGCGTCACAAAGGAGGCAGTGCTCATGCCCTTCTCCTGGCTGCTGGTGATAGACTTCTTAAATGGGACACAAAGCCACTGTATTTTTAGGAGTCTGGAACATACAGCAGACAGCCTCCACCAGCTTCATAATTTCCCAAAGAAATAGCATCGAGAATGTTACATTGCAATCTCCAGCTGCTGATGATTTACCAGATTCAACTTGTCTCATGATTCTAAATGTTATACACTCAGATGAAACAGCGACTGTGAGATTACACAGCATGGGTAAGGCAGAGTTTTATCTTCTATGCTTTCCAAGGGAAAGAACCGTAATCTTTTGAAAGCAGGAAATTTGTCTCATAGAACATCTGATTCTCTGTCCACTCTGTCGCTGAGCTTAAATGCTTGGCCCTGGAGTGTTCGTGTTTCATGCACCTATCAGTGACAGCCTAGTGGTTGTCACTGACAAGTTATTGGGCATTGGAAAACAAGAGTGTAATAATCTTCTATCATGTTAGCAAAATTAGATTCCTAACATTATGAAGATCCTTCAGGCATCAGATTAAATCAAGAAATCTTTTCTCCAGCAATAGCTCTCCCATGCCCCCAGATGGTGCCATGCGGCCTTAGCCATGACTCAGTCCACCCTGGATGGAACGGCTTCAGAATATACTAAGTGCCAGCTAGCTTGCTTGCATCAGCTCCTATTTTTCCATGCCTGCTCAACGTGGCTGTTGATAGCTTCTTGGTTCTTCGCCAATTATAGTCCTCTGCTTTTAACTGTGACTCAATTAAATGTCTCCTCCAAAGATTTCAGTGTTCAAACTCTGTTGCATATGCAACAAGATGATATCTTTGTTAGAGGTTCACAACATCTGTATGTAGTGTCTCTGTGCTAAACATAACTGCTCGGCCAGCAACTCATGTTCCTTGATGCATCTGGAGGCCATCAGGGAGTGGGTAAGTCAAACTTTATTTGGCCAAGGCCTGCAATGACAAGTTCCCAAGAGGGAACAATCTCCCAAAAAGGTCTTCTAAAAAAAATGAAGTGCCACAGGAAGGAGAAGTCATCTTCTTTGAAGAGATGGTTCTGCTATGAGACTGTTCTGCTTCCCAATGCCTTTCCTTGACTGTGAGCTGTTCCTCACCTTTGCAGTTCCTGAAGTGAAAAAAGTTTCCATCTACTGATTCCACGCAGGTTGAGGCCTTCTGACTGGCTATTCTAGACCTCTTCAGGGCACCTTCTGTGGCCTCGGGACCACTCTCAAAGGTTAGCCCAATCCTGCAGGGTTGACTCTGATGCCTTCTGATTCTGCACCTCTACAGGCTCAGCCTTAACAATGCTTTCGCCAACGGTTATGATTTTGATGGCGCTGACCCCCTTACATTTGGTGCTGGTGACTATAATGGGGCCAATGGTGCTGCCCTTGGGGGCCAAATTTGGCACAACAGTCTAAACCCTTTTAGTCTATGGACACAATCCTAGTGCCGAAAGCATATTATTTGGACTGAAGTATTTTAAACTTTTTCTGTGGTTTCAGATCCTCTACTACCTTTTAGCAGGGCACTATTGGAGACCCTACCGACCACCTAGGTGAAGCCCTTCTCCAGCTGAGTAGTCCATAGACAAATTGCTAGGCAGCATAGGCTTACTCCATGTGACCAAAAATTCTCTTCAAAACCCTTTCCAGAAAGCCTAGTGGTGGAAGCTTCCTGCACAAAAGGAACCCCAGAATCCTTCTGATGGGTACTCCATATGGAGTGTCAAAGAGATTGAATGCTCTTGGCAAAAAGTGTTGATTTCTGGCACCCTTGCCTTTCACACTGAGTGTGTGAACTGTGTCCTTTTCCCCCCCTGTGTGCACACCTTGTGGAAGCTGGCAAAATTGACCGATTCAAGAATAGCTCAGTCACAACATGCTCACTGGGCCTGGACTCTGCATCAAAGAGGTTTGTTAAACAGTAGTTATAGTTGCATGGTCATTCCAGTCCCATGAGCATCAACATTCACAACCGGTCCAGATGCCTGAACAAATGTATTCCTCCATGTAGGTCAGGAGAGGTTCTAGAGGAAGCTATCAAAAGCAGCAGCAGTTCCAGTCCTCACTGTCTACCAGTGGCTCTGCTGCATTATCTTTGTTGACCCACCCCAAATACCACCAACATCCTGTGGAGGGCGGGTCTCCCATTTCTTCACTAATTGGAACAGTGGACTGCTAAGCCATCCAGCTACTCTGCAAGGGCGACAGCCTACCCTTTTCGTTCTTCCACTAGATCGTTGTTTTTCTGCCATGAGTTGTTTGTTGGCACACGCCTCAATTTTGGTGACCAAAGTTCTTGCCCAGCTAAGGCCCCAAAAGAAAGGCACACTGGATTTTATTCTCATTACTTGTTGGAGTCACGCACTCACCTGATTCCGACTGGGGAGAATATGTTGGACCTCTGATCCCGCCTGGGGCACTGAATGAAACAAGTAACCACAACCTTAATTCACTCGCTGCCTCCGAGGGGAAGGGATGTTGGGATAAAACAAGAAAAAGATAGCCTTGTGTCACTGGGTCTGCTCTGCTGCCTTGCGACACTGCATAGGAGGGTCTGTACTCGCTGGACCTTTGTGTGTGGATCTGAGTGCAGTATACTAGAAACAACAAGAAGAGTAGTTTACTCACAGTTCTCAGCACATGATGTTTAAACAGTTCTTTACAAACATCACTTACAGGCCTCATCACCAATATGGCTTGAGAGCCGATACAAATTCAAAGGAATACCGGAGTGTTCTAGCACGCTGCAGAAAGTCTAAAACAAGAATGTTAAATTCGAAAGTCAAGACTGTGCGCTCAGTCTTTCCGTGTTCTTAACACCTTAGCTGCCGGGCCTCTGAGCACCCATCCCCCCCAATCCCCCCCCAAGTGCTGAGCCCTTTCTTTGGCTATTTGGGGTACTTTGCGCTTAGGCCCCATTAACTTTTTGTCCACATAAGCCATCCACGCCAAATTTGCGTCCTTTTTTTCTAACATTCTGGGGAATTGTAAAGGTACGCAGAGCTTGTGGGTTCCCCTGGAGGAGACCAAGATTTTGGCCAACACACAACTAAAATTTGTTTTAGTTTTTTTGGAAAAATGGAAGGAAGTGCTGCAGAAGAAACCACCTGGTTTTCCCCCGCAAATGGCATCAACAAAGGGTTTGCAGTGCTAAAATCACCATCTTCCCAGCTTTCAGGAACTTGCAGACTATCAGAAAAACTAATTTTTCAACACAGTTTTGGCATTTTACTGGGATATACCTCATTTTTACTTTTTTTGTGTGCTTTCAGCCTCCTTCCAGTTAGTTACAGAAATGGGTGTGAAACCAATGGTGGATCCCGAACAACTAAACATTTCTAAAAAGTAGACAAAGTCCTGAATTCAGCAAGGGGCCATTTGTGTAGATCCTTCAAGAGTTTGCTACAGAAAGTAACAGTTGAAATTAACAAATATTGAAATTGAGTTGAAGAATACAGCCATTTCTGTCTTTGTTTTCTTCCGTAACTTTTCCAACTATGGTAGATTTTTTTTTAAGCAATATACCATTATGTCTGCTGGACCTTTCTGGTTGCGGGATATATTGGTTTTATAGGTTGATCAAGAACCCAAGGTACCCAGAGCCAATAAATGAGCTGTACCTTCCAATGCGTTTTCATTGTATACCGGTTATACAGCAATTCATTTAGTAAAATATAAAGAGTAAAAAATAGGTATCAAGAAAACCTAGCTATTTCCGAAATGGGCACAAGATAAGGTGTTGAGAATCAGTGGTTATTTGCACATCTCTGAATTTGGGGGTTCCAATACTAGCATGTGAATTACAGGGTATTTCTCAAACTGACTTCTTTCTTACACACTGTCTTACATTTGGAAGACAAAAATGTAGAGAAAGACAATTTGCAATAATACTTGTTCTTCTATTTTGTGTTCCCCCAAGTCTCCTGATAAAAATGGAACCTCACCTGTGTGGGTAGGCCTAGTGCCAGCCACAAGAAATGCCCCAAAACACAGTGTGGACACATCACATTTTTCCAATGAAAATGGACGCGTTTTTTTTTTTTTTTTTTTTTGTGCAAATTGCCTAGCTGTGGATTTTAGCCTCTAGCTCAGCCAGCACTAAGGCAAACCTACAAAACCTGTACATTTGTTAAAACTAGACATCTAGAGGAATCCAGGATGGGGTGGTGACTTGTGGGTCTCTCAATGGGTTCTGTCACCCAGAATCCTTTGCAAACCTCAAAATTTGGTTAAAAACCACTTTTTCCTCACATTTGGTGTTGCAAAGTTCTGGAATACGAGGGGAGCCATAAACTTCCTTCTACCCAGCATTCCCCAAGTCTCCTGATAAAAATGTTATCTCACTTGTGTGGGTAGGCCTAGTGCCCACGACGGGAGATGCCCCAAAACACAACGTGGACACATGACATTTTTCCAATGAAAAATTATGTTTTTTTTTTTTTTTTTGCAAGGTGCCTAACTGTGGCTTTGGCCTCTAGCTCGACTGACACCTAGGGAAACCTAGCAAACCTACTTTTTTGGAAACTAGACATCTAGGGGAATCCAGTATCGGGTGACTTGTTGGACGCTCACTGGGTTCTGTCACCCAGAATCCTTTGCACTAGAGAGAGGGAGACAGTGTCAGTTTCTCTCTTTTTTTTTTTTTTTTTTTAATGTGTGGAAAACTACACATATTTAAAAAAAAAAAAGAAGAAAATCGTTCCCCATATGGGTCAGTCCGTGTCGAGAGGGCCGACCTGGCAATTAAAATTTTTTTTTTCTTTTTTTTTTTTAAATGTCTCCCAGGGGGAAAATCCTTATTTTACAAAATTATACTGCTCCCACGGGGAGGGCCCACTTACATGGGGACTCCCCCCCCCCAAACAAGCTATCCCTTGGGCTTCCTGGCTGTGGATCACAGCGGCGATCCATGGCCAGGAAGCGGTGCTCGGAAGGCTTCGATGGAAAGGGGAAATTATCACCTTTCCATCGATGCCTCCCTGGCATCTGGGAAGGCCGTTTTTACCTTTTTTCCCCCACCGGAAAAGGGAGAGGATGCTCACCTGCTTCTTGATCCTCTGGAAAAAAAAATGGTGACATCCGCGTGCCTCGCAGTGTGCTGATGCCCCAGATGGGTGGGAGGGGGGCAGGGGGAGCTTCCGCGTCTCCCGAGGGGGTAGAAGAAAAAAAATCCCTCCCTGGCATCGGCCACTGATTGTGGCCCGCACCAGGGAGGGTGTGCGTGTGTCGGCCATTGGCCATAGTGGGGTTAATACAAAAAACCTGTCAAGAATACCAACATGAAGACCTTCAGTTCAGAGTCAAATAAAGTTTGGAGTGCCCTCAAGGTAAAAAGTCTGAAGCACTGGGACTTTCAAAATGCAGGAACACTTAATGTCCATTTTCTAAGGGCAGGTTTTCTCTTTGAAGGAATTCCGTCTTAGGCAATTCTCAAAATGTAACTAAGGATTAGTGCACACTAACCTGAGAATCAAGTGCTTAGCCTAATCATTGATTCTTTAACTGAAATACAGAGGAAGGCTGAGGAGCAGGAAGCCGCAAGATGTGGTAGAATCGTAGCTGTGAACACACAGAAACTGGAGATGTCAACGGAGTCAGGATCATGGAATCACAGGAAGGCTTGGAAGACGAGGGCACTGGAGGCCCCAGGTGACTCAGAAGGTGAATGCTGTGAAAATGCGTGCGCAGTACTGGATGAGGCCAAGCCCTGACTCTGATTCAGATGGAGTATTTGTACCCGATGGGAAGACTGTTCCAGAATGGCATGTGGCTCACATGGAAAGGCTGGAAAGTTCCAGTGGTAACCAGGGAGAAAACACGTGTTAACTTTACGGATGTGACCTTTGCTGATGGCAGGTGCAAGTGACAGTTGGAATCGATTAAGCAAACATCCAGAACCAAGATCATTAACCACTAGAGTCAATAAGTCACGCCGGTTGGTGCCAATAACTAAGGCAGGTGGAAAAATACGCCTAAATGGTTGCATGCAATAGGTAATGGCTGATGGAGCTAATAAACTAGAAAACACGTGATCCTCTTAACTCTTACAAGACTGCAACCAGGGGGAGCAATGGTACAGGAGATTCAATGGGGTGAAGAGCTCTGGGAGGGGAATACTGTTTTTCCCAAGGCCGTGAGGCACCAAAGGGGAAAACCAACATGAGCCCTGTGTGCAAAACCCATGGAACAGAGGGTATAAGAGGGGTTTGTGACCGTAAATAGGCCTGAGACCCATTTTGAACCTTTGCCTCTTGAAACTTTTAATTTGGTAGGACATGTTCAAGATGGAGCTATGTATGGCCTTGCCATGAAGGCCTTCCTCCCTTCCATCTCAGAGAATGGTATGCACATTTTGTCCTACAACACTAGCACCATCCATTATATCAGTGGACAAGGAGTTGTGGTATCATGAACAGTGTTGGAAGGTTATTCCACTGTGGTGGTGGATCCAGCCGCAGAGCATATTCTCAGTATCAGCACACTTTGCAGGCAGCCTCAGTGTCAGAACAGATGCTCTAGATCTCCTCTTCTTGGCGGACATAAGTGGGAACCTCATCCCAAGATGACAGTAGTACTCTTTTCCAGATTGGGGTGCCATTGTCAGTCTCTTCAGCAAAGTCCAGACCTGTCCTCAAGTGTCTGTCAGACTTCTCCTTCTGAATAGTTCTCTTGTGACTGCCTTCAGGTTGTGTTGCTTTGCATATCCCCTTTTTTCTACTTCTTTTGAGAGTCCTGCAGAAGGTGCAGGACACTCGAACACAGCTTATCCTGATTACCTTGGAATGGGAGAGAACGATTTGGTATGCCAAGCTGGTGGAACCCAGCACTCAATCTGTCTTTCTCTTCTGTGCAGGGATGGCTTGCTCATCTAGCAGGTGGGCAGATACTTTATCCCAATCCCTAAACCTTGTATTTGCACCCTGGGGATTGAGCGGGCCAACTGGAGTCCCTATTGCTTGCCTCCTGAAGTTGCAGACGTCATCTTGGATGTTAGGAAATCCATTTATGCGGCTCATTGAAAAAGTTTGTCAATCGGTGCAAGTCTGAGCTCTTTTCAGTCTTACCTTTAAGATGTTCCTTACTTCACACACTCTTTTGCCTAGCAATAATTAGCAGTGGCTACTGTAAAGAGTATGTGGCTGCCTTTTCCGCTTTCATTGTCTCCCTCTACCAGTCTTTTTATTTTATTTATGGTGACATTTGTTTTCTTCTACTCTGTTTGTTGTTCCTTCAAGAGATATGAATCTTCTGGTAACTTTATTTTCGTCATTCCCATTCAAGACTATATTCAGTTGTGTTGTTTGACTGAGATGATCTTGGTGGTGATTACTTTAGCCCCTAGGGTTGTTGAAGTACAGGCCCTCAGTCCAGGCAAATTGGTCCTCTACTTGTCCATCTTGATAAAAGTGGCTTCTGCCTTTCACCTGGCACAGTTCATCACTCTACCATTTTAATTCCCTCTTGCTCATCCGATCAAGAAGGAGAGACTGTTTAACCTTGACCCCAGGCATACACTCTCTTCATATACAGCAAGATTGAGTGGATGATTAGTTTTGTGTGCTTTGTCTGTGCCAGGAATGGCAAAGTGGTGACCAAGTGCACCATATTGTGTTGGGTCATTCTCTGTGCTATGATCTGTTATAGCTTTCCCAAGAAAGAGCCTCTGGGGAGCATTCATGTCCACTCTACCAGGACCATGGCTGTTTCTCTGCAGAGGCATTCTCGTAGCTGGCATATGCGGGACCACCACATGGCCATCCGTCTATAACTTTGCTAAAGCCTTCTACTTGACAGCATCAGATGTCATCACATCAAGGATAGGCAGAGTGGGCGGATGAGGCCACAAGGCACTTACAGGTAATGCTGGATAGCTGGTTCTGAGGAACAAGTTTATGGATCCATTTCAGTACCCAGAGGATCTTTATAATGTGAGTAGCCTACAAGATGATTATATATGCACCAGAAATATAATTAATGAAGATCTGTAAATTTGACTTTTGGTAGGGACTTCTAGGCACAGATTCCTTATCTTTTGAATACTTCTCAGGTGTCGGACTGGATCCAGATAATTTTCAGCAATACCTCTGCACGCTGGTATGGGGTGCCTTGTGGCTCCACACAGATGCTGTCCCACTCCCGAAATGACGTGCAGAGCCTATATTGGCACCAGTCACGTTCTCTAATCTCAGTTCCTTTCTTTCTGCAGTACCAAATGCAAATCCAGAGCTACCTCACATCTCTTTGAGACTCCTATCACTTCGAAAAAGATTAAAAAAGTGTCCAAGGGAAAAAGGACCTCTCCAAATGGAAGGTTTTAAACCTTGTAGGGACTGTCGCAAACTAATCTCTGTGACAGACCCGCTCCAGGTTTGCCTATGGTCGAGTCACAAGTCTAAGGCTTGCAGTTATTGCACCTTGATAAATCCAAATGCCGTATGAGACTGCAAGGCGAAATTCCACATTGCCAAGCACCAGAAGACTCTGCAACAGGACTGCTTGAGTTCAAAAGTTTGGTCCTGGTCTTGTTCCATATCCAGAAGTTGAACGAGTCATTCCAGAGGTCGGTCTTTGTCTCAATTAAAGTTGTTTGGCAAGTCAAATAAAAAACACAAGAAATCTAAGCAGGTATTGGCCCCTTCTTGCCGCCGTACCTATCCTGAGACTGTGCCGGAATCGCGTCATATTTCACTCTTGCTCCTGAAGTCATTCGACATCAGAACCTATCCCGCAGCTTGTTATGATACAGCCCGAGTTTCTGGGGCCGTCCACCACTCCAAAACATATCATAGAGTTCCACAAGGCCATGCTCCAATTCTTCAGATACTTGCCTCCTCCCTCTGGTGAGCCTTCGTGCTCCACGGAACAGAGAGGCCCTCCATCTGGAATATCACTGGGGGGGGGGGGGGGGGGGTGTCACCTGGACCCTCTGAACCAACTTCAGGGCCTCCTCTGGCTGCAGTTCTGACTCCCTCTCCGGTGCAGAGGTCCACACTGGTTCCTGGAACTTCAACGCTGATGCTGTCCCTATTAATGCTGGAAGATGAGGTAACTATTATACTTATTAACATTATTATTATAATTGTTTATGTATGTGTGTGTGTGTGTGTATATGTATATATATATATATATATATATATATAAAAAAGCTATTGTATACACTGATGAGGTACCTAATATAGCCCTTAATATACATATATATAATTTCTATTATACTTTGACTCAGTTGGTGCCAGTTCAACCTCGACCGACGCTCCTCCAGGCCACTGTAGCGGATACAAGATCACCCACTGCATCAGGAAGCCTGGCGGAGGGTTTGCTATCATACATAATGAGTCTATCCAATGCACCACCACAAATGACATCACACCAACCATGAAACACCTCATCTTTCAACTCCAAACAGACTGCAAAACCACCATCAGGGGCACTCTCGCCTACCGACCTCCAGGACCACATCCAGCCTTTTTCAACTCCATCGCCCCCCTCGCCATAGACTACAACAACTACCTTTTCCTACCTCAACTTCCATCTCAGCGACCACAGTGAAATCAACATTACCAATCTCCTCTACAGCATGAACAACATAGGACTCACTCAGCTTGTCCACAGCCCGCACACACCGCAGGTCACACGCACGATCCTATATTCACCTCCAACGACTGTATCCGGTACAGCCACACCACAGAACTCATTCGAATTGACCACTCCATCATCCACTTAAACATCACCAGCTTACAGACCTCTGCTACCAGTCTGCTCAGCGCCCCTGCTGCAACTGGAGCAAAGTCTCAAAGGATACATGGATTAATGTTCTCAATAACACACACCCAATCTCCTCTCACAACCTAGATCAGAACGTCAGTAACCTCAACAATCGGATCACCACCTGCGCTAACAGCATTGTTCCTGCAGGTAACAACACCCACAGAAGGCCACAAAGTAGGCTAGCTGGTACACTGAAGACCCCCAGAACCGCTAAACCACACTGTAACAACCTCAAAGGAGATGCGCAGCAAGGACACGACAAACAAGACTGCCTTCAAGACAGACCTCAAACTCTACCAAAGACAGTTGAGAGAATCAAAGAAAAAGGCCTAACACATTGAATCAAGCTCTAATAACAGCAAAGAACTCTCAAACGTTGTCAAAGAATTCTCCAACCCCTCAGCTGCAACAAACAACATTACCCCCTCACATGAACTCGGCCACTCAGGGACCCTAACCGACCCATGCTGTCACCACATCTTCAGCTTGGGTGAAGCCAGAATTGGCCACATACTCACCACCTTGTTCAACCCCTCAATTGCCACGCCACCTTCCCCGAGGACTGAAAGTATGCAGAATTCAACAACTTGTGAAAGAAACCATCGGCAGACCCCAGTGAACTCAACAGCTAACCACTGATCTCCGTGCTCCCATTCCCAGCCATGGTATCAGAAAAAGCCATCAACTAACAACTCTCCTCAGATCTGAAACTGAACCTCGTACTTGACTTCTCCCAGCCCGGATTCCGCAGCAACCAAAGCACCGAGACAGCCTTCTTAGTAGCTACCGATGACTTATGAGCACTACTCCAATGAGGAGAGACTATGGCTCTTGAATGCCTTCAATAAAGTCTCCCACCACACATTCATCAAAAGGCTGCACAACATAGTTATCCAACAAGCCGCCCTCTGATGGATTGCATCTTTCCTCACCGGAGACCACAAAAAGCTCCCCTTCCCCCATTAACTCTGAACCCAAGGAAATTATCTGTGGAGTACACCAAGGATCCTCGCTCAGCCCCACCCTCTTAAACACTTGTAGTACAACTCTGGCCAGCATCACCAAAACCCACAGACTCAACATCATATCCTGTGCTGACGACACACAACTCATCCGCTCACTCTCCAAAGACACCACCAAGACCAACTTCCGCAACTGCATGGCAGACGTCACCAACTGGATGAAGGACAACTGCCTGAAGCTCAACACAGATAAGAACGAAATACTGATTTTCGGAAACCAGAGCTCCCAATGGGATGCATCCTGGTGGTCCTCAGAATTCGGGCCTGCTCCTACCACCACTGACCATGCTAGGAACCTCAGCATCATTCTGGACAACAAGATAACCATGACGACTCAGGTCAACTCCGTCTCCTCCTGCTTCTTCATTCTCCACATGCTTTGTAAGATACTCAAATGGCTACCCAAAGCTCTACAAGCACCATCACCCAGGCCATCATCTCCAGACGAGTGGACTATGGCAACGATCTCTACACAGGGTTCACAGCTCACCTCCTCCTACTACATACCATACGGAACGCTGCAGCCAGACTCATCCTGGATCTTCCTAGATGAACCCACATAATTCCATGCTTCAGGAAACTCCACTGGCTTCCTTTACAGAAAAGATGCCAGCTCAAGCTCCTGACCCATGCATGTAAGGCACTACGCAACTGCAGATCCATCTACTTGAACCACCGCCTGAATTTCCATCAGGCCACTCCGCTCTGTCCCTTTCTCTAACCCTCGCGCCCAGTATCTGACGTTGCAGATGCGGAGGTCGGGCCTTCTACCTCGTAGCTAAGACATGGAACAAGGTACCCTTTCATCTAGGGACTTCCCCATTTCTTCCAGAGTTCTGATGGGTCCTGGCAATTCGGCTAATTAACTGGACCCTGCCAGCATGTGGATACCCTAACGGGTGACAAGTAGTGCTCTACATATCTACTGATTGAAGTGCTGCGTCCTCCACCTGAGCCTTCTAAAGGGGAAAAACATACTATCCATTCCTTGTTGGCACGGATTCTGAAAGTGATTACAACAGGGTGATGTGATTGGCCACACATACCACAAAGAGAATTTGTACAACAAATTGCAAGAGACTAGTCGCTTTGATGCATCCCCTCAAATGGGACTCCTCTCATCATCTGGTCCTGCCACTGAGGAGAGTGCTACCTGCACCATGGTAATGTGTAGGACGGATAAACTCCTTGACTTCTTGCTCCCTATCTTGGAGGTCAAGACCAGTGTTCTTACAAAAGTCCTTTAGCTGGGGCAAATATCCACTGAGCCCCACTTATCTTTTAACACGGCCCTTATGGATACTTTGTTGGGGGCATGGGCCAAACATTGCTCTGGCCCCCCAGGTCAACCACCAGATTGCATGACACCATTGGCCTGCCCCAGGCGCCCAGCATTTTTATCTCAGTATCCTGTGCCTGAAAACTTGGTGATGCAGGCATCCGCAAGCAAGACTAACACCAAGGCATTCCCCATTACTCCCCCCCCCCCACTCTGGAGTCTAAACAGGTGGAGAAGTTTGGAAAAAGAGTTTTCTCATCCACCAGCTTTGTGATTCAATCTGTCAAGCCATCTGACTCCTGGGGTCAGGTATTTTTCTGCCCTTTGGGATTTGGTAGCTCGGGTCCTCCAAAGTGTTCCAGAAGACCTTGGACCTGTCTTCACTCAGGACCGCTGTGACATGGGCAAGTTTACAATTTGTTGTGATTTAGGCACCACCAATTCCATTGGACGGCAGTGTCCCGATTCACTGCTACACTTGGTTGCGGTCCACCTGTTTTTAAGCCGCTGTCCTTCATGGACATTCCGTTTGGTAGGACTCACCTGGTTGCTGACCTGCATACTCCACTCTTCAGCGGTTCAAGATAGGGGCCACAAAATGCTCCTTGGGCTTGTCAGCACCACCTCGCCAGCTACATCAGCTTTACAGCTCCTTTTGTGGCTTAGGCAGAGGTGCCCCACACTGCTAAGAAAACCAACCTCCACATGCAGTTAGCAATTTCCCAGTCAAGACTGTGGTACCACCTGCCCCCTTGGTCAAGGTCAGTGGCCTACACAGTCCACTACCCTCCTGCAGCCACATTTGCCAAACCCCTTTAGCATGCTCTTAGCAGAGCTCATCCACCCAGTGGGACGCAGGGCCGATGATTCATGCTGGGTTGGCAGGCCATAGCATTAGGCAGGTGGCACTGGCAAAGTTTTGGCTTTTGGCAGATATGCCTTGCCTATCATTCTCTTGCCGCTGCACCTTCCACCACCACCCCTCGTGTCTGACTGAGGCCATCTGTCTATTTTGAAGCAGGAAGTGTGTTAGAAACTGGGTCTCTAGTTGGCAGAGGTATATACCCTTGTCCAATTAGGGACCACAATCCTAGTCAGGGTAAGTCACAACACTATCCAAATTATCCTGTGCCCACCCTCTGGTTGCTTGGCACTGAGCAGTCAGGCTTACCTTGGAAGGCAATGTTTAAAGTATTTGTGCAATAAATCATGCAGTAACACAGTGAAAGCACCTCAAAAATACACCACACAGGTTTAGAAAAAAGATATTTATCTGAATAAAATAAAGTCAAACAACAAAAATCCAATAAGCAGAATTTAAAATATCACTTTTCAAAGGTTTAAAAAAGTCTCAATCCTTCAAAATCAATAGTTGTTCCTTTGTAACACACAGTACCTGGGATGCATAAAAAATAACGACGCACAGGAACTCCAGAGGAGGAGATGTGTGGTAAGGTAGGGTGTTGCGTCGGATTTTCCAGCGCGGCACAGACAATGCGTTGTTTCTTTCCATGCTACAAGGGGTTACGTAGTTTTTCAGGAGTGCAGTCTTGGATCCTTAATGCAATGCAGGGATATTTTGACACCCAGGAACGGTGCATTGAAAATCCTTGACGTGCTGGTAGAAGGAGCAGGCGAGGCGTTGATCCAGTAGGCAATGCGTTGAATTTTCCATTGCAAAGCAGGCGCTGTGTTGAATTTCCTGTTGGGAAGTTGGTGCTGCATCTTTCCAGTCGGTGGTGTGGCAATTTCCCAGCCGCGATGCAGGCTTTGCTTCGATTTCTTTGACACATAGGGATTTTCTTGAAAAGGTGAAACCTTTGTTGGCCCTGAGACTTCAGAAACAGGAGGCAAGCTCAATCCAAGCCCTTGGAGAATCCTTTAGGAAAAAGACAGAGTTCTTCCAGCAGTCAGGAGTACCAGGCAGCACGGCAACAAGTAGGTATGCAGTCCTTCAGAAAAGCACTCCAGATGAGTCCTTTGGGCATCCAAACAGTCTCTGACAGAGTCCAGGTGTAGGTCCAGAAGTGTCTGATCTGGTGGGGTCAGAGACCCAGTTTATATACTCAAAAATGCATTTGAAGTGGGGGAAACTTCAAAGAGTGGTTTTGAAGTGCACAAGTTCCCCTTTCAGCCCAGACCTCTCTGCCAGGATCCCTGTTGGGGGTGGGGAGGGTGAGAGGGGGGGGTGTCATCAGTCTTTTGTGTGAGGGCAGACCACTGGCCTTTCAAGTATACGAGAGAGCCCCCCCTCCCTTCCTGCCCAGGGAGACCCATTCCAAATGCAGATTTGACTGAGTGTCCAGTGTTTATGGTTGCCTGCGTGGAATACACAAGGGGAGCTGTCAACCAACATAGACCAGAAGTGGATTGAAGACAGGGCTGTAAGGCACAGATTGCAGTAAGTGCAGAAACAAATGCCCAGTTTCTAAAAGTGGCATTTCTAAAACAGTAATATTAAATCCAACTTCACCAGTAAGTGGGATTTTCTATCACCATTCTAGCAATACCGAAACATGACAGGGCTACTCCTTCCAGATCAGAATCTACCACTTAAAAGTATTTGAGGGTAGTTCTAATGCTAGTCTATGAGAGGAGCAGGCCTCACAGGAGTGGAAAACAAACATGACTTTTTCACTACCTGACATGTAAAACACCAAGCTACATCTCCTGCCTTTTACTTACATAGCACCCTGCCCTATGGTTTACCTGGGGCCTACCTAGGGGTGACGTATATGTAGAAAAGGGGGAATTTAAGGCTCAACAAGTAGTTTTAAATGCCAAGTCAAAGTCGCATTGAAACTGCACACACAGGCCTTGGTTTGGCAGGCCTGAGACATGGCTAAGGGGCTACTGAAGTGAGTGGTACAATCAGTGCTGCATGCCCACTAGTATCATTTAATTTACAGGCCCTGGGCACATGTAGTGCACTTTACTAGGGACTTACAGGTAAATTAAATATGGCAATTGGGTAGGAACCAATGTTACCATGTTTAGAGGAGAGAGCATATGCACTGGACAGCAGTGGTAAAGCATGCAGGGTCCTAAAACCAGCAAACACAGGGTCAGAAAAATGGAGGGAGGCAGGCAAAAAGTTGGGGGATGACCACCTTAAGGCTGTCGGGTCTAAAAAAAGTGCAAGCCCTTTCAACCAAAGGGGCTTTAGAGAGGGTGACCGTGCCCAAAGTAGGATGTGGTTGCTATTCCTGCTGCTTTCTGGTGCCCAAGAAGGATGGAGCCCGTCCTATTTCAGGCATGTGCCCTCTAAACGCCTTCCTCCAGAAGGTGAAATTTAAAATACTCACATTGGCCCATGTCATGTCTGCTCTCAACCCTGGAGACAAGATGGTGGCATTGGACCTGCATGACACCTTTTTCTAGATGCTTGTGCTGGGGGCTTATCTTCACTACTTACTTTGGTACAGGAGCATTTTCAGTTTGCTGTGCTCCCTTTTGGTCTCACTAGTTCCCCTCAGGTGTTCACAAAAGTGATGGAGGTGGTGGCATCACATCCTTGAAAGTCAAGGGTGCCTGTCATCCCCTACCTCATAGACTGACTGTTGATGGCATACTTGCCCAGTCAGTCGTCAACCACCTCCAGAGTAAGGTGAATCTCCTGTCATCTTTGGAATTCTCTATCAACATGCTTAAGTCACACCTGACTCCTTCTCAGACTCTCCTGTTCATCAGAGCCATCCTGTGCTTGCCTTTCCCCCAGGAAAGAGAGTTCAGGCTATGAACCTGATCTTTCAGCCTTGGTCTTGGATTTCATTGAGGTCAACTCAAGCTGCTGGGACTTTTGGCCTTCTGTATCCTTCTGGTTGAGCATGCCAGGTGGCATATGCAGGCTCTGCAGTGTCTGTAAGCCCAGCATCAAGGGGACCTCTCTGATCAAGAAACAGTAAAACATCCGCTGTGGTGATTTCTGGACTGTGATTGCATCACCTGCACACTCCTCTCCCTTCCCCAGCCAAAACTGGCAGTGGTGACAGATGCATCGCTTCTGGGTTGGAGTGGCTATCTTGGAGAGGTGGAGGTTAGAGAGCTATCTGCTTGACATTGCAACCTTCCTTCCATCCATCAAGGGGAAGCTGGTAGTGATCCTCACAGACAACACCACCGCCATGTGGCACTGCAACAAAGGTCAGGCCCTTCATCTTTAGAAATAGTTCAATGCCAAGGAATCTTCCTGGTGGTGAACCACCTGGCATGATCATTGAATGCCAGGGTGGACAGGCTCAGCCATTGGCACCTAGTGGATCACAGCTGACAATTAAACCCAGGTGTAGTGCAAGGTCTCTTCCGAGAATAAGGAGATCCTTAGCTGGATCTGCACTACACCACTGAGAATGCACACTATAGCACTTCTGCATGTTGGAGTTTCTAAGGTGTGTCTCAGACTTGTTCTGACTTCAGTGGAGCATGGGAATCCTGTATGCCTTTCTGCTGATATCATTCCTGCCCCAATTTCCCAAGAAGATCAGGACTGACTAGGTCCATGTCATCCTAGTAGCCCCGGATTGGGCACAGATAGTATGGTATCCAGAACTCCTGGGCTTGAGCATCTGTTCTCTGATAAGGCAGCCCCTTCAGGAGGATCTGCTGTCAAAGCAGCAGGGCAGGGTTCTGCATCTGGGCCTTCACAATCTCCACCTTCATGTTTGGAGATTGAACAGCGACAGCTGAACACATTCAGTCTTCCTCTAGAGGTGCTTGATGTCATGTTGGCAGCCAGATATTCCTTGACAAAAACTGGGTAAGTGTATAAACTTGCTGTTGGGATATAGGTGTGACGTGATCTGATACTCTGCAGATAGACTGTCTCCAGGCATAATTATCTGATGTGTTATTTGGTTTGTCCTTAGTTTAGCAAAGCTTTGCTCAGGACACAGGTAAAGGTTACTATTTGGCTATTTTTTTTTTTTGCGGTTGCTGAATCAGCTCTTATTGTTTAAGTCTTCAGTTGTTGTGTGCTTTTTGATAGGTTTACAATAAGCCCTGTAGGGGGGTCCCCGGATTCCAATAATGATTCAGTGAGGGTCCCCGGGTACCAGTAATGATAAATTGGGGGTCCACAGAAGTCAAAAGGTTGGGAACCACTGCTCTAAGGCCTTAGCGCCTTATTTATCCTCCTGTGCAAAAATCACGCATGGGAGGAGGAGGGCCATAAATAATGGCGCTAAGCCTGTTTAGTGCCATTGTTTAACGCCTGGGACCATGGAAGCAGTCCACAGGTGCCCTTCCCTGCACCCAGGGACACCCTTACCCACCCACACTTTTCTAAAAGTGCCATGGGGGGCCTAACGTGAGCCCCCCTACATGGCACTGTGCCCAATGGCCAGGCCCAGGGGACACAAGTCCCCTGGGCCTGGCCATTGGGCAAGGGGGCATGACTCCTGTCTTTACTAAGACAGGAGTCATGTCCATGGGGGTTGTGCATCAAAAAATTACGCTAGTCAGGTTAGAGTCATTTTTTTTACGCTAACCTGACTAGCGCCATTCTTTCACGCACAACCTCCAGTCTTCCCTATGCCTCCCCTACCTGGTTAACGTCATTTATTTTGACGCTAACCGGGCCTTAGCACCGGCTAGCGTCATTCCTTAAATATGATGCCTGGCTGGCATCCAGGAATGGCGGTAGCCAGCGGTATACTTTTTGACGTAAACCTGCGTTAGCGCAGGTTTGCGTCAAAAAGTAGAAATCAGGGCCTTAGTGCTTCCATTCTCCATTGCTGCTTTTCAAGTGTTGGGTTTTACTTGTGCTGTTTTAACACAGTATGTGAGTGCTTGTAATCAAGAGTTATAAATGTTTCTACAGCCTACATGCAGCCCCAGTTTGGAGTGGTTCTCCTTTCAAATGTCCTGCCCAGGCTACTCTCCAAATACGTCCTTTGTGTACTGTTGCTCCTCACAGTATGGTCTTCTGCAATCTGCAAATCCCACAAGAATGGCACAAGCAGGTGTGAGGTTTTGCACTGGCTGACATCAGCGCAACTGAAAGTGTGATCAAGAATGACATAAGCTTGACATTCCCCTAGTGCCACCTTCACCTTGCACAACAGAATGTGCAGTTCTGCTCCTCACCCCCTACCATCTACCAAAAGGCAGTGCTTCAAGAAGTCTCTTTGGCATCCCCTTGCAAACCAACAGGTTTATTACCAAGCCCTTGTGTGCCTCCGTAATGTCACTTTTGATGATGGCCCGGTGGCGCACACTGCAGTGCCATTTTCTACAAGACCACATAAAGGCACCCTGCATGGCTTTACATGGCCTTGTCAATATGGAGTGAGGCAACGCAGCGCAAGTTGTGCATTGTTTCACACTGTAATAGGGAGGTGTGCGATGGGCGCTATGGTGGGTGTTCCCAAATAACACCAGAGGCATTTGACACATTCCCAGATTTACAACATGATGTAAACCTGGGAATGCGTCAAAAGCTTATGCCTCCCCCGGAGAGGCCTAAGGGAAGTGCAACGAGGAGAAATAACATAATTTCTCCTTGTTTTTTCCTCTTTTGCATTCTGCAGCACACATAGAAAGAGGAAAATGCCTCCATTGATTGTTTGGTGCAGAAAAGTGTCCCTTTCTGCACAAAAACAATCCTGCCAACAACACAGGCACCCTTGCACCATGGTGCAAGGGTACCTGTGTTGATGCATGGCAGCCAATTGTGCACCAGAGGAAGCAGAAAGGGCAGTAATGTGCTGTATCTCACAGTTATGGCATATTACTGTTCTTTTCTTTTGATGCAGGGCAGCGCAGCAAGAAGGCTTGCAGCGCTGCTCTGAGCCAAAAGATAGTAAATGAAGCCCTAAGTCTCCACTGAATTTGAGTGTCTCAATCTCATCTCCCAGCCACAGCAATGCAGATAGTACACTTCTGCTGACTGAGGAAGCCATACTCGCCTTACATCTTGTGCTGTGTTTTACCAGAGACGTTAGAAATTGATTCCACATCACTTTACGATTAACACTGTGAGCCAAACTTAAGAATACATCCACTCTTGCATCTGAAGAATCTCCTTTCAAAGTTTGTGCCCAGCCATTATTTCAAGCTTCCAATCCCTGAGTAGATCTGTTAGCTTTGCTGATGTGGTGGTCTACTGATAGCCTAGTATCACACACAGTCTGCTCACCCGATTCTAGTGCCTATTAAAACAAGTGTTTTCAATGCAATAGGTCTCGCATTTATTTGAGGTGGAGCTATTGACATTTTAAATTTATAATAGGACTTCTTTTGTCACATTAATTGGTCAACCCTGCTACATATTTTGGTCCTTTATGCCACATAATTCCAGTGACCCTGCATATAACTGAAGATCTAATATAGGCCTACTGGAATTTTATTTCTTCAAACAAGGCCCTTAAAACACAAACTACTCCCAGGTGCAAAACAAAAGTTCCAGCCATAACAAAGCTTATAATTACACTGCATGATGGGATGGGTTATTATTTTGGGGTCCCCACTAACCTAGTGTGGGGACACAGAGATGTGACTTGCAAAGCATTATGGGGCAAGTTTTCGAGTGCTGCGAATATAGTAGTATGTTGACTGTAATGCTCAGCACAGTCCCTAGTTGACACCACAATACAAATAGCATTTCTAAGAAGCATGGTCACGTAACCATATAGTTAGACACAAGAGAGCATAACCACATGAAAACAGAATGGCAGAATATAATGCAGTACAAGCATATATTTAGCCACTAGAGGGCATAGAGCATTACACATTTTTAAGGCTAGCAAGCCTATTACAATGATATTACAAATAAGAGCTCTAAAATACAAACTACTCATCTGTAAAACAAAAGCTTAAGTTATCAGAGAGAGCTTAAAAGGACACTAAATGGTGGGAGGGGTTATTATTTTGTGGTCCCCACTAACCTAGTGTGGGTACCCAGAGCTGACCTAGACAGAAAGAGTGTGTTGTGCTGAAGCTTTTGGTGGTTCCTCCATTGTCCTTGGACCACCACAGGCTGAGTAATGGGCAAACAGTTTTTGAAAAAAAGAATGCCCTGCAAAGCATTATGGGGTGAGTTTCCGAGTGCTGAAAATATTGTAGTATGTTGACTGTGATGCTCAGACAGCCCCTAGAGAACACCACAATAAAAATTGCATTTATAAAAAACATGGTCATTTAACTATTTAGTAAGGACTTAGGGGCATATTTATACTTGTTTTGTGCCAAATTTGCGTCATTTTTTTAAAACGCAAATTCAGTGCAAAATAAACTCCATATTTATACTTTGGCGCTAGACCCGTCTAGCGCCAAAGTTATGGAGTTAAAGTCATTTTTTGGACGTGGAAACCTACCTTGCGGCAATGAGATGCAAGGTAGGCGTTCCCGTGCAAAAAATGACTGTATGGCCTTAACGCCATATTTATCCCCAGTGCTAAAATCACACGGGGGAGAGGAGGGGTAAAATAATTGTGCAAAGCTTGCTTTGCATCATTATTTAACGCCAGGTGTTAGGGAACCTGTGGGCCTATTTCCATGGTGGAACACCATGAAAAAAGCCCACAGGTGCCCTCCCCAGGCCCCAGGGACACCCCCACCCACACCAGAGGGACAGCGGAGGATGGTGGACCCCATCCCAGGTAAGTACAGGTGTTTTCTTTTTTTTAAATGCTATTGGGGGCCCTGAAATGGGCCCCCTACATGGCACTGGGTGCAATGGCTATGCCCAGGGGACCCTGGTTCCCTGTGCTGGCCATTTGGGCGGTTGGCATGACTCCTGTCTTTTCTAAGACCGGAGTCATGTGGTATGGATGGTTTTATGTCATTTTTCATTACTCTAACCTGCCTAATGTCATTTTTTGGTGCAAAACCCCCTTGTCACATACCCCCACCCGCACCCACACATGGCTAACTTGTTTTTTTTATTTTTACGCTAGCCTACCCTTTGCACTGGCTTGCACCATTCCATAAATGGTGCAAGCCAGGGCAAAAACTGCGTTAGTGCACTTTTGCACCGAAAAGTATAAATATGCCCCTTAGATTGCATAAAAACAAAATGGCAGAAAATAATACAGTACAAGCATTTATTTTGCCCCTAGAGAACACAGTGCATTACATATTTTTTAGACTGGCAGACCTACTATAACAATATTACAAACAAGGCTCTTAAAACATTAACTATTCTCAGCTGTAAAACAAAAGTTCTAGCCATGAGAAAACTTAAAAAGACACTGAATGGTGAGAGGGGTTATTATTTTGGGGTCTCCAGTAACCCACTGTGGGGAACCAGCAGTGATGTAGACGGAAAGATCACGTTGTCAGCAACGTTTTGGTGGTGGTCCTTTTGTTGTAGGACTGCCACAGGCTGAGTTATGGGCAAAAATGTTTTGTGAATGAATGGTTGCAAAGCATTATGGGGCGCTTTTCCAGAGTGCAGTGAATATTGTATTATCGGCTCTCCTGCTGTGTTGGGAAAGCCCCCTTGAGGATTTCTGTGTTTTTTACATGAAGCATTTATCAATTACAAGTGTTTTTGTGAAAGCTATGAAGCGTGAAAGGGAGAGCCAAAAGAAATGACTCTGATTAGGTCACAGTGTGAACAATGTGACAAACACTTCAATACTGCCGATGGAGTTTGTGCTGCTGATCTGCGCTGTGAGCGTAATGGCCGCCATGGAGCACAAAAGTGAGAGACAAGTAGTTCACCCATGCTGAAGTATATCCACAATCATGCAATAATCCATGTAACAGGGTCAGTCTGCAAGGAGGTACAAATGTGAAGCATTTACCAATGACATCAAGGGATTTCTGAAAGGCAAGCCCACAAACGAGGGAAAGTGATGGGTGTGAAATGAGCATGGTTAAAAGCCCACAGAATACTTACAACAGATTGAAAAGTGCTTTTGCTCGACCTAAAAAGTACCCAATATAGCACTATCTTCACATGCAAATAATGTTGATTCTCTTTAGAATCTTGCATCCTCAAATTTCATCCTGTCTGCAAAAGCGTCTTCATTAGTCTTAACATCTGGCATGAAAAACTGATCTGTTTAAAATTTTAAATTGTCACCTCTGCTTTTTCCTACAGTTGGCCCTCTTCTTCCTTTCCTATCCTTGGCATGAGCTTTCTCCCTGGGCCCAACCTTCACCAAGTCACTTGCATATTTTCCTGAATTGTTGTTAATGTATTTCTGCATTATGCCCACACTCATTTCAAAGACCACACCCTTTCCTCTTTTCAAAGGCATACCCTTGCAAACTAAGAGCACCTAACCTCCTTTGGGTAATTTATTTTGTCCATTAAATCCGTTTTTATACAAATGAGTCCATATTTAACCATTTGTTGTACCTACTAAGCTTAACGAAGGTTAATATAAGGCATAGTGATTTACAATTGCACTTCTTTAATCACAGTCAGTCCTTGTGCCATCAACTAGAGAACAGGTTGCTATTGCCAGCTTCTCTGTGTGTTTTACTCTGAGAGGAAGGAAGAGGCAGGGGTAACAACAGATATCCAGGGGCATGTGTATTTGACACCCTGGCCCAGATACCTGCAATAAAAATCCTGGGATTCCAAATGAAAGGGGTGGGCAGTTGAAGGGCACAGGTGTGGCTGCATGTAGATTCCTTGCAAAAATCAGTGATGTCAACAAAATGTTTTATTTCCTAAAGGGTAGATGCAACATGGAAAGTGGGGAATCACCATTTTCCAGTAGTCACTGTACATTTTGCAAAAGACACCTTAGGGCAGATTTAAGAAAAGTGGCTTTGCACCCAGTGCAGCGCCACTTTCCATGAGCCCCTTAGTGCCCCACTACTGCCACCATGTGTGTGCAGTATTTAAAATATGGCATACTATGCTGCATGGTAGGGGGCAATAGCATCAGAATTTTTGACGCTATTGATGTACTGTTCAGGGTTAGCGGCAAAATGTTGGCGATAACCCTGAACAGTACATAGGGGCCCATTGTAACCAATGGTGTTCCCCCTTTTAACACCTGCTCTGAGCAGGCGTTAAAAATGCCAAAAAAATGGCGCCCCTTTCATACATTATGTCTGGCGCAGGCATAATGTGGGGCAAGGTGTTACAAAGTGGCGCAGTGCATGCATTGCGTCACTTTGTAAATATGGTGCAGCAAATTTGGCCTTGTTGGGCCACATTAGAAAAAAAAAATATGCTAATGTGGCACAAGGAGGTTGTAGGCCAGGGGTCCTCAAACTGCGGCCTGTGGGCCAGATTCGGCCCCCAAGGGTCCTAGATCCAGCCCGCCAGGGTCCTGAACCCAGGGGCCTTATCAGCGCAACCAGGCCCCTTTAAAAAATTGCAGCCGCAAGCAAGGTAATGGGAGGAAGTGACAGCTGGTCACGTCCTCCCTGCTCCCTCCGTGCGGGAGGGGCCCGGTCAGCGCTGCTGCATAGTGCAACCGGGCCCATGAAAAAAATGCAGGCCCAAAGGATTGGGAGGAAGTGACGGCCGGTCGCTTCCTCCCCGCTCCCTCTGCGTGGGAGGGGCCCGGTCAGCGCTGCTGCATAGCGCGACCGGGCCCATGAACAAAATGCAGGCCCAAGGGATTGGGAGGAAGTGACGGCCGGTCGCTTCCTCCCCGCTCCCTCTGCGCGGGAGGGGCCCGGTCAGCGCTGCTGCATAGCGTGACCGGGCCCATGAACAAAATGAAGGCCCAAGGGATTGGGAGGAAGTGACGGCTGGTCACTTCCTCCCAGCTCCCTTTGCCCAGGAGGGAAGAGACAAGCCTTTGCTTGTCTAGGGGCCCGGTCAGTGCTGCTGCACAGCGCGACCAGGCCCATTAAAAAATGCGGGCCCAAGGTAATGGGAGGAAGTGACGGCCGGTCACTTCCTCCCCGCTCCCTCCACGCAGGAGGGAAGAGACAAGCCTTTGCTTGTCTAGGGGCCCAGTTAGCGCTGCTGCATAGCGCAACCGGGCCCATTAAAAAAATGCAGGCCCAAGGAAGGTAATGGGAGGAAGTGACGGCTGGTCACTTCCTCCCAGCTCCCTCCGCATGGTAGGGAAGAGACAAGCCACGAGGACAAGAGAGCCACGCCGACTTCCATGAGCCACAGCCACCCTCCTGCAAAAAAAAAAAGAAAAGGTAAGAAAAATTAGCTGTGTGCATATGCATGTATGTTAGTATGTATGTATGTATGTATGCCAGTATGTATGTCTGTATCTGTATGTATGTATGTGTTTGTATGTCAGTATGTAAATGTCCATCTGTGTGTATGTATGTATGTCTGTGTGTATGTGTATGTCTGTTTGTCAATATTAATTGCATCCAGCAAAATCAATTGCCACAAGTGTGTTCCCAATAATTGGGCATAACACAAATGTTGATGTTTACTGTAGGTTTGATGTATTTTGCAATAATTGGATCCCACTGCCCACCCTCCATCCATAAGTGCTTCCTGTGAACGTAGGAAGCTTGTCCACTATTAGAGGCTTCTTTGGCAAGCAAGCTAAGACAGTGATGAAGCATGACACCCAGGGGGTGTGTGGGGTCATTCTTTACAAATTACTGTGATAAGTGACTGCTAGTGAGAGAGCTTGTGTGTGTGTCTGCTAGTGAATGAGTTTGTGTGTGCCTGCTAGTGAATGAGCTTGTGTGTGTGTGTCTGCTAGTGAGTGAGCTTGTGTGCGTGTGTATGTCTGCTAATCAGTGAGCTTGTGTGTGCCTGCTAGTGAGTGAGCTTGTGCGTTACTGCTGAGCGCTGACCATTTGCGTTACTGCTGAGCGCTGACATTTTTTATTTTTGTTTAGTCATTATTGCTGGTATATTGTTTTTGTAGCTGTGTATTTTGGGGTATTTTACTAATAGAAATGTTTAATCCATAGGAAATCATTATCTCAACAAAAAGAAAAATTGACTCTGAGTGCAGGGTATTCAAAGAACAGTTGACTTACGATTACTTTTTCACGCAGTACAAAGAAAGAGCTGTTTGTCTAATATGCCAGAATTTAGTGTCTGTGTTCAAGGAATACAATTTGCATAGACACTATGAAACTCAACATAAAGATCAATATGATTGTTTGGTCGGACAAGTGAGAAAAGATAAAATATTAAAACTGAAAAATGGATTGACAACTCAGCAACATACTTTTGTGAAGCAAAAGCAGCTAAATATATCATCATTGCGAGCAAGTTTTCAAGTTGCCAAGCTCATAGCGCGCACTTGCAGACCATTCGTAGAGGGAAAATTTGTTAAAGGATTCCTTCTTTCTGTTGCCAAAGAGATGTGTCCAGAGAAGGGTGGTTTATTTAGTACAGTGAGTCTTTCAGGACCTACAATTACATGAAGGATTGAAGAAATGGGGGAAAATTTGCAAAACCTCTCAAAAAAACATTGCTATTTTTTATTGGCACTCGATGAAAGCAATGATGTTCGAGATTTTGCACAACTTCTAATTTTCATTTGTGGGACAAATGATTATTTTGAAGTCACAGAGGAGCTTTCTGCAATGAAAAGTATTAAAGGAACAACAACAGAATGGGATATCTATGAAAAAGTTTGCCAAACTGAATGATTTGGAGCTGGACTGGGCTAAACTAGCCAGTGTGACAACTGATGGTACTCCTAGCATGGTGGGGCCTATGAAAGGGGTGGTTTCACGTATTAAGAAAGAGATGGACAAACACAACCATTCACATCCAATAGCCATACACTGCCTCATCCACCAACAAGCACTGTGTTATAAATCACTGAAGTTGGACTCTGTAATGAAAATTGTGGTATCTTGTGTTAACTTCATTAGAGCTCCTGCACTAAACCACAGACAGTTTCAGGAATTTCTGTCTGAGCTAAATGTTGCCTATGGAGATATTCTCTCCCACACAGAAGTCCGTTGGCTGAGTCGAGGGAGAGTTTTGAAATGTTTTTATGACTTACTTCCACAGGTTTCTGATTTTATGCTTTCAAAAAACAAAGAAGTACCAGAGCTCAAAGATGCAGAATGGAAATGGCACCTTGCCTTTCTGACAGATATAACAGAGCCACTCAACAGTTTCATTATTCAACTTCAAGGAAAGGGGAAGCTCATCTGTGATATGCATTCACATGTGAAAGCATTTCAAGTAAAATTAGACCTCCTCATTAAACAAGTGAAGGAGGAAAACTTCTTCCATCTCCCCACCACTCAAAACCTGTTGGCGGAAAAACCAGCAGTTGCATTCCCAAGCAAAACATATGTGGATTTACTGGATATGTTGCAAAAGGAGTTTCAAATTAGATTTAAAGAGCTTCATCTCCATGAACAGGACATACAACTTTTCCGGAACCCATTTTCTGTTGACATTGAAGTTGTTGATCTGATTTACCAAATAGAATTGTCCAAACTACAGAATTGTGACTCTCTGAAAGAAACATTCAAATCAAGCGGCCTTACTAATTTCTATGCATCTCTCCCCTCTGAGAAATATCTTAATCTCAAGAACCATGCACTCAAAATTGCAACCATCTTTGGCAGCACCTATATGTGTGAACAGACTTTTTCCTGAATGAAACATCTGAAATGTCCAACCAGATCCAGACTAACCGATGAACACTTGCATCACTTGCAACGACTAGCAGTGACAAATATGGAACCGGATATTGACCATCTCATTAGCCAAAAGCAGGCCCATACTTCCCATTGAAATACGTTTATATTGATTAAAATCGTTCTTCATTGCATTGTTTCTCCTGCTTTTTGTGCACTACAAATAAAATATTTGCAGTGTGCATAGGAATTTGTTCATATTTTTTTTCGAACTATAGACTGGCCCCCAACAATGTCTGAGGGACAATGAACTGGTCCCCTGTTTAAAAAGCTTGAGGACCCCTGTTGTAGGCCCTCTTAAATCAGGGCCCATGTGTGTTGAACTCATTGAATCTACAACATAAAACTGCAATGAAGGGAGTGGTTTACTGTTATATTTCCACTGAAGTGTGTTCTGATGTTGCTATGTAAGTCTGTATGTTCTATGTAGAATATAGAACATCAGCAGACAACAGCAGACACTGGAAAGGACTGGACGTGCATGTAGAAAAGGCTCCAGACAATAAAGTTGTGTTCTTCTACACTTTGTGTGTATTCATTCAACACAACAATATGGTGATGAGAGTCTGGAGCCAGAACCTGCGCAAATATGGAAAAGAAGAACAGACAAGATCCTCCAACAAGTGAATGTTTACAGCACTGAGAAGCCTGAAGATAGAAGGGCTTAGCAAATTATCTAAACTGCACGTCTAGGAGTCCATTTACACGATGTATGGACAATTGCGGCACCTTTATCAAATTTGAATTCTAACGCTTACACGCTTCTTACCATTAAAAGGAACATTGCTGCAGAATCCTCATGGCGTGCACAGCGTGTGCATGTCACTGCATGGCAGATGTGTGCCGCAGAGTGCATGTGTGATCATTGCTGGCGACCCGAGGAGACTCGTGGGTGCGTGCGTCATATCTAATGCGTGAAGAGAGCACATATTTCATTTGGCGTTGTACAGAAAGAATAGAATGTACATTTGAAAATCAAAGCAGCACAGTACAAGTGCAGGTCATGCAGCGTGACTCCACGTAGGCGACATATTGGATTGGAATTTCTTCCATTGATTAGGAAACGCTGCTACTGTTAACAAGTTGTTAAGGAAACATCACTATTGTTGACAACATCAAAACTGATATTTGCATTCGGAAAAAAAATTGTGAACACAATTGCAAGTAAGCAAATTATTAGGAAGTAAGAGAAAATATTTGTATTCAATATTTTTTTGGGTTGTTTTGGCTTTTCATACACATTGAGGGAGTGTGAAAAGGGAACACCATCACCATGGCAACACAAAATATCATCATATGTCTACCATATGCATTTTGGCCAGCAGGTAATGAACCCACTCTTAAATTGGTAGAGTGGAAGGAGTATTTTGTTAACTACATAGTTAAAAGTGTATAATCAAATGTTGAAGGCCCCGGCTGTGGGGGATTCCAATGCCTTTGAGGCAGTATTGAAAGATCTTGACATTTATTTTGCCCTCAAGGTTTGCACTGGCATACATTTTTCCAACGCAAGCAAAATGTAGGTGAGTCAGTGGACAATTAGGTAGCTGAACTTAACAAATGGGCTATTGATAGTAAGTTTGGGGCATTACAGAATGACTTGATCAGAGACCAATTTTGCATGTCAGTAACCAGGTGATTTAAGAAAGCGTATGGGTGAACAGTGATTAACCACTTAAGGATGTAATTAATATTCGGTGTAAAGCAGAAATTTCTGGTAGATATGGTAAGGAGTAATTGTCAAGGGCAAAGGAACAGAATTGGTCTGTAAAGTAAATTCTAAGCCTATAAATAAGAATTTCAATGCCTAATAAAAGCTGTCTTCTAGGGATAAAAGTAAATGGTATAGATGTGATAGCAAAGACCACCTACACATCAAATCCTGCTTATCACTAAAAAAGAAATGTAGTAATTAGGGCATTGTTTGGCATTTCGCAAATGCTTGCCGAAAAACAAAGAGTAACATCAAGTGCATACTTCAAAACTCCGAGCAGCAGGAAGGAGAGGATGGAGAGAGTGATGTTACAGGGTTTGACAATGTTGTGAAACTTTCTCACAAATTGATTCTAAATATTAGTGAAGAGTACAAGAAGAATAAACCTGAATGTCAGATAAGCATCAGTGGGGTTGAAATAAACATTTTTGTAGACTCTGGTTCACCATATACCATCATAAATGAAGAAATTTGGAAGGATGCATTTATAGGAAAAATTAGCAATGACTTTTGTGAACCAGATATGCAACCGCCGGGGTACAGTGGAGAACAAATTCACATGTTGGGATACAGGTTGTTGACCTTTAGATTAAAAAATAGGTGCACACAAGCCAAATTGTGCATAGCTAAGAAAGTGTCATGACTTATGTGCTGCTTTACCCTGGAGGCCGCAAAGCGAGTGGCGTGGATCCTGTTCTTGAATGTTCGGCCTTGGCCCAAGTAGGGGCGACTCTTTTTGGTAGCCACGGTGCTGCAGGCAATGAGTACACCAAGAGCAGGCCGTGTCCCTCAGAAGTAGTGCCAGAGGGAAAAAAACCCTGAAAGGGGAAAAACCTCCACAAAGATAGGTTCCTGCAACAGGAACAAAAAGAAGAGGTAACAGCAGGAGCAAATACAGGAAAATATACTGGAACCGACAAGAACCAGCACAGGAATACAAGGAAGCAGGAGCGAAGACACCATCCAAACAGAAAGTATTGCAGCGCAAGGAGAGAAAGAATCACAGCCCTTAAATACCAACAAACAGGAAATGACCAACAGGAAGTAAAAGGACACCATCTTAGATAGGGAAAAGCACATAGAACAGAATGGACTAGGAACCATAGAGAATAGGGAACAAGGAATGCTGGGAAGAGAAGGGTAACATGGGAAGGGGAAAAAACATAAAGGAAGGCACAACCAGACCTACAGAGAAAAGAAGAAAAGAAAAGAAAAGAAAAGAACAGGTGAGTGAGGGGTCAGACCTGCTTAGACATGCGGTGCGCTGAAAAAGAACGAGGTCCCATGCCCAATTTGGGGCCTCGTAAAGTACATAGCAGACTGGGGGCGTGTCGCGTCTTAGGACCGCGTGCTGCAGCCTGAGCCGAATGTCCGGCTCGTGCCGTCCGCAGCGGCGTGACAAAAAGGCCCCCCAGTACTCGGTTGGTTTGATTAGAGAAAATTGCACATCATCCTTGATCCTGATAGTGATGAACAGGTGAAGGTTGTGGAGGAGGGGTCAGTTATTGCTAAAGAGATGCTGTGTGATTTTCTGTCTGTTTTCAACACAACTTTGGGTAACCTGAAAGGATTCAAACACCCTATAATTTTAAAAACCAATGCTGTTCCAAAGGTACACAAAATTAGGAATGTTCTGATTATGATTAGAGAAGTATCAAAGGAGTTAGATAAATTGGTAATATCAGGAGTAATCGAACCAATCAAAGCCTCCGAATGGATCTCTGTGGTATTCTGTTTGTTGGGGAAACATTTATGTATGCAAATTGTAATTCAAGGTTCAGATAATTATATCTTGTCCCTTTACGCTTCGTTTATTTATGTAATGTGAAATGGTATCTTCCTGCTCTCCCTGCTCTTAGAACGGTACTGCTTGGAATGTGGGGATTGGAGGCAGTTAAAGAAGGAGCTGAGCAGGAGCGGCTGGGGTCTTTCATTTTTCCGGACTTGAATAAATAAACAAGTATTTTCCTTTTGAATTGGTATTTTTATTATGGATTTACTTCAATCTCCCCATTGATTGTGGCCAGATGCAGCAACAGAAAGATCTGATGATGTGTGGATTTGCATTACTTGAATGATAATATAGTAATTGAGTGTTTCCCTTTACCAAAAATAAATGAAATGATAATGTGCCTTAAGGGTGCAAAAATATTTTCCACAATAGACTTGTCAGCTGCTTACCATCAAATTTCCTTGACACCTAACTCCATGAAATACACAGCATTTATCACATCTTTTGGGTGTTTTCATTCCAAAAGGATGCCTTTTGGGCTGGTATCTGCACCCACAGTCTTTCAGAGACTCATGTACAAGTAGTTTGGAAAAAGGTCTGGAATCAAATTCTTCCAGGACGACATTTTAATCTATCGAGAAAATAACAAGGAGCATGACTCGAGGCTGCGAAATGTAATGGCCATTTTGTAAAAACATGGTTTTACAGTGGAACTTTCAAAGTTCAAATTTGCAAGGGAAAGTTTGACTTATTTGGGACATGACATTGGGGATCAAGGGATCAGACCAAAAGAATCTCTTGTTAATGCTGTAAAGGAAGCACCAGCTCCTTGTAATATGGATGATGTTAGATTGTTTTTGCGGTTGGTTGAATAATGCACCAAATGTATTCCACTGTTTGCTTAAAAAAGCTTTCATGTAAGACAACTACTAAAAAACAAAGCCAAATTTGAATGGTCTAAGGAGTTTCAGGAATAATTTCTTTGCATCACATCAGAAATTGATAAAGTTCCAGCCTTGCTATGTTTTGATCTGGATTTGAACAGATGTATCACAACGGATGCCAGCAGTAAGGGTTTGGGAGCAGTGTTGAGCCAGTAGGACATGGAGGGAGGAGAATTTATAATATCTTTTGCATCCAGAGCTCTTTCACCTACCAAGGAAAGGCACCCCATAATTGAGAGAGAGTGTTAGCATGCATGTGGGCCTTGGATCATATCAGAACCTTTGTATGGAGCAAGCCTGTAACAATTTTCTGCGGCCATAAACTTTTTGTGAGGTTATTGACAACTGAGGGTACTGTGAATGCTTCAGCAAGGATTGGCAGGTTGGTAATACAGATGCAAGATTATATACATACACTGGTATATTCACCTGGTGAAGACAATATGGTGGCAGACTGCTTATCTAGGCATCCTACTAAAGTAGAAGAATGTGAAGATGAAATTTGGCATAATGTTCAAGTAGCCTTTGTACACGAGGATGGGAGTCATGCAGTGTGGAAGGAATAATGGATGGCTGAATATGACAAGGATTAGGTGCATGATACTAGTCAAATATATGCACAAAAAAGGGCCTGACAAAGGTAAATTGCAAAAGGTGGTTCAGCCATTTTGGGAAGTTAGGTCCCAGTTGTATGTGGATAATGGTACAATTGTGAGGGGCGAAAGGATTGTTCCTCCAAAGGGTTTACGGAAAACAATTGTGGAGTTGTGTCACAAAGGCGATTTTGGCATTGTGAGAACAAAAGGAGTAGTAAGGAACTTATTCTGGGGGCCAAATGTGGATGCAGAAGTTGAGAGGTACGTGAGGGAACGTTCCTGTTGTGCTGGGGCTGATAAAACCTTGCAGACTTTGAGGCCACCAATGTGTGAACATTTTCTTACAACATTTTCTTACAAGACAACCATGGGAATTAGTAGCAATAGATTTGGTAGGCCCAGTAGGTGAAGAACAAAAGTATATCATTGTTTTGGATAGTTTTGTTTTCTAGGTAGTCTGTTTTTGATATCATGGAAAGGACTGACACAAAGGCCCTCATTACGACCCTGGCATTGTTAAGACGGCCAAGGTCGTGGTGGCGATCGGACCACCACATTACGACCGTGGTGGTAGAGCAGCGGTCGGGCCGCCATTCTACTGCCACAGGATGGTGTGGCGGTGCTGGTAGTCCTAATCCGCCAGGGCAGCGCTGCAAGCAGCGCTGCCCTGGGGATTACGACTCTCTTCTCTGCCAGCGTTTTAATGGCGGTAACACCGCCATGAAACGGCTGGCAGAGATGGGGTACATGGGAGCACCTGCACTGCCCATGCACTCGGCATGGGCAGTGCAGGGGCCCCGTGGCCAGCCCCATCACGATGCTCACTGTCTTTTTCTTGCTGTATAGTCTATGTTTTTGCATTCATTCTGCATCACTCACTATGTTTCAATCATGCTGATTTGATTTCCAGTGTGACTCATATTAATGTGTGAATCTTATTTGTTCTTTTTACACTTATGCAATTGTGCCACACTCGTTAAGACAGAATACCAGCAAAAATGGTAATAAAACTATGCTGCAATCATCAGATCATAAAAAGAGGAAGAAAAAAAGAAACTGAAGCAATGGTGCACAGGCAGTGGGAAAGGGAAGAGGTAATTAGTTGCGCAAGGCGGCTGCATATGTGTGGACCACTACAAGTTGAACTAAAAGGATGTTTAAAGGTATGCAGATTAATTGTCTTGATCATACTACATGGCTGAAGAAATCAAATGAAGTTGTAAATGTAGATTCTGAAATATAAAAGAGTAACTCAGGGAAAACCTTTCACTATTGTAATAAAGGAAAGGGAGGGTTGCCTCCTTTTGCTAAAGTGTATAGTGTGCGATCATAGTTTGGTTGTCAGTTTCCACAATCACAAGAGGATGAAAGAAGTGGGTAGGTGTAACACCTGTGAGGTTCATGCTCAGTAAAGTTGGTTTCAGCTATGTTAGAGTATGTTTTTAGAGAAGTGTTCTGATTGGGTTTCCTCTAGCAGTTAGTTTTCCTGGGGTTTTGTTGTATTTTCTGTATGAGAATCTGTGTCTTGTGTTCCATGTAGGGAAGCCTCTAGTGACAGTCAGAACTGCAGAGAGGCTGGGATGTTGTCATTGAATGTGGAGGTGGTGTTGGCAGAAAGGAGTTTCAGTGACAGTGGAGTCAGGGTCAGTGGAGTTGGCTGTTGTTTGGGAAAGAAGATTCAGAACCAGGAAGGCGAATGGGCAGAAGCTGCTTCTCGCAAGTTTCTTGAAAGATGCCCTCACACAGGACACCTGTAGCCCCAAGGGTAGCTATTCATTTTAGAGTGCTACATGTGGTTTGTCAATAGGCTTATCCTGAGAGAGGCGTCATGCTCTAAAAAATTATGCCCTTGTGTAGGTGTGGCCAGTGTTGAGCGAAAATGGTGATTCTGCATTAAGCTTCTCCAACATCCCCCCTGATACTGTTGTCTGAGTAAAATTACCAGAGCTGACCTATGAAAGACCTTTGGTGATGCTGTATGAATGTAAGCTGATGAAACGTGAAGGGAGTTGAGGTGCCCTAGTGCTGCAGAGGACCAATGAAGCTGGTGTTAGCCTGGCTCCAAGAGGCGGTGGCAAAAGCTATACTCGAGCTGCCAGGAACTTAAGGAATGAAAAGGAAGCTATGCCTGATTTCTTGCCCTCCCACTGCAAGTGAATGGCTGCTAGAAAATCTGTAACACCAAGACAGGGCTGGCACTGAACCACCTAAACTACAACAGAAGTTAACAATGAGTGAGGCATAGATCAGAAGGGTTGAGCTGGAGCTCATAGAGTAAACACCCTGAGACACGAAGGGAAAAACATTCTGTGATTTTTGCAAAACTCTTTACTCTAGCAAATCTGTCAATATTAATTGAGTAGAATGATTCCTAAATTCAACCAATTTACCAGTATTAAGAAATCTATGAGGGAAGCCTTGTAGGTGCCCATAAATAAAGCGGAAATAGCTACGGTCATTAAAGAATTAAAGCCCAGCAAGGCCCTGGGTATATAGATGACTTAACAAATTTGCTCTACAAGTACTTCCTTGCAGATCTGAAACCATCACCTGCAATATAAATTGTCCTAACATTCTATAGAACCATGCTGCTGCCTGTGCTCACACCAACAAAAGGAAGGAAGGACAAGGTGGGGAATAAACAACTTACATTTGCGTGGTAAAGATCAGTTTATTACATTATCTCCTTCTTTTCAACAAATTATCCATTACATAGGCTTTAAAGTAACTAGAGGGAGTGAAAATTATCCTGGTACGAATATTGTCTGCAAGATTGTTTTTTGGTATGGAAGTATTGATGGAACTTCCACCATTAGTACAGGTACTCCCAACGCTCTCATGCAAATCACTCCAAACATCACCCACACCTTTAGTCATTACATTTTGATTGGAATGTGAATAGTTTGAGGGTGAGGAAGAGAATTCTATGCCAGCGCTAGGGAGAGAGCCATATCGGTAGCTATGGCCCGCTCCTGCTCTCTCCTCACGCAATGCTGCATAGTATTTTTTGCTGCTGCGCTGCCTTCCATCAGAATTTAGAAAATCTGGCCCTGTCTCTGCAGACAGTGATTGATGCATTTATCGGGATAGGCAGGAAATGTAGGGTCTGAGGAGTGTGTGGAGATGTTGGGACTTGAGGGATATGCACAAAAGTGCTAAATTTGTGGACAAAAATGTTGGCATACAGGTGAAGGACAAAGGTGTGGGGACAGATGAAGCAGTAAGATCTACAACTCCAAATAAGTCATATGATGGGGTGGTATCGGTGAGAGACACAGGTAATGAACAGAATATCAAAAGGGTTAATGACAGGGAGATGCAAACAACTGAAAGGGATAATAAGTCAGAATCAGAAGGCCTAAAACGCTTGCCTTACATGGGGGTGGCAATGCCACCTGGTGCGCACCTTTCTTCAAAACCTAAAAAGAAAATATGGTAGGGAAAGTTTGTGGTTGTTTATAAACTATTGCATAGAGAAGTGCAAGCTAAGGAGGGATTCAAAGAATATTCATGGGAATTAGCAAAGCGTCCCAGAGCTCACACAAACATTGCTATATGGACATCAGCATTTCTAATATACGCAAGTGTATATTGTGAGAAATATCCAGACAGATTGGTGTCCATATTTAAGTACATGGATATTATAAGGAAAGCACACATGGATTTTGGGAGATACACGTGGCTTCATTACGATACAGTAGTTAGGGCCGAGCTTAGCCTGAAAGTAGATAAACCATGGGGTAAAGTGGATAATGAGTTATGGCTGCAATGGATGTATCCTGAATGCCTCCACCAACTTTGCACACAGCAAGTGGCCTTGCAGTAAAGTTTTGGCCATTTCTAAGAAGACCCCCCTTTTTCTTGGAATAGACAAGTCACTCCTAACTCAGGAACATTCTAGAGTTTTAATATAGCCTTAGAACCCGCTGTAGCGGGCTCTACCGGCCATTAAAGGCCCGCTCCCACGTTAAAGGCCCAAGCCGAAGGCGAGGGCCTTTAACAAGGGAGAGGGCCTTTAATGGCCGGTAGAGCCCGCTACGGCGGCTTCTAAGGCTATTAGAACATTCTGCCACTCAGGGCAGAATGTTCTATTAAATAAAACAAATTCCTCATGAAGCCCGAGGGGATTAAAATCCCCTTGGGCTCCGTGAGGCTTTGTTCACAGCTGTTGCTGTGAACAAAGAACATTGGAATGTTGGCAGCTCCATTGAAAACAATGGAGTGCTCCGGGCTTTTACTGGCCGGCAAAAGCCCGGAGCACTCCATTATTTTCAATGGAGCTGCCAACATTCCAATGTTCTAATAGGGGATATTGCCCCAGGAATCCAAGCAAATACAAGCATAAGTGTTCAAAGTTCGGAGAAAAGCATGTGTTCTTGCAGTGTTTTGGGGAACAAGTAAATGTTGGTTTCATGAGAAAAGGAGGGCAATACCAATGTGGGCAAAACGTTTTTAAGCCAATTAAAGTGGATGTAATGTGTCATGGCTAGCATTTTACGCATATAGACAGGAGGCTTTGTTGTTGGAATAGGGCTTTTAGGAAGATTTCAGGCTGGGATACAAAGGTCCTAGAGCATCACGATTTGCTGATAAGTTGAAATCCGCCACAGACTCACCACAAGTTGTAAGAGAAAAGTTGCTTAAGGAGGTTGCAGAAGGTAGGATGGCGGGTCCTTTTGATTACTGGACATTACAGAACTCAATGATTACCACCCCCCCACCCCCTGGAAATAGTGCCTAAAAAGCCCCTGGGGAATACAGATTGATTCATCATTTGTCTTGGCCAGAAAGTTCTTCTCTGAATGATTTCATTGCAAAAGAGGACACAATGGTTCAATTCACATCAGTAGATGTGGCAATGGCATTGACACAAAAGTGTGGAGTGGGTGCCTAATTAGCAAAATGTGACATAAAATCAGCCTTTCGGGGGCTCCTGGTACACCTGCTTGATTTCTGCCTGGTGAGCTTTCATTTTTTATAATAAATTATATGTGGATAAGGTGCTACCCGTGGGATGTGCTATATCTTGTAAACTATTTGAATGTTACAGTACATTATTTGCAGTGATGCTTTACTTAAATACTGACTTTGAGTACATTTCTCATTATTTCAATGACTTTTTGTTAATAGGAGTAGGAGGTACAGGGCAGTGTTACTGGGCTTTACAGCTATTTCAAGAGTTTGTCATGCGAGCTTGGGGTTCCACTTGCACCAGAAAAGACAGACAATCCATACACAACACTGGTGTTTCTGGGAATCAAATTTGGCAATATCAAAATGGAGGTTACATCACCTCAAACAAAATCAAAGAATTGCTAGCTTTTTGGAAGAAGCTTTTCAGGCAATTAAACCACAGCTCTGGCAGGTACAAAAATTACTAGGTCACCTAAACTTCGCTTGCAAGGTGATTAGAGTTGGAAGGCCCTTTTGTAAGCATATTGGTTCTGCCATGGCAGGGCATAAATTATGTCAACACAGGATTAGAGTTCCAGATTATGTGTGGGCAGATTTGGAAGTCTGTAGGATTTTCTTGAAAGGTTTTAATGGAATAGCAATGTGGCTGGCAAACAAGGATTTTCATTTGCAAATCATAATAGTTTTTTATGTGGCAGGTCCTGAAGGTTTGGTCTTTTCTGGGAAGGCAGGTGGTGTTCAGAGAGATGGCCTCAGACCTGGATGCAAGAAGGTAGGAGGATTGTGTTTTTTTAATTTTTTTCTACTACTAGAATCCTTAGGTCTGTGGGGAAAGTATCTTCCTCACAAGACACTAACATTTTAAGTAGATAATACTATTGTGGTAGCTTTAGTGAATGGGGAGAAAGCTAAAGAGAGAAACAGTTACTGAAATTGTTGCAACAATCGATGCTCGGTGTTTAATGTTTAATTTTGTATTTACAGCAAACGTAACAGGTGTGAATAATTCAATAGCTGACATATTGTCTTATTCATAGTGGCAGAGAGACCATGATTTGGTGCTCAGAGCAGAATCGCAGAAGACAGAGTTACCTGCAGATATGGAAATTGGGAAATGAACATACTCACTCCAATTGAAAACTCTCTGGCACACAGTACAAGATCAGCTTACAGGCACACTTGGGAAGAGTTTCTACAGAGTGGGGCTTTCAGAAGAGGTCAGAGCATTAATGAGCTATCCCAAAGTAGAGACGATGTACTGAATTTTATCATGCAAAACATAGCCAAAGGAGTGTCACAGACTATGATTGCAGGGAAATTGACAGGGATTTGTTTCCATGGTAAATGTTTTGGGGGCTACGAACCATGAGCCGGCGAGAAGCTTATTCTTCAAAAATGGGTGAAAGAACCAAAGAGCGTAGGCAAGAAAGGGGAAATTAAAACTATGAAAAGATTAGTTGGTGTAGTAAAGACACAAACATATTTGTTGGTCAGAATTTGAGTCAAGCTTGATAAAACGTTGTATGTTATGGTTGTTTTTTGGTACTTTTCATACTTTAGTTACTAGGCAGAGGTTCAGTTCAGGGAATGACAGTGGAAGAGGTTGAAGAAAGATTTGATCATCTATGCATCCATTTGTTAAAATCAAAGACGGGCTAATTGGGAAATAGGGAACTATTATTATTATTATTCTGCATAGGATTAACAATAGCGTATGGCCAGTGGATGCTTGATTCATTCAAGATGTAGAGGGAGCCACTTACGGCACGATTTTTTGCCACAAGGATGGTGAGAGGCTGCTAGCTGCACATATATTAGCGGTAATGACAAAGGGTTTGACATGTATTGGGGAAAATGCATTGGATGTTGGGACACATTGATTATATCCTTAGAACCCGCTGTAGCGGGCTCTACTGGCCATTATAGGCCCGCTCCCGTGTTAAAGGCCCGAGCCGAAGGGGAGGGGCTTCAACAAAGGAGAGGGCCTTTAATGGCAGGTAGAGCCCGCTATACGGGTTCTAAGGCTATTAGAACATTCTGCCACTCAGGGGCAGAATGTTCTATTAAATAAAACAAATTCCTCACAAAGCCCAAGGGGATTAAAATCCCCTCTGGCTCCGTGAGGATTTTTTTCACAACTGTTACTGTGAACAAAGAGAACATTGGAATGTTGGCTCCGGGCTTTTACCGGCCAGTAAAAGCACGGAGCACTCCATTGTCTGCAAGGAGATCCAAACATTCCAATGTTCTAATTGGGATTGATGCTGCATCTGAATTAAAAAGGTTGGGCTTTTCCCTTAGAGAAGTGATGAGATTAGGCAGATGGCCTTTTTCTTGTTGTAAGCCTTATGTTAGAGACATTAAAATGCATTATTGAGTTCCTTGATTGTAATATAGCCTTAGAACCCGCCGTAGCGGGCTCTACCAGCCATTAAAGACCCGCTCCTGCGTTAAAGGCCCGAGCCGAAGGCAAGAGCGTTTAATAAGGGAAAGGGCCTTTAACGGCTGGTAGAGCCCGCTACAGCGGGTTCTAAGGCTATTAGAACATTCTGCCACTAGAGGGCAGAATGTTCTATCAAATAAAACAAATTCCTCACGAAACCCGTGGGGATTAAAATCCCCTCAGGCTCCGTGAGGCTTTGTTCACAGCTTACGCTGTGAACAAAGAACATTGGAATGTTGACGCTCTGGGCTTTTACCTGCGAGTAAAAGCCCAGAGCACTCCATTGTCTGCAATGGAGCCCCCAGCATTCTAATGTTCTAATATGTTTTTATTTTCTTGACAGGTTGTGTAGTCTGGCCCACTGTGCCATTTTTGTACATATGGGTAATTGGAAACCCTTTTGTAAAATGGGCAGCAAAACAGGCCGAAACTCATTCTTTCTGAAGAAATTTGGGTTTCCGATCCAGTCAAGTAAAGATTGAATGGTAGGGTAGAGGGGGATAAAATGGGGCCAGTTATTGCTGTCCCTATCTGCACTTACGGGTAATAGATCATATCTGGACATCTTGTTAATTCACCTTGGGGAAAATAATTTGGTGCAGTTGTTGAGTTTGGGGCTATTGAAGGAGCTGAAAAGAGATTTGGATGTGATTAACAGAATTTGGTTGTGTATGTATTTGTTTTGGACATCTCTGGCAGAATGGATGGTTTGGAAGAAAGCAGCAAAATTCACTGCAGTTGAAATAACAAGAAGAAAATTAAATCCGGACATGAGATGTTTTTGCAAAGGTAGGGGCATCGGGGTGGTGGAACATGGGGATATAAAAAGTGAAGACTATGTCTTACAGACATGACGGAGTGCACTTGTTGTTCATGGGTAACAAGTTGTATTTGCTGGGCATGAGAGAAAAATAAAGCTGCAAAGATGAAGATCTCAAATTGGTAATAGTGGAATAATTTGGGCTGTTGGGGTGACAAACGGTCACTTTTAAATTTCATTTAAGCCGTTAGAGCTACAGGCTACAAAAAAAAGAGGACGTCTTGCAGGCGACCCTCATGACGAGAGTCTCAGGGAGCTGGGGACAGGAAAAACGCAATGGAAACGATTTGGCTTTCTAAAGGAGTGTGGCTCTTCGTGAGTTATATTTCAGATATAATATGCCCCACTTTGGAGATCTGGGATAGGGTGACAAGAAGCCAGCTAGATGACTCCTTCCACCCCCACCCCTTTCGTGCCATTGCTAGTCATTTTTTCACACCAGGCCTCGCTGGTTAATGTTTTTGCAAATAGAGAGAGGGTGATACTAGGATTTTGAGGGACCTCTCCATCAAGGGAGAAATTGAATTACTTGGAGCCTGTAAAAATGAACTCTGAATCAGAAAGATTATACAAACTCCAAATACCCCACTGGGCACTATCACATGATTACAAAAAGGAAGGCAGTAGAGACCTCATGCTTCCTCAGAAAGCTCCTAACTTCTTTTTTCTCAACGAAGGGGCTAATCTCAGATATTTACTTGACGGGGAGGAGTTATATCCTAATGGTGAGAGCTGCCTACCTGTGAAATGGGAAACCAGGTTAGAGAACCGGAAACAGCACAACATCCTGAAATGCTGGGCAAATCCTTAAATCTATATATCCCCCCATACACACACACACAAAATGTGTAATGTAATCCAGTTCTCATACAAAGTGTTCTAAGGCAGTGGTTCCCAACCTGTGGTCCAGGGACCCCTGGGGGTCTGCAAAGCCTCCTCAGGGGGTCTGCGACTGCTTATAAAATTAAATAACATTAATAGGTTAGGTCCCCACCTTTCAGTAATGACTCAGTGGGTGGTCCCCGGATTCCAATAATGATTCAGTGGGGGTCCTTGGGTTCCACTATTGATAAAGTGGGGTTCCACAAAAGTCAAAAGGATGGGAACCACTGTTCGAAGGCTTCTGGGCCAAGTTTGCAAAAAATATAAATGAAATGTCCCACACAAATAAGAGGAAAGAATAGTGGTATATGAAAATATGGATTATATTAGTGAAAGACATTCACCTAGACAGCTGTCGAAGATTCTAGAGATAGATTCCCAACTTAATTCAGAACGTCCAAAATAGAGTAACAATGAACAAATTGATGTCACATTGGTAAATAATCTCAGATAATATTAAAATAACATAAGGCGAGGGGGCAGAGAGAAGTGCTGGTGTGGGTGTTACACACTTGATGGGCCTACCCTTTCATCCAAATCTGGAAAGAGATACAAAGTCATATTATTGGAATCCTGGCATATCTGATCCTCAAAGACCCAGCAATGTCCACTTGGTCTTGAAAACCACCACATATGACTGAACAGTCTAAAGATGGCTGGAAATGTACAATGGTCATCACTCTAGTAGCTAAACAACAGCTCACCCTTAGATGGAAAAGTTGACACTCCAAAGATGGCAGATTGGACTGGAAAGCTATGCTCCATACTAGCAATGGAGCATCTCACATGCGATTTACAAGGGGAAGGCCAAAAAAAACAAAGGATTTGACTCCCCTTGTGACTTATTTAACAAAATATCTCGCCCACTAAGATCCCTTTTCTAAGGTGTAGATTCCCTTTGACTCACTCACAATACTAAACCATATGTTCCCCAGAATGAAATTCTGCATATGTCTCTCAATTAAATCTGGGAAAACCTCGTGGGAGGACAGCTGGAAAGGGGATGTAACGACTTTACAGCTTTGATGTTGTGTATCAAATATCAAGAATTGTGTATATTTATGTTGGTTGTTATAATTTAAGTTTTCATAAAAAAGCGAAAAACATCAGTGCCAAAAATGATGACTTTTCTGAGTGACCCTGTGAGTACTGGGTCCACCTTCTCACCTCAGTGTAATTAGCCACTATGATTAACAGTAGGAACTGGTACTCACTGCGTACAGGTGAACCACCAGGATCATTTTTGGGAGGCACTGAAGGAAGGATATACCTGATACTGACTAGATTTATAATGTGAAGACAGTAAGAGGCTGTTTGATGTCTGTAGATATCAAATTAACTGAGTACCTAAAAAATGGTTGAAGGACACTTTATGGTTACATTAACCTCAAGGCGTAGTGGTCAAGGTGTAATGACAGTGGTTTAAGTGGGCGGAATCTACTGGGAACGACACCTTTTAAAAATGGATACTGAGAGTTCCCGTGCTGTCTGTTACCTCACGCCCAAATGTGCTGACCCCATTTCCATTATAGTTCCCATATTTGTTTATGCACTTCAACTTTGGTGTAAGGGCAGTTAATGAGGGCATAGGTATCCCTATATAAAGTCAAAATCAGAATGCAGAGACTTTTTATCCTGAGAAGATCAGCTAAGATTAAGAAAGGAGTTCCTGACTAAGGGTCTATAGGATTCTTTAAATGTTATTTCCGTATCTCACCTTAGTATTGCTTGTGGTTATCCACCAGTACGATGACCTTTTCTCTTTGTGCCTGGTTTGGGATAAGAACTTACAAATCTTATGCAGATTCCAGAAATACATGTAGAAATTCTGGCTCTCACCGTGAATACTCAGACTAGGACGCAGCTGTGAAGGGAGGTGTGCTAGAAAGGACACTTAACAATGCCGTGGGGCTGACAAGTGATATTCCGTCAGCAGGGAACTCTTAAGAGGCTTGGATTTTAAGGGTGTTTGTTTGTGAGAGATTAACCATAAATGACCCAGTGGCAATGTATCGCAGACCTATAGTTATAGACAGAGGAACTGCAGAAGTACTGCTATTTTTAAAGTTTACAACTCATTAATAAATAGAACACTATAGTCCCAAATCAGAATGTGTGAACAGTGTTTCCTTATGAACTCTCATTCGTGTTAAAACTTAGAATAACTCTGCCCATACTGGATATGAAAGCGCTTCGAAGAGAGAGCGGAGACACCTTATGCATACTCTTTCTTAAAGTATTAATAGCTAAATCCATTTTAAAGAGGTCTAGGTAATCAGCTTCCAGCCTTTCTCGCTGAAATGTCCATGCTTTAAGAAATCTGGTTGATTAAGACTTACCCGGTTGTCAAGAGAGTGAGTGCGCACTTTTCTGTAAAATGCTTTCCTCGTGTTTTGTCTTTTGAAGCAAAGAAGGGGAAGTTGGTATGGAGTGTAGTTGTGGAACAGGCATGTTTAAACCAAGAAAGTCATAAATACATCTCCTTGTGGGGTGTGTTCCATTAGAAGAACGAGCCTAGAAGCAACGCTATCTAAGGGACGCACAACCTCAGAAAGAAAACCGTGTTTCTTCCTTTGAATGTGATAGGTACAGTTATTTGTGACTGATCATTTTAAATATGAATGTATTTATATAGCGCTTATGGCCCCTGGCAAGGCATTCATGTACTTTTTTGGAGAGTAGCACGCAGCTCTGGAACCCATGATTAACAGTTAGCACGTTAGTACAAACATTTTTTAATTCGTTTTTAATGTTTTCTCTTGTGCAGTATTTGTGTTAGGTTTGTGCTCTTGATTCCACTTTTGTTTTGTAGAGTTACTGGTAGGGGTAGAAAGATAGAAATGGATTTGAATAGGGGAGTTTGGAGTAGGGATAGAGTGAAAGGAAGTGAAAAGGGGAAGTAGTACGTGTTTTGCATATAGTGGTCATGTGTGCTTGTTAGTTGGGTGGTGTGGCTATCAAGCATTGGCAAAGCCAATAGGTTTGGCCTTTGTTTTTTCTTTTGCAATCTATCTTACTACTGGATTATAAATATTAGAAAAGGTTTTAATAATGTTTGTTTTAAATTAGTTAAACCGTTAATAGCTGTTTAAGATGTGATGTATGTTGAATTAACATACCAGGGTTCCAAACTTGTAAACTGTACTTTAGTTAATATGGCATTGTATTAGAGTATAGTAATGTGTAGTTAGCAAACTGCCACTGCACCTTTTGCACCATTCAAATCATGCCACATTGAAATCATGCTCCTTTTAGCTGCAAGGTAACTGCAATTGTGACTGCCTGTTTAGTAGTAGAATATAGCAATATTTGGTGTTTAGAGGAGCTATGTCAATTTTTGCCCTCGGTGCCACTGCACGTGCTGCACCATTCAAATCATGGCCTTAATGCCTGTAAGATAACTGCACGTGTGACTGCCTGTTTAGAAGTACAATTTAGTAATAATTTGTGTTCAGTGCGGTTCCTAGAGGTTTTGGGCATGGTGCCACTGCACCTGCTGCACCATTCAAATCATGACCCTAATGCCTACAAGGTAACTGCACTTGTGACTGCCTGTTTAGTACTCAAATTTAGCAATGATCTGTGTTTAGAGGGGGTCTAACACCTGCTGCACCATTAGAACTATGATCCCAGTGCCTGCAAGATAATTGCACTTGTGACTGCCTGTTTAGAGGTAAAATGTAGTAATTCTGTTTAGTGGGGTTTCTAGAGCCTTTGGCATGGTGCCACTGCACCTGCTGCCCATTAAAATCATGGCCCTAATGTCTGCAAGGTAAACTGCTTGTGTGACTGACTGTTGAGAAGTAATATTTAGTAATAATTTGTGTTTAGTGGGGATCCTAGAGGTTTTGGGCATGGTGCCACTGCACCTGCTGCACCATCCAAATCATGACCCTAATACCTGCAAGGTAACTGCATTTTTGACTGCCTTTTTAGTAGTAAATTTTAGCATTAAGCTGTGTTTAGAGGGGTTCTGACACCTTGTGGCACTGTTGCCACAACGCTTGCTGCACCATTAAAGCCATGGCCCTAGTGCCTGGAAGATAATTTCACTTGTGATTGCCTGTTTAGAAGTAAAATTTATTAATTGTGTTTAGAAATCTTGGAAAAATGGCTTCCGGATGGAAGAGTTTCGGCTATGCCCCCAAAGGATTTAAACCCTATATTAGGAGCCCATGAAACCCCTAAACAACAAAAGATTGCGAGAAACACCGGTCTAAATCCCGACAATCTCCATAAGAGGTCTAGTCTGGTCAATCTATCCATTCCCGACTCAGAGATGGTAGCAACTGCAGAAATCCTGAAACAGGAGAACCTACAAGATGGCCCAAAAAGCTCCAGCCCCAAGCTCTACTCTTTCCCAATTTATAGATCTGAAAATAGGGAGCAGGATGTCTTGAAAGCAAAACCAAACAACTCAAATAGGAGGGCAGAGAAAGAGAATGCAGTACAAAAAGAAAGATCCAACGTGAAAGCTGCATTGGGAGATCAAAGGGACGACCTCAAGGGCAATCTACAACCACTGGTGGTAACCAGTGTGAACGAAATGTGTGCCGCAATTCTGAACTCAATGCAGGCAACAGTAATGGCACTCCAGTTTCACTCCACCAAATGGACATCCAGGTCAACCTGTTAAATAAATTGGTGGTGTTTGCCTCCAGAATAGATGGCAAATTGGAAGAAGTAAACGCCCTGATAACAAGGGCTCAAGCCAAACAACTTAGTGATTTTACCAGGTACTCATGTAAAGAGGTGCTAGACAGATTATCCCAAATGCCGACAATTCTGGAAGGAATACTAAAGGAAGTCCACACCGGCCAGAAAGAGGAATGTACACATGCCAACTCGCTCTCTAATATGTTGACATCCGTTTCTCATGGAGAAAGCAGAGGGCAGGCCCCATACCCCCAAAGTAGTCCCACCTTTGGTCTCAACTGACAAAAGGGATCCAGCAGAAATAAATCCCATGATCAATCCCATGGCCAAATCTATCACGGTGGCAGCTTGCTCACTAATTGCAGCTAATCCTGGTAATCTTGAGAATCTTACAACCCTGAAAATAACAAAAAGAAAGCAATAGCGTGCAAGAATGGGCAGGAAGTTGGTTTGGTCTTCCCACCCAAACATTATAAAGACCACCAAGATCACCCCCATTGAATCAAGTAAGGAAGGCAAGGCCACAAGGGGAAGGCAAAAACTTGCCAGTACTCCCGATGCCAACTCAAATGTACCAGCAAAGAATACCCTCAACCTAGAAGACACTCCCATGACACCATGGACTCAGTTAGAACACCGACCACTCATATTAGCCAGTGGCCTCGTGGATGAAAGAGCAAGTTCCTCTGGGGGTCAGCAGGACATAGCGTCAAAGAACTGTATAATAGGAGGGGCTAGCCCACTAGCCCCGAGTAATGTAAGAAACATGAGAAGTGAATATCCTGCCATGCTGGAGCTAAATTTGGCAATTCAACAACTCACGAGCAGTCAGGAGCAGCACCACTAGTTGCTCTGGGTCCCAGAATTCATTTCAAGATCCTCCTCAGATGTGCTCAAACGTTGTACCATCTTAAGACTCATAAAAGCACTCCCAAACCTCAAACATGTCACTACAGAAGATATTGCTGCAATAAAATTAATCCAAGCAAGAGGCAATCTGCTCACGGATCAAACGCTGGTTATCTTTTCAGCTCCTGACCTTCCCAAGCAAATTCTGGAAAGGAAGGAACACTTGATAACCTGGGGAATCAAGGTAGTCACATATCAAGGGAAGAGATATCCGTATCCATTATTAGAAAATCATAGGTTCAACAAGCCCAAAGGTGCATGGTCGGTTTTGCCTGGGGTATAGGCCACATCCATTTTAAGTGAAGACATCGAAGGGAGCTAGCGAAAGGTCTATAGCTCAGTCCCCTCTAAGAGTTCAAATATGGAAGGGAGAGGGGCGTAGGAAACTAGTAACAAGACAGGATCCCCTGCCCAACTGGAGTTGGTTATCCTCGGTACTATCCTCAGGAGCTGTTGGTAAAAGCTGAATAGCAAAGAAACAGTCCTCTCAAGGGGTATTGAAAATCTGTTCATGGAATATAGGAGGCCTACAAGCAAAACTGGAAGATCCAGCAATGATCCAATTTTTTAGTTCTTATGACATTATACTGATACAGGAATCCTGGGCCCAGGTATCCATACAACTAATTGGATACTCAGAATTTACCAAACCAGCAGTGAAAACTAGTAGATCTGGAAGGGCGAAGGGGGGCCTAGTGACCTACGTCAGTACTAGTGTCCTCGCCAAGACATCCAAGCTAAATGAGGAGGATCTGACATTCCAACTGGTCCGATTAGACGGCTGGGGAAGAAACATACATGAACCACTGATTTCAATCAATATATATATCAATCCAAAAAATAAATCACCCCAAGTTAATAATTTGATAAACCATCTGGTGTACATAAAAAGTATAACACATCCAGCACATTTGCTAATTTAAATCTCATCTTATTCTATAACCCTAGTGAGGAACATATTTAAACAGTAGCAGCGGTGCCTGGACAAACCCTCCCAGTGAGTATAAAAAAGATAAGATCGGGGAGAAACTAAGAAACATCTGTGAGTCTGTCGGCCTTTTCACATTAAATGGTCGGAACCTGCCCGATACGACACTAGCATGGACAAGATCGTCTGGAAAAAAGGTGTCATATCTAGATTACACACTGGTAAATCCTTCACTGTACAAGTTTGTGATCGAGTTTAGAAGTCTGGGCTGCGCGGAAAGCGATCATAAACCACAGGCAATTAGGATACGATTCACATTGCATAAGCGGAGAAAGTGGTATCCATGAAAGGGGAGATTAGCACTGAAAATCTCAAGCAACTGAAATGGTCATCTAACTCCATCAAAAGTCAAGTAAAAGAGGCTCAGTCCAGACTAGAATCTATGATTGTGGATCCCACAAATCTGACAATGGTTTGGGAGAACTTCGTCAAGGACCTCACAAGCCAAGGTCCCTCGGAAAAAAAAAAAAAGGAGCTCAATTGATATATTGCAATGGCATATATATGCCACAGCCAGTTCGCAGAAGGAAAGCAGCGGTGGGTAGGCTGTTTAGGCAACTGCACAAATTCCCTAAGAATGGAATATTATTTAGCGCCCTTCGAGAGCAAAGGAAGCTCCTAAAAAAAGAAATATGGTCCTTTGAAAAACTACAGCAGGAAAAGCTGCATTACGCGTCAAAATCATCAGACTCAAAACGTTTCTGGAAACTAATTAACTCAATTGAAAAGGGGCCAAAAGCAGCTCATAATGCTAACATAACAGAGGAAGCTTGAGCTAACCACCTCAAGTCACATTTTAGGGAATTGCATACTGGAGAAGCTGCGCAAGCCCAGTGTGAGACAGTCACCTGGGAACTTGATGTCTTGAACACCCTGATAATTACAGCGTCAGAGATAACAAAGATTATCGGGCGGTCTCAAACTGATTGCTCCCCTGGTCCCAATGGTCTACCGCAAGCTCTGTTCAAACAAGCAACAAAAAGATTGGCAGATTTCCTGGCTGCAATTAATCATGTTCTTTCAACATAAACTGTGCAGGCAAGTTGGAAGGGTTCAATAATCCATCCCATATGCAAGGGAGGGAAGGCCGACCTCTACAAGTAACTATAAACTAATCTCCCTCCTAGATGTAGATCTCAAGTATTTTTGTGTATGCTTGATGCAGCACTTAGGTCCATATTTATACTTTTTTAGCGCAGCATTTGCGTAATTTTTTGACGCAAAAGTGGAGCAAATTTGCAAAATATAATTGTATTGTGCAAGTCTGCGCTGCTATTGCATCAAAAAATGACGCAAATGTGGTGCTAGAAAAGTATAAATATGGGCTTTAGAGTCAAGGGGCACAGATAATAACATACTTTCCATGAATCAAAGCAGATTTATCAAGAACCAGGGAACTTTAATGAATCTTAAGGCACTAGGACTGATCATCAATAGAGCAAAAGCAACAGGGACCCCTACATACTTGTCTTTTGTTGACTTTAAAGCCGCTTTTGATTGTGTACCCGATGTAAACTGTGGGCAAAACTACAGCAATGGGGGTTGCCATTAACCATTTTAAATGCAATTAGATTGATTTATTCTGATACATGGGATGAGGGTTAAACTTGGGGGAGGCTCCTATTTATCAAGGGCAGTTAAAACAACAGTTGGTTTAAAACAAGGCTGTGTTTTGGCACCAATTCTTTTTAATCTTTACATAGCAGACCTCTCCACAAAACTAAATAACCAGCCAGCCCATTCTCCCAATCTTGGTGGGCATCAACTATCTAACATGCTATATGCAGATGACCTGATGCTGCTTAGCAACACCAGAATTGGAATTTAAAAACTGTTGAATAACCTAGAAGGATATGCAAGAATAAACAAATTGGAAATAAACCAAAGCAAAACAAAAAGGATAACCCTCAACCGCAGACCATGTAACCAACGCAAATGGTATCTGAATGGAAAGATCATAGAGGAAGTATCCTCGTACAGACACTTAGGAGTCGTGATAGACGTAAGAGGCAATTATGCATGCCAAAAAGAAGCAGTAAAAAACAAGGCACAAGCACTCATTCATGCCTTTGGAACCCTTGCAAATACCATTTGTGGCCACACTCTGAATCCATTGACAACTATAATGAGAGCAGAATTACTTACAACGCTCGCATATGGAACTGAAATAATGAGGTGGATGGAAGAAGGTCTTCTGGATAAACTCTTGGTAAAGGCCTACAAGCATGTTTTCCAGTTACCAGTATTGATATCGCCGGCCCAGGTTAGACTTGAATTTATGCTGGTCAAGCAGTCACTGGCTCGACCTGCGGCCTTTATCAAATGCTGTTACAAATTGCGTCATGCCCCAAAAGGGACGTTGGCTAATTTAGCATGGCAGGAAATCATTTTGGAAAGGGGCACTAGTAACTATAAAAAGTATTTGGAAAGAAGCCTAACACATTTGAACCTAGTTGATGCATGAGACCAGTCACTCTCTAGTCCAGCATTTAAGAAAGTAGTGAATAAATCAAGTAAGCTACACAGCTGGCTAAAAGACAGGGAGGACCTCGCTAAAAGGTCTCTCGGCTGGTTGGTGCTTAACTCTTATAAAGCACTTAAAGAATCACCATTATTGGCTACTCCCTACTCACTGAAAATTAAACAACGCTTTCTAAAGCTAAGGCTAGGCGATATGCCAACGCTAGACCACATGCCAAAATGTAAGAAGGTGTCACAAAGAGACAACCAGGAATGCTGCCTTTGTCATCTGGCGGTGGAAACCTTAGGGCACGTGGTCTGCATCTGCTCAGTTTTGGCTATCCAAAGAAGACAAATGCTGAAGAAGGAATTCAATGAATTAGGGATCAGATCTTGTTTAAAAGCCTTAATTGAGGCACTTAATCCAAGAAATCCCATATTGAACATTAGGCTGGTCCAATTTCTGGAAATTTTTATTTCACTCTCTGCCCCCCAAAAAAATCTTAGGGACTTCGGCAAGCGACAAATTACTTCGAGCACATACCAAAGCAAAGAAGTAAGTATCCAACACCAAATTGATCATTATAAATAGGTTAGAAGAAAGGCTATGCTCTCCTAGGCCAGAATTGCACCCTAACCCTAAGTTATGAAAGCCAAGTATTGGACTATAAAAATGTTTTCGAAATAAAGCCAGGTGCCCCCCTTATGAACCCTAGCAGACAGGAACGAAGCCTGGGGGTTTGAATTATATTACTATGAGTCTCACTTTCTTCATATGCTTGAAAATCGCCTAATGGGAGACAAATAGGACGGAAGGAGGTAGGGTGGTTAACCATGTGGCACGGTCTCAACATGTTTTTTTATCAAGTTCCATATATGTAGTCAGAGCTAAGAGGGGTTAACTAGCCAATTGTACTGATCATATCATGTCTGTATTAATAATGTTTTGTGCGATTTTATGGAGATGGAGCATTTTTAATGGTTTTTATTAACTAATAAATATACATATATATATATGTATATAGTAATTGTGTTTAGTGGGGTTCCTTGAGCTTTTGGCATTGTGCCACTGCACCTGCTGCCCATTCAAATCATGGCCCGAATGTCTGCAAGTAACTGCATTTGTGACTGCCTGTTTATTTGTACAATATAGCAATATTTTGTGTTTAAAGGGGTTCTGACAACTTTTGGGCCTGGTGCCACTGCTGCACCATTCGGATCATAACTCTAGCGCCTGCAAGATAATGCACTTGTGGCTGCCTGTTTAGTAGTAAAATAAAGCAATATTTAGAGGGGTTTGTAGAGCTTTGGGCCCTGGTGTCACTGCACCTGCTGCACTATTACAAATCATGACCCTAGTGTGAGGAAGGTAACTGAATTTGTGACTGCCTGTTTAGAAGTATAATATAGCAATAGTTGGTGTTTAGACGAGTTCTGACAACTTTTGGGCTAGTGCCACTGCACCTGCTGCACTATTCAAATCATGACCCTAGTGCCTGCAAGATAACTGCACTTGTGACTGCCTGTTTAGTAGTAAAATATTGCAATATATGGTGCTTATAGGAATTATGACGTTTGTCTCCAGTACCACTGTACCTGCTCCACCATTCAAATCATGACCCTACTGCCTGCAAGGTAAATGCATTTGTGACTGCCTGTTTAGTAGTAAAATATAGCAATATTTGGTGTTTAGAAGGTTTAGAGCTTTTGGCCCTGGTGTCACTACACCTGCTGCATCACTAAAATCATGACCCTAGCGCCTGCAAGTGAATTACACTTGTGACTGTCTGTTAGTAGTAAAATGTAGCAATAATCTGTGTTTAGAGGGGTTCTGACACCTTGTTGCACTGGTGACACTGCACCTGCTGCACCGTTAAAACCATGACCCTAGTGCCTGCAAGTGCCCTAGTACCTGCAAGATAACTGCACTTATGACTGTCTGTTTAGTGCTCAGAGGAGTTCTGATAACCTTTGGCTCCTGTGCCACTGCACCTGCTGCAGCATTCTAATCATGACCCTGTTGCCTGCAAGAATAGTGCACTTGTGAGTGCCAGTTTAGTAGTAAAATATAGCAATTTGCGGTGTTTCGAGGGGTTCCTAGAGCTTTTTGCCCTGGTGCCACTGCACCTGCTGCACCATTCAAACCATGACCCAAGTGTCTTCAAGATAACTGCCCTTGTGACTGTCTCTTAATACGTCACTGAGAGAATAACAATTTGAAATAAAACGTCACCCATTTATACAAATGACTTTTCTTTAAAAATGACTGAATGGTAATTTAAGAAACAAACACACAAATAATTTTAATATATACAACTGTTATTCATCAGAAATAAAATTATTAAGTAATGAAAAAATCAACATAAAAAGCACACTCGCTGCTTGCTTTTAATCTGCACTCGATACTCCATTGCGAGATGGCTGACATTTTTACACACATTTTGCAAAATTGACTTGCATTTATTTATCTTTTTGCATATAAACACTAACAAGTAACCAATCACCAAAAACCGCAAGGCGTACCTCGGCCACACTCCACGTGATGGCAAAAGCAGAACAGAAGAGCAGAAGAGCAGGAAGTGACCTCTTAGCCGATAAAAAGCAGATAAAAAGCAGGTAAATGCAAGTGACGATGGAGCGATGTTTGAATAAATATACAGGAAATTCAGGTAAGTAAGGGGCAAAGTAGGGGCAGGTTCTTAATCCCTTTAAAGATTTTTTTAGTAACATAAGACTTCACAAGCACAGCGCAAGCGCTGTGTAGCCGAAACTTAAAAAGGAGGGGTGAAAGTTTGAGAAGGATGTTTGGGAGTTTATAGTTGTCAGCAAGGTTTGGGATGAGGCAGAGAGAGGAGAGATGGGAAGGGCAAAAGAGAGAAGGATCTTTTTACACTAAAATGTAAAAGTAAAATGTAAATATCATGCACCCCCACACACACATACATACATGATGCTTGGTAAAGGTATGTTTTTATGTTTGCTGTATTAAATTAAACCCCTCTATATAAATACCCACATGTACATTGAAGCAGCAATATTTACATGTTTTAGTGTCCACATTTATATTGTGGTACAGTTTTAATGGTTTCAATGACTGTAATTAACTTATACATTCATAACTATACACATGACACTTATTGTAGTTGTTAGTAGCAGTCATACCCCTTTATATATGCACCTATATGTAAAAAGAAGCAGAAATTTTGACATGGTCTAAAATGCACATGTTCCGTGTGTTGTACTATATAGCTTCTCCTTATATGAAGGAGGCATAGTTCAAAGTACAAAGATGTGTACTTCTACAACAGGCATTTTCCATACTGTGAGAAATATAGTTTATCTTGTCTGGGTATGAACCTAGCTGCAAACCAATGGATCACAGGACAGGAGACAGCTATACAGTAGTCAGTTCAGAAGAATTCAGAAGAATGGGTAAAGAGATGGTAGGTGCGGTGCTACAGCATCAAATGTGCTGGGATGAGGCTTAGAATGAAGGCCAAGCAGTGACAATGTGAGTTGGAAACTCCTGCAACAAGCGTTTCCAACTCACATTGTGTTCAGGGCTGAGCTAAGTTGATGTCCATCGAGGTTTTACAACGTCCCCAGGACATCAGCAGCAGCCTTCAGATAATTTTCCGGCCCCCTTCTTAGGCCCCGCCCCTTTCTTGGTGTTTCATCTCCCATGGTGAGTTTTATCAAGAAGTTGGAAGATCTGAGTAAGGGGAATGGAAGAGAGAGAGAGAGAGAATTTTAGTAGTAGAGATGATTTGTTACATTGCGAGGATAAATTTATCACTGTACGTTGGGGTTTTATGGTTCTTATTGAAACAAGCCATGTGTTCCCGAATAGAAAGTGCCTGACACATTTACTCATATGTGAATTCACAATGACAGGCATAATGGTGTTTTACTCTGATCAATATAGAGATCTCCATAGTTCTCTAATTGATAAACTTGATGCACATGACCCCTTCAATGAAACCACATGACACTAAACTCAAATTAATAACCTGGATCATCAGAGGTCTAAACAATACTGGGAAGGCCTGGTATACTTGCCTATTTGATCAGGGACCATATAGATATTGCCTTCTAGCAGGAGATACATTTAACAGCTCACAGAATTAGCATTTCCAGGACCTAGGGGACACGTCTGTACCTCACCTCTTACAGCACTCAAGCAGTGCAGATTCTAATCAGACTTCATGTGCATTTCTGACACATAACTATTTTTGCAGACACTGGGAGTAGGTATCTAATTATACGGGACTTGATTGGAAATTATTGCTTAACGTTGATAAACTCATATGGCTTTAACTCAGGTACTCCATCTTTCTTTGTGAATTTAAAACAAAAATGTGATACTAATAATTAACTAAATAATTACACAATAATCTGGGGAGGGGGATTGAACACTGTCCTGTACACAGCAATGGATAGGTCCACCATAACATCCCGTTGTCTCTCTCTGGCTGCTCATGCCAAGCATGGAATCATTCAGAGTCACTCCCTGGTAGTCATCTCCAGGTTTCTAATATCCAGTATGAAGAGGGTATTAATTCCATTCATTGGTACATGATGAACAATCCTGTATAGACTACTACATAAGAGCCCTGATGATAGCCCTATGCCCCCGCTGGCCCTCAGAGCACTCTCCGGTGATACATACATAAGCCCTTGCACAACCACAAGCCTATAATTGCTCCTGGATTTTCCCCTCCAAAGCACTGCTAGACAGTGTATTTAAAGAAGACGTTAAGACAGGGAATTGTGTAATATTTCACTCTGAATACTGGCTGTTTCTAGCAGGCTTTCAAAGCAAGTAGGTGTCCTCAGAGCTAATTGAGGTAGCCTTAGTAAGCTGGAAGAGGAGTGAAAACAAAAGAGGAATGCGCTTGATGCTTAAAGACTAAAGTGTTTTTCTGCCTGCCTTAGATTCTTAACCTGATGGTTCAGAGAACTTAGAGTCCGAATTCTGAGCTGTCCCCCTTTTCCCAAACCCATCTGTCCTGATGCTGATATCCCCCTGTTGAAGATAAATCTGATTGTTGATCCTTAGGGACAGGTATTCGTGTGTAGATGATGTATTACTGTTTTGTCTTTTTTTTTCAGGTACCAACTGCTGCTTTTGATTGCGTCCTAGCTAGAGGGTTTCCAATTGTATGTTACTAAAACTTTTGTGTGAAGCCCAACATGCTAATGCTAATCTGGAGTTAGTGAGGTGTTTCTCTATTCATCTGTTTTGACAAACGAACTGACAACATTCAGTTGCTGATCAAATGTATGTTATTAGTATTGCACTATTACTCGTTATTGATCTGTACTGTTGCTATTGAAAGCTACCCCCTTTATAAAATTAAGATTCTTTAGATGTTTTGGTCAACCTGAGTTGTTTCTGTATCTTCTTCATGTGGTTTTGAGACTAACTTATGTGACCTTAGCTTGTTTAATATAGGGAAATAAACATCTTAACTGATACTAAAAGGTGTGGTTATTCGTGGCCAAATGGTTCACGCTGTGTAAAGTTACTGACTTTATAGAATTGCATAGCTTATTTGATGACATTCATTCGATGTGCGGAGTTGATGGTGTGATCATCTTAAGTGAGTCAAAATGTTTATCGGCCTAAGGTCGCGTACCCCTTATTAGTTATCGATAACAAGACAGATAAGGTCACACGTGCTAACATGTTATATGTCAAAGTCCGCCCTACTAAAATTTCCAGATTAAGAAGTGAATTCATTTGGTTTGGTAGGTTCTCTGGTTTAATGATTAATTGGGGCAAATCTTAGGCAATTCTAGTTACACCAAGCACCACAAATCAAATAAGTGGTTATCTCCTGGTCTGGGGAAATGCTCCAGTTAGATATGATGCAGAGGCAGTTCTCAGGGAGTACTATGAGACAAGGGTGACGAAGATACAAAACAAAGTTAATTAGTGGTAAGTGCTTCCTCTTGCCATGGCGGGAAAATTGCTGTCAACAAAATGGCTTGCCTACCTCAATTGTTATATTTGTTCTCTGACATACCACAACCACTAAGATTTTTTTTTATTATATTGAAAACAACGCTTTACCCTTATTCTAGGGGTGACTTGCTGCACCAAATGCAGTATACTACTTTTGGGTCTCTCAAGCCAAGAATATTTTCAACTGGTATCACACTGACTTTTGGCCCTCATACTTGGAAACAGTATGAGATATGGCTTCCCTACCTCATTGCTTGCTGTTATGCTGGGGCCCTCACAGAAGCTCCTGGTACAATTTAACACAGTAACCAGTACAACATATGCCTGGTGCCAACTGGAATATATAATAGGTTTGTGACAGCTATTTTCAAGTTTTTCCAGTGTGGGATACCCCAGTGCTGTCTGCTGCACTAGAACCTAAAGATCAGCAACAGCTAACAAGTCTGGAGATCATTAAGTTAGACGATCTACAAACAAAGGTAGATTTTGTGTCATTAATGCTATTTAAAGAGAAGGGGACATCTTCACTACATACTTATTTATACTTCAGACTCAGGTATGCTATGAGAGATCACATGCCCTTTTCCCAGCAGAGCTTCCTGACCAGAGAGCGCTGCCTCAACTTTTCACCCATGCCACCTCTAGGGGGCTAGGAACCAGGCTCTCTCAGGCTATTGCTGATGCACGCAAGATGCCGGAGACAAATGCTAGGAGAAGGTGAGGTACGAATCTGGAGATGGAGATACCTCATTCAATTTGGTACTAATGCAGTTCTCACATAAATAAAAAATTATCTTCACAGTAAGCACAAATTAGCGCTCTTTAAATGTTTACACATATTAGACTATACACCAGTATTACTTCATGCAATGATTTTGGATGTGGATCCATCCAGCCTCGTCAGAACTCTATTGTGGATCATAGTCATTTGAAATGGAGTCGTTGACAGATATTTAACTATTGGAATCAAATGTTTGATATGCTCTTCACAACGAGACACAGATGGCACATTGGCCAATGACTGCTTTACTCAGCTATGTAAAAGACATTCCAAAAATGGTGCGAAGATACACAGCATTTGTTTAACATCAAAAAAGAAAGGTGGCAAAGTGATGGTGTAAAGGTCCCATACCAAAAAAGACAGATTATCTTTCCTTATTAATATATTGCAGTGATGATGTAGACAACTACGTTTCCCTATTTCCATCTATATCTCATCCTAAAGATATATGAGATCCTCTCCGAAATTTCCTTTAAAGCATGACTTACAATATGTAGATGAAACAAAGTGCTGCACCTTATTTGTCAAGTAGGCACCTGCCCTTATACATTAGGCCTTTGTTTTCTTTATCTAACCTCCTTGGTGTCTTTATCTAACCTTATACAGTAGGCCTTTGGTGTCTTTATATGACTTTATACAGTAGGCCTTTGGTGTCTTTATCTGTTAGATTGGCTGGTTGTAACATATTTAGTTCATGATGATTTATGCAGAATGTGCCTGGTCGTACCCTGTACACCATTGCGTAAAATTGTCTGTCTGCTGACTTATTCATATTTGAATTTATTTAGTTGTATTTAAATAACACCTACTACCCCTGACGAGGTGTTTAAGTGCTTTACACCAGGCAACACTCTGGACCAGAACCCAAGGTTAGTGATTAGGCAAGTGTTATTGGTTATTGTTTCTTATTATGATTAGTGTTCTGTATTCAATCCAATCATTCCATGCATTTTCCCAAATGTTTACATGGAAGATTAAAGTAATAAGACTTAGTGTGATAGATCGTTAGTGGGGAAAAAGGGGAAATGTGAGTTCATACAGGAGTTTGGTGGAGTTATTATATGAGTGAGAGTGGATCAGCTGGGGGGGTGGAGGCGTAAAAAAATGGCTGAGAGCATACATTGAAAGGCAGTTTGGAGATGTTCTTTTGCAGGAAACGTTTGCCAATAATTATTTTTGTTGAATGAATGCTGGAAATGTTCTTGGCCAGTGAGGCACACAATTCCTTGTCATTGTTACACTACAAATAAACTTGCTGATATTAATTACTGGTGTTTCCGTTATGATATAGTGGATACATGTGTGAAGGCTTATAGTTTGTCTCGTAATTATGAAATCAAAGAAAACAAAAGAGCATAATTTTGATTTGGCTTTCAAACGCTTGAGTTGCAGGCAATCTGAATTGTTGTCGAACAATGTGTAAAGTACAACCTTAATCTCGTTATGCACTCTGTGCGTGACAACAGATTGGAAATGTTGTCGAACAATGTGTAAAGTACTACCATAACCTCGTTGTGTACTCTGTATGTGACGACAGATTGGAAATGTTGTGGAACAATGTGTAAAGCACAACCATAATCTTGTTATGTACTCGGTTTGTGGCGAGTTAAGCGTTTCACACTCTATAAAACTGCAAATAAATAAAATATACTAAATATTTTTAGAAGGCATGTCAACTTGTAGGGTGTATTGACTGCATAGAGTTTTGAGAGAGTTCTGGCAAATGAGGAATCTCAAACGCCATGAGGGAAAGAAGTTTAACAAATTGTAGGTTTACAGCTACATAACTCGGGCAATGCACCTTTATGTTTGATTAAATATTCCTAGGTACTGATGTAGCATAAACTTTAGTGCTGTCCCTCATGTCAAAGAAATCATCTATACATGAAAGTTTTATGCATTATGATAACAAAAGTATTAATAGTTGATTGTAGAAAATGCACTGAAAAGTCATTTTCAGTGTGCATTTGTTTAAATTGTAGAATTCGACATAGGTGATATTTACATTAAAGTTAGTAGCCTGATGCCTGAGATTATCTTTTTCCAAATTCTTTTTGCCCTTTTTGTTCTTTTTGTCTTTTGCCCGCATGTGTCCCACCCCACACGTTTAGCCTCTGATTTTGGTTATGTATGGTTAGATGCTTAGATGCTAATTAAATCTGAGCAGCGCTTATTTTCTGTAGCTCAGATATTCTTACTAATATTTTGTATTGTAGTTTTTGAATAATAAGGTCTCCTAATACTAGTTAACTTGAACTTATTTTGTCACCTTGGTCAACCCTTGGTGATACTATATCTTAATAATTTTGTCTTGTGCATTGTCTAAATGACTTTTAGCTTGGATTTGTAATTCATCTCTTAACCTTAATTTGATTGGATTTTTCCTTGTACGGCCATATTGTGTCATTTATTTGATCTATGTTGAACGTTTGATGTATGGTTCTACCACACCCTTCACTAGGTCAAAAGATTTGCTGACCTCGATGAGCATTTATTCTTGAGAAGGATTAAAATGCTCCAGCAAATCTCATAATTTTTTCCATTCTACTTGTAGTTTGCCCAGTGAAAAATACATGTTAAAATAAGGAAGCAATGTCAAAGCTAATAGTTCTTGCCTTAGGAAGCTGGTGTGATCATTTTTTTATTTTTATGGCAAGCCATACAAAATAATGAGAAGATAAAACATGCCTCCTAAGTGTTGCTGCCATATGCTTGCAACAACATTTTAAATTTACAAAAAATTAACCATCACATACAATTTTGCAGCACAGTGTGAGTGCTTTCTGGAACGCATGTGTACTTAAAACAGGCATATAAACCCTATTTAGTTTTTATGCACATCACAGGCAAATATGATCAACATTGGGACAAAGAAAAGGTACTATTGGCTTTGGTTTACTTCATCCCGAAGATAAACGCACCCAGAAAAATAAAGAATTAAAAGAGGATAAAGAAGAGAAGGAAACAAAGCATTGGCAAAGAAAACCATTAACCCATCAGCCGTAGCACTGAAGTGCATTTCTTTTTAGGTGGATGTGCACATGAGATCAGGTGAAACGTTGCCACTCACAGTGAAAGAGATCCAACAGCCCTGTCCATGCTGTAGGCTGAGGTGGTCAGAAGGAAATTGTGAATGTCAGTTGAACAGACCAAAGGATGTAGATGCCTGACCCACAACCTCTATACGTATGTAAGTTTTTATGCATTTTCGATTTTTTATTACACGGGACTGATAAGACCTCTAAGGCAGTCTCTACCCTAGATCTAAAAAGGAGCATTTGAGGCTGGCTGTTTATAGCAGAGGACATAATATAGCACTATATGTGCACCAGATGTTTTCCAGTTGGAAGTGTGAAAGCTTCAGCTTGAGACAAACATTTTACACATACACTTTTAGAGTTAAGTATATCACAGAGGATACATTTTAAATAATATTTCTTAGAAAGCACTGCTATTTTCAGCTGAAGACTCCACTGGGCGAGTTGGGTTTGATACACCATTAACATAGTAGGGGGGCTTTGTCCTTTTTAGATCTCGGCTGAGACAGCATATGTGCTTAGAGAGGTGCTTAAATTCTGCCTATTAATTACCATTGATTGGCTTCAGCATCACTCTCATTTGCTTGCTTCTGTTTGGTCAGTGTCCGGGCTTCATTTCCTCTTTGTGTGTTTTTTTCATACTTGTGAAATCGGCCCAGGGCCATTGGAGTGCTTTACATGAGCACCAGATTATACTACACAAGGTCAGATTTTCTTTTTTTTTTATATAGTTCCAAATCAGCCCGCAGACATTGGAAAGCTTTTCAATAGCATAAGCTTACGTTACACAAGGTAAGATTAATTTGTTGTTGTTTTTGTTGCTTGTTCCCACCCCCTGCATTGAGGCTTGTCCCCTGCCCACTGTGCCCTGTTTTGCTTGCCCACTTAGCTGCTTACCCAATTGTTGTTACTCTTTTCCACCCTGCATTGTTACTTGTCTGCATTGTGTTGCTTCCTCCTTCCACTGTCCTGTGTTGCAAAGCTTGCCCCCTCCAATCCTACTGTCATTGCTTGCACCTTCCCATCATTGCATTCCCCATCCCACCCTCCCTTTGTTGCTTGCTTCGTCTCTTCATTGCTTCCACCGTTCGCACCCTCCCGTTCTGCCAGAAAAAAAAGCATTGGCACAAACAATAGGCCTCACCTATGAAACCTATTGACTTTGTAAATGTTTTTAGCTCTATTGCACAGCAGCATGGCTGAAAGTTTTTTAAGCAGCACATGCTGCATCAAAGCACTTTTTGTAAACTGTTGGCAAGAGAGTGGGGCAGGAGGCATCTTGGAAGGAGGGAGGGAGGCCGTGCAACACGAGAGGGTAGAAGCACCTGATGCAACCAGCCCTGACTGTCAAATCGCTTTAAAGAAAAAAAATCAGCCACGCTGCACAGCAGCTATGTTGCTGTGCAACATGCTTAAAACACTGACAAAGGCAATAGGTTGCATAGGCGAGATCTATTGGCTTTGCCAATGCTTTTTTATAAAAAACATTTATTCAGAGCTGTGGGTACCTGGTTGAACCTTAGGCCTGTGGGGCAGCATGGGTTACATATCCTACATGAGTAACTCAGTCTTGTTTTGGAGTTTTGTTCATTTTAGGGAGGTGATACTCCTATTACTCATTTCAGAGCTCTCATTTCCCAGTCTCTTCATTTGATAGAGCACTGAGAGGTATATTTATACTTTGTGGTGCAAAACTGCACTAACACAGTTTTGCACTAAAAGGTTTAGCACTGGCTTGCGCCATTCCTGAGCACCAGCCGGGCGCCATATTTATGGAATGGCGCAAGCCGGTGCAAAGGGCAGGCTAGCGTAAAAAAAAAAAATCACATTAGCCGGGTGGGGCTGGCGGTATGGGAGAAGAGGGTTTTGCAACAAAAAATGACGTTAGGCTGGTTGGAGTCAAAGAAGATGACTCTAACCAGCCTAGCATCAATATCTGATGCAAAACCATCCATACCACATGACTCCTGTCTTAGAAAAGACAAGAGTCATGCCCACCACCCCAATGGCCAGCACAGGGTACCAGTGTCCACTGGACATGGCCATTGCACCCTGTGCCATGCATCGGGCCCCAAGCTTTGCACCATTATTTAGCTCGTCCTCCCACCCATACATCATTTTAGCACAGGGAGGAAAATATGGGGCTATGGGCTTAGCACCATTTTTTAAATGGGAACGTGTCCCTTGCATCTCATTGACGCAAGGTAGGTTCACACATCTAAAAAATGGTGCAAACTCCAATATTTTGATGTTAGATGGGTCTAATAAATATGGAGTTAGTTTTGAGCCGAATTTGTGTGAAAGAAATGTTGCAAATTTGGCACAAATCGAGTATAAATATGCCCCTGAGTGTCCCAAGGCCTATGTGACTCTCATGCGTCAGAAATGTTTACCTTCTGTCCATAGGAAGCTGTTTGTACGTTTTTCCCAAAGAAGCTGTTTGTACGAACTGATTTGCCCGCTAGGTTTTTTGCACTGTTTCTTCTGCATAAATAGTCAATAGACCGCACTTTGTTACAAACAGACAAATTGTACATAACAAACATCAAGCAATGTCTAAGTCCTTCAACAATGGTCCTATTTTTCTGAAGGATGCAAATACCTCAAGGAGGGCAAGAACAGTTTGAGCGGAAAAAATCAGCATGACGTGATGGAAAATGAATGAATGAGTGAGATGACTTCAAGAGGGCAAACTAGGTTAATTGTATGGAGTTATTTCCTGGCACACTATCTTTATTTTATTATAGTGCCTACCAAACGAACGTAACACTCAGCCCTAGAATGGACCAAACCAAAGGTGAAAACCAGTAGAGATTAGTTTAAAACAATTTAATTGACAGTATTCTAAGCCATTCTGGTACGCCGTTCGAAGGCTCAGCGACCTGCGTTGCAAGGATTTAAGCCCTTATAACTTATATGTAGTCAAGAGAACTGAATTGCTAAAAGGGAGCTAAAGAGATCTCTTGAACTTCACAAAATTAAAGTGCTTGATTTAGAATATGTGGTCAGTCACAGTCAGTAATTAAAATGTCTCGGCGAGTAGATTGTGAGTCAATATATACATATACAATGGAGCAGCATGCTTGTTCCAAGCCGTACCACTGTATTCTGCAGTGGCGGTTTCTTCATTAGGGCGGCAGGGCTCCGCCCCAGCTTCAATTTCTGCATCATTCATAACAGTGTGACCCTCGCTCTGCGCGAGGGTCAGGCAAAACTACAGGCACTTTTGTAAGACAAATGTGCTGCAGCGCATGTGCTGGCCGTCGCAGGATTTATAGGGCTTACCTGATGTCAGCCCTGGCCTCTGGCAGCCCACAACACTGTAAGGCACTGACTCTTATGACGCACTGAGGCCTCGGTGAAAGAAAACAGCCTGGGCGCTTTAGCATCAGCCCTGGGTTTCGAAAGCTGGCTGTCAGTCAGCAAGGCTGTGAAGCACTGCAGCCCTTCGTCACAGGGTGGGTGGGAACAAGCCTCCATGGCCCCACCTCATTCTGGGAGTAGCTGGGAAAGGATTGCAGTGTACACGAGGCTGGCTGACCACGACGTGATCTGCATGCAGTGGCCACGGGGAAAAGGTAAGTATTTTATTTTTTTTAAAAATGTTATTCCCCCATCCCCTGCCTCACTCCATGCCCCCTTAACCCCTCCGTCCCTCCCTTTGAGATTTGCGGTCAGGTCACAACTTCTATGTCCAGAGCAGGCCTGGAGGCAAAGTCAGGAGTCAGGACGAATGATCTATATATAAAGATAGGTGTGCAGCGTGCGCCCACACTTCTTTAAGCATTTAAAAACAACTTTTATAAAAGCCAAAAGCATTCATTTTGGATAATTCAAACTTTGGTCCACAGATACTACAACAGTCAGTTCACACACGTGCTGGCTCGTCCGATCTCATTCACTCACTACTAAGTGATGATTATGCTCAGAGTTTTTCTTTTCCATAACAAGAACAATAAAAGGAATGCCTGTGCAGCAACCACAAGTGCTTTTCAAATCGGAAATACTATTCTTATTTCACACATTAACGTGCAGGAATTTAGAAGTCACTGGCACCAAATAAGCAATGTTGTTTTCCACTTCCTTGACGGGAGGAGATAACTGGGAGGGGATTCTATGTCAGGACCGGAGGCTTCGTATTATGCTTCTCTCTCAATGCTTTATTTTTACAGCAGCCAATCACAAGAGAGTAACTAAAAAAAAAAAAACATATCCCATCATTCAATGGAAGGCGTCATAACCATAGAGACCAGTACTGTATATAAGCTCACGAGGATAAAGCACTTCCTCTTTCTTTGCTGCTGCCGCAGCCAGTTAAGTGTTTTTCATATTCGATCTTATTTGGTGTTATTGTTAGCTTGCGCGCGCTCTTCGTTTTTGGCACTGTGGAGCGGGAGCGGGAGTTTCGCTAGAGGGGCTCTCCCCTAGCGAGGATCGGGAATCCGATCGGAGTACCGGCAGCAAGTATTTCATTTATTATTTCACTCACACGCACGCGCGTGATTCATCCCGTTTGAATTGCCGATCGGCTCGTACTGCATTTAGGAGCCTGACAGCAAATTTCGGCGGGGTGCTCGCGGGCAGATTTCACCCGTTTTTTGCATCCATTTAACCAACGCTGCGCTCAATACCTGGCCGGTGACTCCCACCTTGCTCTGATTTCAGGCTTGGTGATACTCCCTGACGCCCTGGGACCATCTGGTCGGCCCAGGGTTGAAACAATTTTGGATAGGCTTTGCCTAGAGTGCAGCAGGCTGCTCCCTCCACGCTCAATTGTATTTTGGTGCCTTATAGCCTGCTGGGGTTCCGCACTCCCCCTGATTGTAGTCCTGGGCTACTCTGATTGCAGTTACCCATACTGCCCTGAACATGGCGCAATCCTTCGCATATGACGAGGAGGATTCTTATGGCGAAGACGCCCCTTCTTTAGAAGAGTCCCTTGTGGGTGCCCTTGATAATAGCGTTCAGCTATCCGTTAACAAAGCCTTGGCCAAGGCTTTGGGACCCCTGACTCACCATTTTGAAAATTTTGCGCGCCAGAAGGGTTGGGTTCCCCCCATCCCTCCGAATCAAGATGCCCATAAAGACGCCACTGAGAATCTCCCTTCCACCTCCAAGGGCAAGTCAAAAAGGCAAAAATGGGCGCATTCTGAGCTGTTTGACAAGCTGGCCGCCACTATTCATTCTGAGCATGGTTATAGCTCACTCAATTTACAAGAGGTTCAGAATTCAGACTCCTCTTCTAATAATTCTCCAAATGCCTCGTCAGATTCTGACTCCTATTCTAGCGTCCACTCAGCATCTACTAAGCGCAAGAAGCGTTCTAAGACCAAACATCAGGCCCCCAAGGCGCCTCGTCTTCTTAATTTTAAGCCTGAGGACATTGTTCATCCTCGTTCCTCCAGCTGGACTCCCCCTCCAGAAGTAGCGTTGTACATGCAGGAGCATGTTAGAGCCGGCTTCGATAAGGAAGTTCGAGCGAGATTAAAGGCAGAATGCCCCAGACCAGAGCTGGAAGGCAAAGTCACCGATACCCCAGATGTAGACCCCACTATGGTGACTTTCCTAAAGAAGTGGGCTAAAGACCCTAAGAAGGGCTTGGATCGGGCATGGAGATCATGCCAGGATAAACTTCTAGACCTCACCGGCCCACTAGCAAAAATCCTGGAGTTGGCTTATGTCTCTAAAGAATCGAATGCCCCTATTGATCCTGACATTCTCATGGGTTGGGCACAACGCTCCATCTGCCTTTTGGGGAATGCCAATGTGGCGATTTCATCTGAACGACGCCGTTCTATTCTTATGCGTGTCGATCCCCAACTCAACGAACTAGCTTCTTCGGAAGCGGGGCAAGCCGCACAAGGCCTCCTTTTTGGAGCTCCCTTCCTCAAGGATTTATCCAGATTTGCGGCTACATTTAGCTCCATGGATAAGGCGCAGCTTTCCCTTAAGAAGGTATTCAGGGAGACTCTTTTTCGTAGGGCCGGACGCGGTCGGGGCCGCTCGTCAGGCCGTTCCTTCTATCAAGGCCCCAGAAGAGACTCGTTCTCCCGTGGCAGGGGTTTCTACAGGGATCAGCAGGCAGACAACACCTTTTACCCCACACGCCCCCGCGCAGGGAGATCTCGTTTCCGTAGAAACGCCTACAAGGGTCAGCAAGGAAACTCCCAGGATGCCTCCTCTGCAGGTGAGACTTATTCCTTTTTCGGAGGTACTGCTGGGGGGCAGGGCCCAAACATGTCTGGGGGAATGGCAGAGAATAACCAAGGACCCTTGGGTGTTGGAAACCGCTCGAGGTTTCAAACTGGAGTTCTATCGCTCCCCTGTGCAACGTTTTATCCCTCCCCTTCACCGTTTTTCCCGTCCCGACCAAGAAATCATGAATTCGGAAATTCTTGCTCTTCTAAAAAAAGGAGCTATTTGTCGGGCAGACCCTCATCCTCGAGGGTTCATCAGCCCCATTTTTCTGGTGGAAAAGAAGGGCGGCGGTTCAAGATTAGTTCTAAACCTCAAAGATTTCAACGCCTGGCTAGTTTACAGGCATTTCAAGATGGAGGGAATCCACCTCCTGAGAGATGTTCTTCAGGAATCAGATTGGATGGTTCGTTTAGATTTAAAAGACGCTTATCTAAGCATACCAATCTTTCCTCCTCATTGACGCTTTCTCCAGTTCTTCTGGATGAACCAATGTTTCGAGTTTCAGGTTCTCCCCTTTGGGCTTTCCTCCGCACCTTGGTGCTTTACCAAGATGATGCGCCCAGTAGTCGAATCCCTTCGGGCCAAAGGAGTTCGCCTGATCGTCTATCTCGACGATCTAATCATTATGGCTCAAGACCTGTTGATTCTCCGGGAACACTTGTCCTGGGCAATCAATCTTCTTCAGAGTCTGGGATTTCTCATCAATCAGCCCAAATCTTGCCTTGTCCCATCCCAGCAGATGGAATTCTTGGGGTTCCAAATAGACTCTATTCGTTCCCTTCTGATCCTTCCGGCCCAGAAGATCCGCAACATCAAGAAGGAGTTGCGTCTTCTGTTGTCGAAACAGTATGTGTCTTTGAGGAGCTTAGCCCGGATGGTAGGTCTTTTGTCATCCTCGATTCAGGCCATCTTCCCGGGCCCTCTTCATTACCGGGCCCTTCAACGTCTCAAAATTTCCCACCTTCAGAAGGGTCTATCGTACTCAGACAAGATTCCTCTGTCGGAGGAAGCCCGATCGGAGATCCAATGGTGGCTGGACCACATGGACGCTTGGAATGGTCGGGCGATATTCGGCTCTTCGCCAGATGTGATACTAGAGGCGGACGCCAGCAGGTGGGGCTGGGGAGCACGCTGCGGTGCTCTGTCCACGGGCGGTCGTTGGTCCCAGGAGGAACTCCGCCTCCACATCAATTGTCTGGAACTTCTGGCCGGTTCTTTTGCAATTCGGAGTCTGTCTCCCCTGAAATCAGACTGTTGCATCCTTTTGAGGATGGACAACATATCTGCGGTCAGATATGTGAACAAACTGGGTGGTACGAGATCTCCGATTCTTGCTCAGATTGCCAAGGAGTTTTGGCAGTTCTGTCTTCAGCACCGCATTTCTGTGATTGCGGAACATCTCCCAGGAGTGGACAACACAGTGGCGGATTGGAACTCCAGGTTTCTGCGGGATGGCAGCGACTGGAGGCTCCTTCCTCAGGTGTTTTGTCACCTCCACCAGTTGTGGGGTCCCTTTTCCATCGACCTCTTTGCCTCACGCCTGAACCGACAACTTCCGTTGTTCTTCAGTTGGAGGCCGGATCCGGAGGCGACAGCCACGGATGCCTTCCTTCAGGACTGGTCTCTCCATCTGGGATATGCGTTTCCTCCTTTCAACATGATTCCTCGAGTTCTATCCCAGGTTCGACGCCAGCGTGTAGGGATTGCTCTGGTGACCCCCCTTTGGAGAGCTCAGGCATGGTTTCCTCTAGCTCTCGAGCTGTTGTGCGACTTTCCGCTGTTGATTCTGCACCAGCTCAACCTGTTGCTGGACCCTCTGGGGAATCCTCATCCTCTGATGTTGTCAGGCCAGCTACAACTAGTGGCATGGAAACTTTCCGGAGACAATGGCTTTTGCCAGGTATTTCAGAACAAGCTTCAAAGCTTATCCTCCAGGCATGGTCCTCTGGTACACACAAACGCTATGCCTCTGCATGGAAGCGTTGGGTTACTTGGTGTTCGGAACGGGATTCCGATCCCATTAAAGCAGATGTCAATCTAGTAGTCAACTTTCTGGCCTCCTTGGCAGCTGCAGGCCTCGCGTACAGATCTATTAACAATTATCGATCTGCCATATCGGCGGGCCATGTTCCGGTGTCAGGTAAACCTATAGGAGAACACTTTGTGGTTTGTAAACTGATGAGAGGTATCCGGCTTACTAATCCTCCCCTCCCGCGTTACTCCTCCCTTTGGGATGTTAACACGGTCCTGTCTTTTATTTCTTCTTGGCCTGACAATGAATTCTTATCTCGTAAACAATTGTCGGCCAAACTTACTTTACTTCTATGTCTTGTTTCATGTAAAAGAGTATCTGACATTAAAGCTCTGGATCTATCGGGAAGGAGTTTTACTCCTTCTGGGGTTTCCTTTTCGATTTCCCGTCGTACTAAGACAGGTACTTCTTCGATCTCCTATCCCTCTTTTCCTCACAATACTAAACTTTGTTTAGTTCAGTGTCTGAAGGCTTATGAAGCGTCTACAGAGGGATTCCGGAGAGACCCCGGGGGTTAACTTTTGATTGCTCTTAATAAACCTTTTAATCCCGTTTCCTCTGCTACTCTAGCGAGATGGATTAGGTGGATTTTGTCTGAAGCGGGCATTGACGTCTCCGTTTTTGGAGCCCATTCGGTCCGTGGAGCTATGGCTTCGAAGGCTTTTTCTCTTGGAGCCAGACTAGAAGACATTATGAGAGCGGCAGACTGGTCCGCTGAGTCTACTTTTAAGACTTTCTATTATAAACCTATTGTGGATATCGCGTCAATTGTGGTTAGTCAGCTTTGAACTAGCATAATACGAAGCCTCCGGTCCTGACATAGAATCAAAAATGTTCTAGCTTTCGCGTCAAGAATTTTCAATTCTATTAAGGACACGGAGGCGAGGATTATCCCACCCGGATTACAGAGATTAACATACTTAAGAGTTAAGTATTTTTTATGTTTTACTTTTCACTGTGATTGAATTGTATGCCCTCCCTTTGTATAAGAGTTTATGATCTCTTTTCCGTGGTCTATGACTAGCTTTTGCTTGTGTCCTCTAGGTTTTGAACAGAAACTATGAGGATCTGGACGTTCGTGGGATTCTCGGTCTGTTTTCCGTTGGATTCCTGGTCCCTCTTTTCAACGTGGTTCTTGGATTTCATTTGGATCCAGTTATTGACTGTTATTGACTGTTTTGTTGAATTTTGTTCAGCATCCGCAAAGAAAGAGGAAGTGCTTTATCCTCGTGAGCTTATATACAGTACTGGTCTCTATGGTTATGACGCCTTCCATTGAATGATGGGATATGTTTTGTTTTTTTTAGTTACTCTCTTGTGATTGGCTGCTGTAAAAATAAAGCATTGAGAGAGAAGCATAATCCTCGCCTCCGTGTCCTTAATAGAATTGAAAATTCTTGACGCGAAAGCTAGAAATTTTTTGAGTGTGGGCTAAGAGTAGAGGGGGGATGGAAGCCATGGCGAACATCAACAGCTGTTTCCAAGACAGATGGCACGCACCTTGTAAAAAGAAAAGTCAGCAAAACCTAATGAAAAGTTACTGAAAGGTTACGAAGAAAATGCATCTGAAAAGGATAACGTAACTGGTGTAACAAGAATGAATATAAATTAAAATCACTACACAAACTGTTGTTGATCACTAAGATCACAGTGCTGAGAGCTGTGCATTGTATATTTAAGAAAGGAAGCAGAGTTTTTTGCACTGAACCAGGATTGGTGGAGGGTGGACAGAGAAGCCAAGGAGACTGCTACGAGCCACAGTTACTAGTAAAGTGAAGTTGTTTCTATTCATGCTTTCCCTTTAAATGGCATCAGGCCTCTTCCTATGTATTCCGGCTTTTAATTACACTGGCCAGCACAGGATTTGTTTAGCTTTGCATTCACTTCATGTAATGGTTGTGCTGCACAGACTTTCAGATATTCTGCTTTCTGAGCAGGACGACAAAATTATCCGGGCATGTTGCATGATTCCCCGTTTTTTGGTGGCCAAATTGCAATCCATTTTATAGGATTTAATTTGCCTTTCCTTTCTCGCACTCGTGTGCTCTACTACTCTCCTTCGCTTCCTTCTTGGTCCAGCCCAGGGCCCTATTGAGGGGTTGGAATCCTGTAATCTCCCTGTGCCTAAAAAGAAAATGACTGGAATGTGACCTTGTGTGATGTAATCTTGTGTTCATGTGAAGCGCTCTAATGCAGTCGGTCCTATCTCTCGCAGCGCTATATAACACTGCAAAAATGTCATTAAAAAATTGCAAAATGGGGCATGTAAGATAATATTTCAGGAACAATCTGGCAAATAGAAAGAAACGTCTGTGAGGTAGGAATAGGGAGATGCATACATATCAAAATAAGCTAACATGAAGATTTGTCTGACTATTATTAAAATGTTAAGTTGAGGAAAGAAATCATACCTTATAAATCAAAAGTACCTGTCAGTGTCACTGGGTTAAAATGAGCAGAATTTGCCGAAACTACATCTTAGAAAGTTTGGAGTTCCAATCCAAGGAGTTAGCTAAGGGAGTTTTCTGGGTGAGCAAGGTAGAAGAGATTTGTAAAGTGTGTGTTTGTGTGTGTATGTTTGTGTGTGTGTGTTTGGTAATCTAGGCCTAACTGACTCACAGACTTGGTAATAGGCCTCGAGATGTTGCAGGTCCATTGGTTCGACCTTTATAGGATGTGTACCCAGGGTTTTTACAAGCCCTTTAAGGGGTGCTCCCAAAGGTTTAGCCTGATAGCAACCTTCATTTTCTTTATGGGAAAACAACTGCATTATTTTCCTTGGGGTAAATGTTTTCAGTGACTGAGGCCTTATTCCCTGGGGGATTAGAGGGGCCTCGAACGGTTGTTAATAAAATTAAAAGTTAGTGTTCGGAGGAGCTGGGAGAGAGGAAAAGGGGATACAAAGGTAAAGGTTAGGGGTACGAACTAAAAACCTGAAAAGCAAGGAATCTTGAAAAAATGCCACTCTCCATGCAGCATCCCTTCCCAGTGTCAGGATGGAGACAGCAGGCTGCTTGTTAGGGAAGCCTTGTTTAATACTCCTTTGTATTGACTTTAAACTATCACAAAATTAACAAAAATCAATGATGGTCTAGTGGCTGACTTGCCGACTTTTGAGTCAGAAGAATCACACTTTTAAAGGTATATTAATAAATAAAGAAACCTGTGAGGTACTAGAATTGTTATCTCATACTCTGTTATGAAGTTCTATGGTTAAATTAAGTAAGCAGCTACCTATGTTGTTATCATATGAAATCTCTTTTGTGATGTTTATAACTACACTTTCACAATTGCTTTATTAACCTCCTTGCTTTCTCAGATTTGCTTAAAAATGCACCATTTGCCCACTCTTTTTTCAAACTTTTCTCGGGGGAGAACATTCACGAAACCCTCTTATGTTAGGCTGGCTCGCTACGCTCACTTCTCACAGTGCACTCACCAGCAACTTTTATGCCCCACTACTTTCAAATGTCACCAGCCGCCACTGATTTTAATTGTAATTTACTAAGTATTGGCATAGCCAAGGGGTCTCGTCTCTTAAATGCTGACCTATTGGGTTTTCCAATGCTCATTTGGTACATGTGAGCTGAATCACATTTACATGTCTGGGTGAGTTCTGGTTGTAGGAGTGCGCTCATAACGGGATATGATTGAGAGCACTGGAGAAGAGGCTGAAGGTAGCATAATAGAGTTCAGATTACATGGTGAACCAATCCTTTACCTCTCTCCAATGTGCATGGAGTCAGCCAGATATGTCCCATTTGTCATTACCAATTCTAATTGTAGGTCACAGGTTTTAAGCTATTATCTTAATTATTCATGCCACATCCCTTTTAGAGACCCTTGCCCACCTTTTTCATCCCACTTAAAGCACTGCCGGGAGAGGACATGGCATTACGTCCAAAGCTGCAGACTTTGGAAGTGAGGAGCCAGATTTGAGTCTTGGTGTCGGGTCAACACCCTGCAATTCTGGGCAAATCACTTAATCTTTCCATGCCAAGAAAACAAAATAATCTGACCTTGTGTAATGTAGCGAGTTCTCATGTAAAGCACTCCAGTACCTCTACGTCGAGTTGCGCTATATAAATAACTGCAAAAAAATATTATAATAATAGGCTTTTGCCAACAAACAGCTAAAAGCACAAATTGTGATGTTATAAAACTGTGGAGTCTATATAGTCAAATCTAAAACTAGTGGACCAGAAAGAAAGAGTGACTGCTCTGCTCCTTTGCGGTACTCATTCTGTAGCATCTCTGGGAGGGCAGGATCACAGCTGGGTTTTCATGTTCGAGTGAGGAAGTTGTGCAACTTTAGTGAAAGAAACTTGAGATCCTGACCTCCTTCACTATGACATCTCAAGCCACGATTGTAGATCACTGGGATTTTGCTATCACTGTGCCCCTTTAGAAAGTGGAGCTACAGTATTTGTTCCCTGGTCGAAAAAGATCAAAATATCCTCAGGGAGTCAAGCACCAAGCGAGAAACACAGGTGAGATACAGCAATATAGATGGCGGGACGTCGGAAGCAATACCGAGGGTGGTGGGGCAGAATCATGGAGGATGGGGCAGGGGAACCAACACAAAGGGCAGAGTGGTAGCAATGGGTGAGGCACCCATGGGGAGAAGCAACACAGAGGATGCCATCAGGGAAGCAAACTAACAGGGACAGAGAGTAGCATTTAGCTTGTTGGGGAAAGTAAACAAGCAAATGCGCATTAGAAGTGGGCGTGGTAAGCATACAGGTAAGAAAGAGAGCCCAACACAGAGCAAGGGGAGAAAGAGAAGCACACCAGGGAGACAGCTAGTAAGTACATCCACTCTCAAGGAGTGCTTAGGTAAAAAGTAACACCTGAAAAATGAGCAGTGTAAGGACACAAGTCATGTGTCCGTGCTTGAGGGAGGGCAAAACAGAGGAAGAGGAAGGAAACCCCACAGAAAGTAATGATGTAGTTTAAATCTTAGAAGAGTCCCTCATGTCAGAAAGATCATTAGAATGTGACAGTTTATGTTTTATGCTAATCACAGTATTAATGGTTAAATGTAAAAGCTGCACTGACATGCAATTTAAATGTGCATTTGCTTGTATTTCAGAGCTTGACTTAAGTGGTATTTGAATTAATTATATATTAGAGGATTAAATTGATGTTATAATGTATTTTAGACTCTAGACCAAGAGTGCATACAGAAATTATATTGAATTTTCGATGATTAATGTTTTTAAAATATGTGCAAACATGAAGGAAATGTACTTCTTTGTTGAATTAAATGAAATGCAGTAACAAAGCTTTTCTGTTTGAAATGAAAGGTATTTCTCATATTAATGAAGTATTTTCTAATGCTGAAATTATAGGTTTGCATTTTACATGTGATTTATTAAAACATATTAATAATGAAATGCATTATTTTAATTTCCTTGTGTTAGAATGAATGAGGACTGTTGAAGCTTATAATTTGTGACAGCACTAGAAATGGTGATTTATTTTCTAATATGAACTTTCATTTAGGTTATGCTCTCATGAGAAGACTAGAAGTTAGTAATAGGCTCTATTGTTTAAGCATAGACCGAATGTAGTGTAGTGTCCTTGACGGAAGAACATTGTGGAACATGGACTGACATCGGATACAATTGTTTCAAACTTGAGTAGAGTCACACAGATGGAAGATGTTCCCATGACAGACCTGGGAAAGAATTGAGATGTTTCAACTTGGAGTTGTATGATTGATTTCTATTGAATGATGCCCCTTCAGCGTGACATGGACTGATACTTTTGAAGAACCAGAATGCTTTGGGAATTCTAAAATATTGATGGATATTTGAACTTTAAGCAGTCCCCGTAGTTCCTAGCAGCTTGCTGAGAACTCCAGATACTTGCAGATACCTTGCTGATCCGGATGCTTTGCTGATGAAGAATTCCTGAATGCAGAATCTCTTGGAGAGGTATCTCCCTCTCAACCATTGCAACTTTTGAAATGCTCTTTTAGACTTAGTAATTCTCTTTATTTCCCCTTCAGAAGATTCTTGATCGAGCTTCTGATGTGCTGACCCCTTTTACCTATCTATTGTCTAACTTAGGCCCTGATTTATAGTTTTTTTGCGCCACATTACTGTCATTTTTTGACGCAAAAGCGGCGCAAACTTACAAAATACAACTGTATTTTGTAAGCTTGTGCCGCTTTTGCGTCAGTAGATGACGGTAATGCGGCGCAAAAAAAGTATAAATCAGGGCCTTAGTTAGATACCTGCAATCTGAGTTTATCATTTTTCAAATTATTTTTGCCCTTCTTATGCTTTTTGTATTTTGCCTGCATGTGTTTCACTCCACACATGTATTTCCCTGATTTGGTAAGTTACAGGGTTGCCCTGTCCCCAGCCAAAGAATATTGACTCTGCTCATTTGAATCAATCAATGATTGTTAAACGTGAGCAAAGACTTATTTCTGTAACTCAGATATTCTTGTTGATGATATGCATTTTTCTTCTTCAATGCTTATCTTTGCTAATGTTAGTTTGCCTAAACATTTTTCATAGCCTTGGGCAACTCTTAGTGATTATGTATCTTTATAATTTGGTATTGCGCATTGTCTACATGACTTTGAGCTTGTGTTTGTAATACATTTAATAACTTTATTTCCCATTGGAGTTTTCCTTCTGTGGCCACATTGGTCATGGTGTTTAAATTAATTGGAGCTGTATTGAAATTGTGTTAGTGGTTCTATCACACTACTTACTTATCTGTACAACAGTTATTTAACAAGAGAGGCTAAACTGACTATTAAGACCTCCTGGAAAACTGTATGAGTTTAGGGCATGGGCTCGGAAAGGGTTATCAACACTAAGGGATGTGTGAAGTACAATTATCCTTACAGCAATCACAATCTGAGTTTGTACTCGCTACCATAAGAGATACCAATGTCTTTGCTATAGACATGCCCTACAGAAGTGTACAACTTTCAGATGTGACAATCCGGAGGAATCACCCTTCGAAGGCAGACTTCGGTGCCCCGTTGAAGTAAAAACAATACCTCTAACACACAAAACCTCCAAATGAAGCCCTTGGCATGAAAGTATCTGAAACAATCAGGGAAAGGTATCTGGCTACACCTGCATTAAGGGTGACCTGCTAGCTTTCACTTCAGTCCCAAACTTTTCACCTACAAATCACTGATTTCAGGTGTGTTGGTCTAAGCAGATCAATGGAAGCCACACACGACTAAAGCACCCAGAATGCATTAGCTATCAAACAAAGGTTCAGGACTGTAATCAGTGCTCATAAGAACCTGAAGGGAGCTGTTTATACTACTACATTTTGGCAGAGGAGATGCTGTGCAAATACAACAAACAGATGAATGCTTTAGTGGGGCGTAAAAAAAACATTTTATTCATGAACATTACAGTACGCATTGCACATCTGACGACATGTAAAATGAAATTATGACTTATTTTTCACAAACAATCTTGCGCATTTTTTATTTCAAATGCTGGATGGATTTGGACGCGACAAGTGCATTTGCCAGGGGTTGGAATTAATTAAAACATTCAATCCATCACTTTGCTGTGTCTTGCTTCAAACGCTGGATGGCATAATGAGTGCAATTAGAATTTTGCATCCTACAATTCTATGTCTATGAATGTAGTCAGGTGGGCTATTTTAGGTAAGAAGGTTTAACTTAAAAGAAAATGCTTTCCTTTTTTTGTGCTTAAGGACTCTCACTAGAGTTTCTGAACCTTTTACCTAGTCAATAAAATGAACTACCCCTGGCGAGACGTTAAATAAAGACTACTAACATTCTTTTGATGTTGCTATATCTTTTTTTAAAACAAGACAAAAATAATACACAGAAATGGCAGGAATTACATAGTTTTAAAAAACCTCAATGAAAACACTGATAATTTGCGTACCACGGTTTACAATCTCCGACACCGAAAAGGCAAAGTAGGAAGGGACGTTTTTGCCATGCCGTATAAGTCCATGGCTGAGCCCTATAAATTACCATTTTACAAACGGAAACAATCTTGCTATTTTTCAAGCCTGGTGTGAGAAAAGAAGGAATGGAGTATATAGCAGGTTAGGTGATACGTTTAGTAAGCAACAATATCAAACAGTTTGCATACTGTGAGTAAAGTACTAATTCCGAAGTAATGCTCGCAGCCTCTTTCTGTCAAAGGAATGAAAAAACTACGTTGAAAAAAACTGTGTTGAACCCAGAAGTGGTATAATATATGGAGACCGATTTCCAAAACACGAATTTGAAAATTGCAGATTTGCTCCTTTGGGAACAATCCTACAGCTGCAGCAAATTTCTGACATTAATGGCATTCTTCTGTAAATATAAGCATGTAAAATTACATTGGGGGGAAATCTGCATGCGTGCATTTGACACAAATTAGTATTTGCGCATTTAACTTTGTTTTCTATAGAAAAACCCCACCCTGTTCCACCTGGAAAACTCTTCAGCAAAGATCCTAATCAAATCTTATGATGTTCTCTTTGTGGCCCCGCCTGAGAAATATGCGTACTCCTACCTTTGATTTGAATAAAAGTAAGTGTGTTTCCCCAGTAGAAATTATATTCAACTGCGGCAGAAATAGCCATATTTGCATGAATTTATGAATGATTAAGCACTTTTGCTGGAAGATTCAACCAATAATGCCTACAAATCATACTAAAATAATTTCTGCATTTACAAATGTAGTTTGCAGCGGTAAAGTATTATAATCTATCCCCACAAACAACATTTTTCTGCTCTTAAATTGAATTAAAGTGCGTTGAGAATCGGGCACTCCATGATAAAAAGAAAATACACTTGTTTGGCACCATTTAGGGGAGCTGAATCTTTCTTTAGCCAATGATGTCGCTTTGCGAATATTTTTTTTTCTTGTTCAGCTTTTGAGGTAATAAGTTACAAATAAGCACCAACATATGAATTATCCAATATACTGTAGGAACCATTTTACGCTGCACTTTTGTTGGTCAGCTCTTACAGGTTTTTCATGCACACTTGGCACCGGCTAATGTGAGTTCGGATAAGTCCGGCCTTGAGCGTGTCCGGCGAGGGCGAGCTCTGGAATTGCTCATCAATTGTGGTGAGCCAGAAACTGTACTTATTTGCGAAGTAGTGGCAAGATCCTCGGGCTCCGTTGCATTCGATGAAAGGTGTTGCCCGGAAGTCTTCGAGGCAGCTTCCAGGGGAAACAAGGGACTGTCCGCCGCCCTCGTCACCAGCCGCAGTGTGCTGTATTAGATAAACAGAAAGAATAACAGTCAAATATACTACATGAGAACAAAGAAGCTACTCAACAGTGAAAAACTAAACAACTTGTTCCAAAAAATAAAGTACCAGGGCATGTAGCAACAATGAAAGAAATGTGGCCATGAATACAAAATGAAATGACATTTTTACTTTTTTACTTTCTAAGAAGACACATGCCAGTAGCACTTTTTGGATAAAAACTCTAACTTCCTCATTAGTCTTCCTCATTAAAAAATATCCCTTGATACAGTCAGGAATTCTGAAATTTCTGGAACCAATTGATATGGTGTAAAGTTGGAGTCTTTGTACTTTGTTCAAAAGCTTTTCTTTCAGTAGTTGAATTACAAAGGCTTGCCAAGTCTGCCGTGCGTGCTGCGTGTCTCTCCTCCGACTCCCATCTCCCACACAACGAACTTAGAAGCTATACTCAGGAATCCGAACGGAGACACGCAAATAACCACAGGCTCGCACAAGTACAATGGTTTACAATAACTTAAATAACAACATAACACATCTTCCCCCTTAAATTAAAAAAAAAAAAAAAAACGAAGAGAAAGTATACACATTATGAATCAAAATCACAAAATGTAATCATCCAACCATTTGGGTTTTGAAGAAATTCTTTTGCCTATGCGACTTGTACCTTCCTTGTTATGACTTCTTGTAGGAGCACTATCAACATTCCCAAAGGCAGATTGCTTTTCCATACATCCAACACTTTCTCCAACATCACAAGCCGCACATGCCGGAACCTCTTCACATTCCCACTCTTCTTCTTCTACAATTCGCTCCAAATTCCTTCTAGACACAACATCCTCAACAATGTCACTTATGTGGAACTCCCTTTCCAGATTGTCACTCACTTTATTCTTTTCCAGCCCAATATCTTCTAAGGAATCACTTATATTCCATCCATTAGCAGGCTGACCTTTAAACACCGCTATCCTTTTAAGGTTCCATACTTTCCCATCACTCAAAAGAACCGCGTTACGCAAAACCTTGCTTACTTGAATGGGTTCTGAAAATTGACTCTCACCCTTCCTTACTCTCCATGGTTTCTTCACCTTAACCCAACTACCTACACAAACTTCTACATCTTTCCTTGAACCCCTTCTCCTGTCAAAAGTTTGCTTATAATCAGTATGTTTCTTCATAATTTGATCTCTAACTTTCCCAAAAGGCACCTTGCATTCAGAAACTTCCAATAACCACTCCGGGTTGCATTTTGTCCTTGGTATTCTGCCTCTCATTAACTCAAAAGGAGATAAGCCAAGAGCTTCATGATAACAAGTTCTGTAAGACCACAATGTTTTATAAACTTGAACCACCCAATAGTTCTCATTTTTACACGCAATCTGAATTGCATTCTTCATAACTCTATTAAATCTCTCAATCATTCCGTTGCCACTTGGATTATATAAAGATGTGGTTCTATGTTTAATTCCAATTCTTTCAAAATACTTCTTCGTCAAAGCAGACGTAAACTGCACCCCATTGTCACTAATAATCTGTACTGGGAAACCTTCATCTACAAAAGTACTATCCATAAATGTCAAAACTTCCAACGAATCCACCTTATCCACAATTTTCACTACTGGCCACCTGGAGAAAACATCAATCATGGCAATAATATACTTCCCAGGATTCCCAATGGGACCCATGATGTCAATGGCAACAGTATGCCATGGCTTATTCGGAACAATTGACTCACACATATTAGGTCTTAAAGTACTTAAAGTTTTAACTGAATTTGCACAAATAACCCACTCCCTTACAAACCTTTCAGCCTGAATATCTATTCCTGGCCACCAATTCCATCTTTTCATCCTCTGTTTGGTTTTAACTATTCCACAGTGAGTTTCGTGACACAAATTCAAGATCTTATTTCCTAAGTGTCTTTGGTGGAATAGTCCTATCACATCTAAAAAACAGTTCCCTGAACAACTGAAAGGTCACTCCTCACCTCCCAAAACTGTTTAAGCGGCTTTGAAATTTTAGACTTGTTAGGCCAACCCTTCATCACACATTCCAATAATGGCTGTAAATCACTATTCTTAGAATATTCTTCCTTCCACGCCTCCTCCTTTATGCTCAGAGCATCATCATCATGAATCAATGCAACTTGTAAATCCTCCCCTTCATCCGCATCCCATTCCAATATCTCAGTGGGCATTCGGGACAAATAACCTGCCAGCACATTACTTCTTCCTGGAACATATTCAATTTCATATACAAAATCTTGCAAACGCATTGACATTCTTGCAATCCTCGCCGGTGTTTATACATTCCTTCGGTGGTCAGTAATTTCACCAACGGTTTGTGATCAGTTCGTAAAATACATTTCTTAGCCCACACAAAAGATCTGTAATGCTCCAGTGCCCAAATACATGCAAGTGTCTCTTTCTCTATTACTGAACATTTTTCTTCATTCAGTGATAATGCACGAGAAGCAAAAGCAATTATAGCTTCCTTTCCCAAAGCATTAATTTGTGTCAGCACACCGCCCAATCCTTTATTGCTGGCATCCACCATCACCACATTTGTACATTCAGGATCAAAACTACTCAAAACAGGAGCTTGTACTATTGCATTTTTTACACCTTCAAACTACACCTCACATTCTCGTGACCAATTTAATTTGATGTGGTTTTTCAGCAATTGTCTGATGTTGTATACCCTGCCAGGAAAACCCTTCACAAATTTTGAATAAAACTCAACCATTCCTAAGAATGATTTTACATCGTCTTTGCACGCAGGGTGTGGAGAATTCAGAATGGCATCTACTAACTTAGGTTTCATGGTCACACCATCACCACATAACACATGACCAAGGTAGGTTACAAATTGTACCCAAAACTTACACTTCAAGTGTTTTACGGTCAAACCCTTTTCTTCCAGAATACCTAGCACCTCCTCCAAGACTTTATCATGTTCCACTCTACCCCTGCCAAACAGTAATATATCATCTTGGAAACATCTTACATTGGTATGTTTCCCAAATAACTGATACATTAACCTCTGAAAGATGGCAGCTGCCGAAGCTAATCCAAATGGTAATCTTTTGTATTGGAAACATCCCACTGGAGTATTAAATGCTGTGTACTTCTTACTTGCTTCACTCAATTTAATCTGATGGTATGCCGCAGATAAATCTATGGTGGAAAACCACCTCGCCCCCTTAATTAGTGTCAACATCTCTGAAATTCTTGGTAGGGGAAATTTGTCCACTACAATATTATTATTCAGGTGGCGCAAATTTATGCATAAAAAGAAAAAGTAAGTTCCCTGAATCCCAACAAGTCTATCTTCTCACCAGAAAACCCTTCTGGGCTAATACCAGGTTTTTGTAAACTATTACCTACCTTTTCCACACATTTTGACCTCCATACTTCCTCATTAATGATAGTAAAAGGAGAACCTGAGTCGACATAAACTTGAATTTCGACCCCTCCTATACACATTAAGCATACTGGTTTCTTCTTACTGCAAAATGATTCTAAATGTACATTGAAAACAAACATTTGATCCTTACCCATTTGTTTGCTGTCATGCGTAATCCAATTGACCTTACACTCCTCTTCACTTGAACTTTCACTTACTCTTTCCACATTCTTCACATTATTATTCCTCTTCTTTTTCTTACACACCCTAGCAAAATGTCCTAGAACCCCACAGGTCGCACACTTCTGCTTTAATGCTGCACAATATTTATAAGAAGCCACATGTGAACTGCTATCACAGCGATAACACCTTTGACCATCCCACCTTGATGCCTGTTGGTTCTTCCCACCTTCTTTCTTTGGCTTGCCCATTCCCTTATATTTTATTTTGTTAACTGTGTCCTCCCCAAACTCCTTAGATTCCGTTTTAACTGTTTTCGCGCTACTACTTGATAATTCAGCTTTCCTAACAATGGCTAAAATATCATCCAACTCAGCATCTCCATTAATCCACAATCTTTCCTGAATTGCTGGATCACGGGTATGCATTACTACTTGGTCTCTAATTAACTATCCCTGTAAATGATCAAATTTGCAGTCATTCGCCAATATTATTAGTGCAGCAACATACTCATCCACAGTCTCACCACATTCTTGCTTTCTCTGGAAAAAATTGTATCTTAGAATGCCTATGCACACTTTAGGTGCAAAGTAATTATCAAACTCCTTTAACACATTCTCAAATACATTAGTGTCCCCACTGCCACTAATCTTTGTCATAGATTTGTATACTTTTAGTCCTTCAGGGCCCACAGAATGTAGAAAGATCATTTTCTTCTGCTCTGAGCTCATTTTTCCTTCCTCGTCTATAGTCTCCAAAAAATTTAGAAAGTACGATTTCCATTCTGTCCATTTAATACATGGGCTCGCATCAGCTGGCCAAAATGTTTGCGGAGGCTGAAGAGAAAATTGCTGTGTGGCCATATTGAAAATATAAACGTTCAAAGTTGTGAATTAAAGGAATTTGTTCACTGTGAAATATATACAATAATCCATAAACCGCTTGATACAATCATGGAAACCCCATCACGATGAAATTAGAAAAAAAAAAAAAAATAACAACAATAAAAATAACAACAAAAGAAAAACTTGACAAAATAGTCGTATTGTACTAAAAATGTCACTAATAATGAAATTGACTTCCATCAAATGTACACGCGCAGAAGATTCCATTAATGTAGTCCTCAATCCTGTGAATTGATGGCTAAAAAGGGTTCTAATATTTTTCCGACGTGCTTTGTCCGGTGACAAAAGCGTTCCGACTTCCTGTTAGAATGCTCCTTGTCCGATGACACATTTGTTCCAATATCCTTAGTAGAAAGAGCAACGTTGCTATGGGTCTTTCCTTTAATCACACACAAACGTTAAGAGCTCATACAACGTAGTTCAGATCCATTTAGTAGCGCTTGAGACATAGAACGGAGAGCACCAGTTCGAAAGTCGCTAAGGACTAATGGTAACGATTCCGTTTCTTATCCGCACTAATCATGTAAAATAAATTAGCAGAAATCCGTAGATGAACACGGATATACGCGTACCATGAAACACACGTACAATGAACTAAGTTGATTCATTAAATATCCTTGCAAGCCTTACAGGTAACGCACACCATTTCTTCTGCGCTGCGTAGGTTCATTAATGTCGTGACAACTTCTTGTAATTCCCTCGTTGCCAAATCTGTAAAGTTGGAGTCTTTGTACTTTGTTCAAAAGCTTTTATTTCGGTAGTTGAATTACAAAGGCTTGCCGAGTCTGCCGTGCATGCTGCGTGTCTCTCCTGTGACTTCCATCTCCCACACAACAAACTTAGAATCTACACTCCGGAATCCGAATGAAGACACGCAAATAACCACAGACTCACACAAGTACAATGGTTTACAATAACTTAAATAACAACATAACACATGGTCAACAGGTGGTGTCGGTGGTCCCCAGAAGTGCATCCAGATCCACATGCAATGAGCACCAGAATATAACAGGCATAACAGGTGCAGTGGTACTGGAGTCCAGGGATTGCATGGGCCCGCTAAACTCTAACTACGGTTGTTTGTTTTTTTACCAGATCATGGGGGAAAAGTCCTATTTCTTGCTTGCACTAGGGTTTACTGGTATCCCTTGCTACACCACTGCAGGCACAAATTGTTCTCTTTGCCGTCAGTCCTTAAAGAGAGTTCTGCCAGTAGGTTGGCAAAGTACCACATTCTAAAGCAGCTCAATAACATGAGGTGGTGAGGAATGAAGACTTAGTAGAGGAAGTAATTGTAGGTTTCCAAGGGCCATTTTGATAAATAAATATGCACACTATGATGGAATGCCTCACTTTTGTTTATGAGTTAACAAATAAACTGAACTACTCACTCTTAGCCTTTCCTTCTAAAGAACATTCCATGAATAACCATAAATACTGATATGAAAGAAGCATCTTTCTCAAATGGGTGACACTACTATGTTGGTGGTTTCTTTATATTTTCAACTATATGCCACTAGTAATTCAAACACATTTTCTGGGGGGGGCAATGGAATCCTAGAAGAACCCTATATTTCTTAGATCAAGCACCAAAATGGCTGAGCAGTGTTGCCCCACTGGATCAGAGCCAGCAGCAGAAAAATAAAATTATATTTTATTATGGTTTTATTTTTCAGTTGCTGGCTGAGCCAGTGTGTGCAGGGAGGAGCGGGGCTGGGCCAGGGGAGGAGGATGGAGGAGTGGAGTGCACTTAAAAGTGCGCATGTCAGTTTGGCTGGCTGTCTTGGGCTGGCCAAACTGATATGCACACTTAGGTTTCCCCAACCCAGCTGTGTTGCACAGCCGGGTTGGAGAAACAGCACAGACTCCCATGCACTGTCTGAGTGGCAGACCAAGCCACTCAGACCAATCCTGGCACTGCTATAATGCTAGGGATAGCATGAGGGCATCATCAGGATTATGTGGGGAGCCTATGCTGGTGTCCCAGAGACTGCTGGGACACCATCAGGAGCAGGAGAGAAGAGGAGCGAGGCGGCCGGCAGCGTTGGCAGCAGGACAGGTATGTTATTTTGTTTTTTGTTTCCCTAATCCCCTTTTCCCCCGCCCACCTGCCCCCGAGATTTGCAGAGGTCGCCACTGCTTGACTACAAAAGGACAGTAAGGAAAGAAGTTAATGTAGGTACATATCACATTATAGGAATAGTCTGTATACCCTCCTTACTTGCACTCCAACCTTGAGGCGCTGGTTTACACCAGTTCTTGTGTCAGGAGGCGATACCAGTGCAAAATACCAACACCCGCATGACCAGAAATAATCACCAACCAGGCTAGCCAGCCAGAAATGGCAAAGTACATTCACAAAGATGGAAGGATAATTCCCAGAAGGCCAGCAAAGGCCAAAAGCCAATGCTAAAGCAAGTCAACCAGGTATTGCAGCCTAAAAAGACAGAAAGCACTTTTAGTGCAACCAGAGGAGCAGGGTCCCAAAAAGAGGAGACAACTGAAATAGTAACCCACAAAAGGCATCAGTAGGGCCAAGGAAGCCATCCACAAAACATCAGTAGAGCCAAGGAAGCCAAAGGCAGCATTACAAACCAATACCCAGGGGTGCAGGGAAAGAGAGCCAAGAGACCAAAAGACAGCTGCATGACTGTGTTCTAGCAGAACTAGCACACCCCATCCCAAGCAATGCAAGGGACCAGGGTAAGATAGCATTACCAAACACCCACCACTGGGATGTCAGGAACAGTCAAGCCAAACAAGGAGGACTGATCTAAAACAAGAGGCAGTGGCTACCAAACAATACAGCCCCAAGCATCATTCTCAGTGCCATTGGAAGCCCACAAACAGATAGTACTCTACACCTAAATTAGGGTCGGACAGCAGACCAGCCCAAGATAGGGGCCAAGAGCATGCCAAAGGGGAACGAAGACCAACCGTCACTACAAAGCAGTAGATCAGTGCCCAGGTCACAGAAGTAGAAGTCCTAGCCCAAAGGAATAAGCAAGCCAAGGTTAAAAAATCAAGGATGGGCACCAAGGAAGCAAAGTCCACGCAAGGTAAGAGCACACATATGTCACTGAAGAAGACAATTCCAAAAAGCAATAGACATGCATACCATCCATCAAGGCATGCATACCCATCCCAGAGCACAGACAAGGCCATGCAATCGCATGCCCTCTAGAGTGCAAGCCTACGTGGCTGAGAAGAACCAGAAAACCAAATAAACCAGAGGCTAGCCAGAGTTCAGCCTCTGCCCAGTGCTCAAATGTTAGCAAAGGTCAGAAATGCAGCTAGACCCAGCACCACTCAAAAAAGTAGAGGAAGCAGAAGGTCAAAGCCCTAACAGTAAGGCATGTACCCATACTAAAAAGAAGCACAGGGATGGAAACACCAAAACATAAATCCAATAGGTCAAACATGAAAAGACACAGCAAGCAGAAGAAGAACATCCAGTCCCTAAGTTTGAAGCCATCACAACAAAACCCCAGAAGTGTCACCTAAACGGGGACCACTCTCAGAAGATCGGCAACCTGGAGCAACAGGGGAACTCACCTCTTGCAGCTAAGACCAATCAAGCTCTGCAGGTCTGGGAGGGCATTACCATCAAGTAAGGCAACAACAACAACTTCAGAATTCTGTAGGAGACAGGGCAGCCCACAGAGGGTATAAAGCTCAGTAAAAGGGCATGCCGGACCTGATCTCCTCCTTTAAAAGGCCCTCAACATGAGGTGAGGGGAATAGGAGCAAGAAGAAAAAAGATCACAGCAAGGCAGCCTACAGCATCCACATGACTCTAGAAGCACACCACACTGGGAGTATGAGAGAGGAAAAGAGAGGAAGCGACAACTAACTGGGATGTCCAAAGGGTCAAACACCCAAACTCGGAGTCCAAAAGGGGGTAAAGGCACAATTCACAAAAGAAGCAAGTATCTGTCTCACCATGTACCTTTGAATGCCATATTGAAAGTCTGTCCGACCTCTGGGGTAAGCCTACAGCCCCACTCTTGGATTACTATGAATGTTTGGAGCTGGGCACCAAGAGGCACATGCCGAGCGGTGGGGGCAGAAGATCCTGGTTGATTGATGGGATGTTAACGGACGCACCAACACAAGTTTTACTTTGTGCTTCCTTCAAGTATTTTATAACTACTGGAGGTCGGAAAGACTTTCAATGTGGCATTCAAAGGTACATTGAAGGGTTAATGCCTACTTGTGAATTGGAGACTAAATTGTTTTTGCATGACTTTGAATTCTCAAAGCATTCAGATGCTGTTTATCGTTGAAAAAATCTCCCATCTCAATTGAGGCAGGGTAGCCTGTGACCAGAAAGAGGAACAGCTGCTAAAAATAGCTGCTGTTGTGTATGCTCATTCTTAGATTCTTAGATTAAAACGTACAAGATAACAAAGTTTGCCACTACGGCTGATACTATACATGCATTTTTAGTTTGTTCCTTTTTGGACTTCATTAGAAAGACTATCTGGGGTAAATGAGACAAGATGGCTGCCGCGTGAGCGGCTGTGTGCAAGTCCCAGCTCTCCCAGGGCATATTGTTGGGTGAATTTAACAATAACGTGAGCTGCGCCTCACTAGGAAACAAGATTCAAAGTTTGTGCTGATGTGATTTTTTTATGTGGCTGCACTGCACAGACAGGGTCATTTAAATCTTCATGGTTTATGGAGCCTCAGTGGAATTAGGCTGGGGATTGCCTCAGCGTGATCGGCTTCCAGACGCAGGCGAGCTGAAGGGTAACTACCCACGAGACTGCTGGCTGAGAATGGCACCGAAGGCTGCCCGGTGCTCATGGGGAAAAGCAGGGGCAGGTGTGAGCAAACATCGGCAACTGACTTTGCAGCAAAAACTCTGTGGTTTAAGAGGGGCTTGCTCCGAGAAAGCACAACCTCAGGCAGAGAAAGCTCGTTTAGAGACCTGACTTAATGAGGCAATGCCTAGTAAGATGAAGCGCATGGCAGAGCTTTGGATGAAGGAGTTGGCCAGTTTGCGTCATCCCCGTTCAGAGGATCAGCCGACAGCACCGCCAAAGGATGGTGGACTTAACTCTACCGAAAGTGCCAATACAGATCAAGAGGCTCGGGATCTTTCCCTTCAAATGGTGACTGTGGCCATATCTCCTCAGGTCAGTGATTGTAACAATACGCTTTTAACCCTAGCTCTGCGCCCCCCCACCTGTGATGTTAGAATGAGTGCAGAAATGAGTGCAGTACCTATAGCCACTATGAACCAAACTGTGGTCCGAAGTGAAACAGAATTTTTTACGACGAATTTTGAGGGTATGGTTACAACTGGAGAAGGGGCAGTGCAGCTCAGGTGAAAACAAGTGGATGGCTTACCTAGCACCACTGGGGCTAAGTTGGTTGAGGGAGCTGATGCTGGGAAGACAGAGTCTGGAGAAAATTTCTTCTCTTTATCAGTCCCTTCTAAGGGCTCAGATGACTCAGATGATTCCAGTTTGTTGGCAGAGGGGTCCGATGAGAGCTATAGTACATTCCCCCGGGTGCTGAGTGACACAGCATGTATCAATCATTCAGAGGAAGTTGGATCCGGGAAATTTGTGAAGGAAGCAAAAGATGTGAAAAGAAGGTCTAGAAGGTCAGCGGTTCATGGGATGCACTGGGACTATTCTTCGATACAGCAAACCTATTTGAATGTTGAGGATACACCACTAGACTCCCTCTCGCACCCATCTGAGTCTTCAGAGTCTCCATCTCTCAATCTGATTTATCTCATTATAATGCAATAGCATGAGCAGACGCAAGTGATAGCAGAAATGCCAGGATTGCCAATAAGAAACTTCAGGCGTCAGTGAGGAGAATTGCCAAGACTTGTTCTGGCATTAGCGAATGTATAAATGCAATTGAGACTCATGCCGCAGCTTTAGAATCGGATGCCTTACAGGAATCACAGATGTCAGACATCTGCAGGAAATTTGAAGATTTTGAAAACCGCCAGGGCCAAAATAACTTGCGGATATTAGGGACTGAAGAGGGAATTGAGGCCCCGATTTGCAGTCTTTTTAAATTAAATTATTCAGAGGTGCTTTTCCTGAGCTTGTGAACTGGAATGTGGAGCTGGAGATACAGAGGGCACACCGGTTTCTGCTTTTCTAAAAAAAAAATCAAGAATTTAGACCAGTGACAGTCAGATGCAGCCTAGGGCCATTATTGTATACTTTGGACATTTTTTATTAAGGCAAGCTGTGTTTGAGAAGGCCCACCCTGATTTAAAGAGGAGTTTTGAGGGGATTTCCGTAATTGCTCATCCAGATTACTGTCACACTAGAGTGGAGCTAGGCTGGTGACTGAGGCAACTAATCACCTCTTTCCAGTAGAAAGGGGCGGAAGCATATTTACTGAATCCCGCTCGACTGAAAAACATGTACAAAGGCACTATGAGTGTGCTTACATCTGAAATTAAGAACAAAGAGTATTTGGAAAAGTTGTCCTACGGAGGCAAAGTATGTTGGAAGGCACTTAATAGATGGAGGGCAATATTGTGATATTATGAAGGATAGGCTGATTTCACCCTTTATCTAGTGATTAATAGTCATTGAGTAGGATCAATGTTTGCTGGGAGGAATGACCAACAACCCATCTTAAAGACCAAGCGGTCAAGCTGTCTCGCACGGAAGGTGGGACGGGTGGAGTTGGGGGGGTGCATTTCGCTGGTTTCAGGAAATGGATCAGGTTGGGGGTTTGAAGAGGTTGGGGGTGTGGGGTGGGGCAAGGGTTGCGGCGCACAAGAAAAGTAAGGACAATAAATGGCAAACTTGTACTGGGTGGCAACATAAAACAGACATTTCTTGTTTTTGGGTTAATGGTTTTTGTAGGTCAAGTATGGCAAGTGTGGCACAAATAGCAGTCTGCGCATTGCTATCCTGAATGTTTCTGGCTTGAATGGCAGCAACAAAAGACAATTAGTGGCAAATGCCTAAAAGTCACCCAGGACAGACATCATATGCATTCAGGAGACACACATCATGAGTTCCAAAAAACATCTGTTGGCGTTCTTTGGTTATCAACTATTGACATACACGACACAGGGGACTACCACTATAGGGCCTGCAATAAATTGATGGAACTGGTTCGGAAGTCCACTGATAAATTTGGTTGGTGGGTGCTACTAGAATGTCTAGTTGAAGGGTGTAAGGTTATACTGTTTTCAATTTATGGGTCTAATTTTGACGACCCAGCAATAATTGATCTTATTAATCTTATTAATATGAAATTAGCATCTCAGACAATGCCAATTATCGTATGTGGCGACTTGAATATTCATATTAACGGCGATCTGCCCATTTAGCATATTGGCCGCTATGATGGAAGAAAGCCCAAAGTTTTTCGGGCAGTGCAATCTCTTGTGTTAAATCATGGTTTGGTTGATCTTTGGCAACTGTTTATGGCCCCTGATCAAGGGCATACGTTCTTTTCAGCCCCCCATAAGAAGCATTTTAGGTTAGAATACTTTTTAGTATAATCACGTACTGTATGATGGGTCTAAGATTGAAAAACACCGTAGAATTATGTCGGATCATAACGCTTTAGTGGGAGAAATTAGAGCCTTGTGTATAGAACAACAGCCGTTGACATGGTCATTCAATAGGGGGTTATTATCAGATCAGGAGTATGTCCAACACATGAAACAATGGATAGTTGCCTATTTGGAATTTGACAGAGGAAGTGCCCCTAGCAATGTGGTCTGAGATTCTCTTATGGCAGGAATAGGAGGAGAGACCTTAAGTTTCAGTTTAGGCAAGGAAAAAGTGCCGACTCAGCAAATGAGAGCAGTCAGGGATGAGTTGGTATCACTGGAGGCCTAGCTGGTGCAGTCAGCAGAAGATAAGACACTCTTATGTGAGACAACAAACAAAATGCAGTGAAGGCCAACATCACCCAATTTTACCTGGAGAAGGTAGCAAACCATTTCCAGGGTCATCGTCAGGAGTGTTACGAATTTAGGGCCATATTTACAAGAAAGTGGCGCATCACCAGTGATGCGCCACTTTTCTTGTGGCCCACTTGTGTCCCCAAACGCCACCATGGTAGCGCCATATTTACAATACAGCGTACCATGGTGAATATTAGAGGCAATAGCGTATTTGTTTTGCTGCTATTTTAACGCTATACTAGATTAGCGTAAAAAAAATTACGCTAATCCAGTATAGTGTTAACAGGCCCATTGAAATCAATGGGAGCCTCATTTTAACACCAGCATTACACAGGTGTTAAAAATGAGGCTAGAAATGGCGCAATGGACTCTTCCATTGCCCCATTTTTAGCGACCCTCTAACGAGGGAATGCCCCGTTTGCATACATTGTGCATATATTATGCATGAAGTGGTGCAAAGGGTTTACAAGGTGGCGTAAACCTATTTTGCGCCACCTTGTAAATATAGAGCTATGGTAGTGGCCCGTTGGCGTCACATTTGCGGCAAACATTTTGCCACAAATGTGGCGCTAGGGGGCACAAGGACCTTGTAAATGTGGCCCTTAGTGAGAAGGTTGGCATACTATTAGCTCTTAGAACAAGGCAGAAGAGGGCTCATAGCAATATCAAAGAAGTTAAGGACACATATGGGAAGTTAGTGAAGAGAAACCCAGCTATATTAAGGGTGTTTCAAGACTTTTATACAAGTTTATATCAGTAGGAGGCCGACCCTGTGGTCGATTGGATTAGTCATATTATGGGCCATGATTTAGGAGGGCAGTTAGACGACGAAGACAGAGAACTACTAGTGGCCCCAATAACTTTAGAAGAAATCAGGGTAGCTTTGGGCTTGCTGGCAATGGGAAAGGCTGTAGAACCAGGCAAAATTCCTTCGAATTTTATAAAGTGTTCTTTTAGGAATTATAGGATGAGATTTTTTACCTGTTTGAGGGTGTTCACGGGGGATCCCAGGCCCCGGTGTCATGGTTAGCAGCAAACAATATGGATTTTTGAAAAAAGACTAAGACCCAACTAAGCCAGGGTCTTATAGGCCTATTTCCCAAAGTAACAGGGATGCTAAGTTCTATTTGAAGGTTCTTGCTTTAAGACTGAGCATGTTGATAAAGAAATTGGTCTCCCCCTGGCAACACAGGTTTATCCTGGGAAGAGGGACTACTGATCATGTCAGGTGGGTCATAAAGTTATTCGATATGCCAAAAGTAACCAGAGCTCCCACGTCCATGATGCTAGTTGACGCTGAAAAAGCTTTTTATCGGGTAAAGTGGGAATACCTATGGGCAGTGCTCCACTCGTATAATACAGGGTGTAGTTTTATTGAGGCTATCCAGGCTTTATATAAGGAACCCACTGCAAGACTTCAAATCACTGGGCTATAATCAGAAGCTATTCTGATTTTTAAGAGCACAAGACAGGGGTGCCCATATTCACCCCTGATTTTTGCTCTATATATTGATCCATTAATAAGAAGGTTATTGAACAATAAGCTAATTGTGCTGATAGAAACACATGGGGTTAAGTACAAAAATATTAGCCTATGCAGATGATACAGCATTAGAAACACCAGGTCCTGAGACTTAAATAAGTTGAGCAAGGAACTGAAAGATTTGGCATGGTGTTGGGATATCTGCTAGATAGGATGAAGTGTCAGATCTTAACCAATGCAATGGAAGGCCTGAAGGATGAGTGGAAGGTTGATCAAGTGAAATATGTGGGGGTCAAAATTACAAGTAATTTGGATCATATATTCAATAATAATTTATCCCCGGAGCTAGCCAGCAGAAAGAGGGGAATAACTTACATCTATCAATTGTTGGGCAATGCAATGTTATTAAGATGCTCTTTCTCCCCAAGCTATTGTATCTCTTTATGTCAACCCCATTGGAATTTGAGCACATATGGTATAAATGTATGGAAGTGATAGCTAGCAGATTTATATGGTCATTCGCCAAAGCATGCAGGGCTTACAAGTACTTACACGCAGTACACGCAGGGCTTTCAACTACTTAGTGTTACCTAAGGAGAGGGGTAACTGTAGATATTATCCCTGGGCATAAAACCATTACCTATATCAGATCACTCTGGTAAAATGTCAAGGGAAGTCCTTCTGCAAATTTACAGGTTGATTTGGGGCAATGCAGCGGACAATGCTTTTTAGTGAATTGTGGAACCAAGTTACTTAAAAAAATGTTACATTCAAAACAATAGGGCTGCGTTCAAGCTACGGTTGCAAGTTAAGCGTAAAATAGGAATTGGGTTTTACAACTATTACACCATTATGAAATGCTCCAGTACTCCCAGATATCTTTCGGGATACTTATTGTAGGAAATGAGCACAAGGTGGAGCTCAGAAAATTGGTGACTTGTGTGTTAACAGGCAACTGAAATCTTTTGGAGAACTAAAGGATGAATTCTCTCTAGATAGTGGTGATTTTTTTCAAATTTCTGCAAATTAGAGACTATTTGGGGAAAGCGTCTAGGGAGAGCTTTTGTGCAGAGAGAGCTCCAGTAATGGAGCTGCTTGGGGAGTTGCGGACTGTAATTTCAACACTCTTTATCATCTGCTTATGGAATCCTTGCAGGATGATTTGGTGAGTCAAGCAGGGAACTGGGGCCGACAGGTAGGTATGAATGAGGCAACTTTTTTAGCTTCTTTAGAGATGGGTTAGCTTGTATTGCAGGCTGCTGGACCGCAGGCACAACATTATAATACGTATTTAATTTGTATTATACTCCTCCCAAAACAGCTAATTGGGGCCAAACTGTTTGTATCAGGTACCTGCGATGCAAGAGTACAACGGCAGACTTATATGTTTTTTTCCTGTGGGAAACTTGAAGAACTCAAATCAGAGATTTAAACTTTTTTAGGAGTTGTCTTGGCTCAGGAAATATGTTTAACACCTCAATTAGTATTACTGGGGATTGATTAGTTGAGAAGATATGGGTCAAAATCAATATTTAGTTTTTTTGGCTATGGCTGCGACGCGGTGCTGTATCGCTTCCGATTGGTTAAAATCTGACTCCCTTGCATATTATCAATGGTTGGCTCGAATACTTGCATTGTAATCTTTAGAGATTAGTTTGTACACTCACAAGGGCAACGGGTGCATGAAAAAGGGGGATGAAGATTTGGGCTCGACTGTCGCAATGGCTGATAAGCTAGGCAAGGGGAATTAGACATTGAACTTGACAAACAGGATGGTGAAATAATAGAATTTCTGTAATTATGAAATGTTCCGATGATCAGGTTACCTTATTAATTTATGTATTTGGATGAGGTAACGATTGACAAAGATATGTGCTCCAATGTTATAATGGCTATGAGCTAGGTAACGGTCATTAGATATTGATTTTGATAAATGGATGGTGCAATGATTGTATTGTTTGTAATTATGAAATGCTCTATTAATCAGCTTGCTGAATTCATTTATGTATGAAGATGGTGCAAAGTTTGATTAGTCTGCAACTATTAAATGCTCTGTTGATTAGGATCTAGCATTTATTTATGTATTTTCTTGTTCATTGGAAAAATTAAAAATAAAACAAAAAAAATGAAACACTATTTGGAGTGTGTTGTAGCAGTACCTGAGATGCAGATTATATCAAAGGATTTAGTACTGCTCAGAGGCACCTTCCATGCACCAGTTGATGACCACACATTTGGGTTACAATTCGAGATGTTTGGTGAACTAAGCTAATTAATGTTTTATTTTTATATCAATGGTTGAATGCTTCTAAACACAAGAATTCTACCTGCCTTTGAGTGCTAGCTCGCTCCATCTTATTGAAGTTTGGGAGGATGTGGTGTGTTAAAAGGCACTAGTGGTGGTGCCCTTTGAAGCACCACCAGCTCTATGGAAGCACGCAAGCAGAAACCTCAAATTCTTTTATATATATATATATATATATATATATATATATATATATATATATATATATATATATATACTTCCAATATTTTCTCACCCAGTAGGACAGAAAAATCAAGACTCAAAACGGAAAGTTACAAAATATATTGAAGAAAACAAAATGATCTTCCTCCCAACGCGTTTCAGCCGTAGCCTTGTTCACGGATGGGGGAATGCTACATACACCAGATATAAATACAAATACATAAACATAAATAAATGACTTATACCACAGTACATACATATATAAGATTGAAATGGTGGGCGCCATCTTGTAAAGGTTATGTAAAGCGTAATCATCAGATAAAAATAAGTTATTTGTAAGACAGTACCATATCATGTTGCAGATCATTTCAGTGTGCATGAGATACGATAAGGATCTCGCTCTTAAATAATGTCTGACTGCTTTGAGGCCCAATTCATGTTGGATGCAAGTATATAGGCTAGTGACATCTAATGTCAGAAATAGAAAGTCTTCCTCCCAACCCAGGCCATCCATCATCCTAACAAATTGTGTAGTATCCTTCACATAGGAGGGTAAACATTCCACAAAAGGCCTAAGAAAAAAATCTATGTATTGTGAGGTATTCTCAAGTAATGAGTCCATTGCTGACACAATCGGTCTGCCAGGAGGATTTTGTTTGTCTTTATGCAATTTAGGCAAAAGGTAAAGTACCGGGATTCTTGGATGATCACATTTTAAGAAGAGATATTCATCCCATTCCAGTGAGCCCCTATCTCTCCAATCCACCAGTTTCCCATGATATTGAAAAATAGACATTTTCAACACCCCCTGATTGGCATAAACATAACAGTTACGATCACTCAACTGACGTATTCCTTCACCCAAATATTGCATCTTATTTAAAATAACTACATTACCCCCCTTGTCAGACTCACGGATGACAATACCAGGGTCCTTCCTTAAACTGTCCAGAGCTATTTTTTGTTTCTTAGTAAGATTCTCATATTTAAAATTTCTAGAACCATATCTCATTTTTTTAAATTGATTTATCATATCTTTTTCAAATACTTGAATAGCTTCGCTCTGAACAGCTGGCAAAAAAAATTATTTCGGTCTAAAAGGACTGGGACATGGCAGCTCTGTCTCTATACCCAGATTCAGTAAATTAAGAAATGGATCATCATGCGCATTAGTATCATCATCTAACACAGATAATGTGTGTAACAAATCAACATCCGAGATACATAGTTTGCTGATGTTATCAGTTTTTTCCAAACAGGTTTCCGCCATTACTTTAGTTTTGTACAATTTTTTCAGTTTTAATTTTCTTATGAAGTGAAAAAGATCGATCCGGGTCTGTACATAATCAAAGTTATTGGTAGGACAGAATAGTTTTCTGTCCTACCAATAATCAAAGTTATTGAAAACTATTCTGTCCTACCAATAACTTTGATTATGTACAGACCGGATCGATCTTTTTCACTTCATAAGAAAATTAAAACTGAAAAAATTGTACAAAAATAAAGTAATGGCGGAAACCTGTTTGGAAAAAACTGATAACATCAGCAAACTATGTATCTCGGATGTTGATTTGTTACACACATTATCTGTGTTAGATGATGATACTAATGCACAGAATAGTTTTCTGTCCTACCAATAACTTTGATTATGTACAGACCCGGATCGATCTTTTTCACTTCATAAGAAAATTAAAACTGAATAAATGGTACAAAAATAAAGTAATGGCGGAAACTTGTTTGGAAAACACTGATAACATCAGCAAACTACGTATCTCAGATGTTGATTTGTTACACACATTATCTGTGTTAGATGAGGATACTAATGCGCATGATGATCCATTTGTTAATTTACTGAATCTGGGTATAGAGACAGAGCTGCCATGTCCCAGTCCTTTTAGACTGAAATCAATTTTTTTTCCAGCTGTTCAGAGCTAAGCTATTCAAGTATTTGAAAAAGATATGATAAATCAATTTAAAAAAATGAGATATGGTTCTAGAAATGTTAAATATGAGAATCTTACTAAGAAACAAAAAATGGCTCTGGACAGTTTAAGGAAGGACCCTGGTATTGTCATCCGTGAGTCTGACAAGGGGGGTAATGTAGTTATCTTAAATAAGATGCAATATTTGGGTGAAGGAGTACGTCAGTTGAGTGATCGTAACTGTTATGTTTATGCCAATCAGGCGGAGTTGAAAATGTCTATTTTTCAATATCATGGGAAACTGGTGGATTGGAGAGATAGGGGCTTACTGGAATGGGATGAATATCTCTTCTTAAAATGTGATCATCCAAGAATCCCGGTACTTTACCTTTTGCCTAAATTGCATAAAGACAAACAAAATCCTCCTGGCAGACCGATTGTGTCAGCAATGGACTCATTACTTGAGAATACCTCACAATACATAGATTTTTTTCTTAGGCCTTTTGTGGAATGTTTACCCTCCTATGTGAAGGATACTACACAATTTGTTAGGATGATGGATGGCCTGGGTTGGTAGGAAGACTTTATATTTCTGACATTAGATGTCACTAGCCTGTATACTTGCATCCAACACGAATTGGGCCTCAAAGCAGTCAGACATTATTTAAGAGCGAGATCCTTATCGTATCTCATGCACACTGAAATGATCTGCGACATGATATGGTACTGTCTTACAAATAACTTCTTTTTATTCGATGATCAAATATACAAGCAGGTCCAGGGGACTGCGATGGGCACATGTTTTGCCCCTAGATATGCGAACCTCTTTATGGGCTGGTGGGAGGAACAAGTATCCTCTAATATAGCCAACTATGAGGACAATGTGGTGCAATGGTGCCGGTATATAGATGATATTTTTATCATCTGGAAAGGTGATGCGGATTCGGCACTCAATTTTGTGACGACCTTGAATGATAACCAATATAATCTTAAGCTGAGTGAGCAGCACAGCAGCACATCTATTCAGTTCTTAGATGTTGAAGTAAATGTCGAAAACAATTTGGTACATACCAGGCTATATAGGAAAATAACAGCAGGCAATAGTTTGTTGAGTGCCAAGAGTGCTCACCCTCCCAATTTGATTAGGAGTATACCGTATGGTGAACTACTAAGAGCAAGACGAATATGTAGTACTGATGAGAAATATCAGCAGGAATGCATGATTATGTGCACAAGATTCAGTGAAAGAGGATATAGTGCCAATACTATCCAGCAGGCTGTAAAGAAAGTTGAGGGAGTCTCAAGATCAGAAGTATTATATCGTATGCACCATCACACTACCACTGATGATAAGATGAGGTTTATTACGACCTACTCCAATCAAACATTTAGGGGCATATTTATACTCCGTTTGCCCCGGAATTGCGTCGTTTTTTTTTACGCAATTCCGACGCAAAACTAACTCCATATTTATACTTTGGCGTTAGACGCGTCTAGCGCCAAAGTCCATGGAGTTTGCGTAATTTTTTAGCGTGGACACCTACTTTGCGTTAATGATATGCAAGGTAGGCATTCCCGTCTAAAAAATTGACTCTGAGGCATGTGCGCCGTATTTACACTCCCGGGCAAAATTCACGCCCAGGAGTGGGCGGGTCAAAAAAAATGACGTCCAGCCGCTTTTGCACCGTTTTTTAGCGCCTGGAAAAGGCAGGCGTTAAGGGACCTGTGGGCTCTGAAGGAGCCCAGAGGTGCCCTCCCATGCCCCCAGGGACACCCCCTGTCACCCTTGCCCACCCCAGGAGGACACCCAAGGCTGGAGGGACCCATCCCAGGGACATTAAGGTAAGTTCAGGTAAGTCATTTTTTTTTTTTTTTTTTGTGGCATAGGGGGGCCTGATTTGTGCCCCCCTACATGCCACTATGCCCAATGACCATGCCCAGGGGACAGAAGTCCCCTGGGCATGGCCATTGGGCAAGGGGGCATGACTCCTGTCTTTGCTAAGACAGGAGTCATTTCTATGGGGGTTGGGAGTCGAAAAAAATGGCGCAAATCGTGTTGAGACGAAAAATTTGCCTCAGCCTGACTTGCCCCATTTTTTGGCGCCCAAGCTCCATATCCCCCTACGCCGGCGCTGCCTGGTGTACGTCGTTTTTTTCCACGCACACCAGGCAGAGCCGGCGGCTAACGCCGGCTAACGTCATTGATTAAATACGGCGCCCGCATGGCGCTTCAGAATGGCGTTAGCCGGCGCTAATTTTTTTGACGCAAAACTGCGTTAGCGCAGTTTTGCGCCAAAAAGTATAAATATGGCCCTTAATCTGAGGCGAGCACTTACCAGAAGCTGGCATATTCTCCAGACAGATCCGGATTTACAGGAGTTTGTGTGCAATAGCCCTGCACTAACTTTTCGTAAGGGTAGGTCGCTAAGAGACAATCTCAGTCCCAACATGGTGTTGAGCAGCACTAAATCTGAGAGTGTGAGATCTGTTATTTCAGGGTTTTATTGCTGTCACCAATGTAAAGCATGCAGATACAGTAAAGACTGCAAAAATGTAAGATGGGGCGATGGTCAAGATGAGTATGAGATCAAGGGACTTTTCTACATGTAACACAGAATTTTGTGTGTACTGTTTACGATGTCCATTTGATAAGATATACGTGGGCAGTACGATTCATAAGGCGAAAAAGAGAATGTTAGAACATGTAAGAGCTATTCGTAATTTTGATCGCAGCTACCCCGTGGCACGACATTTCCATAAAGTACATCAAGGTGATGAAAAGCAACTCACCTATTTGGTCTGTGACCAGATCAAACTCAATTCACGAGGGGGGACAGACAGAAAATGTTACGTGTTCTTGAATCGAAATATATTATCAAATTCATGACTCTGTCCCCGAATGGGTTAAACTTAAGTGAAGAGATGAATACACATCTTGGCAGCTAAATGATTATTTTATTCTTCGAGCTTTCTTTTGATAATTTTTTGTAAGTATGAGGGATTTTATCGCATCCTTCTTTTTTTGGGGGGTTTTGTTGGACTTACATCACTTAATTTTGGTAAAGGCATAAAATATAATAGGATATGTTAATATAGGGTCATTCAGTTGATAAGCTGAGTAATTAAAATATGTAATTTGGATTATCTGTTGGACATCTAAAATAAGTGTGCCTGTGTAATAAGATATTTGGAATGATACATAAGGTAGAAAGAAATGTTGATGTATTTTGAGTACCCTTTTGGAGGCATTATGCTTTACATAACCTTTACAAGATGGTGCCCACCATTTCAATCTGATACATGTATGTACTGTGGTATAAGTCCTTTCTTTATGTTTATGTATTTGTATTTGTAGCATTCCCCCATCCGTGAACAAGGCTACAGCTGAAACGCGTTGGGAGGAAGATCATTTTGTTTTCTTCAATATATTTTGTAACTTTTCCGTTTTGAGTCTTGATTTTTCTGTCCTAGTGGGTGAGAAAATATTGGAAGCATATTAATGGGATTCCCGATCCCACATCAAGACCACCATGACTGAGCCTCGATAAGTCGGGTGTTTTTTGGTGAAAAAAAAAATATATATATATTTATTTATATATATATATATATGTCTGTATGTGTGCAGGTATATATATATAAGTTTATAACGGTAAGTAAAGATTTTTTTTATTTAACTCCACATATATGTGCCTTGATGACACACATATACACACTGGAATTAGGACTCTACGGTCTCTATAGGTGCTAAATTGCGTATGCTCTTTCTTCTAAGCCTGATAATATAGGCTTATCCCTAATTGGCATATTTAATTTTCTTATAAGTCTCCAGTGAAATAGCATTACCTGTGCCCAGGGCCTATAAATTAAATGCTCCTAGTGGGTCTGCAGCACTGATTGTGCCACCCAATTAAGTAGCTCTTTAAACATGTCTCCAGCCTTTCACTGCAGAGCCTGTGTGTTTAGTTTTAAACTGTCATTTCAAACAGACCAAATAAATATTTTGCCAGGCTCAAACCTTCCTTTTTAATACATATAAGTCATCCCTAGTGAAGGCCCTGGACCGCCCAGAGGGCAGGGTGCAACATATTTGAAAAGTAAGACATGTACATTTAAGTTTTACATGTCCTGGTAGTGAAAGACTTACATTTTCACTACTGCAAGGTCTACCTCGTCCATAGTATAACACTGAAGTAATCTTATTTCAATTTATAAATGTAATTTCTAAATGGGTAGAGATTACTGGTTCATATGTGATGTCTCCGGAATCACAATTTAAAATTCTAACTTGTGGTAAAGTTGGATTTTATTGCAATTCTGAAAAGGTCACTTTTAGAAAGTGAGCATTTTCTTGCCTTAGCCATTTGGTGCCTGCAGTCTGTTTCTGGTCACATGACTGGGTGTAGTTGGCAGTTGGGATTTCTGTATTCCTCCTAAACAGCCACACACAGGTGAAGTTTATATGTGACCGGATGGGCCATCACTGGCAGGATGGGAGGTAGGTGCTGGACACAGTCTCACCTAAACCTGAATAGGCTGTGCCCTGTCTACACACAAGGGGCCTAACGACTCTGCATTGTCACTTCAGCCAGGTTGAAGCCAGGGCAGGGGGGGGCAGAGAATTCCATACACTTCAAAGCTTCTGTCTAAAAGCTTCTCCCACCTTCCAGAACCAGGGCACCTGGGTATATAAGATGGACTTCAGACACCACCCCTTCAGTACACTCTCGACCAGTGGATACTCTGCCAGGGTGGACTGCTGTGCCGCTGAAGGACTGCCACTCTGCTGGACTGCACTCTGCAGGACCCCTGCATTGCTTTGCTGGCCTGCTGCCCTCTTGCCTGAGTGAGAAGTACTGGACATGCATCTCTTGAACCCAGAAGCTAGAGTGACTCCAAGGGCTAGTTGGCTGCCTCCTGATGTGAAGCATCAGCAACATGACAGGCTTTCAACAACTTTGCACCTGCACCTGGATTCTGCCATCTGTGAGTCTGCCCTGGCAAGTGGTGCCACCCAGTCCCTGACCCTTGGAAGTGAGCGTATAGTGCTCTGCCAGCCTGTGGATCCAGCAGAACTCATGCATTTCCTCTTCTGCATGGTGCGAACTTGAGTGAACTTGAGCAGAACTGATGCATCGCTACTGTTGCGTGGATTGGACCAGTTGCAAGGACTTGCATTGCCATCGCAGCCCACATCATCTTCGGGACCGCTACTGTGGGACTTATGCTCAGTGTAGGCTCAGTGATGGCAGCCTCGACGACAATGCCGAACTTCGCACTGCAGTCCCGCAGCTCTTCGTAACAGATGCATCGCCCAGACTGTGAGTCGCATCGCCAACACCGAAGTTTGCATCGCAAGCCCGTTGATGGGATCTTCAATGTCAACACAACAGGACCTCGCACTGCAGCCTCGCCATCTCTTGGAACCAACGCATCGCCTTGGCTGCATGATGCATCTTCAACGCGGATCCACATAACATTTCACAAACCAGGATTGAAGGTACTTTTGCTCAGCGGGTCTAACTGGGGCCCTACAGCCAGCCTGCACTTCATCGCGGTCAGCCTGAATTTGTGACTTGGTCCTGGTCTGGCATAACAGATATTCACAGTTAGCACTTTTTAACCTTTAGGTGCTATTTTCTTGAAATACCTTAAAATTCAATATCTCTGGTTCTGCTAATGAGATGTTTTTCATGTTGGTCTTGTTTTATTTTTAAAAAATTACTAAACTGTTGAGGGCTGCTTTTGTGGTGTATTTTTACTGTGTTACTGTTTGAAGTGTTGCAAAAATACCTTATACATTGCCTGTAAGTTAAGCCTGACTGCTTTGTGCCAAGCTTCCAGGATGCTGAGCACAGGTTACACACAACACACACACACACATACACACACACACACACGCACACACCCCCACACACACATACGAATACACATACACATACGTACAATAGTACGGTGAAACACCGTCCAGAAAGCAGTTCAGTTCAGGCTAGATTAAATGAACACAGCACCATAAAGATTTCAATCACTAGCATCTATCACTAGAAAGATATGATTGAGTGTACCCAATTGGGCAAAAAAGAATATTTATTTATTTTAAAAATACTGAAAGCCATATCTAAAGTTGCATCAAAATGGAGGCCATTTTAAATGATCTTGTGTCAGGAGATGAGAAGGAGTTAAAGTTCAACGTTTATTAAGTAATTTAAGTTATAAATCAGCATTTAACCCATCATTATTTTACTCATATATATCCAGATAAATTTGTCATTAATAATACAGAACACTTTTAATATTTCATACAATGTTGATGTATCTTGTACAGAGCGCACATAACAAAAGAAAATGTGCCTCAGCACTGAATTCTGTTTTCCAGAAAGCAGCCATTGTAGAATAGTATAATTTTGAAATATAAGATTATCAGTGAAATTGAAAGGGCAATGGCACTAAGTAGCTTTCAATACTTTATTTCAGCTATATGCCATGGAAGTACAAGTTAGAATAAAAAATACAGATACTTCAGGCAGAATAATCAATGTTAAAGAACAAACAATTAAAATATTAAAATACCACTGAAATTCCTAAAATTACTAAAAAGAAATACAATTCCGATAGCAGATGAATACACCTGAACCCTCTCCCTCACAAAACAGAGTTTGGATACACATTGCCAAAACCTAAACTACTAAAAAACATTTATGGGCACACCCTCAGTTTGGTCCTCCACATAGCTATCAGAAAATGTGATACAGCAAAGACCAAACATTGTATGGTACCAGTCTTTAAAATACACAGGGCAATTTGGTGTTCCCTGACACCTAACAGACAGCAAACAGAGATTATCCATTTTTTCCTGATCTTTAAGTATACCTGGGAAAAAACATAAGACATGCTCTTCTATCTTCCTCTCTGCTCCACAAATGCGACAGGAACACCTAACTGAAACCATTTTGGTGGTCCATTTGTCAATAAAGGAGGCAATTGGTAATGTGCTGTATCTAAACTGCAAGTATATTTTCCGAGCCAGGAGTGGTACGATATCATCTAAAAATTGCTCCACATTATAAACATCATTAATCTGGAGAAAGGAAGTAGTTAGATTGCAATATGAGGAAAATGCCAACATTTGGCCTTGTTTATACTGCCAATACTTTCTTTTTAGCAAACTTTTGCCGGTTACAGGAGCTGCCTCTGGTTCAGTCCACAGGTCACCACATCCCACCTTTACTAGAGTGCCTTTAACATATCTAATCCAGGAAATGCTTCCTGAACCAGGGTTTCCTAAGACTTCAAGGCCCTCACAATATGAATGTAACTCAGGTATTGCCCAAATTCGTCTCCAGTAAAGAATGGGCCTAATCTTGCCCCCTCTGAGATTGGTATAAGGCCCAGGTCAAGCCTAAGTGGTAGCAATGGTGTGCTATCAGGGAGCCACAGTAACTGGTGCAGAAAGCGATTCTCAGTAACTAACAGCTTTGACATACCCTTAAACCCAAAGCCCAGCCCCACAAAGGGCAGCTCCCAGAGCCTGGAATTTGTAAATTTGGATTGGAGGAGGATTTAGACAAAATTGGCAGATTTGTTGGGCCCTTAGTAGCGCCCCAATGTGTTGCATCAATTTTAACCTACATTTTTCGAAATGGCATTGCCAATCTAAATGTTCTGTAAAGATCAGCCCTAGATAGTCAAAAACATGCACACGATTTAAGGGGACGCCAATAAGTTTAGGATTTGGTCTAGCGAGGTGGCCTGAATTTAAAACCAGAAATTTCATTTTATTTACATTTATTTCTAGTACCAACTGATTACAAAAGTTCTCAAAAAAAGTTAAAATGTTTTGTAAACTCACTGGCGTTTTTTATATTAAGAGGATATCATCCGTAAACATTAATGCAGGAATCTTAGCGTTAACCAACTAGGGAGCACCCCCATTGCAATGATTCAAAAACAAAAGAAAATCATTAACATAAAGTGAAAAGAGGGTTGGGACAAGAACACTCAACTCGCTGGAAGGTCCACAGCACACTTGAGCAAAATTGTGGCTGTGGAGCCTGATTATGATGGCTAAAAGGTCTGTAGGGACCCCCATAGCTACCAAAACCTACCAGAACTTGAGTCAAGGCATTAAATCAAACGCTGATCGCTGATCAACAGAAGAGATATATAAACAGCTCTAGACCTGGCTCTTTTTGCAGGGTCCTCTCCAAATGCTTTGCCTTCCTCCTCCTGTTTTTCTGACACTCTGTTTGTTGGCCTTAGGGCTCTGGGCACTTTATCACTGCTGACCATTACTAAAGTGCATGTGCTCTCCCCTCTAAACTTGGTGTGATTAGTCTACATATGATTGGCACATTTAATTTACCTGTAGGTCCCTTGTACAGTGTTATTTCTTAGACACAGGGCCTGCAAATTAAATGCTACTAGTGGGCCTGCGGCGCAGCTTGCACCACCCGCAGAAGTAACCTTTCAAACCTGTCTCAGGCCTGCCACTGCAGGGCTTGCATGCGTAGTTTACTACCACATTGGCTTGGCATCTAAAATTACTTGCCAGGCCTGGAATTCCCCTTTTACTACATACAGGTTACCCCTAAGGTAGACCCTAGGTAGCCCTATGGGCAGGGTGCTGTGTAGGTAAAAGGTAGGACATGCACCTTCGTCGTGTGGCATGTCCTGGTAGTGGCAAACAGCCTATTTGGTTTCTCACTGCTGTGAGTGCTGCCACTCTCGTAGGTTTGCATTGGAAATGTAATACATAAGTCTAAGTGGAAGTTTCTGATCTATGAGGAGTAGCATGGGCATGTTTATTATATTTGGAATGGTAGTGAGAAATCCTGCTTATTAGTGTAGGTGGATCTTTTTTATTATTATTGAGGAAATGCCACTTTTAGAAAGGGGTAATTTCACTGTGCTTATGACTCTTGTGCTTTGCAGCCTGACTCCAATCCACGCCTTTGGTGGATTGGCAGCTGGGCTTTGTGCTTACTTTCCAGACAGCAATCACACAGGGAGGGTGGAGGTGTAATAGGAATACATCCGCATACTGAATGGTCTTCCTGGGTTGGGAGATTGGGAGGCAGGGTGCACTTACATTTGTATAGGCTGTGTCATGCCCTCACAAAAAGGGTTCATTTACTCCTTACTTATGTCTGGAGCCAGGGCTGGGATTAGAGAAGGTGCTGTGCACTTCTAAGGTTCTTTGAAGTGCCCCTCACATCAAAGACATTTTGAGTACAAGTATAGGGGTTGTACCCCATGTTTTTACATACTGCATGAGACTGTTGGGCTGCTAAAGGAAATTACCACTTGGACTTTGCTTTGTTATGCTGGCCTGCTTGACTGTCAGTGAGACCGGCCCTTTACTGAAGGCCTAAGTGTGTGAGCCAGCCACCGGACTCTCTGCTCTGTTTTATCCTGAGTCTTTACCTATCCTCGACTTGCAGGGAGTGCGAGGAAAGCACTTCTGTTGTCCCCTTGGCTGCGTGTCTCTTTGGATACAGAGTATCCCTCTGTGACCATGAGTGGTGGGGCCACCTAGCTACATCCCTTCATGTTTGCGTGGTTGTTTTGTCCTTGTGGGCACCAGGAGTACTGTGCTGTGCCCCTCCCTTCGAGGAGGGGCTAGGGAAAAGTAGAGGAGTGACGGCAACCGCCGACAGTGACAGGGACGCGTGGATGAGACATGTACCATCTAGTGCTCCTGGGGCACAAGTGGGCACCCACTTTTGCAGCTGAGGCGCCGAGCAACAGGCACTTCCCTCAGCCGGTCTACTCATCGCCACGCTGCATACGGAGATGCAAGAAGAGTCCATGAGGCTTCCCCCAGTGAGCCGGCATTGTGGAAGGCTCTGGAGGGCCCCGGGCGTGCTGCTCCTTGGAGTGGGCGAAGTTGGCAGCTACACTGCATGAACACGGCGGCTGCTTTATAGGCGTTCACATGCAGGGAACCTAACAAAGTCTCCCCGCTGATGTGGGCATTGTGTGTCCCCCCCACCTGGCTTTCACATACCTTCGGGGCATTAATCTTTACAGCCATTCGCAGGAGGGGACAGAACCTCAATGAAGGCCCCATTCCCGCTAAAGGAAAAGTACCACAGCTTGTGTAGTAGGAATGCAGGAGCTCCTGTGTTTGACAGGGTGTGTTTTAGTTACAGCCCATCTTGTAGAAATAGAGCAGATGTGCTGTGATCCTCATTTAGAAAGTGCTTTGGAGCTATTCAGCCATTTGTGGGACAGGACGGAAACCTCAACAGAAGCCCTGTTCTTGCTAAAGGAAAAATACCACATTTTGTGTAGTAGCAGCGCAGGAGCTCCTGTGTTTGACAGGGTGTGTTTTATTTATAGCCCATCTTGTAGAAAAAGCTCAGATGTGCTGTGATCCTCATGTAAAAGGTGCTTTGGAGCTATTACTGGTTATTTTGCAGCCCTAATGATCTTTAATGCCCTCAGTACCTATGCCGTGTTTTATGCCTTGATTTATACTGTTGTTTTTACCTGGTTATAATAACAAGCATATTTCAGGATCTGCATTGCCTGCATAAGGAGTGAGGTTTTATGACATGCAACATAGAAATCATTCTCTTTTTGCATTTACTATAATGTGTTACACAATGCAAGTTGTTCAGTGATGATGTTTTACGTGATGTGTACAATGTGAGAATATTTCTTCTTAGTTGCACTATGATGTTTGGACAATTGCCTGTTTGCCAAACGAATTACTGATTTATGTTGTTTTGGTCTATGGTTTACATGCAATACAGTTTACTTTTTATATAACCTGGTGTGAAGTCTCTTTTTTAGTGTATTTATTGTGCCACTGGGTTGTGTGTGTTGTGGAAACGCTTACACATTGCCTCTGGGATAAGCCTGACTGCTCTGGCCAAGGCTACCAAGGGGTCGAGCAGGGGTTATCTTAGGTGTGTAGCTCCCTTACTCTCACTAGAGTGGTGGTTTCTGCCTGGCTTAGGTGTCTACCCTCATTAATTAGAGGGTTACCGCCGAAACGCGCGTAGTCTTGGTTCCTACTTTTGCTTGTATGGATGATTTATGAACTTATGGTGTTAGAATTTTCTTTTTCTCCTCTGAGTTACTATTAAACAAGACCGAGACATAATTGTGATTGGAATAATAGGATGATATGACTGAGAGTTGTATTACGGCTGTAACCAAAAGAGAATTTGTACATGTTTAATTGTATTTAAATATATTTATGAAATTTAGATCTGTATATTTGTTAACTGTTATGGTTTTATTATTTCACTGTCTTGTCTTGTGTGGCACTCTGTTATTGTCAATCAGTGTTTTTATATGTTTATGTGTTTATAGATCATTTCGATTTGTATTTGTTTACTTCCCTGTGCAATATCTGTACTTTGGTATAATCTAGATATCCTTATTTGTTTTCATGTACATACACATGTAATAAATATCATTTTTGAATTTCCTTTGTTTTGTATATTATTTTGACAGAGTTGAATATAGATTGTAGCTCATTTTCTTTTTCCTTGTACTTAAGTATATTTCCCTGGATGGGCTACTGATCATACCAGGGACCCTCGATAGTTCATTTTGTCTACCCTAGCCAAACAGGAACCCCATTTGTAACAAACAGCCACCACCCAAGACAATTGTTTTCCAAAACTGAAAACAGAAGACCCGATCTACTGTACTGATACCCTCTCTTAATCCCTTCTGGAGGGTGTCAAAATTTCTTTCTCTCCCATCTACGTTTGCAGCCACTCAAGGAGTATGGTGCTGAGGAGTTTTTGGGAGCAATCAATTAGGCTTATTGGCCTACAGTTACATGGATCATCTGGGGAACCTTCTTGTGGATAGGTATAATCTCTGCCCACTACGAAGGGCTCAGTGCTCCTTCCATTATAGAATTAAATATTAACTTAAAATAGTGGCCCCAGATGTCTGGCTTGCTCAAATATAGATCCCCTGAAACTTTAGCCAACCTGGGTGCTTTATTGGGAGCTATTTTGGCAATTGCCACCCTTACTGCTTCTAATGGGTTTAATCCCCTGTTCCACGGGTTACCCAGCAAACAGGGATTGCAGGGGGAGGTTTGCATCTCCTTCCAATGAGTAAAGAGAGGGAAAGTGGGTAAACCAATCTGCTGCTGGAATATTAGAAACCACTGTACAGGCACCTGCCTTGCATCCCACTGAGGCCAGGTTCCAGAAAGTATGCTGGTCCCCAGTCCCGGCTGTAGCCAGCAAGTCCTCCTCCCTCACTGTTTCCCAATGTATTTAACCTCTTTTAGTGTCTTTTTGTTGAGGTCCCTCTAGGTTTTGATTTCCTCCCTTTCTGTTCTTTGATTGCAGAAAAAAGAGCAAACCAAACTTCCTTGAATGCTTTATTACATCAGGGATGCGGAGCCCTCATTTCAGAAGACTTGTTAGTGGCCACAAAGAAGCAGTCCTTTAGCTCAGTAAACAAATTATTATGGATGGAGCAAATCTTATCCAAGCCATCCCGCTGACTGTTAACCCCCTCCCCCAAATAAGAAGGTACCCAATACTGCTTGCTACTAGGGTAAAGACTTTCCCCAACAATTCCTGCGTATCCACCATACTAGCTCATTTCACTCTGCACATATTGCTGGTCACTTGCAGTCTACAATCAAAAAGGCTCTCTAGTGCTAGCCTTCATACATAGGGCAGGGAGGTCAACCTCAAAAAACAGAGCATTGTGCTCACTGTGTTGTTGTGGCATGGCCTTCAAATCAATCAAAAATGGCCAAACCCTTACATTCACTAGAATATAATTAATAAGACTTGTATCAGGGACATGATTAAAGTATGCTTCCTGCCACAGTCAGACCACGTTCTTCCATTCCCAGCTCAAAAGACCTGTTTCAGGGTGGGGGCATTAATTTGTAATGCCATGGATGTCCATTTTGTACAGATGCCAATTGCAGCTTGAGAATGCACCAGAAATTGTTTTCTTCTAAGGAGATGGCTACAGCACTGTCATATAGAGGCTCAAACTGACAATTAAAGTCACCACCCACAAACTTCAGGACTCCCCCCCTGGGCTGATGTCATATGTGAGTTTAGCAATTCAGTAATAGGGTACTCATAATAAGCTCCACCTGGCCTCAGATATACATTATAAAAGTAATTTATTAAGGACGGGGTAGCAAACGAGGCACAAAGGATGGCGGGAGAGGGTGCCAGGATTTCTTTGACCTCACGGGTTAGCACTGTATTGACCCAGGTTGTCAATCCTCCTGAAGGTCTACTCATATCATTAGAAACAGCCTCTTTGCTAAAATTTGCATATACTGCACAAATAATGGTCTAACGGGCCAAATTTCTTGAAAGAGTGAGAGTCTATAAATTTAGCCCATTAAGGATTATCAAGTTTAGATGCTAATTCCGAGTGCTCATCCTTACTAGCCAAAGGAAGTTGTTGAACCAAGGGTATAGGCAAGGCACAGCAATCCACCCGCCTTCTCCTTTGGGCTTCACAGAATGATTGCCTAATCTCACACTGAGGTGACCGAGTATCAGAAGGGATGGACTCTCCTGGAGCTAGCTCCCTAAATGAACCACACTAGCATTTCATATAGGCCCACTTGCCACTTCAGTGAGCTGATACCCCTCCCCAGAGTATCCCTTATTACTAAATCCTGTAGCTAAACAAACCCTGCCAGACTTCTCCAGCCCATCACCGGGATCTCTACCACCCTTGATAATGCCTCCCTATCCCACCCTTTAGAGACATGGGGGGACAGGTATAATAGGTTGAGGATTACAAAAGGAATCACAATTGGATTCATGACTAAAGGGATGGGACCGGCATTGCTCGCTATTGGAGGAAGTAATAAATGGTTCCAGGGTGCACCTAGAGATTCTGATGCCTCAGCAACGACAGACATTTTATGATGGCATCAGTCAATATCTTTTAAGGTGGTTACAGGGTCAAAGGCATTCCTAGTGGAGATGTTAAACCTTCTACTTATTGTAGTGGAACAGGAGGTAGGTTGTCCCTTGTTAGCCTGGGTGAGAATAGATGATCTATAAAAATAACCCAAGGGTTCCACCTGGATGCAGCCCAGTGGTTGGAATGGATTTCTGAATAAGAGCACAAGTGACTTTGCCAACCTTGGAAATCTAAAGTTTACTATCACATAGCACCCCTTCATTTTCTTAGTGCTAAAACCCAACCAGGGGGTTCTTTTGACCATCAGTATTGTGACACCAATCCGCCTTATTTTGGATCCAAAAGGTTTTTGAGTGAAAAAATCCTTGTGGCTTAAACCAGAGATGGTGTGTAAATTTTTCAAGACCAGGTACATTCTAGGGGATCTTGTGGATAAGAACAAAAAGTAACATCCAGCTTTGAAAAGACACTCTTCAAGGTCCGGTGGCTGTGTCCCAGATAACTGGCATTTGGTTGCTGCTCCATTTCTCCACGAGGTGCCCTTTAGGTGCAAGTTGGGTCGGTCAAGGAGGATTTTTTCTCTAGCTTTGGGACTGATTGTTTCGGAGTACTGTGAGAAAGTAGCCTCTTTCTAGCCTTGTTACCCCCACTTTTGGCCTGTTTGTGAGTGTATGTCAGGGTGTTTTCATTGTCTCACTGGAATCCTGCTAGCCAGGGCCAGTGCTCATAGTGAAAACCCTATGTTTCAGTGTGTTTGTTATGTGTCACTGGGACCCTGCTAGTCAGGACCCCAGTGCTCATAAGTTTGTGACCTATAGGTATGTGTTCCCTGTGTGGTGCCTAACTGTCTCACTGAGGCTCTGCTAACCAGAACCTCAGTGGTTATGCTCTCTCATTTCTTTCCAAATTGTCACTAACAGGCTAGTGACCAATTTTACCAATTTACATTGGCTTACTGGAACACCCTTATAATTCCCTAGTATATGGTACTGAGGTACCCAGGGTATTGGGGTTCCAGGAGATCCCTATGGGCTGCAGCAATTCTTTTGCCACCCATAGGGAGCTCTGACAATTCTTACACAGGCCTGCCACTGCAGCCTGAGTGAAATAACGTCCACGTTATTTCACAGCCATTTTACACTGCACTTAAGTAACTTATAAGTCACCTATATGTCTAACCTTTACCTGGTAAAGGTTAGGTGCAAAGTTACTTAGTGTGAGGGCACCCTGGCACTAGCCAAGGTGCCCCCACATTGTTCAGAGCCAATTCCCTGAACTTTGTGAGTGCAGGGACACCATTACACGCGTGCACTACATATAGGTCACTACCTATATGTAGCTTCACAATGGTAACTCCGAATATGGCCATGTAACATGTCTAAGATCATGGAATTGCCCCCTCTATGCCATCCTGGCATTGTTAGCACAATTCCATGATCCCAGTGGTCTGTAGCACAGACCCTGGTACTGCCAAACTGCCCTTCCTGGGGTTTCACTGCAGCTGCTGCTGCTGCCAACCTCTCAGACAGGCATCTGCCCTCCTGGGGTCCAGCCAGGCCTGGCCCAGGATGGCAGAACAAAGAACTTCCTCTGAGAGAGGGTGTGACACCCTCTCCCTTTGGAAAATGGTGTGAAGGCAGGGGAGGAGTAGCCTCCCCCAGCCTCTGGAAATGCTTTGTTGGGCACAGATGTGCCCAATTCTGCATAAGCCAGTCTACACCGGTTCAGGGGACCCCTTAGCCCTGCTCTGGCGTGAAACTGGACAAAGGAAAGGGGAGTGACCACTCCCCTGACCTGCACCTCCCCTGGGAGGTGTCCAGAGCTCCTCCAGTGTGCTCCAGACCTCTGCCATCTTGGAAACAGAGGTGCTGCTGACACACTGGACTGCTCTGAGTGGCCAGTGCCACCAGGTGACGTCAGAGACTCCTTCTGATTGGCTCCTTCAGGTGTTAGTAGCCTATCCTCTCTCCTAAGTAGCCAAACCCTCTTTTCTGGCTATTTAGGGTCTCTGTCTCTGGGGAAACTTTAGATAACGAATGCAAGAGCTCATCCGAGTTCCTCTGCATCTCTCTCTTCACCTTCTGCCAAGGAATCGACTGCTGACCGCGCTGGAAGCCTGCAAACCTGCAACATAGTAGCAAAGACAACTACTGCAACTCTGTAACGCTGATCCTGCCGCCTTCTCGACTGTTTTCCTGCTTGTGCATGCTGTGGGGGTAGTCTGCCTCCTCTCTGCACCAGAAGCTCCGAAGAAATCTCCCGTGGGTCGACGGAATCTTCCCCCTGCAACCGCAGGCATCAAAAAGCTGCATTACCGGTCCCTTGGGTCTCCTCTCAGCACTACGAGCGAGGTCCCTCGAATCCAGCGACTCTGTCCAAGTGACCCCCACAGTCCAGTGACTCTTCAGTCCAAGTTTGGTGGAGGTAAGTCCTTGCCTCACCTCACTGGGCTGCATTGCTGGGAACCGCGACTTTTGCAGCTACTCCGGCCCCTGTGCACTTCCGGCGGAAATCCTTTGTGCACAGCCAAGCCTGGGTCCACGGCACTCTAACCTGCATTGCACAACTTTCTAAGTTGGTCTCCGGCGACGTGGGACTCCTTTGTGCGACTTCGGGTGAGCACTGTTTCACGCATCCTTGTAGTGCCTGTTTCTGGCACTTCTCCGGGTGCTACCGGCTTCAGAGAGGCTCCTTGTCTTGCTTGACGTCCCCTCTCTCTGCTGGTCCAATTTGCGACCTCCTGGTCCCTCCTGGGCCTCAGCAGCGTCCAAAAACGCTAACCGCACGATTTGCAGCTAGCAAGGCTTGTTGGCGTTCTTTCGGCGGGAAAACACTTCTGCACGACTCTCCACGGCGAGAGGGATCCGTCCACCAAAGGGGAAGTCTCTAGCCCTTTTCGTTCCTGCAGAAACCTCAGCTTCTTCTGTCCAGTAGAAGCTTCTTTGCACCCGCAGCTGGCATTTCCTGGGCATTTGCCCATCTCCGACTTGCTTGTGACTTTTGGACTTGGTCCCCTTGTTCCACAGGTACCCTAGATTGGAAATCCACAGTTGTTGCATTGTTGGTTTGTGTCTTTCCTGCATTATTCCTCTAACACGACTTCTTTGTCCTTAGGGGAACTTTAGTGCACTTTGCACTCACTTTTCAGGGTCTTGGGGAGGGTTATTTTTCTAACTCTCACTATTTTCTAATAGTCCCAGCGACCCTCTACAAGGTCACATAGGTTTGGGGTCCATTTGTGGTTCGCATTCCACTTTTGGAGTATATGGTTTGTGTTGCCCCTATCCCTATGTTTCCCCATTGCATCCTATTGTAACTATACATTGTTTGCACTGTTTTCTAAGACTATACTGCATATTTTTGCTATTGTGTATATATATCTTGTGTATATTTCGTATCCTCTCACTGAGGGTACACTCTAAGATACTTTGGCATATTGTCATAAAAATAAAGTACCTTTATTTTTAGTATAACTGTGTATTGTGTTTTCTTATGATATTGTGCATATGACACTAAGTGGTACTGTAGTAGCTTCACACGTCTCCTAGTTCAGCCTAAGCTGCTCTGCTAAGCTACCATTATCTATCAGCCTAAGCTGCTAGACACCCTATACACTAATAAGGGATAACTGGGCCTGGTGCAAGGTGCAAGTACCCCTTGGTACTCACTACAAGCCAGTCCAGCCTCCTACAAGTACTGCCAGCGAAAACCACCTGACTACCTTGAGCTACATGTCCTGCTGTGTATTCTGTTTCCTTCCCATGAGAAGCAGGAGGAGCTGAAGGTGCAGAGGGACAGGACCTGGTCCCTAGTGGTACATGGGCAGAAGCACAAAGACCTCTGTTTGTTGGAGCAGGGGAGGGGGTGAAGCCAGAGCAGAAAGTTTTGCTTTTATTTTCCCTAGTCAAACATAAATAGGATCAAGTTTACTAGTTAGTAGATCTATCAGGAAGACTTTTAGGTCGCCCAAAGGGTAATTATGGCAACTTGAATCAATGCTGGATACTGACGAGTCGGTTCTTGAGGAGTGTGCCAAGGTAGTAGTAACGGTATGAGATGTTTTAGGCTTTGTGCTAACTACCAGGCCATTTCTTTTCACTGCCTTACTTCTAGTAATGGCAGATGCTCCCCTAGGGACATAGCACGTGAGGTCTCCAGTGACGTAGCAGCTTTTGAGGCAATGATAAAATGTGAGGCCATTGGGTCGAACCATTGTTTAGTGGATCGCGAGTAGGTGTCTCTGGAGGGCTCAAAGAAAGAGCCTGGGGGACAGTGGGGGTGGGGGGGGGGTGGGGGGGGGGGGTAAAGTGAAAGGCAGCAATCAGCCAACTCAATTTCTTTAGAAAACATCCCAACACCTCGTTTCAAGAAACAGTCTATGGTAAATAAGAATGCAGATCCAAAACACAGCAGAGTCTACTGTGAAGGTAAACACTGCACAAAGTCCAGTCCCTAGTTCCTCATTAAGATAGGAACATTGTACTTTATTTGTTCAAAACGAAGAGCTGCATTTGCAAAGCACTGTTGAAAAGTGGCCTGTTATGTGGTAAAATTAAAGTAGATAGAGCAATCTTTTAAACCGATTATGGTTTGTTTGCTGCAGTCTTGCCATTCAAGGCTATAAATAAAAGGGGTTTACATATTACCCAACTCAGTGCTATTAAATTAATTTACCACAGAAGAACGAAAAGCTGAGTTGATCTTACTGGGATTGGAGCCTGGGACTTGCAGATCACCTTCTAGCCCACATTTGCTAAAGTCTATGTGGCCGCCCACTTAAGGCAATGAAGTTTAGTACTGCACATGCATGCCTTTCAAATGGGAAGTAAACTGATACTATTGTTTGTGTTGCCTCCTGCAAGCATCTGTGCACACTTTTAGTACTTGTGGACAGAAGATTTCATCTGTGAGCATTTAAATCACTCAGCTTTCTTACTAGCAAGTATAACAAGGCTACTCTGAGACATTCCTCACACAATACAGGAGACCCAATTCACAAACACTTTTCTACAAGTTCATGTAGCTTACGCCCGCCAATGGGTGAGGTACACTGCAGCATGCAGACCGGATTCACAAAGTTTGTAAGTGGGTCCATGTGATATGCACAAATCTACTTGCAGCTGCCGCCTATTCAAATCAAATAATAGAGACAGATTACAGTATTTATGCTTCTACGTACGTTCCTAAATGTAATAAAATTCTATAGGGTTCACAAACAATTTGAAATTTTGTCTGTGTGGACTGTGATGGAACCTGATAACCATGACTACAATGTATTTTTTTATCCAACCAAATAAGATCAAATCAGATCGATTGAGGAAAAGTTTACAGGATTTGTCCTTATGTTTGCAGATTGTTGAACACAGAGAATCCCTGGCATCTGAAGGCCACCGCAGCAACTACTTAATGTCTTTGAAAAGACCCCTGGCTAACATTCTGACTGAATGGAAGCGATGTGTGCTACCGATGTTCACAAACAAGACTTTTATGTCAAAAACACCTGTTTTTTATGATGTTACTTTTTACGTTATTCTTTACTTTATTTCGGCTCTTCGACCACAAAAGAGCATTAAAGACATACAATACATAAGACTGTGGCAATAACACAATGCAATTCAGGAAAAATAATTCTGAAGTAAAATTAATTCAAAGTCCTAAAATAAATTTAAAATAAATACAATTTAAAATTAAAACAATCAATTAAACACAAGAAATGCCAAGCAATTCATAATTGTAATCCCCTCCTTCAGTACAATATACACTGGGCAGGCCAACCTAGCCCCAAATCAATCCTATAAACACCCTACTGTTTAGTAATAACGAACAACTCTTAATAAAGTGATGGTGCTTTCCTTTAGAGCCTAGCAATAAGGATACGCTGAGGAAACCTTCACCCGTTTTACTCCGATGTATAACATCCTCAGCAATTAAATAATAATAAGAGCAGGATTTAATCTAGGTTCCTCTTTCCATCTCTACTTACAATATCACATTAAAGATAAAATATTGAAATGTTTAAAACTATTTTCATAACCCGACCTACTCCAATTCATGCGAGTCTACATTGTATCATTCTACAATCGTTCTCACCCTTCCCCAAGGTGTTGCTAGCTATAATTTGACGAGTCGGGCCTGCCTACCTCTGAGATCATTTATATTTATTATGAGCATGTCTTATCACATAAGCAGTTTGTAAGGATAGTTTAACCCCTATTCAGTATCATTATGATATTATGCCTCGCATACTACACTCCCACACCTTACAAGGTACCCTCCCCAGTGTGGTCCTGTAAAACCCCTTGTATTTCAATTAAAAATCGGCCTAAAGCGCAAGTCACATTTAAAAATCTCATGTTAACCAAAAGGTTGAGAATTTGAACCAGATTGATAATATTATATTCCTGAAAAATTGGCTTTAGAAACTTCTTGCATACATCTAAAAAAAACACAGACAGTCCAATAAGATGTGTTGGGCACTACATTTTTGTTTTAAGCCAAATGTACATAAGCCCAGATCATCTCTAATTACATTTTTTATTTTTTGATCCATATAGCAAGGGTTTAGCCCAACCCTACATTTTAACAGCGAATCCCTTAATTTAGGGTTGGGTAAGGCCTCTATATAGGGGATATTTTCCTCATTTCTCCAGCCATGAGGCATAAACTGGGTGGATATTTTCCCCTCCGGATACCCCAGATCTGCTTCTCTAGCCCTTTTATTAACCATGGCACGCAATTCCTGTTTTAGAATCTGTTCTCTTTACCACTGTGTAGGCGCTAAGCCTAGAGAGGCACAGCTCACTTGCCTGTATTTCCCTTTTACATAGTCTTGTGATTTTGAGAATTTCCACATCAGACAGATGCAACCAATATTTCAATGCGGCTTGCATTCCCTGTCATTTGGCATTCCACCCTTAAAGCCTGAATTATACTTATGGGGGGAGCGAGAGCAAACGTTTTACTGCTTTCTTCCGTGTCCCAATTCAGCTTCCCGGTAAGGGACAGAATTTCCACCCCATATTGCAATTGAGGGCGCACCGTAGCATTAAAGGCGGAAAGTACTGGGCGAAGGAACAGCCATCCATACTTTCGACTAAATTGCTGTAATCCCCAGGCCGCTGTTACTGCTGTGGTTTTTAGTGTCTCAATATGCTCTTTAAATATTCGTTTAGAATCAAACCACATTCCTAAATATTTATGGTTATCAACTAATTCTACTTTGTCAACTCCCAGAAACCAGGAGAACTCCCTCTTTCTTTTCCCTAACACTATTATTTTTGTTTTGCCCAAATTTACTTTAAGTTTTTTATTTTTACAATAAGTGTAAAAGGTGTCTAATTTTCTTTGCAGCCCCAGTTCTGTAATATCAACCATCACCAAGTCGTCAGAGTATAATAAGCAGGACATACGAGTCCCATCCATTTTGGGGGGAATTCCCCTAATTGCCTTCAATACCCCTGGCAAATCAGACAGAAATATGGCAAACAATAGCGGGGCCAGGACACATCTTTGTTGCAACCCATTATTTATATGGATCTTCTTAGAAAGTACTCCATCAGTATCTACGATCACCTGGGCCCAGTTTTGCAAGTGTAGTCCCTGATGGAGGAACAGTAAGTTAGAATCGACCCTGAGCCGCTTCAACATATCCCATAACAAATTTCGGTCCACCAGATCAAAAGCGGCACGGAAGTCCACAAAACAACAAAACAGGCATCCTTGTACCTCTACTGACTTTTTTGCTAGTGCCAACAGACTAAAGCAATGGTCTATTGTCAATTGTCCTTCTTTAAAGCCCCTTTGCTCTACTGGGATCAAATTATTTAACTCTACCCATAATTTCATTTTCCTCAGTAATAACGCTGCAAAGATTTTTTCACCCACATCCAACAAGCTAATTAGGCGGTAATTCTTTAGATGTGTTGGATCATCTTTTTTGGGGATTGGCCTTATTATTGCACCCCTCCAGTTCTCCAGAAAGCAGCTAGAGTCAAGGATTTTATGAAAGGTGACATAGAAAAGATTTGCCCACCAATCACTGTTATTCTTTATTATTATTGATGGCAGGTTGTCTGGACTTGCTGCTTTAGTTAGCTTAAGAGCAGTAATTACGTCTTTTATCTATTGCAGGGAGAAAGATGATCTTAGGGCCCCACCTACCTCAATTTTATTTCCTTGTTGTGCTCCTACGTCCTTCCCTCCATATAGTTTACACAGATACTTATTCCAATCTTCTTCTCCAACTAAACACCTCATATGCCCCGTAACCTTCCCCTCCTTAACCAACTGCCAGAACATCCTAATATTGCGGGTTTCTATCACATCTAACATTACTTCCCAGTTTGCGTTTATATATTCCCATTTCCTCAGGATTTTCTTATATTCTTGCTTAGCCAGGCCTAATTTCTGTTCTATTCCCTTGGCATGCTTTTTCCCGAATTCTCTTTCCAATTTCTGCCCCTTCAGCTTCTGGATCCTACACTCTTGATTGGCCCTCGACTTTATTTTTTCTTTTTATTTCTACCTTCAGAGAATCTACTACTTGTTCAATTGCCCTATTATATCCCTTAAATATATCATTAGTATCGTCCACTACTCTAAGGGCCATATTTATACTTTTTGACGCAAAACTGCGCTAACGCAGTTTTGCGCCAAAAAAATTAGCGCCGGCTAACGCCATTCTGAAGCGCCATGCGGGCGCCGTATTTATTAAATGGCGTTAGCCGGCGTTAGCCGACCGGCGCTGCCAGGTGTGCGTGAAAAAAAACGACATACACCAGGCAGCGCCGGCGTAGGGAAAAATGGCGTTTGGGCGTCCCAAAATGGGGCAAGTCAGGCTGAGGCAAAAAAATCGTCTTAACCCGATTTGCGCCATTTTTTTGGGGCGCCCAGACGCCATTAACATGACTCCTGTCTTAGCAAAGACAGGAGTCATGCCCCCTTGCCCAATGGCCATGCCCAGGGGACTTATGTCCCCTGGGCATGGTCATTGGGCATAGTGGCATGTAGGGGGGCACAAATCAGGCCCCCCTATGCCACAATTTTTTTTTAACAAAAATACTTACCACAACTTACCTTTTCTTCCCTGGGATGGGTCCCTCCATCCTTGGGTGTCCTCCTGGGGTGGGCAAGGGTGGCAGGGGGTGTCCCTGGGGGTAGGGGAGGGCACCTCTGGGCTCATTCTGAGCCCACAGGTCCCTTAACGCCTGCCCTGACCCAGGCGTTAAAAAGAGGCGCAAATGCGGGGTTTTTTGCCCCGCCCACTCCCGGGCGTGATTTTTGCCCGGGAGTATAAATACCACGCACATGCCTGGGAGTCATTTTTTAAGACGGGAACGCCTACCTTGCATCTCATTAACGCAAGGAAGGTGTTCACGCCAAAAAATGACGCTAACTCCATGAACTTTGGCGCTAGACGCGTCTAACGCCAAAGTATAAATATGGAGTTAGTTTTGCGTCGAATTTGCGTCGAAAAAAACGACGCAAATTCGGCGCAAACGGAGTATAAATATGCCCCTAAGTTCTCTATAATTTATCATCAGCTCATTAAGTACTTTTAAGCTACTTTCTGTAATTCAGGTAGTTAAATGGCACGGATACCCCACCTGCAGTGCCACCACTCTTTCTCTTTCTTTTAGGTAATTTTTCCCTTTCCTGAGTGTTAGCTGTAGGGGCCAGTGGTCAATACCCTCTAGGTGCACAACTTCAAAACTCACCACTGTGCGGAAGTGCCAGGCATTTACGAAGGCATAGTCAATAGGGCAAACCTGGGTGCCTATTCGAAAGTCTGCTTTGCTGGGCATTCTGTTTTCAAGCAGCCACTAATACAGAACAGTCCTAGGGAACCTAAGAATCTAACTAAGGCCCTATCCGGAGGCGTACCCTCTATTCTGGGGAAGATGGCTTGAGGTATATGTGCAGCTATCATCAACTCTTTATACCATATACTAATACTTGTTGGGTCTAATTTATAATTAAAATCTCCGAAAATCAGGACTGGCTGCTCTATGTTACCTACACATATTGCTTCCAGGTCCTCCTCAAATAGACCCTGCTGGACATGATAGTCTGCTGTCATCTATACATTAATTATGATAAGCTGTCCAGTCCCTCCGATGACGTCATAAAGGTTTACCTTGCCTGCTAGTAACTAGCGTTTTTTTGTTTTTATCTCTGTAAATCTATTAGCTATTTGAGTCGAGGTCATCATGATTAGGCCACCCAAAGGGCGGCTTGGGCCATGCCGAATAGCTTCATTAAAGAGCCTCTAAAAGTAATCTACTGGCTCTGGTTCTGCACACACTAGGTTTCCTGGAAACACACTATATCATATTTTCCTAACCTTTCTTTAAATATATCTTGTTGTTCATGTTTCTTGTAACCTCATAAATTCCAGGAGTAACCCAAATGGCTATGTGAAGAAGCTGATTCCTAATCCAGCTCACTCAATTTCCCCTCACTATAATCATCAAGGGGGTTTGGAAGGGGCTCAAAACAATTCCTCCATATTGGGCCTTTAGGGTCTGCCACTATTGTTACACTTGGTCTGCCCTTGTTCCCATCTACGCAGGGTACAGCGGAGTACGATACAATTTAATAACTCCATTAGTCCAGCAATCACTACGATTCTGTACAGATGTGGGCAGTCACACACAAGGGCTCATAGTATGCAACACATGGATGGCGGGCATGAGTATGGTAGCAGCAAGTCAAGGTGTGCTCCTCCACCCTGCTTATTCCATTGTAAGGCGCACCAGGCACACTCACATTCAGTACAAATGGCTCAGTGCAGATAGTTTTTTTCCAAGACAAGTTTTCCAGGAGGCACCTCTTTCCGAATTTCCGGCCTCACTTGGCACTGCCAGGTACGGTCTTTAAGCTTCCTTAAGTTTTCCTTGAGTTGTTTTGAATTTGGGGCAAATCACAGGCCGTAACCAGGTATAGACAGACGTAATTCAATACAATCTGTCACCATAAATGACTGACTCGAGGGTACACAGCGTGGAAGCACATAAGGTACAACACTATTGTTCCACTGATACCCACTTCATACAGGAATACACTTCTCCGTACGCCCTGTGCACTAGCACTGTGCACCTTATACCTGGGGGACCTTCACCTTCACCACTCCTCCTCTCTGGCAACCGGGCTCATTAACATCCCTTTCTACAGCGAAATCCACCCGCCTCCTGACGCCCAATGCAGGCCCAATACAGGCTGACTCTCCCGTCGCACCTGCGCCTACCGCGATAGGCTGATCTCCTCTCTACCGCTGCTGTACTGCTGCGCTTCCTGCTATGCGGCTGACGAAGCTTTTAGGGGCCAACGGAAGCCGGGAGAGCCCTGCAAGGCAGCCAGGGGATACTGTCTGAGTGGAGTAGGAGGGGGTTGGCACTGCTGCTGCTGTCCTGGGCGTGCAGCCTGGGGGCTGCAGCCGGGGCACACTGTCCAGGAAGGCTGGAGGAGGCGGGGTGGCGCTGGGCCCTCCTCCGCTGTGCATGCCTGCACGCTGCACGTCGCTCTGACATCAGACTGTTGAGAAACACAGAAGCTGGTTCACATATAAGCAGTGGGGAAACTTAGTAGCCGTCTTCAAAAAGGTTATCTATCATTTTAATCTAAATTTAGTCTGCTACTGGCCTTGGGGTCTGTGGTGTGGCAAAACCAGTTTCACGCAGCTCAGCTCACTGTTTCATTTATTTAGAGTAAAAACAACCCGACATGCAAACACAATGTTGATTTAGTGGGTATGAATCCCTAAAGCACACTGAGATTACTATTTCATTGTTCAAAGTCAAGATGTCCCACAGAACTAAACTCTCAATATCTTACCCAATGAAGCACAATGTAGAATGCTGGACTGACTAGGACATGTCAAAAGACAGCAGGTTATTGTATATCGGCAGCATCTGTGGCGCTTGGATTCTTCACTGAGAACTAAGAAAGAGTGCTGCTACTTTTGCTAAAATCTACATTGTTGACATCAAAACAAATATTTTTGTGCTGAGCCAAGACTGGTCTCATGGTGAGCTCAGTGGATATGTGAGTGCTTTATATACAGTTCATTATTATTCAGCAATAACTTTAAAGGTTTGCAATATGATTATGTACCTATCGAACATGGGCATGGCAAGGGAGTCCAGAGGCAAACTGTATTGGCCCTTCCTTACCCAAAAACAAAATCTAGATGCTAGTCATCAGAGGACATTATTAAACACTCTTGCCCATATTTGTACTTTTTGACGCAAACCAGCGCGTGTCAAAAAATGTACCGCTGGCTAACGCCATTCCTACGCGCCATGCGGGCGCCTTATTTAAGGATTGACGTTAGCCGGCGGGCTGGTCAGAGTAAAAAATAAATGACTCAAACCAGGCAGCGCTGGCGTAGGGGAAAATGGGGGTTGTGCATCAAAAAATGGTGCAAGTCAGGTTTGAGTCCAAAATCATGGCTCAAACCGGACTTGTGCCATTTTTTTACGCACATTCTCTATTGAAATGACTCCTGTCTTAGCAAAGACAGGAGTCATGCCCCCTTGCCCAATGGTCATGCCCAGGGAACTTCTGTCCCCTGGGCATAGCCATTGGGCACAGTGGCATGTAGGGGGGCCCAAATTAGGGCCCCCTATGCCACTTAAAATTTTTTAAAAATAATACTTACCTCAACTTACCTGTACTTACCTGGGATGGGTCCCCCCATCCATGGGTGTCCTCCTGGGGTGGATGAGGGTGGCGGGGGTGTCCCTGGGGGCAGGGAAGGGCACCTCTGGACTGCTTCCATGGTCTGAGACGATGGAAGTGAGCCCACAGGTCCCTTAACGCCTGTCCTCACCCAGGCATTAAAAAACAGCGCACATCAGGCTGTGCGCTGTTTTTTAAGGCCCGCCCCCTCCTGTGCGTCCAAATGACGCAGGAGCATAAATAAGGCGCACAGGCCTTAAAGTCATTTTTTGGATGGGAACGCCTACCGTGCATGTCATTAACGCAAGGCGGTTTCCCGCATCCCAAAAATGATGCACACGGAGGTTTTTTAATGTCCGTGGGGTCGGGCGTCAAAGTATAAATATGGGGCAAGGTTTGCGCCGAATGTGCGTCAAAATATTTGACGCACATTCGGTGCAAACAAAGTATAAATATGCCCCTCTGTTCACAAGTACATATGAAGTAAGAAATCTGTGTGCATACCATAAGGAAGGAATATCCAATCCATAGACTCCGCCATCCTTCTGGGCAGTGTGGAATGGAGACGTCTTGACTATGGACCGCAATTGCTATACCAGGAGCATCGCAGACTGAACAGCGGCTGATGTAAGGTTGAATTTCTTCCTCAACTACCGGCATCATTGGCAGTGGAGCTGTGGTTGACAACCAATACGATTTGTCATTTCGGCTAGCATAATAACAAACATCACCCGGGTTGCAGTAGAGGAAGGGCATGGCACTGAAGCGTGGCAAACATGATCCAGCGAGTCCTGCGGAAGGTAAACACAAAAGCACTTGGATGAAAGGCTTGCAATTTAATGAGCTTACCTATAACATAAATGTTTTTGCAGAATTCAATTTAATCAACTGTACTTGGCTTATGTGGCATAAAGCAAACATCATTTTCACCTGGGCAAAAGCTTGTATATTATAACGGCTAACTAAAATATGATGACATCTTTAAGCATGAATTTTTAATCACGTTTTTTTTAGCTTCATGGTTGGACACTAGACAAATTCTCTTATCATCTGAGCATATCAAATATAAATTCCTTGTCAGGATGTCACAAAATCACATCTCAGACTACTGGCAGGATTAGGTACATCAGCCCATCCTGATTTAATAAAGCAAACAAATGTGTGTTACTATATTGGAACAAAATAGGTTAAGAAGCTCTGCAGTTTAGTTGTACAAAGGATGGCACAAAATTTTGAGTTGTTACCCATGCAAAAAGAGGTAGACCAAAATGCTTCATCTCCATCCAAAACGCAAACCATAAATATTGGCTGTTAGATCAGAACATGGACTCTGCCCTAAATCAACAGATTTATTTTAGGCAATCCATCCATTTTGGCAGTTATATGCTTGGTTACCCTCCCTCAGCCATCAGTTATGTGAATGTTTCAACCATTACTTGTGCATAAGATTAGGGACAATTAACAAGCTACAGCTAAGGTTGCACAGCAAGTCTATTAATAGATTGAAAGGGGGCTGCCTGGATCTGTAGAGATGATAAGAGTTATCTTTGTACAGGTGTAACTAATGTCTGTCCAACATCTTTAAACAAAAGTCTGCAGCATACCTTAATCTAAGAAAATTCACTTCTAGCTCATGTAGCCAAACAAGGTTTAGTAGCATTTGCACCTATCATCAGCAACCTCGTTAATTTGTCCTTAATGTCAGGAGTGGTACTATAGGGTATAAAAATAGCTTTGATCCACTTCTTGACGAACTGTTTCTTGAAATCAAGTACCCAAAAATACATTTGTCCCATAGTGGGTCATCCAAAAACTTGAAAAAACAGTGATCAAACAGATGTAATTTTTTAGTTATTATTGGTTTTCGATATTACATAAACAATCTACAATAAAAGACAATGCATCTCCTTTCACATATATACATCAATACCATACAGGATATACAAATCATATAAAACATATGAAAAATTACTATCAGATATTGCCTATTGTGTCCAGGTTTATATGTCATCATATGTTAGGTGTCACTACATCAAGCAATAATCTTCTTGTTTCCATTGGTTACAAGAGTTCTGTTTAGATTGCGCAGGTACCTTTTCCTCTTACCTAGTCTGTAATAGTACTATGTATCTCGAGTTCTGTATCTGTAACTTCTAATTTGGACATAGAGGCCACATTTGTCAAGAACATAGCGTGTGGGGCCCATATCACTTAATAGATCCAATCTTTCACTCTTGTAACAGGACCCATTTCCCAGTATTGTGTCACTTCTCTTCACTAAAAGCAATGCATAAACCACAATCTTATATGATCCAAACGGGATCTCAGCCATATGTTCCAAAAGCACCGAACTAAAAAGTTAATTTTGGAGGACAGCAGGTCATCCTTGATACTCATTGATCAATCAATCAATAATCAATCAATAAATTTGTTGAGTGCGCTACTCACCCGGTAGAGTCTCAAGGCGCTGGGGTGGGAGGGGTGCTACTGCTCAAAGAGCCATGTCTTGAGGTGCTTTCTGAAGGACAGGAGGTCATGGGTCTTGCGTAGGTTGGTGGGGAGGGAGTTCCAGGTTTTGGTGGCAAGGTGGGAGAAGGACCTGCCGCCGGATGTGGTGCGTTTAATGCGAGGGACTGTTGCAAGTGCGAGGTCGGCGGAGCGGAGCTGGCATGTCGGGATGTGGAAGTTAAGTCGATCGTTGAGGTAGGCCGGTCCGGTGTCATGGAGGGCTTTGTGAGAATGGGTTAGGATTTTGAAGACGATCCTTATGTTGATGGGTAGCCAGTGTAGGGTTCTGAGGTGGGCGGAGATGTGCTCATGGCAAGGGAGTTTGAGGATGAGACGTGCTGAGGTGTTCTGGATGCGCTGGAGTTTTCTCTGGAGATGGGCGGTAATCCCCACGTAGAGGGCGTTGCCGTAGTTCAGTCTGCTGCTGACCGTTCTTCTGGTTTCTACAGGAATCCACCTGAAGGTCTTGCGGAGCATACGGAGGGTGTTGAAGCAAGAGGACAATATGGCGTTGACTTGATGGGTCATGGAGAGAGAAGAGTCTAGTATGAAGCCGAGATTGCATGCGTGGGTGTCTGGGGTGGTCCCAGAGTGGCCGGCCACCATGAGTCGTTCCATGCTGACTTGTTGGGTCCGAAGATGATAATCTCGTTTTTTCCTGAGTTCAGCTTGAGGTGGCTTGCTGTCATCCTATTAGCGATGGCGAGAAGTCTGGTGTGGATGTTGTTCTTGGCGGTTGAGGGGTTCCTCATGAGGGAGAGGATGAGCTGGGTGTCGTCGGCGTAGGAAATGATGTTGAGGCCGTGGGGTCGGACGATGCTGGCGAGCGGAGCCATGTAGATATTGAAGAGTGTGGGACTGAGTGAGGATCCCTGGGGGACTCCGCATATGGTAGTGGTGGCTTTTGACCGGAATGGAGGGAGGCAAACTCTTTGGGTTCTTTCGGAGAGGAAGGAGGTGAGCCAATCCAGGGCTTTGTGGTGAATTCCGGCGTCGAAGAGGCGTGTGCGAAGGGTTTGGTGGCATACGGTGTCGAAGACTGCGGAGAGGTCGAGAAGGATGAGGGCAACGGTTTCACCCTTGTCAAGTCTGGTCCTGATGTCGTCGGTGCAGGCGATGAGGGCGGTCTCTGTGCTGTGGTTTTTGCGGAATCCAGACTGGGAAACGTCGAGTATGTTGTTGTCCTCCAGGAAGCAGGAAAGTTGGTTGTTGACTATCTTCTCTATGACCTTCCCGGGAAAGGGGAGTAGAGAGATAGGTCGGCAGTTTGTGAGGTCTTCGGGATCAGCTTTGGGTTTTTTAAGCAAGGCGTTGACTTCGGCGTGTTTCCAGTTATCCGGAAAAGTGGCAGTCTCAAAGGAGCTGTTGATGACGGACCGGAGCTGGGAGCGATGGTTTGGCTGGCCTTTGTCAAGACGTAGTGGGTGCAGGGGTCTGTTGGAGAGAGTGAGTGGAGCTCATGGTTTTGGTGGTTTCATCATCATTGGTGGGGGTCCAGGTGCTCAGTACGTTGGTGCGGCAGGGTGCGGTGGTGTTGACCGAGTCAGTGGTGGTGGGGGACGGCGTTGCCAAGCTTTCATGTATGTCTGTGATCTTGCAGTGGAAGTAGCTGGAGAGGCAGTCGCAGAGGTCTTGCGAGTGTGCGGAGGGTCGATGGCGCAGGATTTGGGTTTGGTGAGTTCCTTGATGATGTTGAATAGTTCCTGGCTGGTGTGTGTGTTGTTGTCTATCTGCTCTTTGTAGAAGGATCTTTTGGTGGTCCTGATGAGCTGGTGGTATTTGCGCATGGCTGATTTGAGTGTGGTGAAGTTGCTCACTGATTGTTCTTGGCGCCAGGCTTTCTCAGTTTTCTGGCATTCTCTTTTGGAAGCCTGGAGTTCTGCGGTGAACCAGGGAGCTTTCTTGTTGAAGCGGGTGTTGGTTTTTTTTTTTGAGTGGAGCGAGGGTGTTTGCGCAGTTGTCGAGCCATCATTTGAGGTTGAGGTCGGCGGTGTTGGGGTCTTTGGTTTTGGGTGGTGTAGATTGGGCGAGGTTGGAGATCAGCTGTTCCTTGGAGATCTTGTTCCACTTTCAGTGAGGGATCGATGTTGTTGGTGGTGGGCTTCAGGAAGGAGAAGTGAATGCAGTGGTGGTCAGTCCAATGGAGTTCGGTGGTGTGAGTGAAGGTGATGTGGATGCATACATGTTCCTAATTATGGCACTAAGGAGATATCAGTGGAAGTTCTGCCTCATATTCTGGCATAGGCAGATGAGTGGTCCTTATCATGATAGACTTAGTCAATGTTTTTGATACTGTGGATCATGCCCTCTTGTGGGTCGGTCTTCCTTTATTTGCCTAAGTGTCGTAGTCATCCTCAAAATCAAAATCAGTCCACATCTTCTTGTATGAGTGAAATACATGGACAACAACTGGAATTTTTGTGCTATCCTCGGTACAACTAAACTGCATAGATTCCCAACTCATTGTCCCACCACCATTTTTCAACATTTGTGCCAGACCATGTATGAGGCGGAAAACGCCGTTCTTATGTTGACAAAATGCAGATGTACCAATCAGTGTGCCTTAAGAGGGATTTTGCATGGTGCTTGAGACCTTGGCACAGCAGAACAATGTATGTTAGCAGAAAACCGGAGTCAGTAGCTGAAAGGAAAAAATAGTCCCAGTTGACCTGCTCAATTGGTAATCAATATTTGGAGGAGCAGCTGTCAATCTATCTTAAATGTGTAAATTGTTGCCGAGTTGTCACATATGTGGTCAAAGAGTATGGAAACATGCATTTTGATCCAGAAATAGAAATATGGATCTATAATCCAATCATTTATTATGCAGCCTCATTAAAATATTTTAACAACACAAAAAATACTAGAAAGGTCGTAGACAGCAGCACTGAGTGCTGGTGTTATCACACAGAACAACAATCACAATAATTGTATGTATAGCCTCAAGATTTAAAACAAATGCTAAGAAATCAGTTAAATGTAAATTGGTCCAGCGTAACACGCCTCTCACAACAGCAATTAAAATTCTATTCCAATCAACCCAGTTGAAAAATCACAAGGTCATCATCATGATTGAATGAAATGTACAAGTGTGAAATATGTCACATAGGAATTAGACAACTTTCCATGTTTTAGAGGTCAGAGCTGGGACAGCAATGTCCCAGTCTGCAGAGTTAAAAAAAAACAGCAATACTAATCAGCAAAACAAAATGGGAACGACCATTCAAATATAGGCATTTTTTCATAACATCAATATAATTCCTCACAACATTGATTATCATATGTATGCAGCATGGACTCAGCTACTTGTATAGAGTTCCTACAATCTAAAGGATAACTCCAAGGCGTTAAGGCTAGCCACCAAGAAAAATTATGCCTCTGCTCTGTGTGATACAGATATTTTGGAGGAAGAACATTTCAGTTTCAATGCTCCTCCAGCTGTCATTGTATCAACTTTCCACTGAACCTCAGGAGAACACCCTGCTCTTCTTCCATGCATGTAAACTGGCCTCCTCTTGAGTAAATCCTATGCTCTTGGACCATTTTCATTTTGTGTACTCTCCTATGTTCTTGTTCCGGTACTCTGATGCAGCCAGTAGAACGTGTTGGTGTTGTACAAAATGTTTATCAATAAAAATAAATTAAAATATTTTTTAAATATAGCTTCATGCCCCTTAGCTTCTCTGGAAAATTTTGCTAAGCTATGAGTGGCTTAAATGTGATTAAAACAAATTATTAAATTTAGTATTAATTAAAAATAGACTGAAAATTTCACTGAAGATGGTGATATTTTTACTAAATGATATACCAAAAATAGAGTGAAATTCTTGTGGGAGAAAACAGCAAACTTGACACATGACAATGATGACACTGGGCATTTGAAAAACTCATCAATGTAGCACCTGATACCCATATCACTTTTAGTACACACATTTGTTAATGTTGCAATTGGACGAGTTTTAATCAGACAAGTTGTATGGACAGCTCTTCTTATTGATGTTGAATGTTGATAAGCTTAACATCTGTTTTCACAGAGGCTTAGTGGTAAAATGAAGGTCAGGTTTTAGAACACACTGTTTTTGTACCCAGTTACATTGGTCTTACAGTGGTATAGGCTGTCAACTGCTAAGGATTTTGCTGTATGGCCTGCATTTCTAAAGTTCAGTTGGATCCTTCTAATAAGGCCTTTGGCACGGCTTGGTACTAATGGCGAGTAATAAAAAAGTTTTAAAAGTAAGGAGTATTACCAAACTTTAAGCTAACATATCTACATAAGGTTCCCCAGCGCTAGGTAACTTCCTAAGTAATGATACCTTTACAGATGATGAACCTGTGGACACTGTGTTGTGTTTAAACTATGGATAGGATTTAACTCTAGAATTCACGACTTCAAGACTAGAGTTATGCCACCAGATTTCCCATTTTAAGTATACATTGATAGGTTGCAAAGACACCACACACCTTGCAAGGAAGAGTTGTAACAGTCAGTAGAGCTGGCAGAATAAAACACTACATACCCAGGTCTTGGTTGTGTGCTTTCTCCTGCCCTTCAAAGTACAGAAGACTGTATCCACTCCAGAGCTTTGTCATGCCTACTGGGCACATCGGTTCTTGTTCCGACTGGCTGTGTTTGACAAGGAGGTACCCAATGTTAACGCTGCGGCCGGGCATACCAGGCAGTCCAGGGTTACCTGGTTTACCAGATTCACCTTACAAAAAGAAAAGGGTAAAATAAATATTGTTTACAAAGTTCACACCATAGAATGAAGTATGGGCAGGTGGTGCCTTGTTCAAATGTCTTTATAGACAAGACAGTTGGAAAATTGAGGATGACATATGGCATAAACATCTGCACCCATACACTGAGATACTGCCCCCATGACAATTTAGTGCTATAACAGTACAGAAATCTATGAGCAAATCTGTGGCTATGAAACTGAAACAAACATGGATGCCAGAAAGGCAGTTCAAGGAGCTGGACCTTCTTTTGCATATACAATAAGGCTGTTGGATGTTGTTTATTTCTTGACACAAGACACCTTTATTAGCACTAACGCTGATAAAAGCTACTCGTAGAGCACGTACAGTTACCCAGCCAGGGGTTTCAAGGCACTGACATAAAACCTACTTGGCTGTCTTTCTGTTAGTTACCTTTGCTTTGTTATATTGCTTTGCATGTGCATCAGTTTACCAGTAGCAGTTGACAGCGATCCTATGAGCCATTTCAGACAGTTATGTTGGATCACTAAGTGTGCTACATTAATGTGCTCATATTCTTAGGAATTACATAAGACCACAGTTTTCTGAGACATATTCCACAAGATCAACATCGTTTATTTAACGTGATAATAGGTTTCTGGAAATACGAAAGAAATCGTAAGAATAATAGGTGGGTCTTACTTTGGGCAGTAACTGAAAAAGCTGAACATATCCTTGTAAAACATCACTTACCCTCCAACCCGAATTGGCCACGCTGACCTACAAGCCCTGGATCTCCTTGGAGACCTGCAAAAGCAGGCCAGCCTCCGACCCCTGGAAGTCCTTGTGGCCCCGGCGCGCCTCTGAAACCTTAAATGGAGTCATGATCACAGAGGGATTAGTCATAAGAAAGGCCAAAGTTTTATCCTGTAAATGATCACAATGGTTTCAAATGGAAGCAAGTTCGTACCAGGGTCTCCTGGTGGTCCTTGAGGTCCCATATCACCCTGGATTCCATGAGGCCCAATAACACCGTGTACTCCTGGAGTTCCCGGCTCAGCTTGCACCGGTAAAGGTTCTCTGGGAGGAAGGCCTGCTGAACCAGGAGGACCCTGAAAACCTGTCAAAACAACAACATTTGTATTAGAACATCAACACAATCTCGTATATGTTGTGCTCTTAGTAATTTGGCGTTTGAAGAGGCATCTACACTTGTTTACACAAAGGGCCTGATAAAGAGTTATGTTGGGTGGCATCGTCTTGGGAGATACAACTGAGCCTGAATCTGGGTCCCTAGGATTTACTGCACAAGGAAGGAAGGTGGAGCTGTGGCTGAGATCCACCAGCCAAAAGCAGGCAAACTCATGGCAAGAAAGTATCTTGGTATGGAGGCAAGAAATGCACAGGCAGGCATGGTAAGTCTGCAGCTGCATTTTAGTCCGCGTTACCAGGTACCTATCTCATAACTGCACAGTAATGGTGGGAGATGTCCTACGGTACCGTTACCCACCTGTAATTAACATGAACATTTTTTTTTTACGTGAGTGGAATTTTTCAAAGTCTGCCAGGGATTTGCTAAGAGTACATGAGAGACATTATTTATTATTGGTGGTGGGTAGATGGAACAGGGTAAGGAAGGGCCACTGCTTCTAAACTATAAACAAGTAGGTAAAAGCCAGTTGGTTGCAGCACAGGAAGCTATCCTTTTCAGGAAAACACAGGATGGGTGGAGATATAGACTTTTTTTTACTGTCCATCACTGCCAGGCAAACCCAGGCAGTGAGGGACAGTAAAATATAAATAATGCTCCCTCGCTAGAGGTGATGACTCCCATGCCAATCAGAGAATTATCTTTTTTATTTTCATACAGACAATCCTGTTTCTGGATTTTCTTTTTTAAATTAAAAAAAATATATATAGTTTGGAACAAGGCTTCGTCATGCCCACCACTGGAGCATTCCACACTGTAAGAATCTGCACTGAGAAGGTGACATGACATGATAGACAGGGCGACATTTAGGGAGAACTAAAAGTACCTTGTCACAACGAAGATTACTCCTTGTATGAAAGGCTATAATCTAGTGCCAAGCTAACATGGAGCTTTATGTATTTGGCATGTGAATGTGAGACACAATGGCCCGATGTTTTTACTTTTTTAGCGCCGCATTTGCGCCACTTTTTGACGCAAAAGCGGCGCAAACTTACAAAATACAACTGTGTATTTTGTAAGTTTGCGCCGCTTTTGGGTCAAAAAGTGGCGCAAATGCGGCGCTAAAAAAGCATAAATATGGGCCACTATTTTCAAGCAGATACAGGATTGAAAGCAAGTGCAGATTATTCCTTTTCTTCAGACACAGCGCTGAATCATGATCAGCGCAGAGATGAGCACCTGGGTTTTTTAAATTCTGAGGCATCTAAAGATCATACATATAATTGAATATCTCCAAGATAATGAAAGAAATGCAGACAGCAAAAGTCGGTAACAGATAGCAGGGATTGTCTCTCTTCTGTTTAAGTGCAGCTCATCATGATATGACCCCTGGGGCGGTATCATGAACCGTTGCGCTGGCTCCGAGCAGAGCCCAGGGCCTATTCCTTTTACGTTTCTACAATTTATATATATACATTTAAAAATGTTGCCACATTAATGCATGAGCTTTACACAGCACAAGCTGGAAATGGAGAGAGGCAATCCCTGCTCAATGTTTCTGACTTGTGCTGTATCCATTCCGTGTATTAATTTGGAGAAATTCTGAGTTAGATGTATTAACTTTAGACGTTTGAAGTGCACAAAACTAGGTGCTTAACTCCTCTCTTCAAGGTTTTGCATGTCTGCTCCCACTGCAGATGCCTGAGATGGGCGTTACTGAGTGTAGGGTCATGAATGGACTAGACCTTCTCATATGTACTTTCTTGGGTGATATTAGGTGGATCAAACACTAATACACTGTGCTTTGGAGTTCAGGTAGCATTTCAGGCACTATTTGCTTATTTTGTAACGAGGAAAACAAATTGAAATTACCACCGATAATTTCTCTGCGAATGGGAGTTACAGATATGTTTTTCTCCATCACTGCGAGCCAAAGCAGCAATTTCAGCGTCAGGAATGGAGACTGATTGATCATTGGCAAGCATACTAGAGACGTTCCTAGACCAAGTTAATATCGTTCTAGTTCTGTTCCAACACATAGCTTTATTCGGTTACTTTCAACCATAAAAGTAAAACAACCAACAATTGAATGAAAAAGGAAATATAAATTAGGTTAAAAAGAATAAGAATAAGATAAAAACATATATTTCAGCCTTAAAACACATAAAATTATTTTCCTTAAAAAAAAGCACCTAACCCCCTAATACCTAACATTTAAATAGACAAAGCGTTTTGTTTCAGTCTATGTGTATAGTTAAAATTTGGCAACTAAAACCCTTTTTTTTTTTTGGTTTTTTTTTTTGGGTCCTCATCATCATTATTTCCCCAGAAATTTAGTACGTATATGCCAAGCAGCTACAATATACTTACTAACCGCACAGGATAGAGGGAGAGAAGTTTCCCTCATCATGATCCTTAAGGCAACAATACAATGTCTTACCCCCATATTACTGCACACAGGTCGTAACCACTTCCGTCGCGCAATCAAATAAACAGGGCATATAAACATAAAATGTACAATAGATTCAGAAATTTGATTACAACTCGGACAAGTATCAGGACTTGCGGTCGCACTCCATGTGCTGCCATAGGATTTAAGAGGCAGACAGCCATATCTGAACTGAATATATAGACTCTTACTTAAAGGGTCAAGAATTGTATCCATAAATGGTTCCAGATACGGGTACCATTTAAAATCAAAAAATTGTGAAGTCAATCTGCCGTGTGTTGAACACAGCAAGTAGTTTTCCCTGACATATATCCAGTAAACAATTTTTAAATGATTCTTCTGATCCTTCCTTATACTTTCTGGATGACTCCAAAACTCACTAAGACCCAATCTGTGGAACCATTTTGAGATGTGGCTAAACCAGGGAATGGTAAGTACATTTGGTCTGTCTAGAATGTCTTGAATAGACTCCTTGTATGTGGATAGCTCTGGGGTGGTCCATACACGGACCCAGAATAGCAATGGTCGTAGGGCAATTACATCAGAGATGCGTGAAAGGCCAAGGTCCCAGAACATAGGCAGCAGTGGGGTATTGCGAGGACAGGCCAGAGTCGACCTTACAAAGTTGTTTTCCCCCACTGCAAGCTTGCCAGTGTTCGAGGACCCCCAAATTCAGACCCGTAGACCGCAGCGCTCTGTGCCTTTGCTTGGTAAATTTTAATAGTTGGAGTAATCACTCTCTCAGAAGTAGATTTGTGAAAGCGTAAAATGGCCCCAGATCTCTGCGCCAGAATAGCTGAACTTTTTTCAATTTGGGCCCCCCAATGCAGATTGTTGCTAATTCTCACCCCCAAATAATCTATGGAGCTTACCATACCTAGGGGGGTACCATTATGGAAAATTGAATATCGTTCTAGTTATAAGCGTAGCTTTTTTCTTGTAACAGTATACCAGAGGTGTTCTTACGGCAAGATGTAACATTGTTCTAATTGCAGGTGTGACATTTTATACCAGAGACATTTTTATACCACGGTGTAACTCCGTTCTGATCACAGGTGTAACTCTGTTCTGATCACAGGTGTGACTTTTTGAGTAACAGTTTACAAGAGATGTTCCTACACCGCGGTGTAAGATTGTTCTAATCACTGGTGTGACTTTTTCTAGTAGCAGGATACTAGAGATGTTTTTATACCAAGGTGTAACATTGTTCTGTTCACAGGTGTGACTGTCTTGGTAACAGTATACCAGAGATATTCTTACACTAAGGTGTTCCATTGTTCTAATCACAGGTGTGACTTTTCTTCTAGTAACAGTATATCGGAGATGTTCTTAGAGCAAGTTTAACACAGTTCTAATCACAGGTGTGACTTTTGTTCTAATCACAGGTGTGACTTTTTCTAGTAACAGTATATCAGAGATGTTTTTAGACCAAGGTGTGATTAGTTTTAATCACAGGTGTGACTTTTTTCTAGTAGTAATATGCCAGAGACCTTCTTACATCAAAGTGTAACATTGTTCTGATCATAAGTGTGACTTTCCTAGTAGCAGTTTTTCAGAGATAGTTAGAGACCAAGGTGTAACTTAGTTCTAATCACAGGTGTGAGTTTTTTCTGGTAACAGTTTACTAGAGATTGTTTCGAGACCAAGGTGTAAGAGGTGACGAGTTGGACACAGGGTGAGTGCTTTGACATGACAGCTTTATTTTGAGGGAAAGTGTATTACTTTTGAGAAAGCACAGAACCTGAAGGGGAGACAAAATAGATAATGATTTGTTTTCTACAGATGAAGGAAAGCTGTTAGGAGGTCATGGCCAAGACTTCACCAGCAATCTGCAACCGCAAAGACATTGGAAGCTATGTTAGATCTAAAATTTAACAGACAATCAAATAAGGTTCTATGTAGGGCACTGCAGATTGATAATTTACAAGTTTCAATCCCAGTTACATGACGTTGGGAGGAAGATTGTGGTGGACCAATATCAGACGTAGAGTGGGAGCCGGTCAGCACCCATTTTAAGACAGTTTGCCATTTAACACTAGATTCAAGATCACTGAGTTTAACTATCTGCATAGGATGTATCTGATCTCGAAAATATATAAAATTAATCAAGAGTTCCCTAGATGTCAGGTAGAAGACGTTATATCAGTCATCTGTCTTCGCCACGTGGTGTATTACAATGCTAATGAATGATGTGATTTTGAAAAAATCTAAGAGGTGATGGGATCTATGGCATTAAAGAAAATGGAGCATTGTCTCTGGGGAGTGTATTAAAGGTCAAAAAAGGAAAATGAGACGCAAGTTTGCAAGTGATTCGCAAGTGTTTTTCCGTTCTTAGCCAGAAGACGTTTTACTATCCACTTGCTACTTTTAGAAGGTCCAGCATTAAAGAAAAGGACTAGAGATGTCCACAAATGGTCAGTAGTAGAAGAATTATATTGTATGAAAACTAAAACTAACTGTAAAGCAGATAGTGATTTGGACACCTGCAAAAATGTAATGTCTTCATCGCCCAATGACTTACCACCTTAGATGGTGAACACTGGTTTCATTATGCAAACTGTGGTTTTTAATGATAAACAGGTGAAAGAATGTGTAAATGAGGTGGAAGAAGTTACTTGTGTGCTTGGTTAGTTCATGGCCTTGGAGGAAATATTATGTGTGTACATTTGTGACATCCTTCTGGGATTTGTGACACCGTTCTGGGATTTGTGAGGCCCTTCTGGGATTTAGCATGTTGGATGAAGTTTTCTTTCTCTTGTTTCCCAGTGGTCTGTCTTATTAAAACTTCATGAAAGTAAACTTATTTGAACTATTATTGGACTTGTCATATGGAAAGGCAGAGAACGACTACCAACCCAAAAATATGTTTGCACATTAACAATCCTATTGAGAATTAATTCTGCCATAAAGAACAAATTTCAAACATCACAAATGGAATGTATTGGTAACTCATGTGACAACTCGTCAGAACTATTTGGGGACTGTAGAGAAAGAGAACATGCATTCATAAGCACCTATGTTGGGGCATTGATGAGGGAAGTAATCCTACATCTATGGGACTTGTCAATACTCATGTTACTATTTTCTCTTCCACCTGGATGGTGCAACTGTCTGTAGTCTTTCTGGTGCTGTCAGGGTGGTACTGTGGGCACAACAAAGGCAGGGAAGTGGTGCCCAGCAGGTGGTGGCACAGTTCATTTAGCACTCATCACTGAATAGACCATCTTATCATGCTCCTGTTCGTGCAGCTTGAAAATAGTCAGCTCTGATGTAAGAATTTTTTAAGGCCCTGACAACATGAAATTAAGTCATTCAAGTCCTGCTTTTACATAGATCCAAGGGCTTTTTGAGGCCATTTGTTGGATTCTTGTGGCCTCTGGTGTCTATTTGTTGATGTGCCACAAGGCAGCCACCCTGGATGGCCTTAATGAAGCACCAACCCTGCACATAGTAGCAACAGTGAGATTTTTAAGTAATGGCAACATCCAGTGGTGCACTGTATAAACACCAGAATATAACTTCTTTGTTAATAATCACACGCTGTACACCCTACTGCTTTTCTAAAATTACAGTGGGTCTACAGTTACTTACCTGATGGTCCCCTGTCACCCTTGGGTCCAGTAGGTCCACGATCACCAGGGACTCCGGGTCTGCCAAGAAATCCTATGAGACCTTGTTCTCCTTTGTGACCTGAAACAGAAAACCAGCAATGAATATGTTTCAGTACGGTGGTGTTACACTCTGCTATTTGTATTGACTGAGCACATGAACAGAGGGCTTCTTGGTACTGTGAGAAAAAATACAACAGGCTAAGATCAATGACAAAAACTGTAATGGGTGAGAGACGAGAGGACTAGATGTTAAAGATCAAGGTTTTAGTAGATTCCTGAAGCTAGGATGATTTTGTTTCAGTTTACAAAGTACAGAGTTCCATAGCTTTGAAGCAGCTATGGAGAACAACCTATTTCCATGCCAGACTTCTTGTTTTGGGAACAACCAGCAAAAGATGTTTTAGAAGAACCCCCAGATGCAGTGGATAAGTAGAACAATAAAGAGAGTGTTTACCTATTAAGGCAGGTAGCTAATTTGCTAGTTGTCACCTTATGGGCAAAAGCCAATGTTTTGCATATGATTTTAGAACAGAGGGACAGTTTAAGGGAAGGACCTCAAGACATGAAGTAGTCCCAGCTGGGGTCATGCTGACACCCTGGGTCTCTGCATTCTGGACAAGTTGGAGATGGTAAAAATGTTTTTAGGATTATACACACTCTACACTTTGTCTACAAGCAGTTCTGAAGTTTAAAGTCTTGCACTACCCTTTGATTTTTTAGATTGGCCTTTTGATGCAGATCAGTCAAGATCAGGATTTGATTGAGAGTTTGAATATTTTACTGCCGTGCTGTTTGCCAGGCGTGCAGGCCTTCATCAGTCTCACACAGGAAAGACACAAACCATTAAGACAGCTGCATGGGTTTCTTTTGTTTTGTATTTTATATATGGTGCTAAAATCCAAGTTTTGCAGCTGGGCATCGTCGACATCAGTATCAGTTGTGAAGAATTACATAAAACACATCCTTGTCTAAAGGATGAGATGCTTTAGAAATCCACTAGTCAGGTAAAAAAGTCACATGTCCTATTTGGTGCCATGCAATGAGGTGACAAATTATAACAGCATTCCCATCCTAGAACTTTGATAAAAACATCTCTGATTATGGCAAGACTTCAATTACGAGAAGATTATAGCAAAGCTCTGATTTTGGCATCTTACTGATCAGACAAGACTTTGAATATACCGCGGATCTAACTATGCTAAATCTATAAATATTCACAGGCTCTGTTTATGAATAGGATTGGTTTAGTCCAGATTTGGGATTGCCATACGGTTCTCAATATGCCAGCACATTTATTCAAGACATCAGATTACATCAGAGGTCAGGATATAGCATTGTTCTAATTGTACCTTAGCTTTGTTTCTTTCAGTACTTTCTGAGGAGGCCTTTTGTAAATTCCTTTTACATATTTATATTTAATCATTTACTTTCACGAAATGTAGGGTTTTGTGTTTTCAGTGTTTATTTTTTTGTGGATTACAGTTGATATTTTCAAGTGTTTTCAAAAATTTTGAAAATCAGGGGTTATAGTTAGCAGGACGTTCTCTAACATGAAGTGGTGTACATACGAATTTTAGTTGCCTTTTTGCCCTAACATTTTAGTTCAAATTTGGCTAAAAACAGAAACAGGCACCAAGCAGTGTTGTGATATTGTTCAGGAATGTGTTTGAGTGCAAAGAAGTATATAAGTACTAGGTAGAACACAAGACTATTATTTGGAACTCCTCAAAAGGAATAGGATTTTCAGGTGGGAAAGTAGGGTCTGTGCATACTCTAGAAGTTAGTATCATAGATTGATAGGGCCTTGAAAACCACTCAAGAGGATGAGTTTGACTGCCTAGGAAGAACAGAGTTCCGGGGGAAGGGACAGTGAATGGACAGGTGCAGTTGCGGCTGGCGACTCAGCATGGTGGCGGGGCTGGGACAGAGGGGGGGCAAACAAATAAATATATAGATTTTTTTTTTAAATAAATCTACTTACCTTGCAACCGCGCTGCTCCTGTGTCGCCGCTGTCGCACTCCAGGCACAGGCTCCAAGCTTGCCCTGCGCCAATCATGACGCTGGTCAGAGCAGCGTTATGATTGGCTGGAGCGCCCCGGCTGGGCGCTCCAGTGCAGACTGAGAGCCTGTGCAAGCTCTATCCAATTCTGCACCACAGTGCCAGGTTGGAGAGAGCCCTTATGCGCATGTATGTTTGGCCGCCCCGAGACAGCGATCAAACATACATGCGCACTGAGGGGAGTGCTCTGTGCCCTCCCCTCCATGCTCGTCACCCCCATGGCCACGCTCCTTTAGAAACAAAACAACAATAAACAACGTTTATTGTCGTTTTGTTTCTAAAGGTTGCAGCTCCTGCTGCTGCTGGCGGGAGCGGGGGGGGAGGTGCAACGCTCCTCTGCAGTAGCAGAGGAGCCGCTCCTCGACAGGTGAATGGCTAGTGAGGTTCAAGTTGGCTTCTCAGTTCTACCCCTCACTTCAAATACATCTAGAAACAAAAATTCCCAAACCATGCAGTGTGTGAAAATGTGGACACCTCCAATTTTTTTAAATAAATATGAAATCCATCTTCTGATCCCTTCTTTGATGTGTAATCTTAACATAAATATGAAAACCCTTTCGCAATTCATCTGGAGGCCCTCTACATGATCCCCAGTAAAACTAAATTGTACTAAACATTAGTGTTGGACCTTGTCCTTTTTGCAGGGTTATCCCCAATCTTTTTACCTTCTTCCTCCTATATTTGCTGACCTGTTTTTGTTGGCTTTAGGACTATGGGCACCTTACTACTGCTAACCAGTGCTAAAGTGCATATGCTCTTCGTCTAAAATGTACTGATGATTTGTATCTTCATGATTGTCATATTTGATTTACTAGTAAGTCCCTAGTAAAGTGCACTATTGTGCTTAGGGCCTGTAAGTCAAATGCTACTCATGACCCTGCAGTACTGATTGTGCCACCCAAATGAGTGGCCCTGTAAATATGTCTCAGACCTGCCACTGCAGTGTGTGAGTGCAGTTTTAAACTGCCATTTCGACCTGGCAAGTGCACCCACTTGCCAGACCCAAACCTTACCTTTTTCTACATGGAAGCCACCCCTAAAGTAGGCTCAAGGCAGCCCCATGGGCAGGGTGCAGTGCACTTAAAAGGCAGGGCATGTACTGGTGTGTTTTACATGTCCTCATAAGTGCAATACTGCTAAATTTGTTTTTCACTACTGCAAGGCCTATCTCTTCCATAGGGCAACATGGAGGTTGCCTTGAAATATCATGTAAGTGTAATTTCCCATTGGGAGCAGATAGAGATTTGGAGTTTGGGGTCTCTGAACTCACAATTTAAAATATATCTTTTAGTGAAGTTGGTTTTTGAATTGTAAGTTTGAAAATGCCACTTTTAGAAAGTGGGCACGGTCTTGCTTAACCATTCTGTGCCTCTGCCAGTCGGCTGAATACACGCCCGGGTCAGGATGACAATTGGGTTGTTTGTGTATTCACTCTAGACAATCTCACAAAGGGAGCTGAGGTGTGCCCTGAGTATCCTGATGGACAACACCAGGCTGATGGGCCTTCCTGAGCTAGAGTGGTGGGAGGAGCTGACACTTGCACTTGAATAGGGCTGTGCCTGTCCTCACACAATGCAGTCTCCTAACACCTGGAGTGTGTCTGGGGCCAGGGTGGAGAAAGGCAGGGTCTTGAACATTACAAAGACTTCTCTTTGAAGTTTGTCTACTTCAAACAAAGAAATGGGTATAAGTACTAGGCCTCTGACCACTTGTGGACGAAGGACATTCTGCCAGGAAGGAGAGCTGGATGCTGTAGGAGGGACTGCCACGCTGCCTGTTGCTTTGTTGTGCTGGCCTGCTGCTTGCTGCTTCTGTCCTGGGAGTGAAAGGACTGTACTTTGCTTCCTGCTTCCAAAGGTTCTCCAAGGGCTTGGACTGAGCTTGCCTCCTATTAAGAAGTGTCAGGGATATCGAAGACTTCATCTGCCAGTCCCTGGGCTCTTTTGCTGAGAATCCTAACTTGCCAAGTAGTGCCAACTCCAGTCCTTGGGCCCTTGGAAGTGTAAGCTGGTGACCTGAAGGAGAAAATCCATGCACCGACATGCTGCAGCTGAAAAAGCGTTGCAACGCCTGTCCTGTGGCTGGAGAACCGATGCAACTCTGGTCTTGTGGCTGCAGAATCGATGCAGCGCCTATTTCTCCATGGCTCCATCAACACAGCACGTCTGCATTTTCCACATATCGTCCCTGGGCGTCAATTTCTCATCAACCCCGCACTGCAGTAAGGAATGAGACTGCGTGTCCGGAAATCAACGCACCGCCTTTCCTGCGAGGAAAGAATTGATGCATCACCTTCCCTGCCAGTACGGAACTGACGCATCACCTCACCTGCAAGGACAGAATGAACACTTCACCTCCCCAGCACAGTAAGGAACCAATGCACTGCTTTGCTTTTTTTGGTGCCTCACTGTTAGAAATGGGGTTTTTGGTTGGCAGTCAGGTTGCCCTCTGTCCAAGCAATAACCCTCACTCTAGTCAGGGTAAGTCACACACAATCCAAAATCAGCCTGTGCTCACCCTCTGGTAGCTTGGCACGAGCAGTCAGGCTTAACTTAGAAGGCAATGTGTAAAGCATTTGTGCAATAAATCATACAACACCATAGCATAACACCACAAAAATACACCACACAGTGTTTAGAAAAATATATAATATTTATCTGGGTATCTTCAGGTCAAAACGATCAAAGTTGCAATACGAATTTGTAAAGATATCACTGAAAATTGATAGAGAGTGTCTTAAGTCTTTAGAAAGTAAACAAAGTCTCTTTCAAACACAAAGTACCTGGTTTCTGGTGGAAAATCTCCTCAGAGGGCCACAGAGGAAGAGGTGCGTGGAAAAAGGGTGTGTGCGTCGATTTCTCCCCAGCACACACGGACTTGCGTCGTTATTGTCCACACGGGGAAGTCGGGCGTCGTTTTCCGGCGCGCGGACAGTCTCTTTCTGTGGGTCGTGGGGATTACCAGATGTCCCAGGTCTGTGCGTGGATTTTCCTGCTTGTTTTCCGGCTGCGCGTCGTTCTGCAGGGCTGTGCGTCGAAGTTTTGATCTCACGGCAGGCGTCGCGTCGATTTCTCCTGCGGAGTCGGGCGGCGTTGTCCTTGCGAGGCCGTGCGTCAAAGTTTTGATCTCACGGCAGGCGTCGCGTCGATTTCTCCTGCGGAGTCGGGCGGCGTTGTCCTTGCGAGGCCGTACGTCAAAGTTTCGGTCGTCCCGAAGGCGTCGCGTTGATCAGCATCGGTGTGCGGCGTTTTTCTTGCCGCGGAACAAGCTGTGCGTCGAAAAGTTCGGCGCACGGAGCGTCCAAGAGGAAGAGAGAAGTCTTTTTGGTCCTGAGACTTCAGGGAACAGGAGGCAAGCTCTATCCAAGCCCTTGGAGAGCACTTTTACAGTCAGACAAGAGTTCAGCAAGGCAGCAGGCCAACAGCAAGGCAGCAGTCCTTTGTAGCAAAGCAGACAGGTGAGTCCTTTGAGCAGCCAGGCAGTTCTTCTTGGCAGGATGTAGTTTCTGGTTCAGGTTTCTTCTCCAGCAAGTGTCTGATGAGGTAGGGCAGAGGCCCTGTTTTATACTAAGTTGTGCCTTTGAAGTGGGGGTGACTTCAAAGAGTCTCTAAGAAATGCACCCAGCCCCCTTTCAGTTCAATCCTGTCTGCCAGAGTCCCAGAAGGGGGTGTGGTAGTCCTTTGTGTGAGGGCAGGCCCTCCACCCTCCCAGCCCAGGAAGACCCATTCAAAATGCAGATGTATGCAAGTGAGGCTGAGTACCCTGTGTTTGGGGTGTGTCTGAGTGAATGCACAAGGAGCTGTCAACTAAACCTAGCCAGACGTGGATTGAAGGGCACAACAAGATTTTAGTGCAAAGAAATGCTCACTTTCTAAAAATGGCATTTCTAGAATAGTAATATTAAATCCGACTTCACCAGTCAGCAGGATTTTGTATTACCATTCTGGCCATACTAAATATGACCTTCCTGCTCCTTTCAGATCAGCAGCTGCCACTTCAACAGTGTATGAGGGCAGCCCCAATGTTAGCCTATGAAAGGAGCAGGCCTCACAGTAGTGTAAAAACGAATTTAGGAGTTTTACACTACCAGGACATATAACTACACAGGTACATGTCCTGCCTTTTACCTACACAGCACCCTGCTCTAGGGGTTACCTAGGGCACACATTAGGGGTGACTTATGTATAGAAAAAGGGGAGTTCTAGGCTTGGCAAGTACCTTTAAATGCCAAGTCGAGGTGGCAGTGAAACTGCACACACAGGCCTTGCAATGGCAGGCCTGAGACAAGGTTAAGGGGCTACTGAGGTGGGTGGCACAACCAGTGCTGCAGGCCCACTAGTAGCATTTAATCTACCTGCCCTAGGCACATGTACTGCACTCTACCAGGGACTTACAAGTAAATTAAATAGTCAATCATAGATAAACCAATCAGTAGTACATTTTACACAGAGAGCATATGCACTTTAGCACTGGTTAGCAGTGGTAAAGTGCCCAGAGGTCAAAAGCCAACAACAACAGGTCAGAAAAAATAGTAGGAAGGAGGCAAAAAGTTTGGGGATGTCCCTGTCAAAAAGCCAGGTCCAACACTCACCTCCCTGTGGCCTGCGTCATCTTTGTTTTTGGGGCATCCCAGTGCTTCGTGCTAAAAAGATGCAACCATTGATTCTTATGGAGTAAGACTCATTTCAACCTTTAGAAAAGTGATATCTTTACTTGTGTGGGTTGGATTTCTGTCGATTTGGTCTTGTTTTACTCAGATAAATATTGGCTATTTTTCTAAACTGGTGTTAAGTACTTTTGTGGTGTTTTCACTGTGTTACTGTGTGTGTGTGTGCGAGTACAAATACTTTACACATTCTCTCTGAGATAAGCCTGTCTGCTTGAGCCAAGTTGCCAAGTGGGTGAGCAGGGGTTCTCTTAGCTGTGTGGCTCCCTTACCCTGACTAGAGTGTGGGTCCCTACGTTGACAGGGTGCAAACCACTGCTAACTAGAGGACTGAGTTCAGTGCATGCTGGGTTGCTCATCTGACACGCTTGACTCTATAGGACCTATAAGATTGAACTCCTTCAATCATTCATGATGGCTGTCTGTTTACAGTACGTTATGGACTGCCCCTGTGTCACTTCTGAGCAGACCCTATATTTAAGCTGGTTGCCTACAACCAGTGCATGTGGTAGTCAGCACCTTTTGCCCCTGGATACAACTTAGAGGGCACTGTGTCCAGTCTATGGCAGTGATCACTGTCTTCAAATTCCACAGTGAGCTCTATTCAGCATTTATGTCAGTTGCCTGTTACGACTGGAATCATTGGGTTGTTTCAGTGTTGGTTCTAGGTTGCCCCCAAATAACATGAGAATGAATCATTTCTGTGCATGTCATAGGGGTGGGCTCTGTAACTCTAGGATGTGATTAGTGACCAAGGCTGCTGTACACAGTACATGCCCGCAGGTCCCTCACCCGCAGAGTCATTAGAGCACCTTCCACAACGGCCGGTGCCCTGTGCTTGCTGCTTCTATGACACTTTTGGGTGGACTCTATAGACACTTGTTCAGCAACTCCAAACAGTTAGGTACTGACAAGTGTTTGCATTCTGACACTCCTCTTTCAATGACAACATGCACAGCATTGTGTCCTATGACAGTTTAGAAGAACCACTTTGATCACTCAACGATAAATTAAGTTGAAGGACCTCTGTATTAGTTTTCACCTCTTCTTCAACCATTACATACATAGGTAATGCGACCTGTGGCAGCAAAGAGCACCACCCTGGTCCCTACATAAGCCATTGCAGAGCTCTTCACTTGTACCACCTGCCAACTAATGTGCTTTGGTCCCTCATCAAGGGTTTGAAGCACTATATAAATGCAATTAAAATCGTATACTAACACACTAACTTTATGAAGATTGGGGATGTGCATCATGAGAGCTACATTTGGTTCATTTAGTAACAGTAATTACACTTTTCAAAACTGAAATTTCCCATTCTGTTGAGTTGTTTTCCTACAAATGTCTTGGAACTGGACACTGCAAGGTGTTTTAGCTTATTGCAAGATTATATTTATGTGACTACAGTGTTTGTGATCTCAATGTTGAGGAATGTGTTTGTTATTATAATAATATTAGCATGAACTTTCAGCATGTATACCTTTTGTGCTTGGTAACATGCACTGTGGTAGCTTTCTAACTACTTTACTGTTTCTATAGCATGCCTTCTTTGCAAGGAAAGCTGCCCAAATCCCTGTTGAGAAGCACGTACGGGAAGCAATCACCGTTTAAGAGACTTGTGGAGAATCCATTAACCCCACTTGCACATCCAAAGCCTGTCATGCCTTCTAGTGTGCGTGTAGTTCTCCAGTATTTATCAGCATTAATAGCCGTGCTTGTGAATATGTAAACAGAGAATCCCAGTACTCAAGTTAAAATTACATACGCAAATGGCGTCATGTTTTGTTTTCACAGGAACGTCAAATGATGCTCCTAAATCTATTTATTGGCATGTAATACTACATCAGTATTGTTTAATATCATGTGGGGGTAAATCTGCTCTCGTGAGCGAGGAGTGAGTGCTCCAAGTCAGACAACTGAGTGACATTAGGCTGGAGAGTATTAATGCTTTTTATCTGCAGTGCTTAGAAACAGAATAAGTGCGATTTGAAGCACTTTAAAAAAAACCTGAGTATTTGGTATAATTTGAAACTACTTAGCATTTCATGGCTACTTGAAATTTAAGTTTCAGCACTGTATACATGTGCAGCGCACATTACACACACACACACATGCACATATAGCAAATGAAAATACACACATACATTATTTTTTTTTAGGCCCAGCTGGCAAAGCCTTATCTGTGAGTAGTCATGCCTTCCTTTTGCCTTACGTGTCAGTTACACCTGAATATCCAGGCCTGATTCACAAAACATTTTCTGCTTGTAGTTTCCAGGTTAAGACTTGTTTACTTATACCTCGCTCCTGGATTTTCATGAGTAAATCACACGTAAGCCTTGCACAAGATACAGTTATTCCATGGAAAACTTTGTTAATTGGGTCACTGCTAACGATTATTAATCAAACTTACTTTAGGCATGCATACATTACACCTTTTACATTTAACCTGGAAAAAATATTTGTTATTTGGACCCTCAGGCTAGGGAAAGTGAGACGGTCAATAAAGGTTAATACATGTATTGTGGTTATTGCAGGCAGTGGCAGGCAATCATCCAATTGAGGCAGGATTTTTTAAGTGCATTTTCCCCTTACCCTAAAGCTGCCTGAAACTGAGTTGCAATCGAATACATTTGCCTCAATACTCATCGAATGAAACCCAACAAATATTGCTAACCATATCTCAACAAAACAATGCTTTTACTGACGTACCTTTCACTCCTTGGGGGCCAGGGATGCCGGCTAAACCAACATCTCCGAACTCGCCTTTTCCTCCTTTGGCACCAGTCTCTCCCAGAACACCATGCACTCCGGCTTCACCTTTGACCCCTGGCAGAGCATTTAGTCCAGGTCTGCCCATAGGCCCAGGATAACCTGTAAAGTGCATGCATTTTATTAAAAGGCAAGCTAGGAAAATTATGTATACCTTTACCAGTTTCATTTACCAATTACTGCTGTTTTTACAAACTTTGATCTACTATGCATTAAAAACACAATGGAAGACAAATAAATCTTAACAAAGCTCAACTGCTGTGATTGATTACACATAATCGCCCTTTTACATTTTTTTCTCGCTATGGCAGGTGCCATTACCTCTTCGCCTGTCCTTTATTTCTTGAGTTACTTTCCCTCCCACACACATTGATTGTTGATGTAACGTCTGTTTTTTCTTCTGTTAAAGAGGGATATGCCTTCCAGACTCCGTAAGCATATTTAATAATTTTCGTAAAATAAGTGTCCGCAGCAAAGAGGTAGGATTGATGAATTTCTTTCTCTTTATCGAGTCCTGATCTGGAGGCCTCGCGACTAATGTAACTCTCGGGCACACCATTCTGCAAGGCAAATGTGGCAAATCTGTTTTGATTGCAATAGCAGCCTAGGCCAATCAAGAAGTCCTAGAACTGTGTGGCCGAATTATCCCGGAGAGCGCAGGGTCCTCTTCCAGCAGGATGCCCGACTAGGTAGTGGGACCATCTAACTAACCTGATCCCATCGATGCAAGACTGCCTATAGAAAGCTGCCGTTGACGTAGAAGAGGGACCCACTTTTGCTAACATGTCTCGAGGAGTGCTTAATTTGTAAATTAAAAACGTGCCAGAGCCCAAAGCTATGAAACTCGTGACTCCTGCAATTACATGTGTGAGCACCGAATACTGAGGTAGCCTAATCCTAAAGCCATCTCGGGCCGCTTTCATGTATGTAGAGCCACTCTCTGCCCCTTCAGCTCACTCTTGCAGCTTTCTGCTTTCTCACTTTGTGACGCCTTTCTATCCTTTCGTCTTTCCCATGTGTCTTTCGCTCACAGTAAATGCCTGATATAGAAAAATAAGGGCCAGACACCAAAAATAAGTGCCGGCAGTGGTTGAAGTCCATTAAAAAAGGTATGAGAACTATGATGCTGCATGCAAAGGGGCGGGGTCAAAGGTGTGGCCAAAAAACAAAATATTCTGTACTTTTTTGGGTCTTTCACTGTCAGGTAGCTACATATAAAATAGAATGCAGCTTATATAAAAAATACATTTAAAAAGTTGTAACTCACTGAGAAATTCACTAGAGTAAATTATGAAACCTCTATTAGTTAATACAATGCAGAGGTCTGTGTGTTACTGAAGGGCCACAGAATCTTGGTTGGTACAGTGGAGAACAATGACTTGTGTATTTTTAGTGCAAGGAGGTCAAAACCTATGTGAATATGTAAGTCATTCTTTTAAACTTGCTTTACAAACAGTATACTGTAATCTGCTTCAAAATGCACAAAAAGGTTTAAGATAAAATGATGCTTCCAAAATATAGATTTTGGAAATATCCAAACTAAACGTAATGCATTTTTTTTACATAACTGTCCCTTCAACACCCCATTAGGGGTAGTAACCTCTATGGAAATATGATTTCAATTGAAAGCATACACTTCACAGCTCAGGTAATTCTTTGCACTACCACTCAAGAAATCTTTGTCACCAGAAAACTTTGAGTTATTCGATCAGTATCGGCTCCCAAGCATCCTTTACATTTGCAGATTACTCTACACATTTTTAGCTTCACTTGTTGCTCACATTTGCATGTCTTTTAGGGAAACAGGCACCCTGGCAGAAAGGTTTGTTTAGTTATCTGCCGGCTATGGTTTCACAGCACACAAGACTCATTGCATGACACTTCAGCTGAAACATTTAATATAAAGGAATTAACCATCCTGGGATGTGAGAAAGTAGCCTCTTTCTAGCATGGTTACCCCCATTTTTGGCCTGTTTGTCAGTGTGTTTGACTGTGTCACTGGGATCCTGCTAACCAGGACCACAGTGTTTATGGTTTGTGGCCTACTTGTCAGTATGTTTCACTGTTTTTGAAAGTATGCTAGACTGTATCACTGGAGTCCTGCTAACCAGGACCCCAGTGTTTATGCTCTCTCGGTTTCCAAATTGATCACTACATACTGGTAACTCAGTATTACACTCCACATTGGCATACTGGTCACCCCTTATAAGTCCCTAGTATATGGTACTTAGGAACACAGGGCATTGGGGTTCCAGGGGATACCTATGGGCTGCAGCATTACTTTTGCCACCCATAGGGAGCCCATGCAAAGGCTTCTACAGGACTGCCATTGCAGCCTGTGTGAAATAGTGCATACATTATTTCACAGCCATTTTCACGTCACCAGGTCACTTATGAGTCACCTTTATGTCAGGTCTTTTAACCCTGAAGGCTGGGTGCAAAGTACCTGTGTGTGAAGGCACCCCTGCACTAGCACAGGTGCCCCCACGTCGTCCAGGCCCATTTTTCCAGACATCGTGAGTGCGGGGACCCCATTTTATGTGTGCACTGGACTGAGGTCAATACCTATGTCCAGTTTCACAATGGTTACCCCAAATACAGCCATGTAAGGTGTCTAACAAGTGGGAATTGTACCCCAATACTGATTCCAGTATTGATTGCACAATCCCATGCACACTGGGGGCTCCACAGTGGACCCACAGTACTGCCATACCAATCTTCTGAGGTTTTCCAGACATCCCAGCTGCTGCCACCTCACAGACAGTTTCTGCCCTCTTGTTGCTTGAGCAGCTCAAGCCCAGGAAGACAGAACAAAGGATTTCCTTTGGGAGAGGGGTGTTACACCCTGTCCCTTTGGAAATACGGGTTACAGGCATGGGAGGGGTAGCTTCCCAGAGCCTCTGGAAAAGTTTTGAAGGGCACAGATGGTGTCCTCCTTGCATAATACAGTCTACACTGGTTCAGGGACCCCCAGTCCCTGCTCTGGCCCGAAACTGGACAAAGGAAAGGGGAGTGACCACTCCCATGTCCATCACCACCCCAGGGGTGGTGCCCAGAGCTCCTCCAGAGTGTCCCAGGGTTTTGCCATCATGGATTCCAAGATGGTGGGGCACTCTGGAAGCATCTGAGTGGCCAGTGCAAGCAGGTGACATCAGAGACCCCTCCTGATAGGTGCTTACCTGGTTAGGTGATCACTCCCCCTTTCAGGGTTATTTAGGGTCTCTGCAGCTGAACCCTCCAGGAACTCTACAAAACTGCAACAAAGAAGCAAAGACGACTTCTGCAACATTGTAACTTCAGCTCCTGCCGGCAACTGCAACAGTTTCTAGGTCGTGCATCCTCCAAGGACTGCCTGTCTTCAGCCTGCACCAGAAGAACCAAAGCAATCTCCTGTGGAGTGGCAGAGTCACTACCCTGCTTCAGCAGGCACCTCTCTGCAGCGACGACCGGTTGCGTGGGTCCCCTCTCCAGATGACAGGTGTGGATCCAGCAACACAGGTGGTAGACTAAAGTGACTCTGAAAGTCCCAGCGTCCAGCTGTCCAACTTTGGTGGGGGTAAGAGCATGCCTTCCCACGGAAGACAGTACCACCGTGCACCAAGTGACTTGCAGTTGCCCAGGCTTGTGTGCGACCTTCCAAGAAGTTCTTTGTGCACAGCACAGCTTAGGCTCCCAGCACTCCATCCTGCGATTCACAGCTTCCTGAGTGGTTCTTCGGTGGCGTGGGATCCCTTTGTGTCGTGCTGCGTGGGCCTCCATTTGTACCTTCTTTGTTCCCGTGCTGTGGGACTCCTGTGTGTGCTGCCTGGTCTTCTGAGGGCTCTCCGAGTTGCTAAGAGCCCCCTCTGTCTCCTCTTCCTGGGTAGAGGCCACCAGTTGCCTCCTGGTTCCGGGCTGTGCCAATTTCCGCTAACCGCGAGCTTTGCATGTGCCAGGGCTTGTTGGCGGAATCCAGCGATGCAAACCAGACTGCATTTATCCATCCAGCGTGGGGCATGTCCTGCACCAACCAGGAAGGAGCATCTGTCTTCTTTGGTGCAATACTGACTTTGTCTTCTCACCGGTGGTTCTTCTTTTGCATTTTCATTCTGCAAACCTTTCAGGGCGAAATGATAATAAACTATGTTTATTATCCTTTTGTTCTGAAAGGGGCGGGGCGACGGTGGTGACGTGCACCGAGGGAGAGCCCATGTGTGTTTGGCCGGCCGTCTTGGCCGGCCAAACACACATGCGCAGTAGGCTGTCTCCAGGCCGGCAACTGTGTTGCAGGGCTGGACAGTGCCTGCACAGGCTCCCAGTCTGCCTGGGAGCACCCTGGCTGGGCGCTCCCAGCCAATCCTGACGCTGCTTTGAGCAGCATCAGGATTGGCACAGGGCAGGCTGGGAGCCAGTGCTTGCAGCCTGAGATGGAGGAGCAGCGCACAGCGAGTTAAGTTTATTTATTTTTTTTATTTTTTTTATTTAATGTAGCCCCCCTGCTCCCACCTCCCCCTGCCTCCCTTCCCCTCCTCGTCGCGCCGCACCCCCACCCCCCTTTTAGGAGCTGTGAGCCGCGACTGACCAGGTCCAATCCGACATGTTGCTCCTGATTCCCTTTTCTGCACACGCATTCCTCCTGGTTTGAGCGCAAACTCATTTGTTTTTACTGGGTGTATTCCCACAACCAAAACAACACCAGTAATTGGGCTGAGCAGTTTCCACCCAGCAATACCTCTTTGCTGGAATCATAAAAGGGCCCTTGGACCATGCAGTCTTGCTTTGCACACTCCAGGCCGGTTTTATGGGGATTTGGTGCAGGGTAGTGCAGCATGTCACCTTGCTGCACTGCCTTGTGTCAAGGTGAAAGGGCAGGAATGCTCTGTATCTATGGTATAAAGCACATTTATGTCCTTTCACCCTGCGCTGGCGCTGTTTTAGCAGCCTAGCACAAGTGCAGGCACTCTTGCATCATGGTGCAAGGGCATCTTCGTTGTAGGCACGATTGTTTTTGTGCAGGAAAGGACACCTTCCTGTACAAGAACAATCTTAGGAGGTTTTTTCCTCTTTCTATATGCACTGCAAAATGCAGCACACATAGAAAGAGGAAAAAAATATATTTTTCCTTGTTGTGCCTCCCCTGGGGAGGCGTAAAGTTGTGGTGCATCCCCAGGTTTACATGGCCTTGTAAATCTGGGGATGCATCAACATCCAGGGGTGTTGCTGGGAACACCCACCGCAACACCCATGGTGGCTTTGTGTGGCCTCATAAATATGGTTGAAAGGTTTGTGCCACCTCTGTGTCACTAAAAGTGATGCAACATTGGCGCAGACCTCTCATAAACATGCTCCTCCTTGTCTTCCTTTGTGTGCTGCACATCTGTGTGATGCCCTATGTAATCCTGACAATGATTTACAATTCCCTAGATACATTAATATGTAATATTTTATGTTCCTACTGTGTGGCACTCACTGTGACGGCCTGGGTTTTAGCCCTGAAACTGGCCTTTCCCTTGGATGTGTCAGCGGTTCTAGGTCCTTACCTAGTTGGAGCAGGTCTAAACTTGCCACCAATGGTCATAAGGGTCTGACACTTTGGCCAGGGAAGAAATCAGAAATATGGGGTGCTTTGATTAATGTGCAATCCCTGCATAAAAATACCCTCCACATCAATGAACTCCTAATGGATGATCTTCTTGATGTGATGTTCCTAATGGAAACTTGGTTATCCAAGAGCTCTGCACCGTCATCGCAGTATCGATTCCACAAGGCTGTGGTATGCTCCACCACGACAGGAATGATAAGAGAGGAGGAGGGGTTGCAATTGTTTTCAAATAATCCTTCAGATGCTCCTCATTTAAGGTGACTGAGCTTCAGAGGGCGGAATCTCTTGCTTTTGTTTTTCACGAATAAAATGTTCGCCTGGATTTTAATCTACAGTCCACCCAGTTATGCCGGAGAATTCTTTTCATCCATAGATGAATGCCTATCTATGTACCTTCTGGAACATTCCAACTTCACTCTAATGGGAGATTTGAAGTTGAATCTGGATGATACTCTGGATCCACACAGCTGGTAACTCTGTGAAACAATGTCCTCTTGGGATATGAATTGGTTGGTAAACTGTTCCACCAACACAGTTGGACACGTTCTGGACCTTATTTTTACTATTGATCAGACAGAAGTCCTTGAAATTGTTTTGAATGATTGGACCGACCATCCACGACCCTTTTTGCATGGTACGTAGAATGGGGGTCATTAGGTAGAATAACTAGCCCTGCCCTCCCCTACAGAAGCTGGTCTATAATATCTACCAAATGGAATGCAGCCACTCTCTACTCCAGTATCCCTAAAGTATGTGGTGATATTGAGGCTGACTCTCAGATTTTCACTGATTGGCTACTACATATGACTAACACAGTGGTGCCACTGAAAGAGAGTTCTGGCACAGCTAGGAGCAGATGTTTATTAGCCCCTTGGTTCACTGATGAACTTAGGAAGCAGCGTAAGCTCTGCAAGAGACTTGAAAGAAGTTGGAGGAAAGCCTACTAACTGGCAGATAATGAATGTTACAAATGTGCACTGTCGTGGTGGAGTGACTATTAAAAGGGTTCAAGTTGATCTCTTTTCCAGGGAGACGAAAGACTTGGACTGTAGGCCCAGAGATGTCTTTAAACTAGTGAAAAAATTCACTCATCCAGATGCACTTCAAATACCCATTGAACCTTCTTCAAAGCTCTGTTTGCAGCTATCAGACTTCTCCTACAACAACATCAGTGGCATTGTGGAGGCAATTGTGGAAACAAGTAGCCCCATAGACAAGCCGGTGAAGGTAGAGCAGTCACAGACCACCTTTCAAGCCCTAGCCCGCTCCCTATCTGACTTCAGGCTCTTCTCACTATCACATTCGGAAGAAGCACTAAGATCTTGTAAATCCGGGTTCACCATATATTCTGGCTGCTAATTGTAAAACAATCAACCCCACCCTCAACCTTCTCCTAAAGGGTTCCCTTAGCTCGGCCACATTACCCAGCTGTTGGAAACGGGCAAAACGTATTCCCATGTTGAAGAAACCATCAGCAGATAGGTCAGTATTGGCTAATTTCTGTCCTATCTGCTGTTGACAGCTTGCTTTAAGATTCTGGAGAAGTGGGTTAAAAACATCTCTCCATATACCTTGAACAACATGAGCTGTTTCAGCCCTCCCAATCTGGTTTTAGACCAGGCTTCAGCACAGAAGCCACTCTGGTCGAGGTTTCAGAAACCACTAAAATGGCTGTGGATTAGAGAAAGCAAGTGGAACTACTTCTCCTAGATCTATCAACTGCTTTTGATACTGTGCCACACCCCACCCTACTGCATCTATTAGGAAACATTGGTGTCTGTAGATCTGCTTTGGATTGGTTTTGCTCCCTTCTTTCGGACCCGAAGTCAGGTGGTATGGATGGCACCTTTTTCGTCATAACCTAAGCCCATAGTGTTCTGTGTTCCACAAGGGTCAGCTCTGAGACCAACTTTGCTTAATGTGTATATGACACCGCTTGCAATGCTAATCTATACCTTTGGCGTGCATACGTGCATACACGTATGACACTAAGGCCCATATTTACAAAAAAATGACGTAGGGTGGTGCTGCACGCCAACACATCCATGTACTTGCCTCTGCGCTGGGACACAATTGCCAGCCTAGCGCCAATGCAGGCACCCCTGCACCATGGTGCAAGGGTGCCTGCATTGCAGGGATGATTGTTTTTGAGCAGGAAGGGACACCTATTTGCACATAAACAATCATTAATGGCACCTTCCTCCTTCAACAGAACACAGTACTCATAGAAAGAGCAAGAAATGAGGAAAAATAAAGTTATTATTGTTATGCGCCACTTTTACGCCCCACCTGGGGTGGCAAAGGAATCTGAAGCATTCCCAGCCTTGTAAATCTGGGAATGCGTAAGATTCCATGGGTGTTGTGTGGGAACACCCACAGCAATACCCATGGAATGTCCCTTTCACACAGAGAATTGTGTGAAAGGGGGCCACATTTACAAGGCCATGAAAAGCCAAAACGAGGAGCGTCCACAAAAGTGATGCTCCTGTGGCACTAGGGGCTTGTAAATATACCCCTCAGATTGTCCTCAGTGTGGACAAAAATGCCCCCAGTTCTCTAATCAGCTTCAAGCCTTGTCTGTCTGCTGTGTTCCAATGGGTGTGCAGTAGCAGTTTGCAGTTCAACACTAGTAAAACGGAGATACTACTGTTCGGTTCTCCTCCCCTGATATGGGACGGGTACTGCTGGCCCAGTCATATTCCTCCACAACTTGCCCCAACTGTGGCTGCTATAAATCTTGGGGTACAATTCAATAATATAATCTCTTTTAACACACAGGTCAGTGGTGTTGTAGGCATGTGCTACAACCTTCTGAAATATTTCAAGAAATTTCTCTACCTTCTACCTAGGCATTATCAGAAAATAATAGTCCATGCCCTTGTTACGTCACAACTTGATTACGCAAACGCCCTAGACTGGGGCCTACCTGCATACCAATTGAATAGATTGCAAGTAGTTCAGAACGCAGTGGCTAGGCTTCTTCCAAAAGCGCCTAAAAGAAGTCATGTGCGGCAGCATCCCATATGCTACATTAGCTTCCCATCAAAGATAGAGGAAGGTTTAAGGGTCTGGTCCTGCCTCACAGGGCCTTGTACCACTCTGGGCCTCGGTACCTTAAGGAAAGGGTTAAACACTATCATTTGACCTGCCCTCTGTGCTCCTCACATTCGCTGCTGGCAGTGGCCCCTAGGATAAAGTGGGGCAGCTCATCCTTTTCATTCCTCGCATCAACTACCTGGAACTCCCTCCCTCTGTAGCTTTGTTCAGTTGAGGGTGAACTCTTCATTAAACGCCACCCGAAGACCTGGCTGTTTGAAAATGCACTTCCATGACCTGCTGTATTGATTTGTCTACAGGCCTATCAGCGCCAGGACACTCACCGAGTAGCTGTGCGCTCTTTAAGCCCAATGATTGATTGATTGGATTACAAACAGTAATGTTTGGCTACAAAAGTATTTCCTTATTTTATAAAGTGCACATGACCTTTTTTTTATTTCGTTGTGTGGAATGCTGACTAAGCTTACTTGGGTAATGGAGGGGCATTTACCTGGTACTCCTGGTAGACCTCCAGATCCTACTTCGCCTGGTGCTCCAGTGATATTCGAAATGCCTGGTATTCCACGAGTGCCATTACGCCCTGTCGGTCCTGGTATGCCTTGTTCACCTGCAAAGATAACAAAGCATAATGAAAAGATGCAAATCTCATCACAGAAGTAATGTTGCACCTTTATGTAAACAAAAACAATACATGCTCAAGGTACAGAGGCCCATATTTATACTTTTTTTTGCGCCGCATTTGTGCCGCTTTTTGACGCAAAAATGGCGCAATCTTACAAAATACAATTGTATTTTTGCAAGTTTGCGCCACTTTTGCATCAAAAAATGATGCAAATTCGGCACTAAAAAAGTATAAATATGGGCCAGAATGTCCTGGATATAGTGTGATTGAAGGAACCTCCCATTTATGTCATGGGAGAGTCACAAAATAAATGAGTTGTGGTTGAAAACTACAAAACTGCTGAAACAAACATAAACATAGAGTCCACTGTGGGTTGTATATCACAAACACGAGGTGGATTATATTGCTTTACAATAATATCACATCTGCTACATTATCTCATCTTGCTGAGTAGGAAATTGCTAGTCTTACTTCCACATTTACTTATCTATACTTACCTTGCAATGTAGTGGTTAGGTAGATGTAGTAGGTGCAAAATATATTTTTTTCTTTCTAAGTTTTATTGATTTTTTGTTGCATTTACAAAAACACGTCATATGTAATCCTATAGAAATAAAAAATCATAAAGAGGGTCCAAAAGCAGACTAGCTATAGAGCTATAGAAAGGTACAGAAAGTTTGACATGTATTTTCAAACAGAGGGCGCCCAGATCTACTATATTTGCATAGTTGTTTCCCCTCCCCTTCTTCACAACCACCCTGTCTCTACTTTCCCCAGCTGCAGAGCTGTAAGTGTACTCAGTGAAGCCACCAGCGCTTGTTTGCTTGTAGTTTTGGTTTATAGATGCCCTGTCTGCTCAGTCTGGAGACTCAAAAATGCGCGCTAAAAGGCAATTGGGGTCCGCTTGTTGTATATCAATGAAAAAGATCCAGTGCTCTCCAGCATGTGGGGAGAGCTAGGCTTGGGTCTCCTCCGCTAAGCTATTGCACCAGAGGTCGCCACTTGGTTTCGAAGGCCAGGTAAGAGCCCTGGATGTTACAAGTCAAGGGTTCCATGGCTAGGATGCTCCATAGTCTCTGGTGCCACCACATCTGTGGTGGGCAGTCTGATTTCTTCCAGTCAGGGGCTACAGTGAGTCGTGCTGGCCTAAATCATTGGAGGCACACATGCCATTCATCTCTGGTCATCTGCAGTAGGTTAAATGGTTTGAGGCTCAGGAGCAGCACCTTCAGTGTTGCTGGGATCGGGAATGTAAAGATCTACTGGAGCAACCTAGACATCCCCTCCCAAAAAAAGCTTAATAACTGGACATCCCTACCAAATGTGAACACCTGGGAGAAGTGCTGCAGTACATGCGGTGTAATTTCTGTAGCGTCTAGTGCTACCAAGAACATATCTTGTAATGTATTTCCCTCCCCAAGGTCGAGACAGATGAGGAATGAATATCTTTGTGCAGCCTACTCCACTGGTTCGGCAACACCTAGAATCTCAGGGCCCTCGCCCAGTCTCTGTTATGCTGCCACGCGGATGGGGTTTTGTGAGCTAGGAGAAGTTTGTACAATGCTGAACTTGTACCCTGTGTGCCAACTAATTTAGGAAGCTGTAGTTCCCCGGAGGTTTTACTCTAGTGCCCCCATCCCTGATGGATGGATATGTCACCCAGTATCTCATCTTGGTATAACATAATTGCTCGGTCTCAAGGATTCCATAGGTTTCTCTGCTCTGCTGAAAGGATTTTGGGGTCTGGGCCTCATACATATCTGTGATCATCATGCATCCTCCCTCTCCAGTTGTGGTAGAAGTGACTATCCAGTGCCAGCGCAAATCCGGTTTATAATGGATGGGGGTGTAGGGCGAGGGGTAGGTCACCTACCCAAGCCTGCTCACATATCTGTCCCATGGATGCAATATTTTTGTCATGTGATAGAACACAGGTAATATTGTGGGGTTATACCCTGATGTGAGCTGCACCAGAGGATACCTCCATCAGCAGAATCTGTCAGTCTGCATACAGATGAAAAGGAACATACACTTGTAGATTAGATATACATGCCCGGGTTTTTAGATTTTTTTTCTTAAACGTTCATATCGTGCAATTATAAACTCCCTCCAACCCAGATTGACAAGCTTCTTGCTTTTGTTTTACTAGGTGGTAGAAAGACAGACCACCTTTAACACTGCTGTGTAATACGTGCCCGGTGTTCTTCATTTATATTCTGAATGGGCCAGAAATATTTAATGATTTGATCTAAGACTTGTCACTCAAATAGGTGATTGAAGGAGGAGGTCTATCACCTTTGAGTGTGACCCCTCCACGTACTCCAAGCAAATGTGAACACGCTTATCTAATCCCCTGAAACATCTCACTCCAAGTGATTTTAGCAGCTGCAAAAACATTCACTGGCCCAAGACTCAGAAAGAAAAACACATATGCTCCACAGAATGATAGAACGACAGGATGCCTAAAAAAAAGAATAAGGTACGAGCAATGTACCCATTAGCTGCAAGGATCTTTGCATATTGCACGCTAAGCCTGCACTCTGCATTGATCTGTGGAAGAGGCAGAAGCCTTTTGTCAGGAAAGATATTTACAAAATGGGATGGGGCTCCTCCCATGCACTCCTGTATCCAACGTAGCATCAAGAAGCGGTGAGGGCAGACATTTTGCATCACCTAGTCCTCTTTTTTGTTGGATCTGATTTCTGGGACCAAGAAGTAGTAACGAAGATGTCAAAAGACCCACAAATGGCTGAATATGCAGACATCCTAGAGACTTTCTTAACTTGGCAATTACCAAATCACCAAATGGACCCAGAATGAAAGGTAGAATGTACAAACACAAGTAAACACAGAAATCTTTTCACAATAGAGGAGGATTGGGATTGTTATTCCCTATCAATGGTATATGGCAAAAAGCCTGGCAAGTTCTCTGTCAAATATGTTGTACTGTATCATGAAATGCTATGGTTTCATCCAAAGAAATCCTCTTTAGAATGTTTCTGTTACAGTAATACTGCTTGGTGCGGCTGTGCTACAGAAGAAGAAATCCGAATAAATAAATATATTTGTACACCCCGATAATTTACAGATATTTTAGGAACTTGAAGAATAAAGATTTAGATGCCTAATTAACGCGCCACTGGATATGTACTCTGGTCCTAAGAGTGCAATTCTGAATAGGCAATATCATTAAAAGTTCAGAGGCATCATCTTCAATTTCAAATTTAAAGTGTATTCTTTATTTCATCTTTTCCATATTTAATTCTTCACTTTCAGCAGACGTGTCTCGTGCCAAACATGTCACTTCATCAGGGCTCTCATTTATTTTTCAATTCTTGTAAAAAATGCTGCGTCTATGGAGTTAAAAGTTCATGCTCTCAGTCACAGAAAGTTCACTTTTGTGAAAAAAAGTGTGGAGTCGGTCGAAATACCGCCAGGACTACTCACTTTGGGTGCAGGATATGAAAAGTTAAACAGTTGGCTTAGGTTTATTTTGGTAAAGAGTAACACTTTAATGGTTTGAACCAGTATTGCATATCCTGCTTTCCATCATCCAGTTCTGAAGATGGTTGAGAAAGGTTAGCAAGACTGGATAGTTTCTGGGACCGCCATCTAGACAAAGAATGATCTGAGATGCAGAACATCATTTTGATAGGATGTCAGCTATTGATTAATTTCGAAGACCAATGGACTTCATGCACACATTAAATAGCCACACGGAGAAAGACAAAACTTAAGAAACCGCACAAGGGATCTATTAGCCCTTTAAGGTGAATGTGTCCATCTTTCCTTCGTTCATGCATCCCTATAGGAATGAAGCAATTCAGTCCAATCCAATCCACTGGTGTTCAACGCTACCCATGGGTTCTTGCAAGTGTTACTATAATGGCGTGAATAAAAGGTTTGTATGCACCTCAAAGGTTCTAGAGATTTTAGGACTGCTTGCTGATCATCATCTAACACACTTGGTAGCTTCTTGCATGTGTCAATCAAAGTTGTCTGTCATCCTGACTGATGGTAAAGTTGAGGGTCATATCCTCGCTGTGCAGCTGATTTTGACTTTTTTCTCCCTTCCTGGGATTTTAGCATGCATCAATAAGTAAGAACATGAACTTGTCGGACAGGCCACTAAAGTACATTTGCAGTTAATGGGTGAATACTATCTTTATAGGCAGCCTGAAATCTAGGCGTGGTGAAGCAACGATGAGATAAAATCGGAGGCTATAGGAGCAAGAGAGTTTATCAGGCCCTTTATGCAGCTAGCAGGGGCAGATGAGTCCCTAGTTTTGTTTTGGTTATGGATCATGCTGTCACTATGGGGATAGTAATAAAGCAGGAGTTTGTGTGTTCGAAAATATCTGCTCTCTCCACCCCATTAGTTCCCGGGATGCGCATATAATTGTCTGCGCTGCATAGCCGTCTAACAACACTTCATCTTCGGAATCCACCATGAACACAGATTCACTAAAATGCCAGGGGTAGCAGAAGTGACATCACAAGCACTTTGAACTTCAGTTTCACTGACATGCTTACACACACACACACTTACACACCCATTCACACTTACACACACGCTCTCTCTAATGTAAACACACACTAACTCGCAAGTACGCACACAATATACATTTAAAAGCATTTGTTTTTTACTTACCTCAACTGTGAGGGAAGGTCATTTTCCCTACTAAACACACAGCAGGGCCTGTTTCTAGTCCAGCAAGGTTGGATGAATATGTGGCCCTAGGAGGACTCATGGTTCCATGGAGGAGGATAAGCAACACCAAAGAAGTGGGTTGGCACTTACAGTACACTGTGAAGGGCAGAGTAGTAGTGAAAAGAAAAGAGAGATGGGTAGAAAGGGATCACCTCAAGCTCCTTCCTGACCCTAAGAGACTCAAACGGAAAACATCTCGCAGGGAGACACCCATACCTTATGTGCCTTTTGCCTGGATATCCTGGGAGCAAAGGTTAAATAGGGAGAGGTGATCGAGGTGGTGGCTAGGTCGAGGGAGCATGTCCTGCTTGCTCACTTGGATTGCGGGCAGGCTGTGGTTCAGAGCTGTAGAATCATACAAAGCACCAAAGCATGTACGTGGCAATGAACAAGGAAGTACAGATGGAACTGCATAGAGACAGCAGTTGTCTACAGTTACCTATTAAGGGCCTGATTTAAGAAAAGTGGCGCTGCATCCAATACAGTGTCACTTTTCGTGCGTCTCTTAGCACCTCCCTACTCCCACCATGTGTGCGCTGTATTTAATATGTGGCGCTCCATGGCACAGGGTAGGGGCAATAGCATCAAAATCTTTGACGCTATTGATGTACCGTGTAGGATTAGTGCCAAACGTTTGGCTCTAATCCTGCGCAGTACATAGGGTCCCAATGAAAGCAATGGTGTGCCCCCCTGTAATGCCTGCTCTGTGCAGGCGTTAAAAGTAGCTACAAAAAATGAGCCAGTGGAATCTCTTAGATTCCACTGCACCATTTATGCAGTTCCCCCTAACGGGGGAATGCCCCCCTTGCATACATTATGCCTGGCGCAGGCATATTCTGGCACAAGAGGTCACAAAGTGGCGCAATGCATGCATTGCACCATTTTGTAAATATGGCGCCGCAATTTTGGCCTCGTTGGGCCACATTAGTGTAAAAAAATGACGCTAATGTGGCGCAAAGAGGCACTAGGGCCTCTTAAATCCGGCCCTAAATGTCTGGTCCCTAGTGCCAGCCGGAGAGTGGGCTATTTAAGACAGCTAATCAGAATAGAGGTCTGACGTTCCTTTGTGTGATACACAGCAGGAGAAAGGAGGCTCAGGCCGGCCCAGTGAAGTGATCACAAAGAGAACTTCAAATCCCCGCACGTTCATACAACCCGGAAGCAGGCAGGGGCTTTGAAGTACGGAAACAATCCACACAGCTCTACACTCAGGGCGTGCAAGTAATAGAATCGATTCTACTTGCTTTGCGGGATGAAGTGTTATAAAGGATTAGGTAAAAACTCTGGGTAGGGATACAATATACACACACATATTTTTTTTAACATCAAGCCATAGACCAGATAAATGCCAAGCATGTAGTTTTCTGTTCAAAAAAGGCAGCAGAGGGTAAAAGAGAATGCCACCAAAGATCAGTAAACACTCCCTCTGAAGTAAACGTGTTGTTTCCATTGCTAACCTGGATCGCCTTGTGCTCCCTTTGGACCTGGAGCCCCTGGGTCCCCAGATACGGTGCTCCGCTCTCCTGTTTCTCCTTTTTCCCCTTTACTGCCATGTGAGCCTTGAGGTCCGAAGGCATCAGCACCTGTTAGGAGTTTGAGATTGAGATGGGATCACTTGTGCTCTGATCCAACATTTTTGCGTGATCAAATGATGTGTGAAACAAACCTGGTGATCCGGGGAAGCCTCTGCTGCCTTTTAGTGCATGCAGCCCGGGTAGACCTCTTTCCCCTGGGCGGCCTGTGAAAAAGTTGCAGAGTTATTTTTATTTCTTGAACAGGTCAATGGTCCTTCTGTGCTTTTGGTGTTTTTTGCAACATATTACAAGCCTGTATAACATTGTCTCATACTGATAGACATTATGCAGACTACAGTCTTTTTTAGGAGAAAGCTGCAAGCAGGCGTTCGACAGCAAAAGGTTATGAAGATGAGACATTCACATGACATTTTGATTAAAATTTGGTGTTTGGGTGCAGGGGCAAGTTCCAGCATGGAAGGAGCTACACCTTGTGTTGATGGAATCAGTAAATGGAGGCAAAATGTGTAATACAGTAAAGTCAGAGCAATGCTTCAAAAGTCGTCCTCGATGATTACTGTATTAACAGTTGATCAAACATAACCTCTTGAGGGTCTGTGACTTAAAATCAATCTAGGAGGCATGAGGTAGGAGGTAGGAGATAGGGCTGGCAACGGAGGTGATCATTGCAGTCATCAGGTGTTAGGGCGAGTTTGTTTGCGGCAAAAGTAAGTGAGCCACAAGGGTTGAGAGGACACCTATTCTCACATGGCCTATCCTAAGTTTATGATACTTCCAGAATGCCCTAGAATTCTGTCATTCTAGTCTTACCCTTTTGCATAGGATATATATCTACAGCTTGGGGCACCAGTAATCAGATGGGTCAACCAAAGAAAGAAATACCTTATTTCCTGCAGATGTAACGAGAACATATTTGTTTTGCTCACCTGGTTGCCCTGGTGGACCTCCGACCCCAACAGTTCCCTTTTCACCTGAATATCCAGGGATACCAGGGCGGCCCTGAGATCCCGGAGTCCCAATAAGTCCTGGAAAGCCTGCGGAACAATAAAAAACATAGATTTAGTCACATGGAACCAATGAAAAGTAGAAGTATTATTCTTATTTGGCACACATTTACATGTCAAATATTGACAGTAGAAACATCATGGTAAAACAACCCCCCCTCCAACTGGTGATGGTCAGTAGATAGTAGGGTTAGGACCATATTTCCGCACAGCAAAGCGTTTTATTGTTTTGCTAATAACTTTGGTGCCGTTTGATGAAATTTGGCAACATTTTCAATACTAATACAATAGTTAGTTTAGCTGCTGTGTTGAAAGCTTTGGGGTGATTTGACAAGTGGGGGGGGGGGGGTGACAAAAAGGGGGGTCCCAAACTGCTTTTACCCCATGCAATGTCTATGGGGATTTTGCAGTTTTTGAACAGACCACCTTTTTGTTTCTTAGCTGGTCCCCCAGAGAGAAAACATAAATAAAAACACATAAGGGGTCAGAATAGAGGTATCCTGTCCCCATAGGACACATGGAAGGGTCTCTAAGGACCCCTCATTCACAAAACAATTGCCCAATTTTTTTGGGCTAATCCACTGCGGCACAGAGCATGAACCCAGTGTAAATCTGCGATGGATGTACAGATCCGAAGCCCAATGGGCAAAAAAACTCACCCACTTACACAGCATACCCCCTCTGCGCATGGCCAGAGGCCATGAGCAGCCTGGGGTTGGGTGCTGTTAGAAATGGGGTTCCTGGTTGGCTAGGGTAGGCACCTCATCCAGGAAGGGACGACCACTGTAGTCAGGGCGAAGGAGTTACACACCCAAGATAACCCCTGCTCACTCTTTTGGTAGCTTGACACGAGCAGTCCGGCTTATCTCAGAGGCAATGTTTAAAGCGTCTGCACAACACACACAACACACGTGAAACAGTAAATACACCACAAAGGAAACACAACAACAAGATATATAAAAAAAAACTGTATTGCACTAAACACCATTAGAAAAAGCACAAAATGTATCAGTAATACTCTGCTACACAAGCAGTTGTCAGAACATCACACAGGTTACTAGAACTCTGCGCAAATAAGCAGTAGTCAGGTAAACATATAGGTTACTGGCATTCTGCAACACTTGCAGTAGTCAGGTTGTCATTACAACCAAAAATGCACATGTCAGAATTAACATATTATTAGGAATGCCATGACATCATCATGATTGCACATATAGTGAAACATTCCCCAATTGGCAGGTCATCATTATCACCAACATAAATGCACATATCCTGAAAAACACTTCTATATGGCATATGTCATAACACCCTGGTGAGTGCCCTCAAAAAGGGACATCATCCCAGGACCGTAGTCATGTAAAACATTATCCACCCTCCCACTTGGATCATATATACCCCTAGAACTATGTGCATCACCACACAAGGGAGAAACAATATATCACAGGGTCATGAACTGCAAGAGAAACACTGCTATATGAAAACCATAGCGCAACTGCGCTTCTGTCATAGAAATGCAGCAACTGGGACACATTCTGTTCACACAGGAGCTCCTGTGCTCCTATTACTCAAGAGGTGGTATGTAAAGGCGGCTGGGCAGGCACGGGACCTCTGTCGAGATCCTCTTCCTGTTCCTGCCAGCCGTAATATACTGCCAAAAACAAACCCACCTCGGGGGCGGATCTTCCCGAAGTCAAGGCCTCCCCTCCTCATGGGGCCGCAACCAGGGAGAGGAAGGTATCCCACGCACCTAACCTGTTGGCGTTATGAGGGAAGAGCGGGGCAGCTCCAGCTGGCTTCACCTCTCCTCTGGACACTATGCCTCAGCCGACGAAGTCTTTTAACTCGGGGGCGCGTGGTTCAACCTCCCCACCTGACCGGCAGAAAGCTCCTCCCTCCTGCCCAGTTGGCAGGCATCTGCAATCTTCCTCAGAGCCCGCCGCTTCCTCACAGCAGCACGGCAGCTCCTCAAGATCGCCCGGGCCGCAGCAGTGATTTCTCCCAAGGAAGTTTCTTCTTGTGCCCCCAGGGCATGGTATGGAGCATGCTCGTCTGTGCTACGTCAGCGGGCTTCCCCGAGCCTTCCACGTCGGGGAAGGGGGGCTGCTACCAAGAGGACATGGGGTGCTTTTTCCAGCACTTGGAGCAGATGTACACAAAGCTCTCTTCCCGTGCCGTAAGTAAAAGGAATAAATCACTCTCTACGCGCTTACCAAGGGCGCACCCTGTAGGAGGCTGGCCTGGTTTGTAGTGGGTACCTAAGGTACTTACAACTTATACCAGGACCTGTTGTCCCTTATTAGTGAAATGTAGACAGTGCCTAGAAGCCAGGCTCTCTAGGGGTAGTGTGGATGAGCAGTCAAGGCCTAACTAGGAGACATGCAAAGCTCATGCAATACCACTGTAGTCACACAGTACTCACACACATGAAAGGAAATACTCAGTGTTACAAAAATAAAGGTACTTTATTTTGGTGACACAAATGCCAAAAATACCATAGAGACTATACTCCCTTAGGAGGTAAGTAATACACAAATTATATACACTAGTATGCAGAAATAGCTGTAAAAACAGTTGGAAACCAGTGCAAATAGTGAAAATCACAATAGTTAGAAATGGGCCTAGGGTGAACACAAACCATATACTAAGAAAGTGGAATGGGAAAGTCGGTTTCCCACCAAGGCAAGTGTAGTGCATAGGGGGGCACTGGGAGTATTAGAAAACACCAAAGGTAAGTGACAGAACCCACCCCAGAGCCCAGGGAAGCAGGAGTAAATCACAGTCACTTTTCTAGAACACACAAGAACACAAGAAAGAAGATTATGCAAGAACCAGAAGATACTGCAAGACACCAACAATGGATTCCTCGACCTGAAGACCTGTGGAAGAACGGGACCAAGTCCAAGAAGCACTGATGAGTCCAGGGATAACCGGAGCCCCTGCTAACCCAGATGAAGGTACAAAAAAAGAAGAACAGTCAGTACTGCACCCAAGAAGATGGATACGGGTTCCTGGTTGATGCAGATGATGTCCCACGCTGGATGGATGATTGCAGCCTGGTTTGCGTTGCTGGATTCTGCCAACAAGCCTTGGCACACGCAAAGCTTCCGGTTAGGGGAAAATGGCGCAGCTCGGGACCAGGAGGGACCTGGTGGACTCTACCCAGGAGGGGGAGTCAAAGGGGGCTCTCAGCAACTCAGAGAGCCCTCAGAAAACCAGGCTGCATGCACAGGAGTCCCACAGCAAGGGGACAAAGAAGGTGCAAAAGGAGGCCCATGCAGCACTACGCAAAGGGATCCCACGCCGCCGGAGAAACACGCAGGATGCTGTGCGTAGCAGGAAGGAGTGCTGGGGGCCGGAGCTGCACGGTGCATGAAGAAGTTCGTGGATAGATGCCAACAAGCCTTGGCAACTGCAAAACACATGGTGCACAGGGGTACTGTCTTGCATACGGAGGCAAGCTCTTACCTCCACCAAAGTTGGACAGTTGGACGTCAGGACCGTCGGGACCATTTCAGTCCACCACCCATGATGCTGGATCCACGCACTTTGTCAGGAGATGGGACCCAAGCCACCAGTCGTCGCTGCAGAGGGGGTGCCTGCTGAAGCAGGGAAGTGACTCCTTCACTTCAAGGGAGATTCCTTCATTCTTCTGGTGCAGGCTGAAGACTGGCTGTCCTCTGAGGATGCACGACCGGGAAACAGTTGCAGTTGCTGGCAGGAGCTGACGTTACAATGTTGCAGAAGTCATCTTTGCTTCTTTGTTGCAGTTGTAGAGTTCCTGGAGGGTCCAGATGCAGTTTCTTTGGTAAGAAGGTGAAGTAAAGGATGCAGAGGATTTCTTGCAATCCGAATCTGAAGAACCACCCAAGAGAGAGACCCTAAATAGCCTTGAAAGGGGGATTGGCCAGCTACACAGGTAAGCACCTATCAGGGGAGGGCTCTGACGTCACCTGCTGGCACTGGCCAATCAGATGCTCTCAGAGTTCCCTGCCACCTTGGAATCCAAGATGGCAAAACCCAGGGACCCTCTGGAGGAGCTCTGAGCACCTGGGGTGGTGATGGACAGGGGAGTGGTCACTCCCTTTTCCTTTGTCCAATTTTGCGCCAGAGCAGGGACTGGGGGTCCCTGAACTGGTGTAGACTGGATTATACAAGGAGGGCACCATCTGTGCCCTTCAAAGCATTTCCAGAGGCTCTGAGAGGCTACCCCTCCCATGCCTGTAACACCTATATCCTAGGGGAGAGGGTGTAACATCCCTCTCCCAAAGGAAATCCTTTGTTCTGCCTTCTTGGGCTTGAGCTGCTCTAGCAACAGGAGGGCAGAAACCTGTGTGTGAGGTGGCAGCAGCTGGGGCTGCCTGGAAAACCTCAGAAGGCTGTAATGGCAGTACTGGGGGTCCGCTAAGGAGCCCCCAGAGTGCATGGAATCATACAACCAATGCTTGCAAAAGCCTTCAGGTATGATTCCAACATGTTCGATACCAAACATGGCCATATTCGGAGTTACCATTGTGAAGCTGGACATAGGTGGTGACCTATGTCTAATGCACGTGTTAAATAGCATCCCGCACTCACGAAGTTTAGGAAAATGGTCCTGGAGGTTGTGGGGGCACCTCTCCTAGTGCAGGGGTGCCCTCACACACAGGTACTCTGCACCCAGCCTTCAGGGCTGGAAGGCCTGCAATATGGGTGACTTATAAGTGACCTGGTGCAGTGTAAATGTCAGTGAAAGGGTGTATGCACCATTTCACACAGGCTGCAATGGCAGTCCTGTAGAAGCCTTTTCATGGGCTCCCTATGGGTGGCAAAAGAAATGCTGCAGCCCATAGGGATCCCCTGGAACCCCAATGACCTGGGTACCTAGGTACCATATACTAGGGACTTATAAGGGGGCACATGTGTGCCAATTGTGGGTGGAATACTGGTTTACCAGTATCCTATAACCATAATGTAAGGGAAAGAGCATAACTACTGGGGTCCTGATTAGCAGGATCCCAGTAGACACAGTCAAACACATTGACAAACAGGCCAAAAGTGTGGGTAACCAAGCTAGAAAGAGGCTACTTTCCTACACGCACATTCCAGTGCTTCCCTCTCGCTGAGGGCTTAAAGGGAATAGAGCGCTCTCTGCGCGCTGGTTAGGCGGAACCAGCACTTCCTCCACGCTGGGGCTGAAAGACTGGAGCACTCCTCATGCTCCTGGTCAGATGCCCACAGAGCTCCCAAAAGAAAAAAAACACAATGGCACTTTTCAAGCGCCCAAACCTAGAACACTGCAGGGGGAAAGGGGCACACCATCCAGCCCCTGGAAAACAACTGGGGGACACTGAGGGCTGAAGGACAAGCAGCAGGCTAGCATAGGGTTCTTGGGCACCAAGTGGCAGCTCTTCTTGTGACCTAGTTAGTGGGGGCCGAAAAATAGGTGCAAAGAAATCAAAAAAAATTATTTGCGCCATTTTTTGTGGCATTTTTAATGCCTGCTTAGACCAGTTGTTAAAAGGGGGGACACCATTTTTATAATGGGCCCCTATGTACTGTTCAGAGTTAACGCCAAACTTTGACAATTTTTTGACGCTATTGTCCCCCTACCCTGCGCAATGTATTTTAAATACAGCGCACACATGGTGGCGGTAGGGGGGCGCTAAGGGCGTAATAAAAGTGGCGCTGCACTGGGTGCAGTGCCATTTTCCATAAATCTTCCCCCACAGGCTAAGGAGTCACTTTTGGCCTTGTGGTTAAGGTCTCAGACCCATATACTGAAGGTTGAGGGATCAAGTGTATGTGTGTCTGTGGTCATTTCACTGCTCTAGTTTCTTTTCAACTTCAAATATTTAAGGTAGATACTTAAAGGAGATCTCACTCTTTTTAGTTGACAAAAATATATATATTTTTTAATTTGTCTGGAAATGTCTCTTTCTAAGTATATCATTCATCAACGCCTAAAAAAACTCTCAATCTCTCTCCCTAGCTCTCACCTCTCTCCCAATTTCTCTCTGTCAATCTTTCTCTAAATCAGTCCCTCTCTCTGCATCTCTCACTTTCTCTCTCTATCTTCCACCCCAAAATGGGATGGAAGAGAGAGAGAGAGATTGTTATTGACTGGTCCCTCCATACAATGACTTCAAAGCGCCAAACTAACAAGATGTTTGAAGCAAATGTTATACTTACGTTTTGATGGACAGCAGACCTGGGTCACGTCTGGCCTAATGGTAAAGCTCTTGGACTGTCAGTAGATTGAAGGTTCAAATCCTTGTATCTCATGGTAGTGTGTCTGTTTATTTTCTAGTATTTTGACTGTTAAACTTTCCTGGTGACGGCACAGTGAAGTCTTTTTCCCATGTGAATCTTTTTCACTAACAAAATCTTTGGCTTGAATGCCAAAGTTATGTCTGGAGGCTGTACACTAAGGAGTAATCTATGGAGTAGTGCTTAAGGTGTCTGACCCTCACACTGAAGGATGAAGGTTTTAGCCTTAGTGTGTCTCTGGTCATGTGCCTAATTTAATTGCTTTTCAACTTCAAACATTTGAGATATATACTGAAAGGGGATCTCACTCTTTTTACTTGAGAATTACATTTTTCTTTTCTATTCGTCCTAAAATATACCATTCTAACTATATGTGGGTGGCTACGGGGAGTTGGCTGAAAGGCCTTGCCTCAGGGGTTGGGTGGTGATAGCGGTTGGCTGCATATATATTCACCTATAGTTACCTTAGGGCACGAGTTATAGTTACTCGAGGTAACTTTAGTAACGCGTGCAGGGGACAGAGATGAAAGCTCTGCTGTTTGATAGCGGGACCTGCTTTAAAGGTCCCGCTGTCAAACAGCAGAGTGTTTGCTGTGGCTTGGCTGCAGCGAACCCACAGCAAACAGCTATGTACTGGGGTGGACACCCCCCAGGACATTGCAGGAGTCGGCCCTGGGGTGGTGGTGGTCCCCAGGGCCATCTGTGGCTCCACGAGGGGGGCCACGTGGCCCTCCTCCAACATGAAGATAGACCCGGGGGTGGTGGTCCCCGGGGCTGATGGGGTCCGAAATGGACCCCCTTTCAATTGTTTTCTGTTTGCCCCGGGGGATGGTGGTCCCTGGGGTGTAGGGGTCCGATAGGGACCTCCTTTCTTTTTTTTAAAGATTTGCCCCAGGGGCTGGTTGTCCACAGGGCAGTGGGGGGACACACGGCCCCCCGCTCCAAGTACAGTGTTGCCTCAAGGGGTGGTGGTCCCCAGGGTAGTGGGGGGACCACACGTCTGCCCCTGCTTCAAGTACAGTGTTGCCCTGGGCGGTGGAGTACCTGGGACAGTGGGGAGCTGCATGGCCCTCCCACATATACAATGCATTTTGCCCTGGGGGTGGTGATCCCCGGGGCACAGGGGGTGGGGCACAAGCCTCCTGCATAGTATTAGCTTAATGCCCCAGGGAGGTGGTGGTCCCCAGGACAGTGGAAGGAGGCCAGTCGGCCCCCGCATATTACATGAAAGCCCTGGGGAGGTGCTGGTCCCCAGGACAGGGGGGGCTCAGAGCCCCCCGCAAACAAAAAATTAAGCCCTGGGGAGGTGGCATACCCCAGGGCATTGGGAGGGGGCCATGAGCCCCCCCTGCTTTTTTTTTCTTAAAAAGCCCCTGGGACTTGGCCCATCCGGGGGCATTACACTAACGAAGTGCGGGAGACTGTGCTTTATTTTTTAAAATTTTCCAAGCAGAGTCGAGGATCCACCGAGTCTCAGTTCGTAAAGTTAAAAAAAAGCTTTTTAGCCCTCTGGGGTCCCTTTGGGACCCCACCACCAGAGCTAAGGGGTCAGGGTGTTTGTACCCTGGTCCCTTTTTTTTTTTTTTTACTTTTTTTGGGACTCAGCTGAAGCAAACTCACAAGATGGCTGACAACACTTCAACAACTTCTGTTGCTGAAGTATTATCAGCCAATCAGATCCCTGCACAAGATCGGGAGGGGCCACAAATCCTTCGTGTCCATAGATATACAACTTTGTTTTCCCCTTTATTTCCCAAAAACTACTGAACGAAATTACACTAAAACAAAAAAAAATCACTCTTCCAGGACCTACCTTCCTGCCAAATTTGGTGTAATTCCCTTCAGTAGTTTTTGCGCTATCCCTGTTCAAAACCCCCAGGGGAAATGAGATGGTAAAGGACCCCCCTTTTTTCTCAGCCCCCCTTCCCCGCCCCCCGGGTGGATCACCCCAAAACCTTCCAGACAGCAGCTGACAGGACTGGCAAATGTTTTTGTTAAGTTTTGTGAAGATTTGTCAAGCGGCGCCAAAGATACAGGCAAGTAAAAAAACACTTTCTATACAGTATAGCAATTAGGTACTAACTATAATATATATATTTATTTATTTATTTATTTATTTATTTAACCATTTAGTACAGATTTTCTGTTCTTAACTCATCTATGAAACCTAAAGGGTGTGTGTGTGTGTGTGTGTGACATGACGCAGAATTACCATAGGAAGACTGTTTTTTGTTTTGCTAATAACTTTGGTAATCTTTGACAAATCTTTATTAAACTTTCCAAAAAAAACTTCATTCACCTCAGCTCCTTCCTGGAAAGTTTTGGGGTGATTCATCAAGTGGGGGCTGAAAACAAAGATGGTCCCAAAACACTTTTTTCCTGCATGCATTTTAGAAAAAATAAGACAATGATACAGCCAAAACAGCAGAACATAATTACACCAAATTTAGCATAAAGTTAGATCTTTACCCAAGTGAATTGGTGATTTGGTGTAAACCTGTTCAGTAGCTTTTGAGAAATTATAGTTCAAAATGTATAGTGATGGTGCTAGATTCCTCATGTATAACTCTACTTTAACCTTTGTTTTATCAGCGAATTTCTATGTTTTTTTTTAAATACAGTAACATCATATTATGGTTTGCTTGTGACTAACTTCTCATTGCACACATCCTTCAGCTATCCAGCAACAAGCCCCCCCCCCCTTTATTTGTAATTTTTTTTTTGTCCCACAGGAGCACACGGGGGCTTCTCTGAGTCCCGCAGGAGTCACACAGGCCAGTGAAAAGGACAAAAAGAAGTTATTTTATTTTTGGCTGCAGGGGGGGATCCCTCCTATATACATCTTGAACCATAATTTCTCAAAAGCTACTGAACAGGTTTACATCAAATCACCAAAAGCATACTTTCTGGGTAAAGTAATGCAGTACCTGATTTTTTTTTACAAAAAAAAGGAGAAGAAAATACGGGTTGGGTGCCCATGGAGGGTTTGAGCCCAAGAGGAGTTGAACACAGGCCCTAGTGCCAATGCCCCCCAATGTGCACATCCAGCAAAGTTCTGGAAATACAAATCCACACTTTATAAATAGAATCTCCTACATAGAATCTGTATATAATACTGTATTACTAGAATTTAAAATGGACACATGCCAAGATATCCACTGGTGGATAATCTTGTCAACAACTTAGATTTTTTGCAACAGACTTTGGCTGTAAGCCTCAACCTGCTTTGAAACATAGCTCTTCACCCCACACCAGGTGCACTCAGGCCTTACCTTGTTTAACATGAAGTACTACTTACACCCCAAACTTTAGTAATTTTTAAATGGTTCACAATACAACTTTCAACATGCAAACCATACTTGACTACAGGGCTTACAGTATTATGTGTTATTCACCCACACATGTACACTCAGTAACTCCATGCTGTATATGACTATTGTGGTATTTGCCATGTCATTTGTGATGTCATCGATGATGCCATTTACCATGTCATGAGTGATGTAATTTGTGTGTCTTAAGCAGTGCATTAGCTCAGTAAGCTATAACTTGGGATGTTCAGTCGTTTTCGGTGTTTAAATATTCGTTTTTGTCTCATTTCAGCACTTAACTGTAACATCACTTTAACATTTGATTTTTTCAATGACATGCAGTCAAGTTACATACAGGTGGAGTAAAGTAAAGTAAAACAACTTACTTATATGTTTTTAATGTGGTAAAATGTTGGCCCTTGTTATTTTGGTCCTGATATTTTTGGTAGCATTGTATTCTGAAATGGATATTAAGGTGGAATACCATCTTTATGTACATATATCTGAGCAATCACAAACTGCCAGTGTTTGCATCAGTTAAGTTCCTCATGCTCCATTGTTAACATATCTATGGTTTATCTACTTGTTCATAGATCTGCAACAAATGGGGTACTTTCAACTTTAAAAGCTAACAGGGGCACTTATTATTTGTCGTAATCTTCAGAACTGTTCAGAATTTAAATTAAACTGATGTCTAATAAATATAATGCAAAATATAGGCAGAATTGTTACTTTCAGAAGGATTTCCAAATGGTTCATTGCATCCTAACAGCTACAATTTAGGAAAAAATGTGTAATTGAATTTGTATTATTGAAACTTCAGAATAGGCCAAAACTGTCTTACCTGTCGGACCGATTTCACCTGGTGGACCACGAGACCCTTTCATTCCTTCAATTCCAGGATATCCTATGTCTCCCACACTTCCTTTTTCTCCAAGAATTCCATTTATCCCTGTAAAATATAATAGTCATAAGTCTTAGTTATTGGTGTTAACTGCTTACCCTACAAATATGGATATACACCAGTGAGGAAAAAGGGCACATAATAGCTACAATCCACCAATTACTTACCAGTAATCTTCATTACTCTGACTATCCTTCCCTGTCTAGGACTTACTATATGAGGTGTGTTCACTGCCCACTTAGAGACCACATGACCTACCTAAAAAAAGAGGGAACTCTTACCTTTTCCCCTGGCTTTCCAGGTATCTTTGGGAGATGTCTAGCTTCTCCACTCCGGGCGCCATCCCACTGGAGGCCCAACAATGGACTGAAACTGGTAGGTGAGACTCGGGGCATCATAGGTCAGTATGATAAATATTAACCCATCTGCTCACCATGAAGCAAAAGGTTTGCTGGAATACTTCAAAGCTGACAAACAGAACATCGTTGGCTCGGTAACATTCAATAGATTTCTAATTCCCTACATCCAGAGTGAGGATCACCTTACTCTGAGGGCCTCATTTACAAGGCCCTAGCGGGACACTGCATCACTGGAGCGTCATTTTGTGACACTATGGTGGCGCAGTGTGCGGCCCATATTCACAAGGCGACGCAAAGCCACCTTTCGTGGCTTTTCATGGCCTTGTAAATGTGGTCCCCTTTCATGTATAACTCTGCGTGAAAGGGACGTTCTATGGGTGTTGCTGTGGGTACTCCCACGCAGCACCCATGGAACCTGAAGAAATCTGATGCAATCCCAGATTTACCAGCTTAGGAATGCATCAGATCCCTACACCATGTCAGGGGTGGCATTAAAGTGGAGAAATGGGGAGAAATAGTATTATTTGGCAGCACACATAGAAAGAGGAAAACATAAATAATGATTGTTTTTGTGCAGAAAGGTGTCCCTTCCTTGCATAAACAATCATCCTTGCAACGCAGGTACCCTTGCACCATGGCGCAAGGATCCCTGCCTTGGCACTAGGCAGCAGTTTGTGTGCCAGCACTGAGGAAAGTACAGGGATGCGTTGTATTTCTGTAAATACGACAGATCCCTGCACTTTCAAAATGATGCAGCGCAGCAAGCGGGGTTGCAACAAGCTAAGTTGCAGCGTCACGCTGCGTCATTTCCTAGTAAATGAGGCCCTAAGCTTGATGGAAACACCCACCATTGTAAACATGCTGAATTCTTTACTTAACTATACAGTCAAAGCGGTGCAGAACATGTTAAATGCCAGACCATTTTTGTTACAGTTTCAACTCATCCAAACATGTTTTCCTTCTACTTTCTTCCCCCAAAACAGTGCCTCCTACCTGAGGGTGGGTTGAGAGGCGTGATATGTATCCCTAGTCTGGGTGGGATGTAGTCTACGCATGACACACAAAACGTGGCATGTGCTCGTGTGCATACAGTATGAGCAATATTCGGTATATACAGACAATGTTAATGTGCTCAGACACCCAGAATACAACATGCTTATCTCTGGCATGTTATGAGTTATTCTCATTTGACCTCCTAGTAGCACAATATAGGATGTACCAGTAGGGTGCCCCCTCCCCGTGATTCAACCAATCAGTGCCTAATTTGTGCAGGTGTTTTTTCAAATAAGTAGCAGCACAAATTAGGCACTAATTAATGGAATCAAAAGGGGCGTGTGCCCTATCACTACATCTCATATTGTACAAAGAGGACACCTCACAACATGCTTGTGATGATAATGTTATATTCTTGGTGTATGAGCACATTAATGAAAGTATATCACAAGTTGCATTTTTGAGTAATGGACGCTAGTCGAGTGTTTATAAAAAAAATATATAGAACGAATATTTTCAGGCCTTCCTAATGGTCGGGGAGACCTAGAATTGCTAAAAATCTCACAATTGTTCAAGTGTGATGATGACCAAGTATGCTGGCACTAGCAATCGGCAGCAGTGGCAGGGCCTGTAGGTAGTGAAACATGTTGTGGAAGACCTTGGGCCCTCGTACTTACATATTTACTAAATAAGCACAGCATCCGATGTGACAAATGAGCTTTAAAGTTAAGTATCCTTGCTAGCTTTCACTTGCTTATAGAGCTGGTGGTCTGTCCGGGTTAGCAATCAGTAATTATTAACAAACTGCAGTCTTAGGTTTTGAAAAAAAACCATTTAACTGACCTCTCATTTGGGCCAAAGATTGTGTGATGTCATCGGAGTCAAAGGTTGAGTAATTTCTTTTTTTTTGCAGTTTTACATAGCGTGAACTCGACAGTATATGGAGCGCTTTACATGGTCACCAACTACATTACATCAGTTTTTTAGGCACGGGGAAATGTAAGTGATTTGCCCAGAATCACAGAACGATTAAGCATGAACGTCAATTCCCCAAAATGCTAGGGGTAGTGGAAGTGACATCTTGGGCCCTTTGACCTCCACTTTCACTCACAGGCACATACTTACACATACACACAAATTCACACTTACATACACTCTCTCATATAAACACACTCTCACCAGCAAGCACGCACACAACACGCATTTAAAAGCATTTTTACTTACCTCGGCTGCCATGGAAGGGCATATTCACGTTTTTATTACACTCATAGTGAATAAAATATCATTATTATTCACTATGAATGTAATAAGAAATTGACAGAAATTGCCTGTGCGAGGTATATTGTATGCAGGGGGGCATTTCCCCGTTAGGGGGCCTGCAAAAATGTCGCAGTGCAATCTATAAGATTCCACTGCACCATTTTTAGCGCCATTTTTAATACCTGCACAGAGCAGGCATTAAAAGGAGGCACACCATTATTTTTAATGGGACTCTGTGTACTTTGCAGGATTAGCGCCAACATTTTTGTCGCTAATCCTGCAAAGTACATCAATAGCGTCAAAAATTATGACGCTATTGTCCCTAACCTGCGCCACTGTGCGCCATATGTTAAGTACGGTGCACACATGGCGTTAGGCAGGCACCATGGGCTGCAAAAAAAAGTGGCGCTTCAGGACATGAAGTGACACTTTTTTTAAGTCTGAGCCCTAGTTCCTTCTGGCCAAAGTCGGCAGCTCTGGCCCTTAGGCCACATCCTAACACAGTAAGTATAAGTACTGCCATTAGTATGACTTTGCAGCACTAACCAAGTCCAGTCCCTTCCGGTCCTGGTTTTATGATTCATTTATAGACCAGAGTCTGGTTATCTCTATTTTGATTATTTTTTTATTTAGTTCCACTGCATATCAAGGACTTTAATAAACTTGCACTTGCGATGTGCACAGAACAACAGCACAGACTCCAGATCAAAGAGCCTCCCCCTAGCAATTGGAGAATCCAGAGCTATCAGCAGCAAAATGCAAAGTCCTGGAACACAATTATTTGATTATTGTATTACTAAGTGGATCTAGAGTTGGAGGACATAGAGGATTTTTCATGGTGGCCCATAGCTGGGTATTTGTGTGAGGCACTCCGCTTAGTGGCAAAGGTTTCTGTTGTCCATTGTGCTCTATCTAATCAGCACCCATTATTCTCAATGTATCAGCCTGACAAACATGCACTTGGACGTAAAATAATTCATTTTACTAAGGTTTCCAAAGGGGGAAATCCCAAACCCCACCCTCCTGCCTGGTGCCTGCCCTCATGGGAGAGTCAGAAGGTCAGACTTGGAGGGCAAACTGGGAATTGTCAGAGATATTTTCCTGAGTGTTCTTTTGGAAATGCCTGTAAAGACTAATGCTTTATTTCTCAATTTAAGAAAGAAATTGCACCAGAAAATGCATAATTTTACCCCATTTTTAGTTTTTTCTTGGGCGAATAAGCCCTCAGTGGACTTTACTCAAAATCATGGTTTAATCTCAGGCCCTACCACTTTCATATTTCATCAGCTGCTACGGGCCCCAGCTCGCAGGATCTTTGCCACAGATGGGTTTGAGTATGTTCTCCCTAAAAGGGCAGAAACCCACACCAAAAAGTTACGCCTCATTTAGCAAATGTTTTCCAACTTCACTGCATGACAGCAGATTTTAAATTAAGGTTTAAATTAGCATAACCGCGGCATGATAAGCAGACATGTGCGTTAAATTCTAAGGGTACGTACCAGAGAAGCCACTGATGCCAGCCTCTCCTTTAAGTCCTGGTACTCCGGGTAAATTTATAGTGTCTCCTCGATCACCTACAGCAACAAGAAATAGACAGTACCAACATTTATTTCATGTGGGAGAAATCAACTCCTGTCAATCAGCAGGGGCGTAGTTTAGGCAGTAACAGTGTCAGCTTCAGATTTCCCAACAATCATTCTGGCACATAGGGGGTTATTACAACTTTGGAGGAGGTGTTAATCCGTCCCAAAAGTGACGGTAAAGTGACGGATATACCACCAGCCGTATTACGAGTTCCATAGGATATAATGGACTCGTAATACGGCTGGTGGTATATCCGTCACTTTACCGTCACTTTTGGGACGGATTAACACCTCCTCCAAAGTTGTAATAACCCCCATAATGTTAAAAAACATTATATGGCAAGCAGGGCGCAGGAGCGGTGCTTCAGGTGCAGCGGAAAGCAAGAGGATGCAGATTGGTGGGAGTACTAAGTGACAGAAACACAATATTTTGTAAAATAATCAGTAGTTGTAGAGCTTTCAAAACAGAGAAGACAGTGCGTGTGGTTGTGCAAAAATTCCCCGGTGAAATCCTACAGACACCTTACTATGCTCAGCTGAAACCACCTGTTCACAACTTTTCATCAGAAAATGCATTTATTAGGGGAGTGTAACCCCCCAGACACCCCTCTGAAGCTACGCCCCTGCCAAACAGTCATGCCAAAAATGCTTCAATTGGTGACGTCATAAGCTCTCCATGCAAGCGGGACTATTTTTTGTTTAATTCTACTGATTTATGGATATCTTTGCTAGGGTGGGGTGAACTATTTTAATGTCTTTAAAGATGATATATACAAAATTAAACAAACCAGTTTCTCCAAAAGTTCCAGTTTCACCAGGAAGGCCTGAGATTCCTGGACGGCCCATGCTACCCTAGTAGGAGTTTAGAAAAAACACCCTGTTAGTACGACCACGGTAAACATACCAAAATTATAAGGACCATGAAAGTACTCTGCTTGTAATGAGAACAGTGCCTGCATATCAGGCAAGTGAATTCAGCTTGTAGAACCAACAATTGTCATATGTTTTTACAATTTAAGGAGTTATTCAACTATCTGTTTTCACACACATTTTAAGTGACTGAGTGCTGCACACTAGTTTTGGGTACATGAAAAACAGTTTCCAGAGATAGTTATGTGAACAACTACATGTAAATGAGGTCCGAGTGCAGATTCTGCATTACTTACACTACTGGAGCATCTCATCAAATCTATGTTGAAAGTTCAAAGATTTTAGTTTGAATCCATGTAGTTCAAAACAAATTAGAGAGAATCTTAGAAATAGTTAGTTGTGTCTCGATTTTATTTTTAATTCATAAACATATTTATACTTTTTGGTGCAAAACTGCACTAAAGCAGTTTTGCATCAAAAAGTTTTGTACCGGCTTGCGCCATTCTTGAGTACCAGCTGGGCACCATATTTATGGAATGGTGCAAGCTAGCACAAAGGGTAGGCTAGCGTAAAAAAAAATGACGTTAGCCAGGTGGGGGTGGCGGTATGGGAGAAGGGGGTTTTGCACCAAAAAATTACGTTAGGCAGGTTAGAGTAAAAAAAAAATGACTCTAAACAGCCTAGCGTCATTTTCTGACGCAAAACCATCCATACCACATGACTCCTGTCTCAGAAAAGACAGGAGTCATGCCCACCACCCCAATGGCCAGCTCAGGGGACCAGGGTCCCCTGGGCATGGCCATTGCACCCAGTGCCATGTGGGGGGGGGGGGTATTCCAGGTCCCCCAATGGCACTTTAAAAAATAAAATAAAATAAAATAAAATAAAATACTTACCTGTACTTCCTTATACTTACCTGGGATGGGGTCCCCCATCCCCTGCTGTCCCTCTGGTGTGGGAGGGAGTGCCCCTGGAGCCTGGGGAGGGCACCTGTGGGCTTTTTCCATGGTGTTCCACCATGGAAATAGGCCCACAGGTCCCCTAAAGCCTGCCCTGACCCATGGGTTTAATAATGGTGCAAAGCAAGCTTTGCACCATTATTTGACCCCTCCTTCCCCCGTGCGTGATTTTAGCACAGGGGATAAATATGGCGCTAAGGCCATGGAGTCATTTTTTGCATGGGTATACCTACCTGGCATCTCATTGACGCAAGTTAGGTTTCCACGTCCCAAAAATGACTTTAACTCCATAAATTTGGCGCTAAACGGGTCTAGCGCCAAAGTATAAATATGGAGTTAGTCTTGCACTGAATTTGCGTTTAAAAAAATGACACAAATTCGGTGCAAAACAAGTATAAATATGCCCCTTAGTTTGAAAAAGTTTGAAAAATGTAGATGTTAAAACTATTGTTTACAACTGCTTCCAGTCCACCTTTGTGTTGCACTACTTCAAATAGACAAATTAATATTCCAATTCCAGTCCTTGCTAGGTCTGGCTTGACAGTGCAGCTGTCACCAGACAGTATGTGAGAAAAAAGAGCTTTCAGGAGTATTACAGAGAGGGACTGTGGCTCTGTCTACATGTTGGTTCATTTGAGTACAGCTTTTGATTTGTCAGAACCTGTGTGCTTTCACAGAAAGGGTTCCTAGCCTCCAACGTGATCATTTTCTTATCCAGCTACTAGAGAAAGACCTTTCTCGATAAAAATTGTGTTTTTTCTTCTCTTCTTGCAATGTCTTAAAGTTTATGCTCAATGCATTTGGGCTTTGTTAGGTATAACCTGATAGCATCGCTGTCACCTAACCTGATGAAATCAACAAAAAAAGTACTTTCAGAATACTACTAAAAGATGGGCTTAGGCTCAACCCACATGTTAGTTCTTCTGAGTGCAGGATTTGATTGGGCCGAAGTTGTGTGCTTCCACTAAAAAAAGTGCTTGTATTGTTCTGTTTGGCATGTTAAAAGACTTACACATTAAAAAGCAGGACTGAGTTTGTTATGGTGGAATGTCTATGATCAAGGCTATAGGCCTGATCTATTTATTACGGAATGTCACAATAAAGTCAGTAGGCCTGAAATACTTATTGTAAAAAGCATATGTTACCATAAATCCATTTAAGGATTTATAATTGTTAGACTTGGCATCCTTGGTGTGGTCTCCCCTAACGTTTTGCCTCTGTTTCCCAGGTGCAAGTGCACCTATGTAAAATGTATGTGTCATTGCCATTTAATGATTGGCATATTTCATTTACAAGTAAGTCCCTAGTACAGTGCACTAGAGGTGCCCAGGGCCTGTAAATCAAATGCTACTAGTGGACCTGCAGCACTGGTTGTGCCACCCACATGAGTAGCCCTGTAAACATGGCTCAGACCTGCCACTGCAGTGTCTGTGTGTGCAGTTTTAAACTGCCAATTCTACTTGGCAAGTGTACCCACTTGCAAGGCCTAAGCCTTACCTTTTCTTACATGTAAGGTAACCCTAAGGTAGGCCCTATGTAGCCCCATGGGCAGGGTGCAGTGTATTTTAAGGTAGGACATATACTAATGTGTTTTATATGTCCTGACAGTGAAATACTGGCAAATTTGTTTTTCACTGTGCAAGGCCTATCTCTTTCATAGGTTAACATGGGGGCTGCCTTTAAATATTATTAAAGTGCAGATTCCCTTTGGGAGCAGATAGAAATATGCAGCTTAGGGCCTCTGAACTCACAATTTAAAAATACATCTTTTAGTAAAGTTTGTTTTTAGGTTGTGTGTTTGAAAATGCCACTTTTACAAAGTAGGCATTTTCTTGCTTAAACCATTCTGTGGCTCTGGATTCCCTGTCTGGGCCAGTTTGACAGTTGGACTGTTTGCACCTCTCTCTAGACAGTGACACAAAGGGAGCTGTGGTGTAGCCTGCATATCCTCATGAGCCATCTGTGCTGGGAGGGAGGGGAGGAGTGGTCACTCACACCTGAAAGGGCTGTGCCTCCCCTCACACAATGCAGTCTCCAACCCCCTGGTGTGTGTCTGGGGCCTGGTCTGGGCAAGGCAGGAACTTACAAACAAGAGAGACTTTCCCTTGAAGTTTGCCTACTTCAAAGGCAGAAAGGAGTATAAGTAGTAAACCCCAAACCCCTGAAAATCAGATCACTTCTGGAATCAAGAGTAACTTCTGCTAAGAAGAAGAGCTGAGGAGAAGTGCTGCCCCTGCCTGTAACAGTGCTTTGTTGGGCTATCCTGCAGTTGCTGCTTCTGCCTGTGAAAGGGGACAAAGACTGGACTTTGTTGTGCATTCCTGCTTGAGAAGAATCTCCAAGGGATTGAACTGAGCTTGCCTCCTGTTGTTGAAGTCTCAGGGCCATCAAAGACTTCCCCTGCCAGCATCTGGACTCTCTGCTAAGACTCCTGCCCTGCCAAGTGGTGCTCTATCCAGTTCCTGGGCCCTTGAAAAGTGAAGTTGGCAGACAAGAACTGAAAATCCACGCACAGACCGCTGTGCAGGGAAATTTTCGGCGCACCTTCTGTAATGCGGCTGATAAACGACGACGACGGCTTCGCAGCTGAAATCAACACTCCGCCTGCATGTCGGCTGGAAGATTGACACAGCGCGGCTGGAGAAACAACACGAAACACCCGCAACCGGAGGCTGATAATGATGCAAACCCCACACCGCGCAGTTTTCTGATATCGTGCGACCAGATTTTCCACACATCGTCCCTGGGTGTCACAGTCAACCCGACTCTGCGCGGGTTCCGAGGTGCCCCGTCCAGAAATCGATGAATTGCTCTCTCGCAAGGGAGAAAAATGACGCATCGCCAACCCAACCGGAGAAGGAAACGAAGCACGGCCTCACTTGCGAGAAAGGAATCGATACATTGCTGACTTTTCTGACGCACGCTCACCTGTGCGGCTTTATTTTTGACACTAACCAGGTACTTTGTGTAACAACAGCATTCTCACTGTTTTCTAAGGATTACGACTCTTATTTTTTTGCAAATTCCTATCTTGACTTGTGTATATTGGATTTTTGTTGTTTTGGTCTTGTTTTGTTTAGATAAATATTACCTATTTTTCTAAACCTGTGTTGTGTCATTTTGTGGTGGTTCACTGTATTACTGTGTGTGTTGGTACAAATACTTTACACATTGCTTCTGATGTTAAGCCTGCCTGCTCATGCCAAGCTACCAAGGGGGTGAGCGGGTATTAACTAAGTGTGATTCTCATTTATCCTGACTAGAGTGAGGATCCTTGCTTGGACAGGGGGTAACCGGACTGTCAACTAAAGACCCCATTTCTAACAATACTGTATGAGCAGATTGTTTAAAAATCTGTTCTTACAGTGTAAGAATTTAGGATTGAGTTAAATTAAGGCTAACTTAGGCCTTGTCATCCATTTTCAATGTGACATTGCATTCTAACATGTGACTCAAGCTGCTGTTTCAATCTTAGTCATAATAACAGATTCTTAGGCTTCACCAGATGAGAGGGTGATTTTCAATAGCTAAGTAAAAAGAGTGTACTTTCTCAAGGACAGAGCGACTGTCCCACACCGAATAAAATTCTATGTAACATTCCATGTGCTGGGAACAGATGTGGTGCATACAAGAATGTCACGTAGGAGAATGGTGAGAAATCCTCAACTGTATTCTGTTGCAACTGCTGCTCCTTCTCTTGTCTTCTATCCATTAAGGGCATGCAAACTATGTACAGATACAGTAACTGTATGAAGCTTTTGTCTAAAACACTGTAGAAGAGCATGATTTCTCTGTGTTGGGAGGAGACCCTTTCCCCACTCTTACAAGGTGAATCTTGGTTTGATTCTCACTAGAACTTTGTTGAGTTCACTGCTGTATTCTTACTTGATGTGTATGATTAATATATTATTTTATGGCCCAGCTTATGCATTTCTGTACTGTAACCGGACCTACACGTTATAAGCAGTTGTGCCCTGAGATTCAAAATTGACCCAATCGCATCACAGTGCTGACCAGTGACGACCGTGTGGAGACGAGGTGTTTGACGTGGTATCCAGAAGACACCAACATGAGTTTCAATAGGGACCATTCTGTGTGCGTATATGAGTGCAGGCTAGAAATGAAGCATTTTCGGTTTTGTAGTGTGAGATGAATGTTGAGATGAAGTGGACAGACAATAAAATTACTTAGAAGTAATCTTTATTGTGTCATTTACTAAACATTGTTACTGTAAATTACAAGGTAAAAATATAACTACAAACAAGCATTGCAATCAATTTTAAAATATTGAAAACAAAGAGATTTTTAATAAAATGTTTCTTTAAAATACATGTAAACAATTAGTTTCTGTTGTTGGTGAACCATACTCCTGAGTGGTTGTAGTTGACTGTGTGTCCAATTTTTAACTGGCCAAGCCTCCAGGACTGGTCAGCTTTGCTTTTATATTTTCGAGAAGCCATAAACTTTGTCTTCTTGACGTTAACAACAAGTTTGTTATTTTCATTTTAAAGGTGTAGCTGATCAAGAGCTCGCTGCATGGCAATTCTGGTGTGATCTAGAATGATCAAATCATCTGCATATAGCAGTACAGATAGTCTGTATGTGCCAGTCCTTGGAGATACAGATCTGGATTTGGAAATATGGCATGGCCAAAAAGATTCTGCTGCAACTGCCAATTTGTCAAATCATGCCCGTGAAGCCCTGAGTAATTACTGGGAACTCCTCATTTAGTAGTGTCTTGACCTTGTGTCAAACGGGCATCATGTTGATGTTGACAAATTGGCAGTTGCAGCAGAAAGAGGGAAGTGACAATTATTGACAATTCTGAATGAAAAGCACTCTGCTGGAAAGTAAATTATACATGGGATTGTGCCGCATAAGTAAAGCAATGCATTTGAGAAGGTAAAATCTTGGGACTCTGAACAAAACTGTTAACGTTGCAATAATGTAAGCACTTTGAATTCAAGTTTATTTTCTTTGACTATGATGCTTTTCAAATAAAGGAAAGTGAAGTGTGAGATCGAGTGTTCGCCAATCACATTGAAGAAGGCAGTGTTTGCTGAAATACGTCTGTGGGTGTAATCAAACTTACCCGTGAGTGCTCCCAAACTTTGCTGGTATATATATATATATATATATATATATATATATATATATATATATATATATATATATGTACAGTCATGATGCCATGATACAAAGAAGTGGAGTAAGGTCAAGAAAATCTATACCTCCCTGTCAATATTTTTGTACTTGATATTATGGCTACAATAAGGTATAAGGATATTCCCTACTCAATATTCAGGAACACCATTAAAGCCATATTTTAACCTGGACAACCGGATCCAATCAGAGTCTTGCTACATGGTGAACTTGTACAGGTTAATAAGTGTAGGCATATTTATTTCACAATAATTATAGAATCTGGGCATGTTTCAGAGAATATTGAAAGTGGTGAAGAGAGGTATGGCAACAGTGGCATTACTGTTTTTGTGAAGAAATGGACAAGGCCGTGCCCAGTTGTCTGTAATATCGGCCAACTGTGAGGTCAACAGAAAACAACTGTGTTTTTGTTCTAGCCGAAAATTATCACTTTATTAAATACATACCTTGTCTCCTAAAAACCCGGGGAATCCTCTCATTCCAGGTGGTCCAAACTGACCAGGAGAGCCCGTTTGGCCAGGTACTCCAGGAAGGCCAATATCACCCTTTTCACCTTCAACAGTATTAGGTATTCCAGGCAAACCAGGATATCCAGGCTGACCGGGGACTCCAGGCATTCCTTTGATGCCTGCAAGTACACATCAAAATGGAAGAGGTCAATGACAACGGAAGCCTGTTCTGACTGCTTGATGAACGTTTTGACATAGTACAGGAAACTGAACAAGATCCTGAATCCAACATATGCAAACAAACAATATATTTTATGGTTCTTTAAATTAAACATGTAATATTTATAAAAGAAGTACCGAAAGAGAGTAACTAATTTAAACTTTATATTATTGTTAAGTCACAAAAGGTGTTGGGTGGAATGCTCGCAAGTCTCAGCCATTGGCAAAGGCTCAGATTGCATTCCTGTCCCTCATGATTTGCCCATTCCTTCACTCCAGATAGGAACCAACCTCGTATAAATCCGCGTTGGTCTTTTTATTCTGGTACACATTGGCCTGGACGTACTATGGAAAACGCTATATTGTAAGTACCAGAAATAAATAAAAACAGGACTGGATCAACACATCTGGCAAGTGTAACACCTATGTCACAGCCAAAGATTGCTTGAAAATACCATGCTTAATTATGTCTGATTATTATTAAAATATATGTGTGTGTATTTGAAGCTATGTGTTGCTAGGGCATTTGGAAAATTGTCAGGATCAGCTTGAAAATTGTCAAGATAAAAAGTCGATGTGAGAAGGTTGAAATAATAGGAATTTCTTAGGACTGTTTGAACTCAATGATAGATTTCTTGGCATTTTAGTGGGCTCCAAAAAATTCGAGTGAGGCTGTCTGGATTAACAAGCAACCGATTTTAGAAAAAAAAAACTTTTTCGTGGAGGGTTGGGAAGAGCTTTGTCAGTGTTGGTTTGGAAATACAAATTCTATAAACATGTAAATGCTTCTAAAACGAATGTATTTATTTAGATCATCACATATGAAGGAGAAATGTGGGTACTCTAAACCACAAGAGTAAGTTTTTCATTGTTTTTATTGAAGCGGGGAGGGGGTCGATAGGAAACACAATTGCCTGAAACTTCAGTCTTCAGCAATCACGGACTTCAACTGCAGTTAGAACCGAGAATACTGAGAGTCCATTTTGAATGGAAAATAAGGAATTCTCCCCTAAACCTATACCTCTTGCTTGTCAGTCCAAGTTAAGGAGTAGGTTTAGAAATGTTTTGCACGAGTGCTCGAGAAGTGCATCACAGCTCAAAATGGAGCGCCTACTTACTATGCATTATAAAGGCTTGTGAGGGCAGCATAAAAATGCATTGTGGCACATAAGCGCCCACGCTCATGTGAGGTTTTGAAAATAGGGAGGGGGTTTTGGTACCAAGTAATGGTCAGGCTAGGAATTAAAGGGGTTGCTCAATTTAAAATATCCAGACCCCCCCTATATATAGATTAACAGAAAGTTGTAGTAGAAAGGATGAATCAGAAGAAGAATTTTGTGAACTGTTGAGAAGTATGATTTATTCTAAATTTGTACCGCTGCAGGATGCGGAGGAAGGTTTAAATGTATAGAAAGAGCACATGTATATACATGTATAGAAAATAAGTTGGAGATTTTAAACATACTTTGGAATTGTGATCAGTTGTCTTATTTCTTTCAAAATACTTTTGATTAAATAAGCATGGTTCTGCAAAAATAATGTCTAACACGTAAGACTTGACGGTGGCAGGCAATGCCAGGGCCTTTCTTGTACCAAGAAGTGTGATGATTGCTCAGAAACGGGTAATTTGACACTGAGAACCCATATCGGCAATGGATGTGGATCTATTGACAGAAACCCCGGGACCAAGAAGGCTTCATGGAATAAATGTTGTTTACAGCGAGATTGGGCAAGTTCGACAAAATAAAAGCGATTTCCTTCAGTTTTACAGTTATTGGATCATTTGAAGACATGATTATGAATACTCATGTTGGAATTTAAAATATAATTATTGGACACATAACGTTATTGTTAAGGCGTATCACTATATGGATTCTCATATGGTATGATCAGATTTGTTAAGGGTGTAATTATGGGGTGTTTGTCTTGACTAGCTTTGTGCAGGTTTGTGGCTTGTATTTCTAATAATTAGCATGTTTAATTGTATCTGCATACATGTTTAATCAATAACATTTTCATTCTAAAAAGTAAGCACCATTTTACAGACTGGGCTGCTGGCGCCGTGAACTTCATTTTGAAAAGGAGAAATGGTTCTAGTACTTACACCAGCTCTGAAACTTAAATCATGCATCGTGCTATTTAGGAAAGGAAGTTTCCTAAACTACTCTATCTGGAAATCAAAGATAAAAAAAAAAATTCCAGTCTCCAAGTGCATTTAAACAGGATGAAAATCTAGTTAGGTTATTAACACTTCTTAAAAACTTTAAGCCACAAATTAATGAGATCCTTACACAAACATTGGTGTTTGCTAGTTGCAGGGGCGGCTTCTTCGCAATGGCGAAGGAGCGTCGCCCCAATGGCTGAGCCAGCAACTAAAAATTAAAAAGTTATTTTAATATTGTTTTATTTTTCAGCTGCTGGCTCAGCCAGAATGTGCAGGGAGGTGCGGAGCTGGGCCCTGGGAGGAGGGAGGAGTGGAGCGCAGCCAAAAAGGTCTCAAACCAGTAGTAAATGTACTCCAGCTCAGACCTAACACCACACATAGCCAACCTCTAGTTTATCATAGAAAATAATGAAGGTAGGGAATTAAATTGACCTGCATAAGAAATAATGTTAAAATAAATTGATTTATGTAAACTTTCTAAAAATATACAGAATTGTATTTTTATGTAAAAAATAATCACTAATTATGTATACATATTTTATTTTTAAACTATCTTAATTGCCTTTTTTAAATTTAAAATAAATGTAAAGTCAATTGAAAATAAATAATTAAAATTAGTTTATGCGCAACCTTTAGTAACTCTCAATACATAATAAAAATAAAATACTCTGGGTGGATTTTTTTTAAATTAATCTTTTAAACAAATGTAATTTAAAATACACAAATAAAAAATATATAATTCAACATATATTCATACTGTTGCAGCATTTTTTTTAAACTCTACAATTTTTTTAAATAAATATATAAATGTAACTAACATTAACATTTAACATAAACATATTTTAATTATTGTTTTAAACTTGATTAAATATAAACATTTCCCAATACCGTATCATAGGAAGATTGCCACCCTGATTGCGGAGGTCTCCCTCAAGTATGCAGATCGCAAAATAAGATTGTAAAGTCACTACTAGTAGTAACTTCATGGTTGTATATTACTTTTTTCTTGACTGTACTCTCTGTTTCGGGAGTGAAACCTGTAAGTCTACACTTTTGAGGCGGTATACGCTTGTAAATAGTGACTAGCCAAAAATAGTAAAGTTATTCAAAGGTGTAAGAGTAAACTTACACATGTAGGTTTACTAATGTGTAATTTGTAACCCCTTAATGCTTATTATGAAGGTGCTGCTTTGGAGTATGGTAGATCAGTGGTTTCCAACCTGTGGTCCGGGGACCCCGGGGGTCCACAAAGCCTCCTCTGGGGGTCCGCAACTGCTTGGAAAATTAAATAATATTTACAGATTACGTCCCCAGCTTTCAGTAATGACTCAGTCAGGGGGTCCCCAGATTCCAATAATGATTGAGTGGGGGTCCCCGGGTTCCAGTAATGACAAAGTGGGGGTCCACAGAAGTCAAAAGGTTGGGAACCACTGTGGTAGATTCATCCATGATTAGGGCTCACAGTTTTATGGGATTAATTTTTGGACATTTCTGTCAGTATTTCCTATTATTTATTTTCTGCCAATTTTACCAGTATGTATCCATGTTGATATTGTGAAGAAAGGAAGCTGAAACTAGTATATGTCCATGTTTTTTAACCAATAAATGTGCACTCATGCTTGATTGCCTGACAGGTTCAATGATATGAATACTGTTGGAGTGTGACCTTCTATAATCAATATTAACGTGAGAAGCTTGCAAATTAATGTATGATGAAGCTGCATAGAAAATGTGTTAGAATAATACTAATGCACGCGTTTGAAATGTGCCTATGGGGTGTGGCCCCCAATGTATATGATGACTAATGAAACTGACTAATAATGAATTAATAATGTATTCATGTATGATTTTGTATTAGCATTAAGAGTTATGTATTAAGGTTTTGCTAAATTTCTCACTAGGCCTAAGTTAGCAAGGGTTCGGGCCTAGCTGCTTGTTCTCATATTAACCGTGTTTTCTAATGTGCAATGTGCTGTTTTCCTGAAGGACATGAACCTGTACTTTTCCAGAAGCTAGAGAGATGTGTGTGTAACTGTAGTAAATTCTTTCTCATGAGACCCGAGTTGTTCAAGGAGACATTCTTGCCCAATGCAACAGTATAATTCGCAACAGGTACAAGGTCACCTAAACCAAGGGAAGACAATGGAACTACTGACTGGAGTGACTAGTGTAACTTTACCTACCTGACATACTACCCGTTGAAGACGTCAATCACAGGAGCCAATAAACTGCATGAGAACTGTTTTAGGTGAAAATTCTAGTAAGGTGAGCAACGGATTATTGGACAAAGATAACGATGCACGAAATATAGCCCAATGGGAAATTAGAGACTTGTTCAACAATTTTAATTTAACGACTTGACACAAGGAGAAATCGGCCATTACTGGACATTCCACAGACCCGTTACCTTGCCATCTTTGCTCTTCTGAAAGACTTTGTCTTTTACTCTTAACCATCCCCGCCGTACCCCTTGCCTGACTTGCACTTCTCCTCCTTATGAAGGAAGAGCCCTTTGCTATACCTTGCTGAGCCTTACCTTGCTTATCCTGGCTGATGGTGAATCGACTGCTGTCCTGAGGACGAAGACTGACACTGTATGCCACCCCATTGTCTGTTTGCCTTTTCTTTCTAGGTACCAACTGCTCTTTTGACAGAGGCTATAGTTAGATGATTTCTAAATTCTTGTTACTAAATTGTTTTGCATGAAGCCCAACATGCGGATGCTATTTTGAGGTTAGTTAAGGAGTTCACCAAAATCGGGTGCAAATAGACAAATGTCTGAATCTTTGCTTTGTTGAATAATGTACTAATAATACTTTGCTAAAGTTTGATTCATGTTGACTTCGTGTTTTGTTCTAATGTTCATGATCTTTGCATTGATAAAGTCTTATTCCAGTTGCCATATTGTAGTTTTGTTGATGTGCTTATTGGTATTGAGACTAATGAATATGCTAGTAGGTTGTAACTAATAGGGAATAAATATCCAAAATCAACTAGATTTGTGTGGTCATTCAATGGCCGAAAGGTCATGGTGTGTTCCATTCTTATTAAATTTGAATGATTAGCGTCATTGATTAGATATTGCGGATATTGATTTGATTATTGATCTATCAGTTGGGATGTTAAATAGATATCTCATCCTGAGGAGTCTCCAATCAGGGTCAAAAGGTTAATTGGCCTAAAACGAGTCCCCTTGTAAGAAAAATTATCAAAGCTGGGATGTGTTATCAATACCCACAGATGATAAATCAATGAACTTATCTGAAAACATGCAAATTTGAGTACTGATCTTGGGCCTATCTACAGCTGTTTAACCCTTTGAACACCACGGACATAATGGTTACGTCTGGTGGCACAGTGCTGGGGTGCCACGGACGTAACCATTATGTCCTGGTACCGGCCCTCGGGGGAAGCTCTAGCACTCCCACTGAGGGCCTCCCACCCTCCTCCCCGGGGCAGGGATTGAAGATGAATCACTTCCCCTTCCACCCCAACCTACCCCCCAGTGACGTCTGATGATGCCAGCACACGTTCACTCGCTGGCCTCATCAGAGGTGAGCTTCCAGCGTGATTGGAAGAGAAATGCTTGCATTTCTCTTCTGATTAGGGAGAGGGCGGCCAGAGAGACATGAAAGGAAAGGAAAGGCCTTTCTTTTCCTTTCATGTCTTTCTGAGAATTTCTGCAGGGCTGCAGAAATGCCCACTAGAAATCAGGGAGGTTTTTTTAATTAGTAATGAAGGGGAGTGACCCCTTGGACAAGGGTCACTCCCCTGGGGGCAATTTTTTAATTAGGCCAATCTGTCCCCAAGGGGGGCAAAAACCATTAACTATAAGGGATTTGTTTTTGTGCCTATTTCACGCCAGGGGAGCTATCCCTTAGGCAAGTGTCGCTCCCCTCGGGGCAAATTTATTTTAGGCCATTTAAGCCATTTCTGCCACCCTTGGGGACAGATCGGTCTATTTTAATTAGGCATATTTGCCCCAAGGGGGCAAGAACCACTAGGCACCAGGGATTTTTATTTTTTACAGATGGGGAGCTAGCCCTCAGCCTGCGGGGCAAATTTATTTTAGGCCATTTCTGCCCCCCTTGGGAGCAGATCGGCCTATTTCCATTAGGCCGATCTGTCCCCAGGGGGGCCGAAACCTCTTAGGCACCAGGGATTGGTGTGTGTGTTTTGTTTGAGGGGGTAGCCCCTTGGCCTCCCCATGGGGGCACATTACTGTTGGCCATTTCAGCCCCCCTATTTTTGTAAGGCCCATCTGCCCCAAGTGGGACAGAAAGCCCACTAGACACCAGGGAAGAATGTTTTGTCCCAAAATAAATGGGGACAAAGTTGTTCTGCTCACCAGGTGGGCAGAAGGGGCAATTACCCTGATCCAATCCTTGCGGGGAGCAAAAAGCCTCATAGATGCCAGGGAATAAAAAAAAATAGTGGGGTGTTGGCTACCAACCAGTATAGGCATGGTTATGCCCCCACCCCAACTGAAGGGGGTAACAGTCTTTCATGTCCCCCCCATACACTAAAAGATCTGATCCCAATGGCAAGCAAGAGGACATTTGATTATTTTGGGGTTTGGTTTTACATTTGGGCCATGAGAGCTGGTCTAACTCTCAAAATCATCCCACTTGGAATGGTGAGGGCTGCACTTTTTGTACTTTGGGACGCTGCCATGTAGAAAAATCTACGAGACATAGACACATCTGAAAACTAAACATCTGGGTGAGTCCATGGTGATGTGCTTCACGTGCATCCAGCACCATTTTCTTACCCACGATGCCCTGCAAACCTCCAACTTTGCTTGAAATTACACATTTTCCCCACATGTTTATGATAGAACCTTCCATAATGTCTGGGTTTGGTAGGTTTCCCTAGATGGCTGCTGAGCCAAGGACCAAAAACGCAGGTGCCCCTCACAAAAACAGGTAGTTTCGCATTTGATCATTCTGATGTGTCCACGTAGTGTTTTGCAGCATTTCCTGTCCGGGGTACTAGGCTTACCCACACAAGTGAGGTACCATTTTTATCGGGAGACCTGGGGGAATGCTGGGTATAAGGACATTTGTGGCTCCCCTCAGATTCCAGAACTTTGCAGCACCGAAATGTGAGGAAAAGGTGTTTTTTTTTGGCCAAATTTTGAGGTTTGCTAAGGATGCTGGGTAACAGAACCTAGTGAGAGCGTCACAAGTTACCCCATCCTGGGTTCCCCATGGCATCTACTTTTAAAAAATGCACAGGTTTGCTAGGTTTCCATAGGTGTCGGCTGAGCTAGAGGACAAAATCCACAGCTTGGCACTGTAAGGAAATGTCTCCTTGGCATGGTTGCCCCCTGACTTTTTGCCTTTGCTGATGCTATGTTTACAATTGAAAGTGTGCTGAGGCCTGCTAACCAGGCCCCAGCACCAGTGTTCTTTCCCTAAACCTGTACTTTTGTATCCACAATTGGCAGACCCTGGCATCCAGATAAGTCCCTTGTAACTGGTACTTCTAGTACCAAGGGCCCTGATGCCAAGGAAGGTCTCTAAGGGCTGCAGCATGTCTTATGCCACCCTGGAGACCTCTCACTCAGCACAGACACACTGCTTGCCAGCTTGTGTGTGCGAGTGAGGACAAAACAAGTAAGTCGACATGGCACTCCCCTCAGGGTGCCATGCCAGCCTCTCACTGCCTATGCAGTATAGGTAAGACACCCCTCTAGCAGGCCTTACAGCCCTAAGGCAGGGTGCACTATACCATAGGTGAGGGTACCAGTGCATGAGCATGGTACCCCTACAGTGTCTAAACAAAACCTTAGACACTGTAAGTGCAGGGTAGCCATAAGAGTATATGGTCTGGGAGTCTGTCAAACACGAACTCCACAGCACCATAATGGCTACACTGAAAACTGGGAAGTTTGGTATCAAACTTCTCAGCACAATAAATGCACACTGATGCCAGTGTACATTTTATTGTAAAATACACCACAGAGGGCACCTTAGAGGTGCCCCCTGAAACTTAACCGACTGTCTGGGTAGGCTGACTAGTTCCAGCAGCCTGCCACACCAGAGACATGTTGCTGGCCCCATGGGGAGAGTGCCTTTGTCACTCTGAGGCCAGTAACAAAGCCTGCACTGGGTGGAGATGCTAACACCTCCCCCAGGCAGGAGCTGTGACACCTGGCGGTGAGCCTCAAAGGCTCACCCCTTTGTCACAGCCCAGCAGGGCACTCCAGCTTAGTGGAGTTGCCCGCCCCCTCCGGCCACGGCCTCCACTTTTGGCGGCAAGGCTGGAGGGAACAAAGAAAGCAACAAGGAGGAGTCACTGGCCAGTCAGGACAGCCCCTAAGGTGTCCTGAGCTGAAGTGACTCTAACTTTTAGAAATCCTCCATCTTGCAGATGGAGGATTCCCCCAATAGGGTTAGGATTGTGACCCCCTCCCCTTGGGAGGAGGCACAAAGAGGGTGTACCCACCCTCAGGGCTAGTAGCCATTGGCTACTAACCCCCCAGACCTAAACACGCCCTTAAATTTAGTATTTAAGGGCTACCCTGAACCCTAGAAAATTAGATTCCTGCAACTACAAGAAGAAGGACTGCCTAGCTGAAAACCCCTGCAGAGGAAGACCAGAAGACGACAACTGCCTTGGCTCCAGAAACTCACCGGCCTGTCTCCTGCCTTCCAAAGATCCTGCTCCAGCGACGCCTTCCAAAGGGACCAGCGACCTCGACATCCTCTGAGGACTGCCCCTGCTTCGAAAAGACAAGAAACTCCCGAGGACAGCGGACCTGCTCCAAGAAAGGCTGCAACTTTGTTTCCAGCAGCCTTGAAAGAACCCTGCAAGCTCCCCGCAAGAAGCGTGAGACTTGCAACACTGCACCCGGCGACCCCGACTCGGCTGGTGGAGATCCGACACCTCAGGAGGGACCCCAGGACTACTCTGATACTGTGAGTACCAAAACCTGTCCCCCCTGAGCCCCCACAGCGCCGCCTGCAGAGGGAATCCCGAGGCTTCCCCTGACCGCGACTCTTTGAATCCAAAGTCCCGACGCCTGGGAGAGACCCTGCACCCGCAGCCCCCAGGACCTGAAGGACCGGACTTTCACTGGAGAAGTGACCCCCAGGAGTCCCTCTCCCTTGCCCAAGTGGAGGTTTCCCCGAGGAATCCCCCCCTTGCCTGCCTGCAGCGCTGAAGAGATCCCGAGATCTCTCATAGACTAACATTGCGAACCCGACGCCTGTTTCTACACTGCACCCGGCCGCCCCCGCGCTGCTGAGGGTGAAATTTCTGTGTGGGCTTGTGTCCCCCCCGGTGCCCTACAAAACCCCCCTGGTCTGCCCTCCGAAGACGCGGGTACTTACCTGCAAGCAGACCGGAACCGGGGCACCCCCTTCTCTCCATTCTAGCCTATGTGTTTTGGGCACCACTTTGAACTCTGCACCTGACCGGCCCTGAGCTGCTGGTGTGGTGACTTTGGGGTTGCTCTGAACCCCCAACGGTGGGCTACCTTGGACCAAGAACTAAGCCCTGTAAGTGTCTTACTTACCTGGTTAACCTAACAAATACTTACCTCCCCTAGGAACTGTGAAAATTGCACTAAGTGTCCACTTTTAAAACAGCTATTTGTGAATAACTTGAAAAGTATACATGCAATTTTGATGATTTGAAGTTCCTGAAGTACTTACCTGCAATACCTTTCGAATGAGATATTACATGTAGAATTTGAACCTGTGGTTCTTAAAATAAACTAAGAAAAGATATTTTTCTATATAAAAACCTATTGGCTGGATTTGTCTCTGAGTGTGTGTACCTCATTTATTGTCTATGTGTATGTACAACAAATGCTTAACACTACTCCTTGGATAAGCCTACTGCTCGACCACACTACCACAAAATAGAGCATTAGTATTATCTCTTTTTACCACTATTTTACCTCTAAGGGGAACCCTTGGACTCTGTGCATGCTATTCCTTACTTTGAAATAGCACATACAGAGCCAACTTCCTACATTGGTGGATCAGCGGTGGGGTACAAGCCTTTGCATTTGCTGGACTACTCAGCCAATACCTGATCACACAACAAATTCCAAAATTGTCATTAGAAACTCATTTTTGCAATTTGAAATTTTTCTAAATTCTTAAAAGTCCTGCTAGGGCCTTGTGTGTTAAGTCCCTGTTTAGCATTGTCTTTTAGAGTTTAAAAAGTTTGTTAAAAGTTTGAAATTAGATTCTAGAAACAGTTTTAGATTCTTTAAAAAGTCTTCCAACTTTTAGCAAAATAATGTCTGATACAGAGATGAATGTGGTGGAACTCGACACCACACCTTACCTCCATCTTAAGATGAGGGAGCTAAGGTCTCTCTGTAATATCAAAAAAATAACCATTGGCTCCAGACCTACCAAAATTCAGCTCCAGGAGCTGTTGGCAGAGTTTGAAAAAGCCAACCCCTCTGATGATGACATCACAGAGGAAGAAATTAGTGACTTGGAGGCCAATGTCCCTCCTCCAGTCCTAAATAGGGAGAACAGGACCCCTCAAGTCCTGTCTCCAACTGTGTTAGTCAGAAATAGTGAGTCCCTCACAGGAGGGTCCCACATTTCTGAAATCACTGAGGATGCTCTCAGTGAAGATGACCTCCTGTTAGCCAGGATGGCCAAAAGATTGGCTTTAGAGAGACAGCTCCTAGCCATAGAAAGGGAAAGACAAGAGATGGGCCTAGGACCCATCAATGGTGGCAGCAATATAAATAGGGTCAGAGATTCTCCTGACATGTTAAAAATCCCCAAAGGGATTGTGACAAAATATGAAGATGGTGATGACATCACCAAATGGTTCACAGCTTTTGAGAGGGCTTGTGTAACCAGAAAAGTGAACAGATCTCACTGGGGTGCTCTCCTTTGGGAAATGTTCACTGGAAAGTGTAGGGATAGACTCCTCACACTCTCTGGAAAAGATGCAGAATCTTATGACCTCATGAAGGGTACCCTGATTGAGGGCTTTGGATTCTCCACTGAGGAGTACAGGATTAGGTTCAGGGGGGCTCAAAAATCCTCGAGCCAGACCTGGGTTGACTTTGTTGACTACTCAGTGAAAACACTAGATGGTTGGATTCAAGGCAGTGGTGTAAGTAATTATGATGGGCTGTACAATTTATTTGTGAAAGAACACCTATTGAGTAATTGTTTCAATGATAAACTGCATCAGCATCTGGTAGACCTAGGACCAATTTCTCCCCAAGAATTGGGAAAGAAGGCGGACCATTGGGTCAAGACAAGGGTGTCCAAGACTTCAACAGGGGGTGACCAAAAGAAAGGGGTCACAAAGACTCCCCAGGGGAAGGGTGATGAGACAACCAAAACTAAAAATAGTAAAGAGTCTTCTACAGGCCCCCAAAAACCTGCACAGGAGGGTGGGCCCAGAGCCTCTTCACAAAACAATGGGTACAAGGGTAAAAACTTTGATCCCAAAAAGGCCTGGTGTCATAGCTGTAAACAGCATGGACACCAAACTGGAGACAAGGCCTGTCCCAAGAAAGGTTCCACTCCAAACTCCCATCCAGGTAACACTGGTATGGCTAGTCTCCAAGTGGGATCAACAGTGTGCCCAGAGCAAATCAGGGTCCACACTGAAGCTACTCTAGTTTCTGAGGGTGGGGTGGATTTAGCCACACTAGCTGTCTGGCCGCCTAACATGCAAAAATACAGACAGCAACTCTTAATTAATGGGACTAGAATAGAGGGCCTGAGGGATACAGGTGCCAGTGTCACCATGGTGACAGAGAAACTGGTTTCCCCTGGCCAATACCTGACTGGAAAAACTTACACAGTCACCAACGCTGACAATCAGAGAAAAGTACATCCCATGGCAATGGTTACTTTAGAATGGGGAGGGGTCAATGGCCTGAAACAGGTGGTGGTCTCCTCAAATATCCCAGTGGACTGTCTGCTTGGAAATGACCTGGAGTCCTCAGCATGGGCTGAGGTAGAACTAAAAACCCATGCAGCAATGCTGGGTATCCCTGAACTGGTGTGTGTGAAAACAAGAGCACAATGCAAGGCACAGGGTGAACAAGTAGAGCTGGAGTCTGGAAGAATGGCCCAGCCTACCAAGAGAACAGGAAAGTCAGTTGGGAAACCAACTGCAACACAGCAAAAGAAAGGGAACCTCTCTTCTCAGGAAGAAGTTCTGCCCTCTGAGGGAACTGAGCCTTTGGAGCTTGAACCTTACCAGGTTGAGCTCTTGGGCCCAGGGGGACCCTCAAGGGAGGAGCTGTGTAAGGGACAAGAAACCTGTCCCTCTCTTGAAGGCCTTAGGCAGCAAGCTGCTGAAGAGTCCAAAGGCAAGAAAAATGGAACACATAGGGTCTATTGGGAAGATGGACTCCTGTACACTGAGGCCAGAGACCCAAAACCTGGTGCCACTAGGAGAGTGGTAGTGCCTCAGCTGTTCAGGAAGTTCATCCTAACATTGGCCCATGACATTCCCCTTGCTGGACATTTGGGACAAACCAAGACGTGGGAGAGGTTAGTCAACCACTTCTACTGGCCCAATATGTCCAACATGGTTAAGGAGTTTTGCCTCTCCTGCCCCACCTGTCAAGCCAGTGGTAAGACAGGTGGGCATCCAAAGGCCCCCCTCATTCCACTTCCAGTGGTGGGGGTTGCCTTTGAAAGAGTGGGTGTGGACATAGTTGGTCCACTAGAACCTCCCACAGCCTCAGGAAATATGTATATCCTGGTAGTAGTGGATCATGCTACCAGGTATCCTGAAGCTATTCCCCTTAGGTCGACTACTGCCCCTGCAGTAGCCAAGGCCCTCATTGGTATCTTTACCAGAGTGGGTTTCCCTAAGGAGGTGGTGTCTGACAGAGGTACCAACTTCATGTCAGCATACCTAAAGCACATGTGGAATGAGTGTGGAGTGACTTATAAATTCACTACACCATACCATCCACAAACTAATGGCTTGGTTGAGAGATTCAACAAGACATTAAAAGGCATGATCATGGGGCTCCCAGAAAAACTCAAAAGGAGATGGGATGTCCTCTTGCCATGTCTGCTTTTCGCTTACAGAGAGGTGCCACAGAAGGGAGTAGGATTCTCACCCTTTGAACTTCTGTTTGGTCATCCTGTAAGGGGACCACTTGCCCTTGTTAAAGAAGGCTGGGAGAGACCTCTCCATGAGCCTAAACAGGACATAGTGGACTATGTACTTGGCCTTCGCTCTAGAATGGCAGAGTACATGGAAAAGGCAACCAAAAACCTTGAGGCCAGCCAACAGCTCCAGAAGTTTTGGTATGACCAAAAGGCTGCACTGGTTGAGTTCCAACCAGGGCAGAAAGTCTGGGTTCTGGAGCCTGTGGCTGCCAGGGCACTCCAGGACAAATGGAGTGGCCCTTACCCAGTGCTAGAAAGGAAGAGTCAGGTCACCTACCTGGTGGACCTGGGCACAAGCAGGAGCCCCAAGAGGGTGATCCATGTGAACCGCCTTAAGCTCTTCCATGACAGGGCTGATGTGAATCTGTTGATGGTAACAGATGAGGATCAGGAGGCAGAGAGTGAACCTCTCCCTGATCTTCTGTCATCAGACCCAAAAGATGGCACAGTAGATGGAGTGATCTACTCAGACACCCTCTCTGGCCAACAGCAAGCTGATTGTAGGAGAGTCCTACAACAGTTTCCTGAACTCTTCTCCTTAACCCCTGGTCAGACACACCTGTGTACCCATGATGTGGACACAGGAGACAGCATGCCTGTCAAAAACAAAATCTTTAGACAGTCTGACCATGTTAAGGAAAGCATCAAGGTGGAAGTCCACAAGATGCTGGAATTGGGAGTAATTGAGCGCTCTGACAGCCCCTGGGCTAGCCCAGTGGTCTTAGTCCCCAAACCTCACACCAAAGATGGAAAGAAAGAGATGAGGTTTTGTGTGGACTACAGAGGGCTCAATTCTGTCACCAAGACAGATGCTCATCCAATTCCAAGAGCTGATGAGCTCATAGATAAATTAGGTGCTGCCAAATTCTTAAGTACCTTTGACTTGACAGCAGGGTACTGGCAAATAAAAATGGCACCTGGAGCAAAAGAGAAAACAGCATTCTCCACACCTGATGGGCATTATCAGTTTACTGTTATGCCCTTTGGTTTAAAGAATGCCCCTGCCACCTTCCAAAGGTTGGTGAATCAAGTCCTTGCTGGCTTGGAGTCCTTTAGCACAGCTTATCTTGATGATATTGCTGTCTTTAGCTCCACCTGGCAGGATCACCTGGTCCACCTGAAGAAGGTTTTGAAGGCTCTGCAATCTGCAGGCCTCTCTATCAAGGCATCCAAATGCCAGATAGGGCAGGGAACTGTGGTTTACTTGGGCCACCTTGTAGGTGGAGGCCAAGTTCAGCCACTCCAACCCAAGATCCAGACTATTCTGGACTGGGTAGCTCCAAAAAACCCAGACTCAAGTCAGGGCATTCCTTGGCTTGACTGGGTATTACAGGAGGTTTGTGAAGGGATATGGATCCATTGTGACAGCCCTCACTGAACTCACCTCCAAGAAAATGCCCAAGAAAGTGAACTGGACTGTGGAATGCCAACAGGCCTTTGACACCCTGAAACAGGCAATGTGCTCAGCACCAGTTCTAAAAGCTCCAGATTATTCTAAGCAGTTCATTGTGCAGACTGATGCCTCTGAACATGGGATAGGGGCAGTTTTGTCCCAAACAAATGATGATGGCCTTGACCAGCCTGTTGCTTTCATTAGCAGGAGGTTACTCCCCAGGGAGCAGCGTTGGAGTGCCATTGAGAGGGAGGCCTTTGCTGTGGTTTGGTCCCTGAAGAAGCTGAGACCATACCTCTTTGGGACTCACTTCCTAGTTCAAACTGACCACAGACCTCTCAAATGGCTGATGCAAATGAAAGGTGAAAGTCCTAAACTGTTGAGGTGGTCCATCTCCCTACAGGGAATGGACTTTATAGTGGAACACAGACCTGGGACTGCCCATGCCAATGCAGATGGCCTTTCCAGGTTCTTCCACTTAGAAAATGAAGACTCTCTTGGGAAAGGTTAGTCTCATCCTCTTTCGTTTGGGGGGGGGTTGTGTAAGGAAATGCCTCCTTGGCATGGTTGCCCCCTGACTTTTTGCCTTTGCTGATGCTATGTTTACAATTGAAAGTGTGCTGAGGCCTGCTAACCAGGCCCCAGCACCAGTGTTCTTTCCCTAAACCTGTACTTTTGTATCCACAATTGGCAGACCCTGGCATCCAGATAAGTCCCTTGTAACTGGTACTTCTAGTACCAAGGGCCCTGATGCCAAGGAAGGTCTCTAAGGGCTGCAGCATGTCTTATGCCACCCTGGAGACCTCTCACTCAGCACAGACACACTGCTTGCCAGCTTGTGTGTGCGAGTGAGGACAAAACGAGTAAGTCGACATGGCACTCCCCTCAGGGTGCCATGCCAGCCTCTCACTGCCTATGCAGTATAGGTAAGACACCCCTCTAGCAGGCCTTACAGCCCTAAGGCAGGGTGCACTATACCATAGGTGAGGGTACCAGTGCATGAGCATGGTACCCCTACAGTGTCTAAACAAAACCTTAGACATTGTAAGTGCAGGGTAGCCATAAGAGTATATGGTCTGGGAGTCTGTCAAACACGAACTCCACAGCACCATAATGGCTACACTGAAAACTGGGAAGTTTGGTATCAAACTTCTCAGCACAATAAATGCACACTGATGCCAGTGTACATTTTATTGTAAAATACACCACAGAGGGCACCTTAGAGGTGCCCCCTGAAACTTAACCGACTGTCTGGGTAGGCTGACTAGTTCCAGCAGCCTGCCACACCAGAGACATGTTGCTGGCCCCATGGGGAGAGTGCCTTTGTCACTCTGAGGCCAGTAACAAAGCCTGCACTGGGTGGAGATGCTAACACCTCCCCCAGGCAGGAGCTGTGACACCTGGCGGTGAGCCTCAAAGGCTCACCCCTTTGTCACAGCCCAGCAGGGCACTCCAGCTTAGTGGAGTTGCCCGCCCCCTCCGGCCACGGCCTCCACTTTTGGCGGCAAGGCTGGAGGGAACAAAGAAAGCAACAAGGAGGAGTCACTGGCCAGTCAGGACAGCCCCTAAGGTGTCCTGAGCTGAAGTGACTCTAACTTTTAGAAATCCTCCATCTTGCAGATGGAGGATTCCCCCAATAGGGTTAGGATTGTGACCCCCTCCCCTTGGGAGGAGGCACAAAGAGGGTGTACCCACCCTCAGGGCTAGTAGCCATTGGCTACTAACCCCCCAGACCTAAACACGCCCTTAAATTTAGTATTTAAGGGCTACCCTGAACCCTAGAAAATTAGATTCCTGCAACTACAAGAAGAAGGACTGCCTAGCTGAAAACCCCTGCAGAGGAAGACCAGAAGACGACAACTGCCTTGGCTCCAGAAACTCACCGGCCTGTCTCCTGCCTTCCAAAGATCCTGCTCCAGCGACGCCTTCCAAAGGGACCAGCGACCTCGACATCCTCTGAGGACTGCCCCTGCTTCGAAAAGACAAGAAACTCCCGAGGACAGCGGACCTGCTCCAAGAAAGGCTACAACTTTGTTTCCAGCAGCCTTGAAAGAACCCTGCAAGCTCCCCGCAAGAAGCGTGAGACTTGCAACACTGCACCCGGCGACCCCGACTCGGCTGGTGGAGATCCGACACCTCAGGAGGGACCCCAGGACTACTCTGATACTGTGAGTACCAAAACCTGTCCCCCCTGAGCCCCCACAGCGCCGCCTGCAGAGGGAATCCCGAGGCTTCCCCTGACCGCGACTCTTTGAATCCAAAGTCCCGACGCCTGGGAGAGACCCTGCACCCGCAGCCCCCAGGACCTGAAGGACCGGACTTTCACTGGAGAAGTGACCCCCAGGAGTCCCTCTCCCTTGCCCAAGTGGAGGTTTCCCCGAGGAATCCCCCCCTTGCCTGCCTGCAGCGCTGAAGAGATCCCGAGATCTCTCATAGACTAACATTGCGAACCCGACGCCTGTTTCTACACTGCACCCGGCCGCCCCCGCGCTGCTGAGGGTGAAATTTCTGTGTGGGCTTGTGTCCCCCCCGGTGCCCTACAAAACCCCCCTGGTCTGCCCTCCGAAGACGCGGGTACTTACCTGCAAGCAGACCGGAACCGGGGCACCCCCTTCTCTCCATTCTAGCCTATGTGTTTTGGGCACCACTTTGAACTCTGCACCTGACCGGCCCTGAGCTGCTGGTGTGGTGACTTTGGGGTTGCTCTGAACCCCCAACGGTGGGCTACCTTGGACCAAGAACTAAGCCCTGTAAGTGTCTTTCTTACCTGGTTAACCTAACAAATACTTACCTCCCCTAGGAACTGTGAAAATTGCACTGTGTCCACTTTTAAAACAGCTATTTGTGAATAACTTGAAAAGTATACATGCAATTTTGATGATTTGAAGTTCCTGAAGTACTTACCTGCAATACCTTTCGAATGAGATATTACATGTAGAATTTGAACCTGTGGTTCTTAAAATAAACTAAGAAAAGATATTTTTCTATATAAAAACCTATTGGCTGGATTTGTCTCTGAGTGTGTGTACCTCATTTATTGTCTATGTGTATGTACAACAAATGCTTAACACTACTCCTTGGATAAGCCTACTGCTCGACCACACTACCACAAAATAGAGCATTAGTATTATCTCTTTTTACCACTATTTTACCTCTAAGGGGAACCCTTGGACTCTGTGCATGCTATTCCTTACTTTGAAATAGCACATACAGAGCCAACTTCCTACAGGCACTTACCCAAAAAACACATCAGATTTCAATGTAAAAATGTGATGTGTCTGTGTTGCGTTTCCTGTCGCGTGCTTTAGGCCTACCCACCACCCCCCAATAAGGTACCATTTTTATCGGGAAACTTGTCTTTCTCTACATGTTTTCCTTCCAAATGTAAGAAAGTGTGTAAAAAAGATATCTGTTTAAGAAATGGAATTCAGAGTTGTGCAAATAACCACTGCTTCTCAACACCTTATCTCGTGCCCATTTTGGAAATGTGATGGTTTCTTGATACCTACTTTTCACTCTTTATATCTCACCAAAAGAATTGCTGTATATCTGGTATACAATGAAAACGCATTGCACGGTGCAGCTCCTTTATTGGCTCTGGGTACCTAGGGTTGTTGATGAACCTACAAGCCCTATATATCCTTACAACCAGAAGGGTCCAGCAGATGTAACGGTATATTGCTTTAAAAAATATGCCCTAGCTGGAAAAAGTTATAGAAGAAAACGTGGGCAGAAATGGCTCTTTTTTCACCTCAATTTCAATATTTTTTTATTTTAGCTGTTACTTTCTGTATGAAAACCTTGAAGGATCCACACAAATGACCTCTTGCTGAATTAAGAGGTTTGTCTACTTTTCAGAAAAGTTCATCTGTCTGGGATCGAACATTGGTTTCACACCCATTTCTGTCACTAACTGGAAGGAGGCTGAAAACACCAAAAAAAATAGTTAAAATGGTGTATGTCCTAGTAAAATGCCAAAACTGTGTTGACAAATGTGGTTTTCTGATTCAAGTCTGCCTGTTCCTGAAAGCTGGGAAGATGGTGATTGTAGCACAGCAAACCCTTTGTTGGTACCATTTTCAGTGAAAAAATCACATGCTTTCTTCTGCAGCACTTTTTTCCCATTATTTTGTTTAAAAAACGAAATTTTAGCTGTATTTTGACTACTTTTTTGGTCTGCTCCAGGGGAACCCACAAACTCAGGGTATCTCTAGAATCCCTGGGATGTTGGAAAAAAAGGACGCAAATTTAGTGTCGGTAGCTTATGTCTACAAAAAGTCATGAGGACTACGGCGTGAACTACACCCAAATAGCCAAAAAAGGCTTGGCACAGGAGGAGGAAAAGGCCTGGCAGCGAAGGGGTTAAAAAGCCTCTTTACAAAAATTTCTTACTTCTTATACTCCCCTTCCTATCATTCCCCATAGCCTTTGGCTTGGCAGTCATAACTAACACCATTTACTCAAAAACCAACCCAATTTTCGTATTTATCCACATTTAAAAACTAAATACAGACAGGAAAATAAAGAGATTTCTCTATGTTTTTATCTGTAAGAATGAATTAAAATGGGAAATGGGAAATGGGGAGCCTTATTTATGATTTGGCAGGAAAACCAGTTTACTTTACATATCATTTTTCATAAAGATGTGTAAGTGTGAGGTGGACCAGTAGCTGGTATTCTTAAAATAGTACAATGTTTGCCTGATATCTCTTCATGTGATTGGTGCCCTCTATAGTTTATCAACATCAGGCTTATGTTTGAGTGTGCATTGTTGATGTGTGATACATAGTTGCCCAATGATATAATAGCACAGTTAATCTATTGGTTGTCAGATGGGTGCATTGATTTACTCCTAGATCTTTTAAAGTAGTACTGTCTGTACTCAAACGATGATTCATTGGGTTAATTTGCAGTGAACAAAGGCATTATGCCTAGACTTGAAGACAGCATTGACATCCATGAAGTGTTCACTACTGTGGTTTGTGTAAGTGATGAGTATGAATGCTTCTGGAAGGAGAACAGCAGGAAAGACCGCCCAGCAATATATTAAGTACTGGGCAATTGATCTGGATGAGTCAGGCCTTAGTTGCCACCGTGTGTTGGAAATTGTGGAAAACCTGCAAAAATGACAGATTTTCATATGATATGTTTAAGGTTATTGTTGGAATCACAATTGTTCCAAGTTGAGGGGAAGGAGGGCAACGATTGCAAAAGTGGTAACCCCACAAAGACACATGTAACTTAGTTGGTATTAACAAACATTCCCAGTTGATTTCCCACTACTTGTAGACACCACAAGCTACTTTAAATGTTCTGAATAATTGTGTCTCCATAACTGTGTATACATTTTTATTGCATTGAATGTTATTTTTTCTGTATACACTGTGTGTATGTTTTTATAGACCAAATCAAAAATAAATAGACAAATCTTCATGAAATGAGTTGAGAAATATTGGAAAACAGTGTTTGAAAGTCTGCTTCTTTCTCATAATCCATATGTTAAACTACATAAAATGCAGAACCAGTTTGTTCGGCTGGGTGAGATGTTTTTGTCTCCAAAAGTGAAGCAGGTATGTGTCCTCTGATAGGGGAGGAGAGAATGGTACAGGTTAGGTGGTTTGTAGACAATTGGAGAAGGATGCTATATTTGTTGATCATTTCCGTATAACATAGTAAGTTAAACTCTGCAGTGTGACAATGGATAAATGCACCTCCTGCAGACATCTGTGCGTACCTTCTGGTCAAATATTTGAATTTGGAAAGGAGCATCTCAACTCTTTATTCTGCAGATTTCATTCAACTTTCTATTTCTCCCATGCACTTAAAGGCACTGGGAAAACGAAGCTTTGAATTGAGAATTATTCATTAGCTGTTGCCCAAATTGACCATGATAAAAAAACATATGCAGTGCTTCCAATTCACCATTTCTTATGTATTCATACCTGGTAGTCCAATGCTTCCTGTTTCACCTGGGTTTCCACGATCTCCTTTCACACCTTTTGCCATACGTTGCATACTGGGTGGCATTTTGTCTCCTGGAGGGCCTATGTCACCGCGATCACCTGAAAAACATCAAAAACAATTGAAGGCTTGGCCATTGAAGCAATCGTCTTGTACTTTTATGGATTGACATTAGAAACTCTGGCCATTCAGTGACATATAGGCACCACCAGAGTCGAACTGGCTTATAGGGCAACTTAGTAGTGCTAGAAGGGCTTGTCTGACAGGTCAGTGTGTGATTCGGTTTTATGGCTGTTTGTGGGCCTCTTTTATGGTCTGATGGGCCGGTTTTATTGTTGATATTCTCAATATTACCACAAACATCGCATGCGGTAAGCAAAAATGGAGTCTCACATATATTGCAGAATAGCTATTCAGCATGTCTTCATAAGTTTGAAACTACCCTAAGTTGCACATAGGGCCACTTTTTATCCTTATGATTTGCTAACAGGGGTAATTTTTATATTTACACCGAGGCCTAGTTTCTGCCCTATTTTGACTCTGTGCACCACTTTCAAATCTGTCTGTATGGCACAAGGGGTGAGTATCAATTTGCCGGGGTATGCAGATCACTAGTTAGATAGCTCCTTCAAAGCACAAAGTACTCCCATAGTAATTTAGGGCTGATTTTCTGCATGCCAACAACACCCCTCCTTCTCTACCCACCAAGCCATAAGCCAACTCAGCACTGACAATATAAAACACTGATGGATCACTCACAAGGCTAAAGATAACTGACAAATGTAAGTATGGTGGTTCTGAAAATAGTCTGCAGCCACATCACTCCTCGCGTGATCATGGTATTGCAGTCTACTCATGGTGCCCACTAAGCAAGCAAAAATTGCCCTGTCAACCAGGACTGGGTCTGAAAGGAAAATGAGTAGGACCACAATCTAGGGAGTAAATAATATTACAGGAATCTTTCACTAACAACATTTACTCAAATCTGTGGTCCTGCTGCTTTTCCTCTTGCAAGGTTCTGTTCTCCTGCATCCACTGTTCACAATCCTTACCCCTTCTTGACGGCATCACTTCCAACGTTGTGATAAAGGTGATTCCAGCTGGACTTAATTCCTTCTCTAATATGGAACTGAGCCCGAGGTAAATAACAGGCAAGTTATGGTATTTTTTGTAAATAAGATTTTTGCATCTCTGTTTTTTTCCTTGGTTGCATCCTGCACTGCAGGAATATATTCTATCTAGAGTTTTTAGGTTAGAATGATGAGGACTAGTTTCCAACAGTAAGTCCTTGAATCTGGCTGTGGTGTTTCCACAATTAATTCTAATTCCTTCTCTTGGACTCTTTGGTGATTATTCTGGATTTTTACATATGAGAACATTTCGAAAAACATATCAGAAAAATGTACTCAGAAATCCACAGGGTAACATTGGAGTTAAACAAGAAACAAAATAAGCAAACAGGCACACGCTCAGATTGATTGTTAGCAGGTTTGTTTTTAATGTTATTTGGGCTGAACGATCCTCAGCCCATCTAGACACAAAGGGAGCCCAGATGGGGTAGCACAGAGTTCTCTTGGTCTTAAATGCATGATTTCTTATGGCAGAGCAATTAAGCAGTGAACCAAAGCAGGAAGAAACTCATTGTACTGAGGCAAACCCTGAAGTGAAGGACCATGTCTTGAGTTTCCTTTTAGAACAGACTATAAAATCTATAATTCTTTTAACAAATATGGTTGGACTGTATAATTGATCACAATCACAACAGAAACAATGTCTTTGTTGAGAGATCCCCAAAACCTTCATAGAAAGCTTTGGAACTGCTTTCTAAGTTTGTTCACTTGGGACAATAAGCAGGTGTTACTCAAAATATCTTCCTGCTAGCAATATGACTGTGGCTTCTGAAGGTTAATTAAGGTAAGATTATAATCCTTTATGACTTAGGGAAGCCATGTTGGCACACCGAGGCCCATATTTAAGAAAAGCTGATGCGCCACTTTTTCTGCACCCCCCTTACCAGCACCTAACACCACCAGGGTTAAGCTGTATTTCTGATATAGTGCACCACAGCGGTAGTTAGTACAATAGCATCAAAATGTTTAACGTTATTTTAGCGCTTTGCTACACCAGCTTCAAAATGTTTGACGGCAGTGTAGCAAAGTGCAAGGAGGCCCATAGGTTTGTATGGGTGCGTCATTTTAACACCTGCTCTGAGCAGGCGCTAAAAATGATGCCAAAAATGGTACAGAAAATCTTATAAATTTCACTGTTCCATTTTTGTAGGCCTCCTAGCGCCTGAACACCCCTCTTGCACACATTATGCCTAGTGCAGGCATAATTTGGCGCAAGGGTTGATAAAGTGGTGCACTGCATGCATTCTGCCACTTTGTAAATATGGAGCAGCAGAAAACCACTCTAACGCCACCTTAGCATAAAAAAATGACGCTATGGAGGTCCGAAGGTGGTGCTAGGGGCTCTTAAATATGCCCCCATGTGTGCTACATCCTCTTGGGAGCTGTCCAAGAAAGAACATTCCACATGGGCATATAGACAGCTGAAACTGTAGATCTTCATGCTAACTGACCCTTCTCAAATATCACTGTGCAGGGAAATCTTCCAAGATTGACTGTAGGAATTGTCTTTAATACTAATATGGTTTTAACACTTTCTGCCTGCCCCAAGTTCTAGAATATTTATGCAATGAACTTTTTCTAGTGTTTGACAATGACCTCTTGTCTCCAATTCTTGAAGGTGGACGCCCCTACCTACTAGAGATGCATCCATGGCAAAAGCAACATTTTGCTGATTGTGGCTGATTATCCAGGCTTTGTGCAAGGTTGAATCTTACCATCCACCAATCTAAGCATCCTTGTTGTTGTTTGTCACGTGATGGTGGTTGTCAAATATTTTGGACACTTAAGATACTTAAAGCCACTGAGCTTACAACTCCTCCTGTATAGCATGCAACAAGGTATTAACAGGATACATGAGGACATCATTCCCAGTAGAGATCTGAAAAGTCAGAGGAAATACTGGGACTGTAGCTGCCACCAGCCTCTTTCCACCACAGTTAACGGCCAACACAAGTTACTGCCAATTTAATTACCATACCTACATGTTGATTACCAGTTTTCAAAAACCTCCAGTTGAAATATCTTGAGCTTAATTCATTACTGGACCCAACTCAATTTGGTGTTCGTTTGCCACACAATATGGAAACTGTCCTTTTCTCGATAGTGGACATCTTCTCGTCTTCACCAATTGGGTGTTTGCAAAAAATTTCTTTATTGGCAATGCTCCTTCTTGTCCTTCATATCCCAAGCTGGGCCCCTGCCACAGTTTAATTCTATTAAAGTTACAGTTATGTGTGGGGCGCTACAAATGTAATCACTTAGCACCATGCTTTTCAACTATTACAATTCACTACTTTACACTCTGATCCGTACCTTTAGTTACAGCAAAATGTTGTATGCCGCCGTCATCCAAGTAATTACATTGATCCATGACAATATCGCTTAGATGAAGGAAAAATTCAATTTGTGCATGTCCCAAATTGCTAACTGGATGAAAACAACTGCCTTAAATAAAAAATGGCTAAACAGAGGTCCTATTTGGCAACAAACCATCCATTTGGTCCTCCACCTGGTGGCTCACCACAACCCGCAGCCTGACTTTCCTGTTATATCTGATAAGAATCTCAGAGTTTTGATAAACAACAATCTCTTCTTTTCTTCTGACCTTAGGCTAGTGACAGCGTATGGTTCTCTATGATGAAAATGCTTACAAAAATTCTTCCTGATGCTTTGTGGAAGATCATAATTCAAGCCTTGATAACATCACATCTTGACTGTGGATATTCACTCTTCCTGGGAATCTCAAGAGCCTTAATCCAAAGAATTGAAATAGTTCAGAATTCTGCGGCTGATTAATTCTCAAACTTCCACCTCAATCATCCTCTGCTAGACTTAACTATCTTCATTTGCTTCTAATGGAAAAGTTTATTGCTTTTATACCCCCCTGCATCATTCACTGTATCATCAATAACACTAGCCCTGTCTCTCTGAGACAGAGGGGGTCATTACAACCCTGGTGGATGGCGGATAACCGGGGGTAAGACTGCCAACAGGCTGGCGGTCTTACCCAGGTGAATTATGACCATGGCGGTTATCGCCATGGTCATCCGCCGGTTCTCCGTCCCGCCTGCCAGGGCGGAAACGACCGCCAGGCTGGAGACCTGGGTCTCCAGCCCCGCGGCCGTCAGTATACCGCCGGCGGTATTTGGACCCAGCTTACTGCCGTGGATTTCCTGCGGTTTAAACCGCCATGAAATCCATGGCGGTAAGCACTATCAGTGCCAGGGAATCCCTTCCCTGGCACTGATAGGGGTCTCCCCCACCCCCACCCCCACCCGACTCCCTCCCCTACACCCCCCACCACTCCTGCCACCCCCCAAAGGTGGCAGGGCCCCCCTCCCCATCCCCGACCCCCAACATAACATTACTCACACACACCTGACACGCATGCAGGCACCACCAACACACACACGCACACACCCCGACATACATGCCTACATCCACACACACCATCATACACGCACACCCACATTCAAACATACACGCATACATCCATACAGACATACCCACAGACATACACGCACTCATTCCCATACACACAACCCCCCCGCAAGCATACACGCACTCACACACCCCCCTACATACACACACGCACACCCCTATGCACGCACACAACACACAACACCTCCCCACCCCCCTCCCCTAACGGACGATCGACTTACCTGGTCCGTTGATCCTCCGGGAGGGGACGGGAGCCATGGGGGCAGCTCTGCCGATACCGCCACGCCAACAGAACACCGCCACAGCGAATCACAGGATGTGATTAGCTGAGCGGTGTTCTGTTGGCTTGGCGGTGGAGGTGGAGCAACCTCCACTTCCCCGCCGCCCGCAAGTATGGCTGTTGGCGGCTCTCCGTCGGAATAACGATGGAGCGCAGCCAACAGTCATAATACGGCGAGCGGCAAACTGCCTGCACAGGTGGTCTTACGCACAGCGGTCCCTCAGCGGTCTTGCAAAAAGACCGCTGAGGTCGTAATGACCCCCAGAATCTTCATCTTTATTGTCCAGCTTGGATTTAACACTCATCTTCAACCAGTGAGGGGTCCCTTATATCTCTTGCAATTGCATCAGCAGCCACAGTTTATCTTATCTGGCTCCCAAGCTGTGGAACGCTTGCCCTGCACACCTCCGAATCATCTGAGATCACTCCCAATTTAGGAAAAAAGCTACAAACCTGTTTTTTCTGTACCTCATAACTCTTCTGTACTGAGCCTCACTGCCTAAAGCAATAGTACCCCCTTCAATAGGTATCAGTATGCTTTAGCAATCCTTATTCAACCAATTAATGAATGACTAAGCATTTGTAAAGCATCGTCTGAAGGCATTCTTAATTGCCAGAAAGGAAATACTTTGTGCCCTTTCTATACTGTTGTGCTTTGCATGACAGGATATGAAAGTACATATTCTACATGATTTTGTACCTTGGGGGTGTAATGAAACAAACATAAACAGGCTACAGTAATTTAAGAACTATGTTGATCCTGTGGTAATATGAGACAGACTACAGTTCACGTTCACTACCCTGTTTTTATGTTCATGAATAGACCATGGCTAGCAATGTTTGGACTATGCTCGGCGATGGAAGGCCTTAGTTTGGGTGTAAATTGATCCATTCATTTAAGCAGGCTTTATTTCAAACTAATGCATTTGTTAAGGACGAGAGTGTGTGTGTAAGTATGGTGTCATAATTATGAGCAACATAAAAAATATATATTTGTAAACAGTCGTACCTTTCAGACCTTGAAAACCAGAACTACCCTTCACGCCTTCGAAGCCTTCACTGCCAATGGTGCCCTTAGATCCTTTCCATCCAGGTCTACCTTTTGGGCCACTCATGCCCTGGAATCCACTCACACCAGGTGATCCTTTAACACCTAGATCAAGAAAAAAGAGAGTAAAAGAAGGAAATGTGATGTGCCTTTGATTTTCTTTACTGTGGGAAAATGATAGTAGGGTCTGTGAGTTTGTCACAAAGACCTTAAATCACTTCTATTGTATTGTTTTAGCATCTGTATAGTGCTTTCCTACCCCCCATACGAGGTCCAATTGCAACACTTTTGCTTTAAACTTAATCAAATACTATTTGTATTTTATTTCTGATTTTTCTCACAAAATTAGCCAATTAAGCCTGGCAGTTCTCCTTCATCCCCCGTGATAGGAACAATATCTGTTTAGATAGGAGAGGCATAAAGAATGTGGCAGTGTATTAAGGTCAGGCACGTGTGGGGTGATGCATATCTTCTTACGTTTTAGTGTGCAGAGACTTCAACTGTTGAGATCAAATTTTCTGGACTGACATTCATCTAATAATTTTGGCCTTCATGTACAAAACCATTTTCTAGTTGGAAAGACTCAGGCCTAGATTTACAAAATTCTGGCGCATCAGTATTGATGTGCTAGATATCTTGCGCCCCCCACCGCTACCTAACGACACCATGGGTGCACCATATTAACAATACAGTGCACCATGGCGCACATTAGGCCAATAGCATCAACATTGTTTAAGCTATTGTGGCGCTTTGCTCCACTAGCCTAAAAAATGTTGACGCTACTGGGACAAAATGCAAGGAGGCTCAGTGATTACAATGCGTATGTCCTTTTAACGCCTGCTTTGAGCAGGTGTTAAAAATGACACAATGAAATCTTGTAGATTTCATTGCTCCCTTTTTGCGGGCTTCCTAATGTTGGAACGCCCCCCTTGCATACAATATGCCTGGCGCAGGCATAATGTGGAGCAAGGGGTCGCAAAGTGACACAATGCATGCAGTTTGGAAATACATACCTAAAGCCTAATTGAGAGTTTTGTGGACAGAAAAGCCAGCCTGCCAAACTGACTGCAGGGTGGCCGCTGCCTTCGTGGTGGCCACCCCACTGCAGTTATTAAGAATTTCCCGCTAGGTGGGGAGGCGGAAACTGAGGTCTCCGCCCACCAGCCTAACGGGAAACAGGCTACAGCATTGTCACCAGCTCATAATCGAGCCAGCGGCAATGATGTAGTCCAGAGGGTGCACCAGCAAGGCAGACAGTGGACATTGCGAGGGTGCTGGACAAGGAAACCCCTGCACTGCCCATGCCAAGTGCATGGGCAGTGCAGGGCCTCTCCAGTGGCCCCATGCACCTGTTTTCCGCCAGCCTTGCCAGGCTGGAAGAGAACAAGGTCATAATCTGCCACGCAGTGCTGCCTTGGCAGATTATGATCTCCGCCACTGCCAGGCGCCGGGATCATGGATCCTGGTGGTGCTGGCGTTTCCCTGGTGGTCTGACTGCCAGAGTTTTAATGTGGCGGTCAGACCGCCATAACAGCGGCACTCCTGACCGCCACTGTGAGTGTGGCGGTTTGAAGACCGCCAAACTCATAATGAGGCCCCAAATCTGTATTTAGAAAGGGCATGCTAAAGGAGTACTTTCCAGATACTGATTCCTTATGGTATGTATTAAAGTTTTGCGATTCAAATCCAGTCGCAAAACTTTAATATTTTAGCAACTCCTCAAAGGAGGAGGTAAGCCATTCGCAAATGGGAAGGAGTTCCCAACGAAACCCTTTCCCTTTGTGAATGTTAACAAAAACGTTTTTTAGGAGCAGGGAGTGGTCTATGTAATTTTTCAACTATTTTATTTTTAAAACATCAAGTTTTCCCTTAAGGAAAGTGGACAGCATTAAAAAAAATGCTTTCTTTAAAAGCAATCACAGACATTGTGGTCTGCTGACTCCAGGAGGCCGCCATACCTGTAATTGTAGCCAATGGTAGCGGGCAACAATTTCCGACCTACCTCAGGTATATTAATGAGGTTGGCCAAACTGCAACCCACTATGGTTCAGTGTTTTGTGAACTGACCTATTAATGCATGAATCAGTTTGCAAAATACCAATGGATTCGATAGAAGTCAGTGCGCCAATTCCGACCACTTCTAAAAAATACATTTTAGTAAAGTCCATTTAAGAAATCATTACTTGCAAATAATTGTTTGTTTATCACAATTTACAACTTCTAACTGAAATTAAATGTTTGTACATGAGAGCCACAGTTCTCAATTGCTTTAATGTGGGGTTCAAAGCGTTCACCTCATTACCTCAGTTTTGCAGTGAATGTGAACAGTCCATCCATAACATTACTGAAGAAAACCCTTCTGGTGTGGGCATATTTTGGATCAATGATAACAATGCAAACAGAATAATATCAGCATTTACAGAGCTGCAGTGCAATACAATGCTCTTTAAAACTTAATTGAGAAAGAGATAGTTCCACCTCAACCTACCCAATCTCTAACACTAACGTCTGGAATGGTGGGGAAGGAAATCCTCTGAAAGCACAGCTTGCTGACATCACACTGACTGAAAGTGGAAGCAGTTGGTGCAATTACTGCTGACTGGTTTCACTCTAATCAGGGCTTGGGTGTCTCAGGTCCCGAGCATCAAGCCAAGAGGGAGAGAACACTGGCCCTTTCCTGAGGTACCTGCTTGGGGATCACCACTGACTGCAATCCCTAAAGGGAAACCATCTAATAGACACTAGGGAGGAAAGCGAGCAAATCCCCTAGGCATGGGCATTTCCTCCCCCTCTAAAAAACACTATTTCCATCCCAATTTTAGTGGGGCAGAAAGTGCACTATGCTGAAGGGAATATATATCCAAAAAAATAAGTGGAGGCGACCTGCCATGGCATTGGTCATGGCCATATCCCATAACCGGCCCAACAGTTTTTCTGCACCTCAAAGGGCAGATAGCCCTCTACACACATGGAAAAAATGGTAAAGTAACAAAAGAAGGAGTGAGGAGGCAAGCCCAGACATCAGTCCATGCCTCCACCTTGTAACAAGCCCAACAGTCTTTCTGCCTCCTTCCCCATGAAGCACGTTAATGGGGGTTAACCACAACTGAAAAATGGTACAAAAAAGAAGTGGGAGACCCCTAACATCGGGTCTGTCACTACACTATATAGGCCCAACAGCCCTGTGTGTGGCAGATTGGGTTGTTTACCCAAGTTTAGAGTAGAAGGTCTGCCTTTTTTGTGAGGGAGAGAAAATAATAAAACAAAATAATAACCCCTACTCCCTGTGAGAAAACTGCCAGGGTGTGGGGGGTCGTTAGTTTTGTGTTTTTCAAAAATAAAAGACAACTTTGGTAGTTTGTTTTTTTAATGCTAAAAACTTGGTGCATGGCTCTCAAAACCATTGGTGGCCATCCACCAAACCTTTTGTACCTTGAAGGGAACTGCCTTAATGACAGTTCCTTTCAACTTATAGATAAGACCACTGGACAGGGCGTCATCTCTAAATACTACATACTACGTTTTTTCAGGGTGACAGAAGTTAAGTCCTCCATCACCCAAAGGGATATTAGTCAATTCTCCAGAGTCTGAACTCTTACTTCAAAGCACTCTCCCATTAGCAATAGGAAGGACTGTAACAGAATATTATGAATGTGTTAGATCACATTGTGTCACTTTCTGGGTTTACTCAAGACTGAGGCTTCTCATCACGAGTAATACTCCCTGTAACTTTGCTCCCAGAGTTACCAATTTTGAGGTAATGGTAACTTGAAAGGTTGAATGAGAGTTACTGGTAGATTGCAAGCTGGAGCTTGAAAGTCCACTACAAATGAGAAATTACCAGAGAAATAGGTAATTCTGATTCCATTTCTCCTGGTATTTCCTCACTCTTAACCAGAGTTGTTGGTTGAAATGAAAGAGCCACTCATAATGGGGTCCTGAGAATTGGTAATTGATATTGCAGTCTGAGTAGGAATACAGGGATGTGTATGTATTGTTTTTCACAATTGCATAATTTGATATTATCAAATAAAACACTATTGAAGAAGACCTTACCTTTCAGGCCAGGTAGGCCATGCATTCCTTCCAGGCCTGGCAAGCCGGGCTCTCCAGGTCTGCCTCTTCTGCCAACAAAACCCTCATCCCCTAAGTCTCCTGAGAATCCTTTTAGTCCTCGAGGTCCAGGGGGTCCTTGATTACCCTGTTCACCGCTTTGACCCTTTGGACCTGAAAAAATATTACAAAAGAAGAAACATATAGCAAACCTGTTCAAAATTTTTTTTAGTAATCACTACTCTGTTTATGGATAAAATATTTATGTATGTGGGCCACAGTGCAAAGGAGAATTTGACATTCTAAAAATCAGCCTGTATTACTATGCCATGAATATGTACTATATGATGGCATGTAGTATGAGCAACTGAATAAGTAAAAGAAAGGATGCAGTATGTAGGTAGGGGCCGATAGATGTTTGAACCAGATTTGGCTGGATTCAACAGTAAAAGCATGCAAATCACCCAATCAAAATGGGGGTTAAGGCAACATTCTCAAGGAGCACGACAAACACAAGAATAGGGAGAAAAGTCATCCATTTAAGAGCAGGGAACAGAGATAGACCAGAAAGCCATCCAATCAAGAGCAAACTGCTGACCCAAAGCCCCATCTATGCAGTACTATATGCTTTGTAGTCTGTGATAGGCAGCTGAAGCTGTCTGTAGCAAGACTGCAATAAGCATGATCTTCACACTGGATGTTTTCGGAAGAGCACTGGGAACGTTTGAACATTTGTTCTGTTCTGGGTTCACCACAGTTCACGTGGTAGACTTGAAATGAAAAAGGTGCTCAGACTAGCCTTCCAGTGTAATGTCTACCCAAAAGCTATTCCCGGTGGCTGAGCTGGCAGCTCTGTTATCGGAGAAAACCTCCATGCCTCCAGCCTCTAATTTGGGCAGTGGGTGCACGAGGAGTTGCTTTGCAGTATGAGTATTTTTCAACATTTCCTGTTAGTGCTCTTCTCTCAATTAGACCCTTTATTTTATAAGTGCTGTCGCATGATCGGATTGTTATCTTAACTTTTGATGAGCATATTGGCTTTAGAATTAATATACCAATATAATACTATATCACTCCTTTCGATCAGCTGAGAACTTTGTGCACAAGGGTTACTATTGTGATGAGAACTCATGTACATTTCTATGTTGAGAATCAAACATCTAGAGCAGTGTTTCTTAACCTTTGTTCGAGGGATCCACAGGGGTCCGTAAGGCCTACTAAGGGGGGTCCATGACTGTCTTACCAAATTAAATAATATTACATTAAAATGAACAACGCATATGACTATAAAAAACTAAATTGAAAATTTTAAAACCTTTTCTATATTTGAATAGTGAATTAAACAAAATATTCCAAATTTTGAGCATTTGTTTGGTGTTTACTTCTTTTGGTATTTTTGCAATTTGTTTGGAGTTTCAAATCACAGAAATTGCTTAGGCTGGGGGTCCCCGGCCTCCAATAATGACTCAGTAAAGTCCCTGGATTCCAGTAATGATTTAGTGCGGGTCCACACAAGTCAAAATGTTAAGAACCACTGACTTAGTGGAGCTGAATTATTATTGGGCTATTATAGTTCCTAGAAGCAGGGATTAAGGCAGATCACTGAGCATTATAATGTGCCAGCCATACAACCTTAAAAGCTATTAGATTGAGGCAGGCACTACAATCTTTCTGGGAAGTGTTAAGTAGGGTCCTTGTACAGGTGTAAGCCACAAATTAAACAAAATGCTAAGACAGCCAAAAGATCTAAGCTACCATTCCACATACCACGTGTCACACTGATAAGCATCCAGTTTACAGTAAAGGAGCTAGTTGTAATTCAGAGGTCCAAAAAGCATTAAGCGTGATGCTGATTGATACGATCACAAGACTCTATGGTTAAACACAAATATGAAAGTGCTATCTTATGAGTGAAGGAGGAGATCCACACCAAACCAGCAATTTACACTCAAATAAATTTACATGCAGAAGCCAAAATTTGTGTATAGTTCTTCATTGCAGTGAGGTGCAATTGCACGGCCAGTTTGTTCGTGTTTTGTGAATTGTATTGAAATAATATACCTTGTGTTTGTATCTCCTTTATTCTGTTATTAAGAAATGTACATGAATTTGGTTTTGTCTTTGAAAATACAATATGTTTTTAGACCACTGAAAAACCCTCCATTTTAAATGCATTTTTCGATTGTCGCTACCACTTTGAACTGGCCATTAATTAAATACATTGTGCTTTTTGGAACATTTTTGAATTTATATGAATATTGAAAGTTTAGAAACAGATGTTGTCTTAATTTAGGAGCAATATTTACAAATTACAAAATGTATTGCAACCCTATACATCTGTTATGAGCAAAATAGTGCACTAACGATTTAACTCATTTTTACCTGTCAGAAAAAGTACAGCTAATGGAAACTGTAAACAATAATATTGACCCAACTGCTTGTAAGACACATCTTTGTAAAAGTGAGTGTAACATTTCTTGTAATCTTTTTTTATGGCTGAAAAATAAAGATTTTCTCACCAACAAACCCCGGCAGGCCAATTGCTCCTCCGGGGCCTGGCTTCCCGGTGAGTCCTGGAAATCCATATAGTCCTGCCGGTCCCGGTAAACCTATCGGACCCGAGTCACCCAAGGGCCCTTCTTCGCCTTTATTCCCTCGCCCTCCTGGAATGCCATCGTATCCTAAACAACACAAAAAGTAGCCACATTTTTAGATAGTTACCTCAAAGCCACGTAACTTGTTGTGTAGGTGCACCAAGGCTATTTTAATACCAGCTCTCCCTGTAGAGAAAGTAGGCTGTTGGAAACAAAACAGAGGACAGTGGGGGACATGGTAATACAAATAATTCAGTAGTATCGTTTACGAAAAGAAGGAAATGATAAAGAAAACATGATTAAAAAGACAGACATCTTGTGGCTAATTCAGACTCAAGGTCACATTGGGCTTCATCTCCTACTAACCTAAAATGAAAGTATACATTGATCAATACGAAATATTCTTAATTTCAAGGAAGTGGCAAAATATTTAGGAATGTGGTTGGACATCTATACAAATAAAGGATTTAAATGTATCTTTCAACTGCCCTATACCTATCCACTCACAAAGTGGACTGTCCTCAAGAGTAGGTATTGAAGACTTGTGCATTCCTATCACAGTGAGGAGTGAGAAACTACAATACTTCGATGCCTTCAGCCTCCCAAGTGGAATAAACTACTACCAAATTAGATGGGTATTGTTAGAAATGGGGTCTTTGGTTGGCAGTCAGGTTACCCCCTGTCCAAGCAAGGACCCTCACTCTAGTCAGGGTAAGTCACACACAATCCAAATTATCCTGTGCCCACCCTCTGGTAGCTTGGCACTGAGCAGTCAGGCTTAACTTAGAAGGCAATGTGTAAAGTATTTGTACAATAAATCATACAATAACACAATATAGCACCACAAAATTACACCACACAGTGTTTAGAAAAATATATAATATTTATCTGGGTATTTGCAGGTCAAAACGATAAAAGATGCAATATGAATTTGTAGAGATATCACTGAAAAGTGATATGAAGTGTCTTAAGTCTTTAAAAAAAGTAAACAAAGTCTCTTTCAAGCGCAAAGTACCTGGTTTGGAGTGGAAAATCTCCGCAGAGGGCTGCAGAGGAGGAGATGCGTGGAAAAATGGTGTGTGCCTCGGTTTCGCCCCTTCACACACGGACTTGTGTCATTATTTTCCACGCGGGGAAGGCGTGTGTCGTTTTCCGGGAAAAATGGTGTGTGGGTCGGTTTCGCCCCTTCACACACTGACTTGCGTCGTTATTTTTCACGCGGGGAAGATTTGCGTCCTTTTCCGGTGCACGGACCGGTCTCCTCTGTGGGTTGCGTGATTCCCAGATGTCCCGGGGTCTGTGCGTGGATTCCTGTGCTTGTTGTCCGGCTGCGCATCGTTCCGGTGGGCTGTGCGTGGAATTTTCTCCCTCAAGGCAGGCGTCGCGTCGATTCCTCACTGGAAGTCGGGCGGCGTTGTCCAGGCGGGCCGTGCGGCGAAGTTCCGGTCGCACCACAGGCGTTGCGTTGATCTTTTCCTTGTGGGGTCGAGCGGCATCTTCCCGGATCGGCGTGCGGTGAATTTGTCACCGCGGAGCAAGCTGTGCGTAGAATTTTTTTCGGCGCACAAGGAGTCCAGTTGAAAGAAAGAAGTCTTTTTGGTCCTGAGACTTCAGGGAACAGGAGGCAAGCTCTAGCCAAGCCCTTGGAAAGCACTCCTGCAGCAAGACAAGAGTTCAGCAGGGCAGCAGGCCAATAGCAAGGCAGCAGTCCTTTGTAGAAAGCAGCCAGGTGAGTCCTTTGAGGAGCCAAGCAGTTCTTCTTGGCAGGATGCAGGTTCTGGTTCAGGTTTCTTCTCCAGCAAGTGTCTGAGGTGGTAGGGCAGAGGCCCTGTTTTATACCCAAATGTGCCTTTGAAGTGGAGGAGACTTCAAAGAGTGGCTTAGAAGTGCACCAGGTCCCCTTTCAGTTCAATCCTGTCTGCCAGGGTCCCAGTAGGGGGTGTGGCAGTCCTTTGTGTCAGAGCAGGCCCTCCACCCTCCCAGCCCAGGAAGACCCATTCAAAATGCAGATGTATGCAAGTGAGGCTGAGTACCCTGTGTTTGGGGTGTGTCTGAGTGAATGCACAAGGAGCTGTCAACTAGACCCAGCCAGATGTGGATTGTAAGGCACAGAAAGATTGAAGTGCAAAGAAATGCTCACTTTCTAAAAGTCGCATTTCTAGAATAATAATATTAAATCCAACTTCACCAGTCAGCAGGATTTTGTATTACCATTCTGGCCATACTAAATATGACCTTCCTACTCCTCTCAGATCAGCAGCTACCACTTCAACAATGTATGAGGGTAGCCCCAATGTTAGCCTATGAAGGGAGCAGGCCTCACAGTAGTGTAAAAACAAATTTAGCGGTTTTACACTACCAGACATATAAACTACACAGGTACATGTCCTGCCTTTTACCCACACAGCACCCTGCTCTAGGGGTTACCTAGGGCACACATTAGGAGTGACTTATATGTAGAAAAAGGGGAGTTTTTAGGCTTGGCAAGTACTTTTAAATGCCAAGTCGAAGTGGCAGTGAAACTGCACACACAGGCCTTGCAAAGGCAGGCCTGAGACAAGGTAAAGGGGCTACTTAAGTGGGTGGCACAACCCGTGCTGCAGGCCCACTAGTAGCATTTAATCTACAGGCCCTACGCACATATAGTGCACTCTACTAGGGTCTTACAAGTAAATCAAATAGCCAATCATGGATAAACCAATCAACAGTACAATTTACACAGAGAGCATATGCACTTTAGCACTGGTTAGCAGTGGTAAAGTGGCCAGAGTTCAAAAGCCAACAGCAACAGGTCAGAAAAAATAGGAGGAAGGAGGCAAAACGTTTGGGGATGACCCTGTAAAAAGGCCAGGTCCTACATGACCCCCCACCAGCCTAAAGCCAGGGGAGAACTATCACTATCCTGATGTACTTCCCTGTTTGAGGCGATAGAACAAGGACCCAGGCCCACAACAGCAGGGGCATATTCCAGTTCTTCGCCTTCCTGACTCCAATTGGATCCCTCTGTCTATACTCTCATGGTCCACTAGGCCAACCCATGGGGAACCTTTCTCCTTACCTGCGGATACCATCTGTGCAGCACCTAACCTTACTCTGCTCACAGATGTATCCCAGGGGCCGGATAGTACAACCAGGACCAACACAGTGGAGTTGCCCACTCTACCCCCGGGTGTGACTCTTGTCCCCTCCCCAGGGGTAACTCTGTCCACCTGGACAGCAAGCCACAGTGACCCCTGACAGCTGTCAGGGAAGAGAGCCAGGCCCAGGCCTCTCAAAGCTCCCTAACCACTGTGACTGTGAAGAGTGGGGGGCGGTAGCCCCAGGTACTGGGCACCCTTTGACCACTCTCCCTTCCACCAGGTCAGGGATGACAGCCTGAACCTGGTTCTCCCCTCTGGGGCTCTGTACCCTCCCTCCTGGAGCGGCACCCCCAGAGTCCAACATGGTCAGGGTGCTTATAGAAGCAGCCCTGCATCATTCTTTCACCAGTGCAGGGTTGTTAACCTGCCACTGGTCCTCCAACCTGGGGTCTGTACCTTCAGGTTGGACTATGGCCCGGGGTGAGGCTTCCCTCCCCCTGCCCTCCCTTCTGGGGTCCAGCACCCTCCAACTAGGAGTGGCCTCCTCATAAGACAACATGGTAGGGGCACTGTTATCAGTAGCCCCTTCCTCCAGGTCAGGGGGGACACCCTGAACCTGGTCTTCCAGCCCAGGGTCTGTACCCTCAGACTGGATCACTGCCTGGCAAACCAGGACTTTCTGGGGGGCACACCTACCCCCCACCAGGTCAGAGTTTAACCCCTGAACCTGGTCATCCAACCCAGAGTCACCACCCTGAGGTTGAACAATTGCCTGGCACACCAGGATTTCTTGGGGGGCACACTGACCCCCCACCAGGCCAGAGTGTAACCCCTGAACCTGGTCATCCAACCCAGAGTCACCACCCTGAGGTTGAACAATTGCCTGGCACGCCAGGACTTCCTGGGGGGCACACTCACCCCCCACAAGGGACACACGTCCCCAAGGGCCACACAAGAGTCTGGTTGGTGCAGGTCTCCTGACCTCTGCCCATCTGGCAGAGTCTGGATCTCCTCCAAACCAGAAACGGTTTCAACTGGGTCATTCCTGGGGGGCTCTGCTTTCAGAGCTGACCCCTGACTCTCCAGGACCTCCACTGGGGTCCGCAACCCCCTCTCAACCCTCTGTCTGGACTTCTGAACCCCCTCACTAGGAGTGGTACTGCCAGACACCAGAACTGGTGGTATGCTGGCTATAGTCACCCCCCCCAAATTCTTCTGACACTGCAGGGTCTCCCTCAACCGGTGGCCCTATGGTACAGGGTAGGCTTCCCTCCTGGCGTTCCCTCATGGAACCCTCTAGGACCTGGGACCTACCTGGGACACTACAATCCTCTCCCACCTCACTTGGTTGGGAAACACCTAGACCACTCCCTTCAGGAGCACCCCCAATTGCCTCTTCAGACTTTCTGGTACTCACCCAAAAGTCTACCTCCATTGTAAGCTCCTTGGGGTCAGGAAACTCACATTCCACTTGGTGGTGGCGTAGCTCTGGAAAATAAGGACCAGACATATGCTCTCTAGCAATTACATCACTCTGCCCCTCACATGTTTTAACCAAAGTACCCTTCACCCAACCATCCAGTGACTCAGCCTTGAAAAAGCACTCTACATCACCCTCCTGAGACTGGTGAGACAGTATCTGACACTCCCTGACACTCAACCCATACTCTTCTGGGATGTCTCCACACTCTGTATCCAGGACGTCCACCAAGGGGGAACCCTTTTCCCTGTCACTCTCTTCTAGAGCCAGTAAAGTGTCCCTCCCCCCAGTAGGAATATGACTCCCTGTGCCAGTTCCCCAATCCTCCTCAGGGACCCTGTGCATAACGGTAACTACCTCATACTCCTGAACCACCTGGTGTTTGTCAACTCCCTTCTTCAAGTCAGGCACCACATCTCTGGGCCTGTGGACTTCTTCAGCAGCACTGGATGCAAGATTTTTGCTGCCACCATCTGAACTGGACTCAGCCCTTCCGGCTTCCAGTTTCAGCTCCTCACAGCTCAGCTCCTGAGCTGCAATCCTTTCTTTTTCCCAGGCTAAGGCTCTTGCTGCTTTAGCCCTCTCAATAAACTCATCTAGATCCTCCCTCCACCGCTCTGCAGCTAGGAGCCATTCATCTCTCACTGGTTCTCTTTCCTCATCTGAGTAGTACTCCTCCTCATCTGAGCAGTCCTCCTCCTCATAATCATTCTCAGGGCTATGATTCTTTTGGTTATTTGCTGCCTGTTCCTCTGCCCATTGGGCTTCTCCCCAGGCTACATAGATATCTAGCAGTTCCATCTTAGTGGATCTCCTTGACATAGGAAGTCCCCATTTTCTGCAAAGCCCCCTTAGCTCAGCCTTGGTGAGGGATTCAACAGGCACAATGTTTGACACATCGTAGTCTTCTGTGAGGCAGGTACCCACTCCCAATCTGGCAAGGTATCACAGGCAAAACCAAAAATCAAAGTCCAAAATCTCAATAATATATCCAGGAGGACATCAGAGAACAAAAAGCAAAAAAGATGAAAAAATCAAGTTGACCTTCAACTGTGGGTAGGTAGTGAAATACTTAGCTACTGTATGTCTGCACAATTACAAGTCCTATCCTCACCAGTGATCACCAATGTTAGAAATAAGGTCTTTGGTTGGCAGTCAGGTTACCCTCTGTCCAAGCAAGGACGCTCACTCTAGTCAGGGTAAGTCACACACAATCCAAATTATCCTGTGCCCACCCTCTGGTAGCTTGGCACTGAGCAGTCAGGCTTAACTTAGAAGGCAATGTGTAAAGTATTTGTACAATAAATCATACAATAACACAATATAGCACCACAAAAGTACACCACACAGTGTTTAGAAAAATATATAATATTTAGCTGGGTATTTGCAGGTCAAAACGATAAAAGATGCAATATGAATTTGTAGAGATATCACTGAAAAGTGATATGAAGTGTCTTAATTCTTTAAAAAGTAAACAAAGTCTCTTTCAAGCACAAAGTACCTGGTTTGGAGTGGAAAATCTCTGCAGAGGGCCGCAGAGGAGGGTATGCGTGGAAAAATGGTGTGTGCGTTGGTTTCGCCCCTTCACACATGGACTTGCGTCGTTACTTTCCACGCGGGGAAGGTGTGTGTCATTTTCCAGGAAAAATGGTGTGTGCGTCGGTTTCGCCCCTTCACACACGGACTTGCGTCATTATTTTTCACGCGGGGAAGACGTGCATCCTTTTCTGGTGCGCGGACCGGTCTCCTCTGTGGGTTGCGGAATTCCCAGATGTCCCGGGGTCTGTGCGTGGATTCCTGGGCTTGTTGTCCAGCTGCGTGTCATTCCGGTGGGCTGTGCGTGGAATTTTCTCCCTCACGGCAGGCGTTGCATCGATTTCCTCTCTGGAAGTCGGGTGGCGTTGTCCAGACGGGCCGTGCGTCGAAGTTCCGGTCGCACCGCCAGTGTCGCGTCGATCTTTTCCTTGCAGGGTCGAGCAGCGTCTTTCCGGATCGGCGTGCGGTGAATTTTTCACTGCAGAGCACGCTGTGCGTCGAATTTTTCGGCGCACAAGGAGTCCAGTTGAAAGAAAGAAGTCTTTTTGGTCCTGAGACTTCAGGGAACAGGAGGCAAGCTCTAGCCAAGTCCTTGGAGAGCACATCTGCAGCAAGACAAGAGTTCAGCAAGGCAGCAGGCCAACAGCAAGGCAGCAGTCCTTTGTAGAAAGCAGCCAGGTGAGTCCTTTGAGCAGCCAAGCAATTCTTCTTGGCAGGATGCAGGTTCTGGTTCAGGTTTGTTCTCCAGCAAGTGTCTGAGGTGGTAGGGCAGAGGCCCTGTTTTATACCCAAATGTGCCTTTGAAGTGGGGGAGACTTCAAAGAGTGGCTTAGAAGTGCACCAGGTCCCCTTTCAGTTCAATCCTGTCTGCCAGGGTCCCAGTAGGGGGTGTGGCAGTCCTTTGTGTCAGAGCAGGCCCTCCACCCTCCCAGCCCAGGAAGACCCATTCAAAATGCAGATGTATGCAAGTGAGGCTGAGTACCCTGTGTTTGGGGTGTGTCTGAGTGAATGCACAAGGAGCTGTCAACTCAACCCAGCCAGACGTGGATTGTAAGGCACAGAAAGATTTAAGTGCAAAGAAATGCTCACTTTCTAAAAGTGGCATTTCTAGAATAGTAATATTAAATCCAACTTCACCAGTCGGCAGGATTTTGTTTTACCATTCTGGCCATAATAAATATGACCTTCTTACTCCTCTCAGATCAGCAGCTACCACTTCAACAATGTATGAGGGCAGCCCCAATGTTAGCCTATGAAGGGAGCAGGCCTCACAGTAGTGTAAAAACGAATTTAGGAGTTTTACACTACCAGGACATATAAACTACACAGGTACATGTCCTGCCTTTTACCCACACAGTACCCTGCTCTAGGGGTTACCTAGGGCACACACTAGGGGTGACTTATATGTAGAAAAAGGGGAGTTTTTAGGCTTGGCAAGTACTTTTAAATGCCAAGTCGAAGTGGCAGTGAAACTGCACACACAGGCCTTGCAATGGCAGGCCTGAGACAAGGTAAAGGGGCTACTTAAGTGGGTGGCACAACCCGTGCTGCAGGCCCACTATTAGCATTTAATCTACAGGCCCTAGGCACATATAGTGCACTCTACTAGGGTCTTACAAGTAAATCAAATAGCCAATCATGGATAAACCAATCAACAGTAAAATTTACACAGAGAGCATATGCACTTTAGCACTGGTTAGCAGTGGTAAAGTGCCCAGAGTTCAAAAGCCAACAACAACAGGTCAGAAAAAATAGGAGGAAGGAGGCAAAAAGTTTGGGTAAAAAGGCCAGGTCCAACAGGTATCCTATCCTGTCTCAATGCAAAAGATTGTAGAAAAAATCTATTTGATATTTTATTAGGATCCTTACCCACAGGTGCTACCAGTGGCATGCTTTATCATTGGATCCTTACCCACTACACGTTGTGTAAAGGAAAGGGCTCAAAGCAATTTGTAAGCGAAGCACTTTCTAAACAGGGATTATGTTAGGTCTCACAGTCTATCACCTTTGGTGTTCAGGGAAGAGAGGGGATAGGATAACCCTCCAGTTTTTGTAGTAGACTTGTGCATTACCACATGTACCATTTTTCACCATTTGAAAATAATTTACTAGGGAGAGAAATGGAATCCATTAATCTCCAGAGAATAGGGATAACCGTATTTTTAACACCCACTGTTCACACTTGAGGCCTAATTAAAAATAAAGGTGCTATTTATTGCACCTGGTAAATAGCTATTCCCTGATGTTCAGTATTTATCACGAGTTTCAAATAGCACGTATTGCGAGTTATTTGGGAATAACATGCGGATTTTGGTGTTTAACCCACAAAAAAACGCATGGTAGGGTAAATACCGTACACATTTCCCCTGTTAAATTTCAGCAGGTTTTGACCTGCCAAAATATAAAGAAGCCCGAGGTTTTAACACATCCTATAAAAATCAGATGTGTTAAATACCTTTTAGCACCAAACCGTGCATAAACAGTGTTTTATAGACAGGGTGTCCTAATCAGGCCCTTACTCAGAAGAGTAGCTTCAGGGGGGTATTTGGGGTGTTACACCACACCCCCTGATAAATGTATTTTCTAGTACATAGTTGGGAACAGGTGCTTTCAGTTGGGTAGGTATGGTAGGTAGGTGTCTGCCAGATTTCACCTGCAATTTTTACATGCACTCACATACACACTTTCTCTCCTCTCTGCTTTGAAGTTAAAACCATGTTAGTTATTTTACAAAATATTGTGCTTTAAGTACCCTTAACAATCTGCACTACTTTCCCTTTCCACTGCCCCATAAGCTCCTTTATGCCCTGCTTCTCATGTATGCATTTTCCATGATTTGTCTGAGTGATTGTTCAGGAAATCTGAAGCTCTCACCCCAACTTTCACTGACCAAGCTACGCCCCTGCCTTTACTCTAGCCTTTTTCACACTGAATTGTGCAAAATGTGCATGAAAGGCAACTGTGTAAGGCTGGGAACACCTACAAAGTTCTCCCTTGGAGGGTTTTCACCTATTCCCAATAGCAACCCCCCTGGCATCCAGTGACTTTATTTCTTATTTCCCAGCTACTACACCAGCATTAATCGTCTTAGGTCTTAGTTATAAGAAAATTATTCTCAAAATGTCTACACCACATTTCATTCATAGTTACTGTTTTCTTATTCATCAGTTGCCAGGGACACAGAGAATATTGGTTATGCAGCTTTCTGTCACATGATTAAGGAGTCAGCCTCTACGGAGCTCAAACAAAGTCTGTGTCTGATTTAGACTCCACTCTCAGCTACTCAGCTTCATCCTAATTGGTTACTAAGCAGGAACTAGTGCAATAAATACAATCTGCCTGAGTGCAGACCTTCTCTGCACACCCCAGAGATGCTCCCACTAAATATCAGTTCTGTTTGCTCTTTAATGATGACTTTGGCTCATATATTTGCAAGGATGCATCGTCGGATGCAAAGTGTGCTACAGCTCCCAGACAGCCTTCCCCTTTAGAAGGTTATTCACATACAAAGCTGATTGTCACTTGTAGTCAAACCTCACAAATCTCCTATAATTGGAAACCTCTATCTTAGAATGTCATGTTGTATGAGACTAGAATTTTGTGGCTTACAGTATGGCCTGTGTACTTGAGGAAGGACACTGTGACTGTTAAGTTCAGTAGAGGTCACTCAGAGTTGAGTCAGGGCCTATCTGGATTCTGTCATCCTGGAACGTATATCTGCACCACTGGCCCTGCCTGCATCCCCAGAGAACTCACTTTAGTTCCCTGGGTTGTTTATTTCTCTCACTCTGTTTAGCACTAGACTCTTTATGCACATAGACCAAAGGTATGAAGCAAAAAAAGCAGCTGAAACTCTGAGTAGAGCTCGCAGACCATTCTGTGAAAGTGGAAGAACCAGGAAATGTGCTCTGCTAATGGAGAATGGCAAAGGACCTATTGTGATGTGTGAACCAGTTATAGGGCCTCATTATGAACATGGTGGTCGAGACTGCCATGCCGGCAGCAGTGGAAAATACCGCCACTGGCATGGCGTTCTCGACCGCCACATAATGATCACATGGGGGACCGCCACGGGCAGCCCTCCACCACCGCCAGGCAGGCCACCACCAGGCAGCCTGACAATTGCAGAATTCTTCATGTGACAGGGCAGCGCTGCCCTCTGGATAAAGAACCCATTTCCGCCAGCCATTAACTGGCGGTTTCACCCACCAGGAAAGGCTGGCGGAAGGGGTGCTCTGGGGCCCCCTCGGGCCCCTGCACTGCCAATGCACTTGGCATGGGCAGTGTAGGGGCCCCTATGCACAGCCCCGTCGCACAGCGTGACGGGTGCTGCTGCACCCTCCGCACTGCGGCATTGAGGACGGCTCCATGTGGAGCAGTCAGCAATGTCTAGGCCCAGCATTCCGCTGGGCCAGCTGGCGGAAACACTGTTTCTGCCCGCCGGCCCGCGAAATAATGTTTATTCGGCCGGCGTGATCTCAAGGGGGCTGGAGGTCTGTGTTCAGGCCGCCAGCATGAACACGGCGAGGATTCCCTCCGTGTTCATAGTGACCCCCATAATTCCCAGACCATTTAAGGGCCTTCCTCTCCCTCTCCATTTTCTAAGATAAAACAAAGCAAGATACCCCTTATAGCAGTTAGACATCTACTGAATTTCTAAGGTGGCAACACCCACAATTGGACATTGGCTTCCACTTCAGTGCCCACAACTTTAGATAAATATTGACAGATCTGAGACAATATGTCAGTTCCACATTTACTTCTGAATACTCACTCTGCACTTTCATGGAGAAAGTTTACACCTGGTGCAGGATCCTGTGTTGCTAAGATCATCGAGCCCAGTGCTAGACCTGGGATTACTAAGCCACTATATCCTTTCAACAAATGAAGAGAATGACTTCCCTTTGTGGATAAGATCTGCTTTTGATGTTGTGGAAAAGGCTTGATGGCTATTTGACAAAGACATGCTTAGAGTGGCTGCTTGAGCAGCAAGAAGAGCCCACTCAAGATCAGCAGCTGTCATTCCAGGCAGTTCACTGTGACCAAAAAGCAAGAACTCTCACAACCAGGATAACGACGTGTGAAGGAACACAGCCACACTGCTCTGTCTTTTCTCTTTGTACATCCTTTCCTTGGAGTCAAGCACTTGGCAAGATTGTGTCTCTGTGGGATGTAAGTGTGGACTGAAGGGTACAGAATTCTGTAATGAATGTTTACATTGTCAGCCCCAGTGAGGAAGATTCACTTAAACTTACATTGGTCCTCATGGACCTTGTCTGTTTGCCCTAAACAACACTAACAGTGCTCCAATGTTCCTTAACATGTGTGCCAAGTAATCCTTGAGAACTGGTGTTATCACTTAAGTCTCTATGGTACCTAAAGGTTTTAAGATTCTAGGGCCTGCTCCTACTCTAAATACAGCCGAGCAGATTAGACCTAGCATCTCATGGTCACTTGGTGAGGGAGGACCTAAATATCTTGACCATGACTGGCCATTTTTGAGAGAAGGGCCAAAGTTTATGAACACCAAAAAGAGCTAACTTTGTGTCAATCTTTGACTTCAGATGACTTTTAAACAAGCTCTGTGTGTCCTGGTGGGCAAACACAAAAAGAGTGAGCCAGTTATTTCTTTGGTTGGTGATTTATTTTGGGATATGGGGCATTTGCAAGCATCATGCTCTGCAGCATTGACCACGGCTTCTCGCTATCCACTGATGATTTTACCTGTCACTAACAGAGACTATCAGAGACACGTTAAAGCATTTTCAATATGAAATCAGGGTAGGTAAGAAACCAGATCTTTGTGATAGATGTGACTTGCATGGACTTGAGAGACTTCCTCTTGCCTGCAATTGACCTGCTGCTAGTAACAAATTAGCTGACTACAGTCTTATGTACTCTCTGCATTGGAGTGAGAATGTTGCAAACGTTCATGGAACATGGCCATGGGCTCAATGTTACAGTGTCAGTAGGGTCTAGAGGCAACATTGCTATAAAGGTATTTATTGCTGTATCTGGTCCCAAGAAGGTGCTAGGGCATTTTGGTTGTATTTGTTGATCATCACATTTATTATTCTATTAATCTGAAGCTTGATTAAATAATTTAGCTTTGGTTTGCCATTGACCTTTAGGGGGCATTAATTTAGTGGGCCATGCTGTGTCTCAATTCCAATGATATAACTATCAGCTAAATTAGGTCTTGGCTGTTCAACCTCAAACCTAAATAATATTGTTTAGTGGCACTGAGCAATACAGTTGTTCAAAAGGGAATAACACACCAGTGGTAGATTACAGTTTTCACTTCAATCTACTTGGTAACCATTGACTTTTCCTAAAATCAGAAACAAAAGAGAATGTAACAAATGGAAAGACTAACTGTGAGAAATAAGACACTATGAGAAACAATGAGATGCTTTTGCAGACAAGTTGACAACTGGGAAAGAATTTTTTTTACCCATACGCATACCAGAGAAATCAGAGCGATGAGAAACAGAAACAAACAAGGAAGAATAGGAAGCTGTGAGTGGCAGAATAGGAGATAAAGAATTGAGAAGTGTGAGCTGATAGATTGACTGGCTTGAAACTGAAAGAGAAATGAAGAATTGGAGTGGAGACAAATAACCTATAGACTTAGGGCTTGAATCAAAGTTGGGTGAAGAGGTTACTCTGTCACAAATGTGATGGATATCCCGTCCATTGTATTATGATTACCATAGGGTATAATGGAATTATAAAACGGCAAACAGGATATCTGTCATTTTTGTGATGGAGTAACCCCCTCCGAAAAACTCTAAATCGGGCCCTTAGTTAGAAATGAACAAATAAGAAATGGGAGAGGATGTGTCAAGACTTGAAGAACAAAACAGAACTGAAGAATGCATGGAACAAAAAAGTAAAAGCAAACAAACACAAATGATGGACGGAATGCGGAACCAATCAAATATTCACCCCCAGTCACAGCTCACCATGCCACCCCAGTTTGGACCCAGCCATATGCAAATAAGTCTAGACCCTTTCCAGCCCGAACTGCCAGGCCAGGTCCTCCCTGGACTGGAAACAAGCATACTGGGACCAGTTTCAGGGTATCACCCTTCATCAGCCAGGCTAGCTTGAATCCAGTGGCATGGTAAGCCTGGGACTGGGGTTGCGTGGTGAGCAAAAAAACAATGGATTAATCCCAGATCTTTGTGACTGGGAGGTGAATGTTTGGATTGTTCAGCATTCTGTCCATCATCTGTTCTTTTTGCATTTGTCGCCCCAAGTGGGAAGGGTATGCCCAGACGTGGGTCCAATGCTCACTGCACCACTGGATTCAAGCTGCACTGGTGATTCAACTGCGCTGGTGATAAATGTTCCTGCTGGAATAATTGGAGTTTTGTTTATTGGCAGTTCTGTCACAACATAAAGTAGTGCAGAGGGTTATTGTGCCTGTTGCAAAAAACGTGTACCATGCAGATCACAATACTGTGAGTGAACTGTGAGTAGCGCAATAGGAACAAAAGAGAAATGTACGTAAGAGAGGGGCTATGGAGAGATGAGAGGCACTGTTGGAGAGTGAAAGTGAGGGAACTCGCAGAGAAAGTCACTAGGGGGAGCTAAAAAAGAGTGTCACACTGGGCGTCACCAGCGCTAAAGCTGTCCCTGTCCCTAAATGTAACAAATTTAAATCCAAAACTTCTGCATCAAACGTGTGCGTGTCCTGCTGTGTGTATTGTCCCCCAAAACCTGTAGAAAACGAGTTGATTGCTGGTAGCGAACAGGCTGCCCAGTCACACGAAGCACTATTGTTAGTGGCCTGTAGGCTTTCAGACATTTATCAGTATATAGACCACTTTAAAGCCAAACACTTTTTTGAGTCCTTTGTTAATAACTTAGGATATTTAAATGTTCATTGAATGATAAAATGTGCCACTTGACGTGAAGGTGCATGCTGTCATCTGAGTTGCATGCCCATCTCTTTATGTGCAAGTTACACCTGACAAAGGGTCGACTGTAACCAAAATGTATTGGGTTTGTTGATGAGAGATGCTATTGAAACGAATATAATTCTATAATGAAATGTTCTTTGAACATTCATATTGAATATTATGGAGATTGACATTTTATCATTGGATGAAAATTTAAATATCCTAAGTTATTAACAAAGGACTCAAAAAATTGTTTGGCTTTTTTTTTAAAGCCTATGGGCCTCTCCCATAGTGAATCTTGAGACTGAGCAGTCTGGTCGCTACCAGCAATCATGGAGCGTGGGTGTTCCCATGCACCCACCCATGGATAAAAAGTGGTTGAAGTTGTGTTATAAGGAGTTAAACCTTTGATGTTATACACGTTTTAAGAGTATGTGATGTCACTTTTACTACCACAGGCCTTTTGATGGACTGACGTGTATGTGGAGAGTTGAGCTGTTTATAAAATGCAAAAAGGTGAAGAGAATGAAGGGTCAAATGCTGGAAAACAGTTTAAATCCTGCTGCCAGTGGTCAGCTTTAGATCCCTTGAGTAGAGTGTCTCATAGCAGTTAAATGAGGTACAGCATCTAGATTTCTGGGCTTTCCTTCCTCACTCACATCACCCTTATCAAGTCCCCTGTGCCCTGAGGGAGGGCCTCTTGGCTTGCTTAGGAGAGAACTATGAATTGTGCTGAAATTGCTTAATTTCCTATTCATCTTCAAAGACGGCCATATGCATATGGAGTTTCATGCCCCTATATACAATATTTTCTTTCGTTCTCAAGAGATGTAATTTTAGAATTGTTACCTTAGAACAGTGGAGAATATGGCTTGCTTGCATTGACCTTGAGAAGAATTTTCAAAACTTTGAGCATGAGTGCTTTAACACGTGAAAAGTATCAAACAAGAACAAATGCGTACCTCTGACTCCTTTTACTCCAGGTTGTCCCAGTTCGCCTTTGAGACCCCGTAGTCCTTGTGGCCCGGGATCCCCTGGAAATCCTAATGCAGCTCCTAGTACATCCCCTGTGGCCCCTTTTTCCCCTTTTAATCCTGGAACGCCTACTCGTCCTTCTTCACCTTGTGGTCCTTCCTGTCCAGGCAAACCAGGCAAGCCTTTGTCTCCCCGAGGTCCAATGAATCCTATTGTAAAATATTAACAGGGAATTAATCTACCTGATTAGACAACTTGAGTTTCAATACCATGTAAGGAATCAAAGGGCCAGATTTACAAGGCCCTAGCACCTCCTTGCGCCACATTAGCATAATTGAAGGAGGCCATTTTCGCTGCGCCGTATTAACAAAGTGGCACAATGAATGCATTGGACACTTTGCGACCCCTTGTACTACATTATGCCTGCATCAGGCATAATGTATGCAAGGGTGGAGTTCCGGCGTTAGGAGGCCTGAAAAATGGCACAGTGAAATCTACAAGACTTCACTGTGCCATTTTTTGCATCATTTTTAATGCCTGCTCAATGCAGGCGTTAAAGTGACGCACCCATTGTAATCAATGGGCCTCCTTGCACTTTGCTGGACTAGGGTCAAAGTTTTTGACGCTAGTGCAGCAAAGCGCCACAATAGCATCAAAAATGTTGAAGCTATTGTCCTAACGTGCACATGGTGCGCCATATTGTAAATATGGCACAGCATGGTGTCGTTAAGTGACGCAAGAAAAGTGGTGCATCAAGACCGATGTGCCACTTTCTTGTAAATCTTGCCCAAAGTCTGTACAACCAATGTGAAATCCACAATATATTCAGTAAATAAAAACAGGGGGTGCCTTCTAATATGTATTTGAAATTAGGAAACTGGAAGCGAAGAAGATGATGTTGCTATGAATATTCTGAAGATTCTGAAGATTGAACAAATTGGAAATTAAAAATTCAGGTGTGAGGCAATGAAAACAGCCTGTAGTTGAAAAGACGATCAGCTTGCAATGGGTAAATTAAGTATTTCATTTGAGTACAAACTATGACAACAAAAATGTAACTGACAGTAAAACCTTGAGCAATTAAAAAATTATTTTGACAGTTTAAAAGCACTTCATTTGCCCTTTTCAGCATGCTAATTCCTTAGAAGAGAAACCAAGAAGGAGAAAAGCAACTCCACTAGAAAAGCAAATCTAAAATTTGCAGTTATTAAGGGGTGTTATGGACAAATTTCTATAAATTGTTCATTAACTCTCCATCACCAACCAGATAAAGAGCGCATCCAAAACGGAAATGATGAAGATGGGTTCAGGATGAATGTCTGATATGTCATTTGTCTTGGGGGTACTATAAGATCAACTATGGTTGATACCCTACCTGCTGGTCCGGGCTCGCGGGCAGTTCCTGCTTCACCTTTGGAGCCTTTAAACCCTTGAAATCCATCAGGGCCTGGTTCTCCAAAGAATCCAGGTATCCCTCTCATGCCTAAATAATGACAAAAATCAAGATGTTAATCCATGCAGGAGAAAATGACAATTAACCAACAGAGGTCAGTACACATTATAGAACTAGATTCCTCTTTGCATTTGAAGACGGGACCTGTTTGTCACTTATTACTTTATGGGACATTTATTTAGATGCAGTGCTTGATTTGCAAAACATGGTAAGGAGTTTTCCTTGTAGCCTCTGTTCCGGAGATGCTGAATGGCGGGGTTGCGAAATATCAAGGATGCCCAGTCTTTTTTTAAATATATGTTATAGATTTTGAAGGTCAAAACAATATACGCAACATAAATATGACAAACAAAAATGAACTCAGTAGCCGTCATAGATAAACCAGAACCCCTGTCTCCTCCCTCCCCCTGGCCACCCCTCTCCCAGTCAGAAGACTGATACAACTGTACCCGCCTCCCTCCCCGTCCTCCGGCCACAGTCCTGGGCCCCCCATTATGTCAGTAAGGATGCCCAGTCTTGATTCCTCTTCATACATTTTTCTTCCACCACCCATGGTTTAGTGTCTCTTTTTCTCACCCTTATAGGTTATTTTTCTTCTGCTTTGTCCTTTTTCACTTTTTTGTCACTATTTTCATAGCTTTTTTTTACCTCCTTCCTTTTCTTCCTCCTTCCTATCTTGTCTGTTTTGTTTCCGTTTTGCTCACTTTTGATCAAAGTCTGATGATGGAAAATGAGTCCTGATTCCTAAAAATGTTGGTGCCGACCACTAGCAGCCATCGGCATGCCTTAAGCACTGCTTAGGTGTTGTTATTATGGTGGCGCCTATGATGTCAGCCATGCTACCAGTCGCGGCCTTTTTGTTTTGTAACTTCTCGCAATAACCAAGACATGGAATACTTCTATATAGTATGGCCGTAAGACACCAAGCAGTCTACGACCCTTTTATTAATAACCTCTGGCCACGCCTGGCCAGAGGGTGGGTGCGAGTCATATCCAGGTCACCAGGGTGTTTGCACAGTCTGATTGGCTCACTACATTCCTCCCCAACTTGGAATTTAACTTTTAAACTCAAATCTTGCTCACATAGTATCTGAGTTGCTGGCTTGGCAGACGGTTAGTTCTTAAGCTGTCTCCAGGGTGATCTGATGGCTAGCCCCTTGCTCTCCGCATGCTTCCTTTTGACAGTCTCTATTTCTGAGCTCACCCTCTTGTTCTTGACTTGGTACGCTCTCTCCAAATGTTGATCAGTGGTTTTCTCCTTCTGTAGAGAAACTGTCCATTATTGCATTTTGTCCTGTCTCCCCTGGTGCTGGGGTGGTGGAAGGCACATTGAGTCAACTTTGCTGCCCCGCTGACCGGGCCAACAGCGGGCCTGTCTGCGCCCATCAGAGCAAAGAAGAGGCTGGGCTGGGCCACCTCTCTAACATCTTTGGCTGGGGGGTGAGTTTGAAACTATTTGACTGTTCCAGGTCCTAGTGTGTTTGGTTGCTCCCCTAATCATCCATCTAATTTTGAGAGGCAGTTGGTTTGGGCGATTTTGTGCTAATGTTTGCCTAGAAAATAGGAGCCCTGGGAAACAAGACAAGTACAGGCTAGCCTCGTGTTGCCACTCTGCCAGTAAACCTGACATCTATAGATAAGATGCTGCAGCAAGTTATAGGGGTTGTTTCAAATAAAATTGACCTCACTAAAAGAATGCACTCGTTCGATTTGGGGTCAGGTTGCTCTCCACGGGACCTGCTAGTAAATCTGTTGAATGCAACGTGTTTCTTGGGGGCAACTGGGCGGGACGAGGCTATGCCTAGGTCTGTGGATCTGATCATCAGTCCAGGCATGATGGCCAATGTAAGTCCCCAAGAAGAACCCACGGAAGCCCCCATCAAGAAAGGCAACCATCCTAAGAAGGGGCCTGCGAAGCCCCGGAGGGTGCTGCAGAGTAATTCTAAGTCCTTAAGGTTAAGCACTGGGAACCTAGTTGTCACAGCAAAGCCAGGAAGGGCGCTGCAGTTATCTGGTAATGAAAGATCTATGCCGGATATTGATCATGGCTGGGTAGCGGGCCTGGTAGCCGAGGTAGTGGTGAAGATGGCCTCCAGGGTTGAGGAGCTACTTAAAGTGGAATTTGCAACCCTTATGAAGAAGGTAGTTAAGATGAACATGCCCTAAATTCTAAATGTGACTTGCTACACGAGGGCAGAAAGCTGGATGGGGGTGCTGCTTCAACAAGGGTTAGACCTGCTGAGGAACATGGCTTTGCAGGGGGACCCAGTGAAGGGGCATATCTGAGGAGGGAGGATGGTGGTGGGAGGGGGAGTGAGGACATTATAGTAACTTACTTGATAATCTCGTCATTATACATTTATCCCCAGCCTCGTGCCTCTATGTGGTTAACCTCACAGGAGTTCCAAAGCTGAAGTCAGGTCAAAATGAATCGCAGGTGGAACTGACCAATAAATGTCTGTATTGGGTTGGCAAGTTTAAGAAGTACCCTTCCAGGCTAGCTCATAAGATCTTATTAACCCATAGGGTCAGGTGGATCGGCCCAGGTTGGGTTGATCATCCAGTGGACTGCGTGATTGTGGATTGTAAAGATCCTGAGATTGCACACAGATTGCTGTGTAATGATTTTAAGGTAAGGGAGTTGGACTATTTTTATAAACCAACTATAGCCTCTACACGTCACACGTCCCTGGCAGGGGTCAAACATCAGCACACAATCTGTGGGCCACATTGGGGTGAAATAGGGCAGCCTGGGCTGCATTGGATGTATAGCGTACCTGTCAGTAACTGCTTTGGTGTCCTATAGAAGGCTGACTGACTACCCTTGCCTCCTGGAATGTGGATGGCTTGGCTTCGAAGTTGTTGATCCCTGAGTGGAATGCTTTTATTAGCAATTTTTATATTTGCTTATTCTAGGAGACTTAGTGCACTGAACTAGTAAACAGACACAGTTATCTGACTTTTTTTAATCCAACCATCCCTAGTTCCAAAGGTCGGCCCTCAGATGGGCTAATGAACTGGGCAAAAATTGTATTGAACTGCTCATTCACAATGCTCCCTGTGGGTCATCCTGACATTTTGTCTGTTTGGGCAAAAAATGGCTCCAGTTTTGAGGTTGATATCCATAATCTTTATGTGAGGGGTGTGCGTGGTGGCGCTCGATCTGAAACACTATTGTGTCTGGAAGCCTATTAAGATTAGGCCATGTGCATGTTTTTTCCAATTATTGGCGGTGATTTTAACGTTACGTTCGAACCTATGGATAACAAAGATTTTAGTCTTACTGCTCAGGAAGATGAACAGTGGTCAATTCTTGAGCTTAGTTAAGCGCCCGTAAAAAAATGGTCCATAGTGGCCTTCACACTTGAATTTGGGTTAAGAGCCTTGAATGTTAGGACTAGGGGTGACCGGTCTGGGCTTCAAATCTTTCATAGCCACAGAGGTTCAAGCAGAATAGATTATGTGATGGTGGATGTTAGGCTACGAGTCTTTGGGGTTGATATGGTGATTATTGAAACAGCTGAGAGCAATCATAATCCTCTATGTCTCTCACTCAAGCCATTTTTGGGGCCCGCAATTCGGATGGGCAACCTTCAAGTTGCACACAGAAGCTTTATCCTATACATGATAGGCGCTGTCTTAAGCAGCATAGTGTTGCTAATAAAGCAGTGGTATTATCAGAATTATCGATGTTAGTTAATTCAATGCTGTGCATGTTGAATGTGCTGCCTCCTGGGGATGAGAGTTGGGTTGATGTAGTTAATACCCAGCTCGTGCTTTTTGAAGGTATACGTTTGTATTTTGTTATCTCTAGGGTTATGAAGAGGAAATCCTGCATATTTACTCAGGCTATCTGGTATGATAGGTGCTACAGACTGGCTAGGGCTGATTTGATTAAAGCTATTAAATTTAGGGATGGGGTTAGTATCCCCAATCTCAGGGCCAAGGCAGCTGAGGAACATGCTAGGAAGATTTGGGAGGATAATAGGTGGCAGGCCGTTAAAGTCATGTGTGAGACACATGACATATCAGATTCTGGGATCTAGTGAGCACAGGGGGTGTTGAGTAAGATGTCTCTTGGAGCCTGACAATGCGATTTTCCCTGAGATGTGGGTGGAACATTTTAAATCTCTCTTTTCTGCAGCCCATACGGCTGGCTCTTGTGAGCTTAATTTAATGGTTGCTCCAAGAGGCGGCAGGGATATGTTTACCTTGATAAAAATCATAAAGTCTATTGATTCTATAGAGGCCAGTAAGGCACCTGGTCCACATGGTATCCCTGATGATTTATTCAAGCATGACAAGGTAGTCTGGGCTAATTCCATTCTTGCACCAGCCAATCATATTGCAAAAAGGGGCAGCCATCCCTCCCTCCTGGAAGACAGCGGAGCAGGTACCGATTTATAAAAAGGGGGCAAGGGATTCTCCTACTAACTACCGTCCCATAAGCTTGATAGATTATGCACAAAATGTTTTTAGCAGGGCGCTACTGGGGAAGATTTTGGAGTGGATAAAGGACCAGAATATTTAAACTCCTTATCAAGGAGGCTTCAGGCCTAAGACAAGCACAACTGATCAATTGTTTACGTTTTTGCAATTTTATTGGAAGACTATAGTGGTAGGTAAAGGCAGTCTATATGTTGCTTTTATTGACTTAAAATCAGCTTTCAACACGAGTCTGCGAGATAAATCATTGTCTGAGTATGGTTGGTGGTGTCCTGGCAGTTCCTATTCGCTTGCACGAGAACAACTAGGCAGTCATCAGGTGGAGGGGAGAGGGACAAGTTACTGAATCCTTCGCCATAGATATATGGGTGAGGTAGGGTTGTGTCCACGCCCCCACCCTCTTTTCTCTGTTTCTGAATGAAGTTGTAAACTTTTTGTCCATCCCCCTGGCAGACACACGCTCAATTGGGATTTACAAGATTGCAACCTTTCTATGTGCAGATGACACTTTATTGATTTCTAAGACCCGAGTAGGTCTAAAAAGACTTTCGGTTTGACTTGAAGAATTTTGTGGAAGTCTAGGCTTGGTCACTAATACTAGCAAGACTAAATTTATGGGTATTAACCCGAAGAAGACATTTAGGGGCAGGATGACGCTATGGGGCGAGACCCTGGAAAGAGTGGATTCCTTTGATTATTTAGGTATCAAGTGGCAGATAATATGACCTGGCAACATCATGTTAATAAAATAGGCAATAAGCTAAGACAAGTAGTAGGGGTAATGCTGCACAAGTATAGAGCTGCCTATTTTAATTCCTGTGGCAATGCCCAAACAAATCTATGAGGCTAAAGCTGCCGCTGGGGATTCTCTGTTGTAAGCGGATTGACACAGACGGAAAACAAGTTTATTAGATCTCTTGTTCAGGTACCCACTCGTACTACTCTGCTACCCTTAAAACTGGATTTAGGTTGGAAATCCATTAAGGACAAGGCAGAGCTGCACCTGCTGCTGTACTGGGCAAGGCTGATGGCCACACAAGAACTTGATCAGTACGCAGCTACCTTTAGGGAGCTATTAAGGTGTGATGGGGTGCATAAGATACCATGGCTTATGAATGTTAAGAAGATGTTATTGGTCTTGGGGTTTTGTGGCGACTCTGGATGTGGAACTATGGGAGGAGATCCCTTCCAAGGTTGAACTAAAGAGACGCTATTGGCACCGAGTTTTGCAAGTGGGTCTAGATTTGGGCGGGAGAGGCACTTTATCTCGTGTATTCCTGGATTTTAAATCCACTCGTTTTTAAGAACCACATTTATATATTTTTTTTAACCCTAGGGATAGGAAGCTGTACATCCAATTTAGAATAGGGTCTCTCCCTCTGAGGTCCCTTACAAGTTGCTGGGCATCAGATTCTGCTGCATCACCCTTATGCCCGGGGTACAAGTAATCTAAGGAATCAGTGTGTCAAGTTATTTTTGCATGCTAGGTGTACGAAAATCCCAGTAGGAAATGGATTAAACCGGTTGCAAGGGCTTTGGGAACATGAAGCAGCACATGTGCATTGAGAATTTTGAGGTAGGACCCCAGTCCTTTGTTTGCGTACGCGGTTGCAAAATATTTGGGGAGTGTGTGGTATAACTGAGCAAAGGCAATCAAGGAATGGGGAGGGAATGATTGATTGAGGTGCTGTTGGATGCTTTTTGGCTTTTCTGTGAGCTGCTATTCAGGGCATGGATATGTTGCTAAAGGACCTTTGCATTTTATGTGTATCCAAGGTATGCTGCTTCTGAATTCTGCATTTTATTATGTATCAGACTGGATGCTTTATTTTGAATAATATATCCTGTAGATTGTATTTATTTGTTTTTTTATGTACTATTTGTGTTTTATTTTCTCTTTTTGATTGTTTTAACTATTGTTTTTATTTTTACTATGTATTGTGCTTTAATGGCGTCTCACGCCGAAATAAAGCTTCTACTGACTGAACTGTGGTCGCTTCCCTCCGGTTACCTGTAAGCCTCATGGCCCACTGGACTTGTTGTGTGGTACAGTGTGATGTACCTCTGTATTGTTTCAGGAATCAGTGAAGGCTGAGTTCGAGGTCAGTCTTTTCCAAGACCACAATACTTAGGGCTTTATTTATGGTACGCATGAAGCATTCTGCATTACCATTTGCTTGTGGCCTTTGAGGGGTGATGCGACAATGACGGATTCTGAGGTACTCAAGGAACACCTTGAATTCTGTACTGTGGAATGGAGGCCAGTTGTCAGTTTTTATTTCCTCAGACAGCCCAAACAGCGTGAATATGTTCTCCAAAGCTGGAGCCACATTGACAAACGTTGCCGAAACCAGGACAACGACTATATAATATTTGGAGTATCCATCTACCAGGACCAGCCTTATACTCCCATTGGGGAAACTCCCAAAGTCCATGCTCACTGTCGACCATGGGGTGCTGCTCAGCTCTTCTATGATGATGGGTGTGGGGGCCTCTTGAGTGTTCATAAGTTGACAGGCTGGGCATCGTCATACTAAGTCATCGGCGAGCACCTCAAGGTTTGGGAACCACACTTTTGCTCGCAGACGTGATTTTACTTTAGCTGTACCTTTGTTTCCTCCATGTGCTAGTGATGCCACGCAATGTTGTAGGCTCACAGGAATCACCAACCGGTGGCCATGCAATATAAGGACATCAGGAGTGGCACTGAGTTACTCATGGATGCTTCATACTTGTGTGAGATTCTCTCTCTCAGTCCCTTGCCAGTGGTGGGCATCTTGGAGGAAATTTTGCCATGATCCCTGAATCACTCTTTGTGGCCTCTTGGATCTCACTCAGGTTCATAGCTCTCAGACACGCACTTTGCGCCATTAGATGGATGTATTCTTCTGATGACTTGGCATTGTTGTTGGCAATGTTCCCTCTAATTATTTTCCTTTATGTGCAGCAATAAAGGTGCTTTGTGCATTACAGTCAAAGCAGTGTGCACTGAAGGCAAGCAACAACTTAATATGCAAGCATGTGCAGCATGCAAGCTACCAAATTCAGTGGCACAGCAAGAGTACCATTGGCCTTAATTTAAACCAGACAAAAATTGACCTACCCACCCTTTGGCTTGGTATTGAAAGAGACCCATTACAGGGTCCTAGAGATCTCCTTGCACCTCTGAGCACTAGTGACACTGAATCTTGTGACCCTAATCATTCTACGTACCATTCTTGTCTCTTCACTATTGTCATGAATCTCATCTCCTCCTTGCACCTTTTCTTATCTCTATCCACTTCTCTTGCTTGTCCTTACATTGTTTATCTCTTTTTCTAAAGTTTTTGTCTTGTCTCCTTGTGCCTCCTTATCTTCCCCACTTTTCTTTCTCCCTTTCCACTCTCCTCTACTTCTCCTTCACCCTGCCTCCTCTCTCTTTCAGTATACATCCTACCATTCACTCTTCTCCAAACTCTCTGACATCCTTTGTTGTCATCTTTGTCTACCTATCTCCTTTTTTTGAAAATCTGTTTTATTCAAGTTCTCAATTTGCTACATTAGAAGAACACAACTATAAAACACCCCCCTGGATGAAAGCTCCGAGGCAACAACCATGTGCAAAACCACTTAACTACCGTACTAACGAATTTCGTTACCTATGAGATTAACTCAATCAAAACTAGTGCGCGGGTGTTGCCCTTATGTCTTCTAAATGTCCCTTTCAATCTTTTGCCTCTCCTCTGGTTACATATCACCTTTTGTTTGTTCTTATCATCCTTCCTTCTTTTTTCCTTTTCCTCACATTTATATGTTTCACAATCCTTTCTTTTTCTCAGCAATTCTTGCTTATTCACATCTTCCTTTGTACTATCTCAATCCCATAGGTCATCCTATCCACACATGCCCACTTTTGTCTCAACATTCAAATCCCTGTTTCCTTTATCCTATCCTCCAAATCTTCTAACCTCCCCATCTTTCTATTATTTATGTCCTTCCTATTATTCTGCTTTCCTGTCCTGCACCTTTTTCTTTCTTTCCAGTCCCAGTTCCAAACCTTTCTCCCTTTTTTACACTGTCATCTTTCTCATCATTCTGTCCTTCCTACATTCTTTGTCCATTTTCCAACGCTGGGAGTTTCCTGTCTTTATTCTCTCATATCCCATTCTCACTGTACCCTTCTGTGTTCCTCCTTTATTTCCTTCCTCAATATCACTCCTCCATGGTTGCCCACTCCTCCTCCCAACCTCTTTCTATCCAGCTCTACTGCATTCCAACCTTCTGTTCTTCTTCATTTCCCTTTTCACCTTATATATCAACTTCCACTCTGTCCCCTTGTCCTATTTTTTTTCTTCCTCAAGGTAAGCTTCTCCACAAACCCAGTGAATGAACATCTGCCCTGTGCACTCGAGGTGAGAACCCTCGTCACTGATGACTTCCCCCATTCTGAGTAGCCTCTGGCTCTTACGCGGTATGGTCGAGACTCTTACACCTCCTGACCCCAGGTTGCCGGCCTCCAACCATTGTAGGTATATGAGTCCTAGGTTGCACAATGCATCTACGGGTACCCTCAGCCTGTGCCAGGCCTTGGAAGGTACCTCTATCCAAGTAACCCTCACTGTGCTCATATGCATGTCCTGCATTTCACCAGATGGAACACGTGTGCAGGAGTGCAAATCAGCCTTTAAGACCCATGTGCTGAGACCCACCTCTTTACAGAGCTCTAACTATATCCAGTTCTGCTAAGGTTCCTTCACTGGGCCTTCCAGAGCCCAGTGCTGATGTCCCATTTACTATGAGTTCTCCACAGTACTGACATGCTTCTTCCCTGCAATCCCTGCAAGCCAATCTATAAGTCCTTCATACCCCTGCCCCTGTGCTGACATGCCCCTCTCTGACTCGACCTCCAGTGCTGGCTCTTATACTCTAGTGAGTGCAGACAGATTCTCTGAACTCTATTTCACATAGGCAAGGATTATTGTATGCCTGGCTACTCATTGTCATTTGCACTAACAGAAGCGTACAGCCAAAAGCTTTACCTTGAGGAACTGTTACCCAATTCATTGGTGCTCAGTCTAACGACCCCAGATAAAAGGCTTAACTTACAACCCAAGCCCAAAATTCTCCTTAATACGGGGCACTATTCCAAGTAAGAGCTCTCCTCAACCTGCCCTGTGCGGGTCTGGTGCTGCCACAAGACACTGAAACTCTTCTCAAGACCATACACATGTATCCTCTCCCTGCCCCTCTATGATGCCCTTGAGTATGACAGACTCCGAGGAGTGGAGGGAAGATAGTGCTGAGCGAGATGCTGCTGGATATGGGAGCAAGGGGTAACCTAGCAGTTTGCAAGCAGCTTTGATAACAATTCATAGGTCACCTTGCTATATTAGGATTGTAACTTATGAAATGAAAGTAATAAAATGATCTCTCTGACAAAAGCAGTAACTCACTTAGCTATCAACATAAATACATTTCTGTTTGCATGGAGCACTTTCTTTGCAGCAGGCATATTAACCCTTGGCGCTACCTTAGATGTCAAAAGTGCCTCTAGACAAAACTCCAATCCCTCTCTAGCAGGCTTGTTGATCACCAGTTATCTTAACACTTTCACTGTTGCCTGAAAACTGTTGCACACACAGCACAACCCTAAAACCAGTCCTGCGCCATAGGCATCCTGAACTCACCTATTTGAAGGAGCTCTGGTATGCGATAATAAATGAAAAGGAGGCGCAGTAAAAAAAATGTATTTGCCAAGTATTTAAACAAAATAATCAAGTGCAAAGCATTTATTTCACACTGCCCTGGATCGGCCAACTGAAATGCTCCATTATTGAATTAATGGAAGGAGCAGCCCCTTTGTCTTTATTGTGTGTCCTGGGCCTCCTACAGTGCAGGCTGCCACACACAAAAGAGGATTTTTCACACCTGCTGCACGTCAAAGAAATGTCTTTTTACTATCCCTTTTGGTCCTGGAAGTGGTCAGAGCGCTCCCAGAGACAGCCTGGGTGCATGGAAAGGCAAGGCTGTGCGCGCGCATGCACGCAGCCTAAAGGGAACATAGGTTGTCGGTGTCTTCAACTTCCGTGGCAGGATGACGTGATAGGAAGTCTTCAGGGTTATTAGCCCCTTGTCTTTATATGATATTAAAGTTGTAGTGCTAGAGTTGGATGGCCCAGCATTCAACTGGGCTGGTGGGTGGGGAGCTCTGCCTCTGAATAGAGGTGCAGGTGGCTAGTGGTCCGTAATGACTGTGAAGGGTCTCCCGCAGAGGTACAGGTGGAAGTGAGTACAAGCCCACTTGATGGCGAATGCCTCCCTCTCTGTATTTGGGCGTATCTAGTCTCTGTTAGAGTGAGTGCTCGGCTGGTGAATGCCATTTGATGGGTTCTACTTCTTGTACTGCGCTGAGCCCCACCGGGCTTGCATCAACAAGTATTTCATTCTGACGGGTGTGATCAAAGTACACCATTGTTGCTTTGCTCAACAGGGCATCCTTGATACTTTGGAAGGTGTGTTCTTCAGGTTGTTCCCACTTCCAGCCAGCATTCACCTTCATAAGGGCTCGCAACGGTTCAGCAGTCGTTGCTAGATTTGGGATGAATCGGCCACAATACTTTGCCATTCCAAGGATGCTGCAGACCTCCGATACTGTAGTGGTTCTGGGGCCTGTTTGATGGCTTGTGACTTCTTCAGGTCTACTAGGTTAAATACATAGCCGAAGTGAGTTCTGAAAGAATGAGCACTTCTCTTTATGTAGAGTAACACCATGTACCCATAAGCGTTTCAGAGCAGCTCACAGATGTTTGATCCTCGACCGTCGTCAAGAGCAGGATGTCTTTGCTAATATTCATAACCCCCTGGAACCCTCAGAGGGTTTCTTTGTTAGTGACTTGAAATACCTGGCCAGCAGAGGAGTTTCTGAAGTTTAGTCTTTTGTATTGGTGTAGCCAGGGATGGGTTAAAAATGTTGTAATGTATCGGCTCTCTTCCGGACAGGAACAGGTGATGGTAACCCAAATTCAGGTCTAATTTGGAGAATCATTGTGCTCCATCGAGATCTGCGATAATGTCACCCATTGTTAGTGTAGGGTGTCTTGCTAATTTGATACCTTTATTGGGTAGCCACATGTCAATGCATAAGCGCACCTTGCCGGTTTGTTTAGGTTTTTTGGCAATGACCATAGAGGTCACACACAGCGTAAGTCCCAACACCTTCTCTGTCACTCCCAGGCTCTCCACTCTCTTGAGTTCTTCTTCAACCATTGGTCCCAGATGAAACGGTACTCGCCGGTGACGGAGGGCTACGGGTTTGACAGTCTTATCAATCTGCTGCTTGACTGGGGGAGGTTTGAGGCACCCAAGCCTGTCAAGGAGTCTGGGGAATTGCTATAGCAGTTCATCTGTCTGACTGGATTTGAAGTTGTTCGTGAATGATACAAGACCTAGGTCTTCAGCTGCATGGCTTTCCAGCAGGGTGTCGGCCTCCCTGTCTACGACGTGGAATGTCGTGTGGATCTCTTGGTCATTGGATTTTACGTATACTATCATGAGGCCTTTTAGTGGCAGGGGCATCCGGCTGCCTTATGTGAATATCTTGGTATTAAATGGTGATAATGTCACTCTTAGTTTGTAGTCAGTCCTTAGTTGAGGTATTGTTGGATGCCCATCACGTCGACTGTCACCCCTGCGTCAATGAGGGTGCTGACTTCAGAGCCAGCTATTTGTATCAGTCACATAGGCTGTGGCCTTCAGTGCTTCTTTAACTCGTTTGTGAAGGAAATGAGGAAGACTTCTTCGTCATCTGATGGCGAGTTATCATCTGGTTGTTGGTGTTTTAGTGGGTGCCTGACTGTTCGAAGTGGTTCAGGTTCATTTAGCAACAGATGCCGCACTGCCTTGGTGGGTACCCGTCTTCCTCTTGCTCCTCTGTTCTGTTGTCCCCCTCGACATACAGACGCTTATTGGTTGATTCTTCCACAGTTGGAGCAGGTGTGTCCTTGGGCAGGGCACTCATTCTGGGGATGTTCCTCCCTGCCACAGTATCCACAGTATGGCTGCGATGTGGCTGTGGCTGACATTCGTGGCTTGTCAGGTTTTCCTTTTGTATTAATAGCATCCACACACTCCACTTTAATAGTGGGTGTTTTCACAGGTGCTTGAGTGATGGCTAGATCCATTTCTGAGGCTCTTGCAGCTGAGAGGTTGTGTGATCTGGCCAAGACGAGGATGACGCCTAAGGTAATATTGGGCTGCTGTAGGATGAGGCCCCTCAACGTCTTGCTGTGACAGCCCTGGATCAGTTGCACCCTTATCTCTTTGATCTGGTCGTCAGTCGTGCACGTGCTAACCAATTCTCAAAGTCGCTTTTAGAATGCATTGATAGGTTCCCCTTCATGCTAGCGGGCTTGGCGTAATTTGAACCGTTTGAAGTTGGAGGTTCAACTGGAGGTCAAAGTAGCTATTGAGGGCTCTCACCACTGAATCATAATCATTTGCAGCGCCAGTGTTGGGCAGATGTTTGAACAGTGTATAGATTTTTTTCCCCGAAGTGAAGTAGCAGCGAGCGTTCAACGGTCCCATCAGTTTCCTTTGTTGCCACAAAATATTTGTCTAGTCTTTCTATCCATATGTACCAGCGAGACGTGGCCATGGCTGTGTCTGCCAATTGTCTGAATTGTTGCATGACTCCAAAAAGCATGTGCTGGTGTGGGTTCCCCCCTGTGGTGGGGGTCTATTTGCTTCATCGGCCATGGTGTTGGCACCGGGAAGCTGCAGCTGGTTAAGAGAGCTTTGTGCCCCTCCGTATACTTGCTTTTGTACGCTTCCTATTCTGACCTGTGAGTGTCCTTTCTTGTTGGGCACATACATATAATTTTTCCTTGTTCATTCTCTTTCATTATTCCTTCTCCTTGTATATTTCTTCTTCTTTTTTCTGCTTTCACAGTATGCCAATCTTACCTCCCACTCTCTTGCCTACACTTGCCTTTCTCTGGAGGCTCCAGGCGTGGACGGGGGTCTGCCACTGTGCTGTGATCACGTCCTGTACAGGAGAGGTGTTCAGCTGCAGCTGCTGCGGGGAGGTGTGCCAGGTAGCCTTTTCCAGGGGTGACAGCTGGAGCAGGGTGAAGGTGCAGAAGGGCTCCGGATGGCAGACGGAGTGGGAGCCGGGCTGGGCAGGTTCCTCGGCTTCGATGGTGGTCATGGCGGTGACAAGATGTGCTGCTGCGTCGGAGCTCAATGCAGGTGCACCGAGTTGGGTGTATGGGAGGCTGGCCCTGGGCCCAGGTGGAGCCCAGAGCTCTCAGCGAGGGGTGGACACATTTTTTTAAAATTATTTTTATTAACATTTTGCTGTTATACATTATCCAATCAATTTATGGCACTGACATATTCTTATCTAACCCAACTATATCAGCAGTTATAACATCCAGGTACAGTCAACGACTTATCACTTGCAGAACATGTAGTCTAGATCAACGACTAGCTTCTGTATGTTTTCGGCTCTGTGTTTAGTCTGGGTGTCGCACGGATAATTCCTTTTTTCATATACCATGTCATCACTCCCTTGACCACGTACCAGGCTATACCTAATTCTAACCAAACTATATACACGATGGTGAAATGTGGGGTGGTCGATTGATAGCTGTGGAGGAGCGATTCAGTGTATCCCCCACCAAGGAGGGGCCAAGCCTGTGCGCCTCCCCTACGGCTTCTTTTTCAGACTGGGCATCCCCAACATTATTAATTTGCTCCATCTCCGTGCCCCCTCATTCAGCAACAGCCGATGCCGGACGAACCTACCCTCTATCTACCTATCTCCTCCACTCCCCCAGTGCTAGGATCAGGTCCATTCATTCCACCTGCCATTAAGTTTCATTGTGCCTCTCCCACTTCCACTACCCTCAGTTCTTGGTCTGTGGCTTCCCCCAACCCCTCTGTAGAGGTTCTCACCTCTCGTTCCAGCCGTTCCCACTCAATCAGCACCTCCTCCCACAGTGGAGCAATGAGCTTCTGGCGCAATCCTCGAGCCTCTTCACGCCTCAAAACCTGTAATTCAGCCCTTGCCCATCTCGTCACGTCTCGCATCCAGTCCCTTAAGTTGGGGCATCTGGGCGATCTCCAACCCAAGGGTACAAGCCTAACAAACATACAGATGGAGTCAGGACCAATGTGACATCCAATAGTCCCTCCAGGTCGGCCAGCACTGCTTTCCAAGATTGTTGGAGCTCAGGGCAGTGCCAAACCAAGCGAGGGGTGGACAAATGAGGGTAGTTCATCCTCATTGCCATGTGTGGTGAGGCCTATGAACTTGGTACGCTACCAGTTGTGGCCTATATGTTTTGCAACTTTTGGCAATAATCGAGACACGTGACACTTCTATATGGTATGGGTGTAAGACCCCGAGCGGTCTACGACCCTTTTATTTATAACCTCTGCCCATGCTTGGCCAGAGGGTGGATGTGAGTCGTATCTGGGTCACCAGGAAGTTTGCACAGTCCGTGTGGCTCACTACATCTATTACGTTATATTTTGGTTTTTTTTTAGTTACCAGTGCTCCATTTCTCCTCAGCTAGGAACCACTTCCGCTAGAACCAAATCTGCCATCGTATATGTACTATTACTCATAGGTGCAGACTTAAAATGTTCCCTAATTCACAATACTCAGCGTTAGTAACTGATTTCCAGACTTACTTACAAGTCATGTGATTTTTTTAAAGGCTGCTATTTTCACAATGCTTTATTATACATAGTGTACAATTACGTACTGTTGAAAGGCAGCCTGATGTGCAAATGCACATTTAAAAAAAAAAAATTTCTCTGCTGTGAAAACCTTTCCTCATGGAGAACCCAATTTTCCTACACGCACATCAAGCTTAGGAGTGATCCATTTCCCTTTCCACAGTGTAAGGGAGTCACTCCAGCTCTTTGCTGGAATAAAACACCAACCGTATCCAGGCTGGAAAGAGTTGGATAATAGTTTACAAAGACAAACACATGAGTTAGGGAATTCTGAAAATTCACATAGCAAACAACTCCTTGCTACTCATACTATCATCCCTTTCTGTGGGGATAACTGCTGTGCAATTCTAGATACTCGTGGCGAAGAGTTGTGTAATAGTAAAATCATTTTCAACTGCCAGGTATCCTTTTGTGGGTGATATCAGTCATTAATGTAGGTTTCCACTGCCGTAAATGGCTTTGTGAATCAGAACCTACAGTTTGATGTGGAGCATGTTTGCAGTTGTCTGCAGCATATCTGAAATGCTCAAGTTTACCTTGGAGATGATCCAAGCATCTCCAGATCTTCCACAGTGAAAATGAGGCATAATATAAGTGTTGACAGCACCAATTACCTAATTTAGTATGTTTAAATTGAGATGGATGGCGGAGGTCACATCGGCAAATAGTTCTCTGGCTTTGTCACCTGCTCTGTAAATGTGAAGCATTAGTTTTGCCATAAGTGGTGGTAGTTTGTCTGCCTGAACTAGAGTGTGTTAATACACCACTCTGCCGGGTTGTGGCACCTCACTCAAAATCTGCTACACAAAGGGTGGGGGTCTTCTCCTAAATGGTAACTATGATGTCCTAACAGTGCTGGGACCTGCCAGACTATAACCACCCCAAACATTCCACCATATTAGTAGGAGTAGGCGAAATGTGTTATTTTCTTTTGTGTAATTATGTGAAATTCTGCATATACTTCATGAATTTAGGGGAAATGCAAACCTGGCATTTAGCGTTATATTTTAGCATGTCTTGAGTTGTTGCACCCATATTGGACGAGAGGATGCATTTTGTGCCAAAAAAATACGGGTGTAATGGCATAATTTTAGAAATATCGCTTAACAAGCATAACATAAAATTCACACAATTCTGTGAGATTACGGTGTTTAATGGAAATTTCACCTGGACCAATGTATTAGGTTAACTACATATATGGACACTCACATTCTCTCAAGGTAAGCTTACAATGTCCTCATATTTGCTGTAAATAATTTTGCAACCAGCAAGGGATACCAGTGAATTTTTCACACTGCAGCATTTCTCCACCAAAGTGACTCCTCCCTGGCAGATTCATCCATTTTGGCACAGAAACTTCGAAAATCAGGGGCCAGAATCATTGATTTCAGCCAGTAATGGCACACCTTTATCAGGTTTGTGGCCCTGGACTCAGTACTGAAATGGATGGACTGGGATTACCTGTCCATTTATTGGAATGTGTATACGGCACCAAACTCAAGAGATGCCCCTACGTACATAAATATATATATATATATATATATATATATATATATATATATATATATATATATATATATATATATGTATATATTCCAATCAGCTTTTGTAAATTATTCTTGTGCCGTCTGTAATCCATTCATTGGGATCAATCAACATTGGGATCGGCACATCTTGACTGCAGCATTTTTAAGACATTGTTTGGTATTACAATTGTGAGATCACCCAAATGTTTTCAACACATTGCCAAAGGGGTTACCTGATGTCTACATTACCCAGGAGTTTTCATTACATTGCCAGAGGGGTTGGAGGGAAACATATGCGGGCCTGTGGTCGAAGGGGTTCCTGCCAAATTAACAAATTATGAGTCTGCCATTGCATTGTGTCTTGCATGATTCCAAAGCTAATTCTAAAGCATCTGAGGCACAATCTCCAAGCACCAGATTACCTTACCAATGAGTGTAGTCCAATCTAAATGAGTTAATCCAAGGCCCTACTCCTACACCAGAAAAACTGATGAGTGTCAAGAATCGTATTCCCGCAGTCATGAGATAGGACTGAAATCGTTTGCACCAACAGACTACAAAGAACCTGCTCTACAGAAAGCAAATTAATTTTGCTGACCACTGGATTCTGCTGACAATTGCAAATTATAATTTTCCAAGTATGGAAAACAGTTGAAATGTTTTAGTTCTATTTGCATTATACATATTGCTCTCCAGGACTTGGACTCTACGTATTCAATGAATCCACCTAAACCTCAGATAAAGAAGGCCTCCTTTCCTGTGTCAGCATGGGTACAAGATGCCATTTATGGGTTTTCAGACTTATTGCAGAATTTATAGTATGTAAGACCCCTATTCAGATGAAGATTTAAATGTAACATTTTCTAACAGGTATGTAGCCCATGACCATCTATTCACCCACCGGCTTTGAGTTCTTCCCTTGAAAATCTACAAACAGGGCTCCTCCTCTTTCCTTTGGTTCCCCTGTGCCTTCTGCGGAAATTGAGCATGGAGGAAACAGATCTCTATAAAGTAGATGTGGCATTTATTTAACTCTTAATATACATTGGCCAATAGTAGATAACCTACAATAAGAATGGAGAAGGCAGATCTCAAATGTGTCTCTTCATACTCTTAAAAAAAGAAACACTTTCATTGGCAGTGCAATTAGGAGGGCACCATTCAAATAGACATTATGCCTTAACCACAAAGTACCTCTAAATCAGGAGAGTTTAATGTCTTTCCTTAAGGGTCTGATTCTTGATAACCTTTCACATGGGTTACATTTATATACAATTATTTTAAATCCCAATCATTTAGATGGTCACTGGTTATATTAAGTATCTGTTAGACATTTTGCACTCCTAGTCCTAAAGCACTATAACTGTGGTTCTTAACCTGTGTTCAAGGGGTCCCTGGGGATCTGCCACAACTACGTGCATCAAACAGGATATAGTTTGGACAATGGATGGCCTCAATTGAATTTAGAAAAGCTTCAACCTTCCTATTAAAGTTATACATTTTCATATTTGTTTATGAATTAAATAACCTATTTAATCATTTGTGTATTTTTGTGTATTGTTTTATGGTTCAAATCATTAAAATTGCTTTTGCAGGGGTCCCTGGATTTCAATAATGACTCAGTGGTTATCCCCAGATTCAATAATGATTCGGTGAGGATTCCTGTATTCCAATAATGATTCCGTAGGGGTCCACAAAAGTCAAAATGTTAAGCACCAGTGCACTGTAACATTGCCAAGCAATACTACATACTGTTGCTCAGAAGGATACTCAGGTCTCATCGTCTTTTATATCAGCAACCACTAGGGATACATTCCATCTGCTTCTCTTAAGATTGATGTATGAGCTCAGCTTTAATAAAAATGTTGGTTAAGTCTGTCATTATGGCCTTTTATATTATTTCTTTGTCCTTCTGTTTTTCGGTTTGTCATTGATGATTGGTCACCTAGAAGTCATGCAACCTGGCATTTATCTTGTGCATTACTTATTACAAACATATCATTACCTTTATTTCCTGGAAATCCTTTCCTTCCAGCAGGTCCCTGTGGAGCTTCGAAGCGGCAGCCAGACCCTACATAATGAATTAAATCAATTTAAACATGTGAATGGCCCAATGCAAGCAAGAAGCAAAAATCAATTTTTATCATGACAAAAAATGTAAATTATGTTCAGTGGTGGCTGGCAATATCTTCGAAAGTGCTGGTGTGCAATACCTGACTGGAGTTCACTCCATTGTTTTCAAAAGTTGGCTTGCGAGTTCCCCATATATTAAATCATTGTGTCAATGCCTGCATTTTGTTATGGGCACCACCTAGCGAATCATAACATGCACTACGGCAGTACCAGAATTCTGCCATTGTTACTGTTTATATGCCATCAGAATGTCAAACATGTCTTAATTGCCTGCTTCCCCCAAAACACCCCCTCAGGACTAATATGCTATGGTTGCCCTCCCGAAGGCAAACAAGTATTTCCAATGTGCCAGCACCGGCATTTTGCCATAGGTGTCCTCTTATGTCAAGTATTATTTCCAGTATCAGGGTCTGCATTTTGCCGTCAAAGGTTTCCTGCAATGTCCCAGCAACAGCATTTTGCCACCAGTGCCCCACTGCCAATAATGTTTTCCAGTATGTGCCAACAGCTGCATGTTACCCCGGCTGCCACCATAAGCCCAGAAATATATTGAGCATGCAATGGCCAGCAGCAGACTCATGGTAATACAATACGCACACAAACCCACTCTTACTCACACTCTCTTCATTTCACACATACTCACCCCCTTTCACATTCACTCTCTTCCCCCTCACTCAAACTCACACTCTCTCACTTACTCATTTTCACTCATACTCACTTCCACTCACTGTTACTCACACACAAACATACTCATACACACTGGTTCTCACTCTCACTAACAAACACTGCTAAATGGGATAAAATGGATTGCGCCTGCAGTGGGGGATAATAGTTAAACTACACCACTTACATGTACAATCGAGACATCAATCTACAGTGTGCTGTGTTTTTAAACTACACTCTATAGATTTTTTTAAGCTACACTCTATAGTTGGCATTGCTCAGCCCCCCGCTCCCCCTCTCTCTGTACCCCCCGCCTGTCATCAGGAGCCTGGAGGCAAGACCGAGAGATCTGACATCTACTAAATTACATTTCAAAATAAAATAAAAAAATTACATTTTAAAATAAATGTAATTAAAATCTACATTGCTAAAATAAATTACATTTAAAAATAAATTAACTAAATTACATTTTAAAATAAATTAAATTAAAATCTACATTGCTTAAATAAACAAGAATTGATAAGGTCAATAGATCAAGTTTTGACTAGTGAGATTTTGTCTTTACCATTGCCTGTGCTCTTTAGAAAATGTTTTTGTAAAAGATAAAAAAAAAATTTGTTTTAAATGCCAGCCTTTGTAGGCACACCTGTGAAGGACAGGTGTACATTTTCAAATGATTTTTGAAATAATGTTTTACAGAAGCCTTTGTAGTGGCTACCTATTTGTGCACATGCAACCACATAGGTAGTTATTTTTTAACAGTTTTTGTGACAACATTTTACTGAACTTTTTTCCAAGCAAACCCTGCCCCTTGTCCTGGAAAGGTACTGGTGTCCTGAGATGTCATTTCCTGTAATGTCATTCTGGTCAAAGTTTGTGCGATGGCTTGTTCGCTACCCCTCGCTTTTTGGTTAATCATCGTCCATGGGAGGCAGGGCTGTGGGAAGAAGTCTCTGATAAGGAGCCATCACTGATTGTGGAATGCTTGGTTGACTGGCAGATTTCCCATTTGCCTTCCAGAGACAGCCATGCTTAGCACCTAATTATAAGGTATGGGGACATGTTGATCCCTCAGTATACAAGAGTTTGCAAAGGGACTGAAGTTCAGATTAATGCAGTACTTACCTCACCTCTTGTAATTGTTTGCTAGGATATTGTTACTGGATAATCATGTTGAAATTCAAATAAGGAACACTTGGGGAAATTCTGGTGCAAGAAGACTAATGCTATATGTAATTACTCTCTTCCCAAACGAAAATTCAGAATATGAGCTACTTAGCGCAGCTAGTAAATACCTCACACTTGAGTATCGGTATTCACTGTGCACAGTATAAAATGAGGCCCTTCTTTTAATACCTGCATGCATGTTTTCAGACTTCTTTGCTAATGTTAGCACAATTCTGGAATTAGAGATCACTACTTGCTTCACTGAGTGTAAGGCAAAGTTTAGCAGCCACATTGGGCTTGTACATGTACAGTCTCCCGTCAAGTGCAAAAGGATTTTGGCCCTCCTGTGCTAATGCATGCAAATACAGGTATACACAAATATTGTTTGCATGTATTGACCCATTTAGGCCAGATCTTTTGTAGTAAAGTGCATTATTTGATTACTTGCATAAAGTAAGTCTAAAGGCGCACAATTCTGCAATAAACAAAGTAAATTAAAAAATTTAAACAGTGCACAAACTACCCTATAGTATTAAGGGCACATATGTCATGCATCAACCACACTTTATGTAGTAATTCCTCCAAGAAGTGTTAGAAACTGGTTATCGCTGCCAAACTTTGATGCACAACCCCCATGGACATGACTCCTGCCTTAGTAAAGACAGGAGTCATGCCCACCACCCCAATACTCACCTGAACTTACTGTCTGACCTGGAATAGGGACCCCCCCCCCATCCACTCTGGTGTGGGCGGAGGTGTACCTGGGGCTAGGGAAGGGCACTGGTGGGCCCATTCCATGGGTTCCAACCATGGAAATAGGCCATTGGGTCCCCTACTGCCAGCCCTGACCCAGGCTAAACAAGCTTAGCACCATTATTTAAGGCCCCCATCCCCCAGTGCTTGATTTTAGCACGGGGATAAATATGGTGTTAAGGCCATATAGTCATTTTGCCCAGGAACGCCTACCTTGCATCTCATTGATGCAAGGTAGGTTCCCGCTAGCAAAAAATGACATTAACTCCAAAACTTTGGCGCTAGATGGGTCTAGAGCCGAAGTATAAATTTGGTGTTAGGTTTGCACCAAATTTGCATTAAAAAAAAATGAGGCAAATTTGTCTCAAAGCAAGCTTAAACCTGGGCCTAAGTTTGGTCTTCAAAGATTTCCAGTTTAACTTTGCTTTCACAGCATTGCAATATACCTTTCACTTCAAATAACCCAGCCAACAGGGAAAATGTCAGTAACATGCTTTACTACAAATTTATGTAAGGGTTTTTCTTTGTAACAACATTATTTGCTGAAAGGTTACTATTTGCAACATAAATTGTTACAAAAGTACAATTTTCACTCAAATGCTTTAGACTTTCCAACCTTCACGAAGTTGTTACTGTTTCCTATGTGCTTTGTGAAGGTTGAAAAAAAATCCCAACTTTGTGCACTCCTGTTTATAACCAGATGGAAACAGAGAGCAGTTAAAATGGGTGAACATTTAAGTCACAGCCACGATTCAGTGGCAAATAATAAATCCTTCTGTCAATCTAAAATCAGTCTCGATTGCATTTTTTTTTGCACTGAAAACAAATGCCATAAAGAAACAAGCACTGTGTGCTACAATTATAAGCCTTATTGGTTCACACTCAAAATTGTTAATAACGTGGAAATTGCAGTACATACATTTGATCTGTACCAAAACATAAGTAGTCTGCATCACCTTGCATTTCACTGCGAAGTGATACATATTTGCTATCAGATATTTATCTGTCAAGCTTTGTGTAAGGAAATGCCTCCTTGGCATGGTTACCCCCTGACTTTTTGCCTTTGCTGATGCTATGTTTTGAATTGAAAGTGTGCTGAGGCCTGCTAACCAGGCCCCAGCACCAGTGTTCTTTCCCTAACCTGTACTTTTGTTTTACACAATTGGCACCCTGGCATCCAGGTAAGTCCCTTGTAACTGGTACCCATGGTACCAAGGGCCCTGATGCCAGGGAAGGTCTCTAAGGGCTGCAGCATATCTTATGCCACCCTGGGGACCCCTCACTCAGCACAGACACACTGCTTGCCAGCTTGTGTGTGCTGGTGAGGACAAAACCAGTAAGTCGACATGGCACTCCCCTCAGGGTGCCATGCCAACCTCACACTGCCTATGCAGTATAGATAAGTCACCCCTCTAGCAGGCCTTACAGCCCTAATGCAGGGTGCACTATACCATAGGTGAGGGCACCAGTGCATGAGCACTGTGCCCCTACAGTGTCTAAGCCAAACCTTAGACATTGTAAGTGCAGGGTAGCCATAAGAGTATATGGTCTGGGAGTCTGTCAAACACGAACTCTACAGCACCATAATGGCTACACTGAAAACTGGGAAGTTTGGTATCAAACTTCTCAGCACAATAAATGCACACTGATGCCAGTGTACATTTTATTGTGAAATACACCCCAGAAGGCACCTTAGAGGTGCCCCCTGAAACCTTAACCAACTACCCGTGTAGGCTGACTGGTTTTAGCAGCCTGCCACACTCGAGACATGTTGCTCGCCACATGGGGAGAGTGCCTTTGTCACTCTATGGCCAGTAACAAAGCCTGCACTGGGTGGAGATGCTATCACCTCCCCCAGGCAGGAGCTGTAACACCTGGCGGTGAGCCTCAAAGGCTTACCCCCTTTGTTCCAGCACCGCAGGGCACTCCAGCTAGTGGAGTTGCCCGCCCCCTCCGGCCACGGCCCCACTTTTGGCGGCAAGGCTGGAGGAGATAATGAGAATAACAAGGAGGAGTCACTGGCCAGTCAGGACAGCCCCTAAGGTGTCCTGAGCTGAAGTGACTCTAACTTTTAGAAATCTTCCATCTTGCAGATGGAGGATTCCCCCAATAGGGATAGGAATGTGACCCCCTCCCCTTGGGAGGAGGCACAAAGAGGGTGTACCCACCCTCAGGGCTAGTAGCCATTGGCTACTAACCCCCCAGACCTAAAACACGCCCTTAAATTTAGTATTTAAGGGCTTCCCTGAACCTAAGAATTTAGATTCCTGCAACCTAAGAAGAAGAGGACTGCTGAGCTGAAAAACCCTGCAGAGAAGACGGAGACACCAACTGCTTTGGCCCCAGCTCTACCGGCCTGTCTCCCCACTTCTAAAGACACTGCTCCAGCGACGCTTTCCCCAGGACCAGCGACCTCTAAATCCTCAGAGGACTGCCCTGCTCTAGAAGGACCAAGAAACTCCCAAGGACAGCGGCCCTGTTCACCCAAGACTGCAACTTTGTTTCCAAAGGAGCAACTTTAAAACAACTGCGTTTCCCGCCAGAAGCGTGAGACTTGTAACTCTGCACCCGACGCCCCCGGCTCGACTTGTGGAGAAACAACACTTCAGGGAGGACTCCCCGGCGACTCCGAGACTGTGAGTAACCAAAGTTGTCCCCCCTGAGCCCCCACAGCGACGCCTGCAGAGGGAATCCCGAGGCTCCCCCTGACCGCGACTGCCTGACTCTAAAATCCCGACGGCTGGAAAAGACCCTGCACCCGCAGCCCCCAGCACCTGAAGGATCGGAACTTCAGTGCAGGAGTGACCCCCAGGAGGCTCTCTCCCTTGCCCAGGTGGTGGCTACCCCGAGGAGCCCCCCCTTGCCTGCCTGCACCGCTGAAGAGACCCCTTGGTCTCCCATTGAATCCTATTGAGAACCCAACGCTTGTTTGCACACTGCACCCGGCCGCCCCCGCGCTGCTGAGGGTGTACTTTCTGTGTGGACTTGTGTCCCCCCCGGTGCCCTACAAAACCCCCCTGGTCTGCCCTCCGAAGACGCGGGTACTTACCTGCTGGCAGACTGGAACCGGGGCACCCCCTTCTCCATTGAAGCCTATGTGTTTTGGGCACCACTTTGAACTCTGCACCTGACCGGCCCTGAGCTGCTGGTGTGGTGACTTTGGGGTTGCTCTGAACCCCCAACGGTGGGCAACCTAGGACCCCAATTTGAACCCCGTAGGTGGTTTACTTACCTGCAAGAACTAACATTACTTTACCTCCCCTAGGAACTGTGAAAATTGCACTGTGTCCACTTTTAAAACAGCTAAATGTGTAAAAAGTATGTATGCTATTGTGATTATTCAAAGTTCATAAAGTACTTACCTGAAATACCTTTCAAATGAGATATTACATGTAGAATTTGAACCGGTGGTTCTTAAAATAAACTAAGAAAATATATTTTTTTATAACAAAACCTATTGCCCTGGATTTGTCTCTGAGTGTGTGTTCCTCATTTATTGCCTGTGTGTATGTACAACAAATGCTTAACACTACTCCTTTGATAAGCCTACTGCTCGACCACACTACCACAAAATAGAGCATTAGTATTATCTCTTTTTGCCACTATCTTACCTCTAAGGGGAACCCTTGGACTCTGTGCATACTATTCCTTACTTTGAAATAGTGCATACAGAGCCAACTTCCTACACTTTGTAAAGGTGTATCCACACTATTGTTGTGATATATATATATCAGCTTGCAAAAATATTGATTCCAAAATATTGATTACCAATCAGATTAATATATATACAGAATTATAGATTTACTGTTAGTTGACAATATAGTACTGGTTGAAAATGCAAAGTCAATATTTTTAAATTCTGATACTTGAATCACAATATTGCGACTCCCCCTTGAAAACTCCCATCTTTTGTTAAGTTTGTAGAGGTCAATGGGAAGCCATCATAAATAAATTCTGAATCAAAAAGTATAATAAGATGCAAAATGTGTATAAGTACTCTACCTGCTCCGAGAATGACATTCTGTTGGTCATCATTTTCTTCACAGCTGGGGTCTCCTTTTTATTGGGAAACACACCAAAGAAAAGCATAGATCAACATGATGTTTCCATAGGACCACCAGCAATGCATCTATATCACAATATTATTTGCCATTTCTTTGTTTGTCCATCACCTTAAGGGCACATTCATTTCCATTACGCACTATCATTATGGCTAATAAGTCAAATTCTGATCCACACTGCACACTTTATAAAGGTGAAAATAAACTTTTGTCTGACTTAGGAAGAAATAGGAAACGCTATTTATTATTTTTCTACAATTCTTTTTCAAAATCTTGAAAAACATGATAAAAACATTTTAACTGAGCAATACTGAGTTTATAAGTGAGTTTGTAAGTCTGATTTAGTAAATCATGCATGCACTTGCATATTAACAGCCTCATTTACAGTTTTTGGAGGGAACTAAAAACCCCCCCGTTTCTGGCGGAAATTCAAAATACGGAGTAGAATTCACGGCTAAATTTCTTCCATAATAGGAAGAGATCTTTCATCAAATCCTTCACCCCACAGGGTTGGAGTAACGTTTGAGTGGTTTCTTAGCAGAGTGAAGAGTGACAGGGAAGTGGTAAGCCCTCTAGATACGCTCATCTTCGCCCCAGAAGCCATTAGGGTTCTTGTGTTTGGGAAGCGATTTATCCCCCCACGGTGTTGTGCCCTCAAGAGTCATAGCACGGACCATGATGGCAGTCACCAATTTGTGATCCTAGAAGTACCATTGTTTACCTCTTTCCCACCTCTACTGCTCATGTAAATAGTGGAATTGCACCATCTGATAACAGCTTGACCCTGCCCCTGAGTCATCTGGTGCCTTGCAATCCATGTGTTTCCCAGCCCATGTGAAATCATCTACTGGAGCCTGTAACAGATATTTCATGTGGTATGCAGCCATGAAACGTTGGCAAAGGAATAATTGGTGACAGTATAATGACCAAACACATCTTTGTCATACCTTTTGGCCCAGGGGGACCTGAAACCCCTGGAAATCCATTAACTCCTGGATCACCTGGAATACCACGAGCTCCTTTTAGGCCTGGATATCCAGGACCTGGTAGACCAATTTCTCCTTCAATGCCTTTGTAGCCATTTGGTCCTGGGAAACCGGGATCGCCCTGAATGCCTGGAATTCCATCACCCTATGATAAAGTGTTATGCTTTGATTATTTATTTAGAAAAATATCATTTATACACATGCTTTAAAATTCATTACTTACTGATAAAACAGACATAAGTAATTCCAATGGACAGACGAAAGCACTCACAATTGCAGGTTTTTGGGGACTGACAAGTGGTAATCAGTGTTTTTGCACTAGTTTCTTAAGTTTTTCCCACTTTTTTTGCCCAGTGATTTACCCAACCATTTTGGCTGCTTTGAGCAGGCGAAGTTCCCAAGCAAAGGACTGTAGACCAGTGATGTTCCAGATAGTTCTCATAAGTTCCAATATTGGTCTTGTCTGGAATAGCTGAGTCCTGTAGATACATGATTATCCTTTTCAGTCCTCACCCTAAGGACACACAACCATAAAGAGGTTGCTGAAAGGTTAGGGTGAAACTGAGGAAGCCAACATATGTTTCCAACTATAGAATGGATGCTACTTCGGTCACGCTGACCTGAGGAAGCTTTTTATAGGACTCTTATCTAAGACCATGAGATTAGAAGACTGACTCAAAGCATAGACTTTTAGAATGTTGCAAAGTCATTATAATGGCTAACAGAGTTATGTCACCTGTCATTAACTGAATTTTAATCAGAGGTTAGAAGCTAGAGATTTCTTTCTTGCGTTTGATTTGTCACTTATCGTGGATGCTTGCATTCTGCCAGGTGGGTTGACACAGTTCAGAGCTTGATGTGAAGAGCAAAGACTACACCTGACACAACCATGTGTTTGCATGTATGAAGCAGGTCACATCTTTTAACACATCGTCCTGCCTCTGGCTTATATCCCCCAACGTATGAATAAGAGCTCCACACTGACAGCATATGAGGCTACATGAGGGACAATCTGTCATTGATTGCTACCAACCTGCATTATGACACTAGACATGCCGGAAAGTGGTAGCGGGAGACGGATTGGAATAGAAGGTGAGACTAGGGCTTGTAGGACAGAGTGGTGTGAAAGAAAGCAAAACGATAAGCTTCAGTCAGCGAGTGGTTAGGGAAGGACCTCATTTAAACACTGACAAATAATGGACATGGAGTCAATGGAGAAGTTAGGCTCTCCTCCGCATAGGAATCTGATAGATTATTGTTTTATTTGCAAGATAAAATACACTTTTACAATCATTTAAAAAAACAAAAAAGAAAATCCTATATCAATTGTCCTACCATCATCTAAGGTGATACTTCATAACTTCCAAAGATGCTGCAGTTCAATAAGGCGGGCTCTGTGGCACTGTGGCATGTGCAAGTGTAAATGTAAAAGAGAAAGAGAAGGGGATGAGAGTGTTAGGAGTTATCACATATAGAAGGTTCATCTGTGGAAAGCATTGCGATTAGGTCCTGATGATCAATTGAAGACAAGACACACCACACTGACTGGCCTCAGAGAACAACTGGACAAAAGGGCTGAGTCCGGAGACTTAAAGGTGAATTAGCCCCGCACCTTGCTAGATCCTATAAATATACAAAAAAAATCCCAATCCACAGAGAGGGATTTCAGTAATGAGTGCTAATGCACAACTGTTGGAAACTTTGTAAAGTTCAAGCATCAATTAGCCAAGATCTGGAATAGGAAGAAGACCAAGATGGCTCTGGATAAACATTATGGAGGTTATTACAACTTTGGAGGAGGTGTTAATCCGTCCCAAAAGTGACGGTAAAGTGACGGATATACCACCAGCCGTATTACGAGTCCATTATATCCTATGGAACTCGTAATACGGCTGGTGGTATATCCGTCACTTTACCGTCACTTTTGGGACGGATTAACACCACCTCCAAAGTTGTAATAACCCCCTATGTAATAATTATTAATTTGGAGAAAACTACAAGGAGAGAGACTAGAGATGCAATATGTAACAACATGCTCATGGCTAACCATTAGGCTGCATCATGGCATTTTAGAAACCAGAATTTGAGTATAAGGTGAAGAACGCAAGTCATACAAGGAGTCCAACAAAATCGCCATGGGATGTGGCAGAGGAAAATGTAAATCTTTTTGGTTTTGATTACCAAATAAAACAAGCCAAATCCGAGAAAAGTTTGTAATTGATTGCCTTAATGAGAGAGAAGTGAGGACGACTTTGGGGCAGAATTGGTGTCAATTTCGGAGGAATAACAACAGATTTGCACAAGCTCAATACCTAGCTAAAAGCCAGCGCGAAGTATGAGGCACGTTAATGCCAAAACTAAAGTCTGCATGGATAAATATCTTTGTTTAAGGTAAAAGTGCAATGATTTCAATGGTTGCATTAGCTCAGACACCTGCCCGCCCATTGGCATTTTTTAAAATTTGTAATGTGCCAACATATTGTCAAAACCACTGTGCTGCTCAAGAAGAAAGCAAGGGATTGTGCAAAGCACAGATCATGGATAATGATTTAAGAAAGTCATGAGGTGAGCTTAGAAGGTAAAACAAGTAAGTGCAGCTAAGGATGAGGGGCCCTTTCCAAATTAAGGTAGATGTTCAGGTGAATACCCCTTATAAGTCGTAAATTTGCATCTAAAGCTTTGTCATCTGTGCTTTTTTAGAGGACAGTAAGTTAAGCTTGGAAGATGGGAGAGAGTTCAGGCAGTCTTAATGAAGGGTTCCCTGAACTCTCACTGTTTTCCCATATCTTCTTTCATCTGCATTTGGTTGTATTGATTATACTGGTGCAGAAGGTTCTGAGGCTGCGTCCTGGTGTGCACTAGGAGAGGGAAGAGGGCGAGGCCAGCTTGCTGATGTAAATAAAAGCTTTTCCTCGAAGAAGATTTAAATATGGTTCACAGTACTTTCAATAGAAGTATTTGTGGGGTAACAATTTTTGTGACAAAGCGAAACACATTTACCTGGAGACCACGAAAATGCAGGAATCTTGAGATTCTTGGTAGAGTTCGTACACAATAACTACATGATCAGAAATATCTAAACCAGTAAAATAACTCCTACCCCTCGCCTTCATTCAATCTTTTCAAAGGCAACCTTTCCCAGACCCGGATTCAGAATCCTGTAGTGCCCTTATTCTCACTGGAAACACCTTTGGCTCAGACAGTAGATTGCATCGCTTATATTATTTAAGTCTTTCTAGGCCATAACTCCCTCTGTCATATTAAGTGACTCGACATGTTTCTCTGCGTTTTAATAAATCGAATCTTCCCCTGAGGTTAATGGATATTGTGATGATCCAGATGACTCTGTACTGTAAATCTAATTTTACCACAAAACTTTGTACATGCTTGCATTTATACAAAATCCTATTGGTATAATTGTATTTATTTAATGCAAATGTATGTTTTGTGTGTCTCATGCATTGCAAGTCTCTGACCAGAGTGTTCACTATACAATACAACCTGCACATTCATCTGACACTGAGAGGCCTGATGCTTCATTGATGTGGTTTATATGTCACAGAGACCGTATTTTGGTTTAAGTCTGAAAAAGACTATTCTATGGTTCCTTTTTTATTTGAACTACTACACTATAATTTATTCTTCGAATGAAACAGAATTCCAGTATTACGGTTCTAATTTTTAAAATATTTGTTCCTCAAGTGGATTTAGGGTAGCCAGTAGACAGTGAGTAGATGGGTTCGAGCTCCTCTCTCTCAGTGTTCCACCAGAAATAAAGGCCAAGATTTAAGAGGGCCTAGCGCCTCCTTGCGCCACAATACAGTAATTTTTTATGACACTAATGTAGCTCAACGAGGCCAAAACCGCTGTGCCAGAATTACAAAATGCATGCATTGTGCCACTTTGTAACCCCTTACCCCACATTATGCCTGCGACAGGCATAATGTATGCAAGGGGGGTGTACCACCATTAGGGGGGGGGGCCGAAAAAATTGCGCAAATGAATCTAAAAGATTTCTTTGCGCCATTATTTCAGCATTTTTAATGCCTGCTCAGAACAGGCATTAAAAGGGAGCACACCATTGGTTACAATGGGCCCAATGTACTGTTCAGGGTTAGCACCAAAATGTTGGCGTCAACCTGGAACTGTACATCAATAGCATCAAAAACGTTGATGCTATTGTCCCCTAACCTGCACCATGGTGCACTGTATTTATTTTAAATATGGTGTGCACATCGTGGCGGTAGGGGAGCACTCAGGGGTGCAAGAAAATTGGTGCAGCACTGGCCACTTTTCTTAAATCTCCCCCATAGTTTGTGTGCTTACATGCTTCTCCACAGCTACTGCAGAAACACCAGGGGACTTATTTCCTTGCTCCTGTGTGCTGCCATAGCGTCACTTTTAGTGACTGTCCAACACCACACACTGCAGGGCCATAGCTACAAGGTGACATATAGCCACCCTGCGTGGCTTTAGATGGCCTTGTAGATATGGACTGAAGCAATGCAGCGCAACTCGCTGCGTTGCCTCACCCTGCGATAGGGAGGCATGCCATGCGTGTTATGGTGGGTGTTCCTACGTAACACCCATAGCATTTGACACAATCCCTGATTTACGAGATTTCGTAAACCTGGGAATGCGTAAAAAGCCTATGTCTCCCCAGGTGAGGCTTAAGGGAGGAGCAACAAGGAGAAAAACCTTTATTTCTCCTAATTCTTGCTTTTTCTATGAGTGCTGCAGTTTGCAGCACAGCTAGAAAGAGGAAACACCTCTTGTGACTGTTTTTGTGCAGGAAGATATGACCCTTACTGCACAACAATAACCATCCCTGCAATGCAGGCACCCTTGCACCACGGCGCAAGAGTGCCTGCTTTGGCACATGGCAGTCCATTGTGCGCCAGCGCAGGGGAAATGAACAGGAATGCACCGTATCTGATATATATGGCGCATTCATACCCTTTTGTTTTGACACAGGGCAGCGCAGCAAGGTTCCTTGTGACGCTACCCTGCACCAGAACCTCGTAAATGAGGCTCCAGGATTATTACTAAATTCCCTCTGTTTGGGTCTTTCAATTGCCCTTCTGAAAAGTTAGCGTCCTTTACGGTTAGTACTCTTTTCGATGTAAGAAGACTAAATAGGGTCATGCTGGCAATTGAAAGGTTATCATTACGATTTATGCACAGTTACACATTTTTTGAAATTCACAAAATCCAGTGAGAGTACGCCTGGAAATGACTGCAAATCGCAAATTTCCTGATAGATTCAAACTCTGTGTTGTGTGCTTCAGCCAGCTGTCCACTTGGTGGAAATATTTCAGGAGCATGCATGGCAGAAATGTGCACAAGCAATTTTTTTTAATACATTTTCTCTCCACTGGGATAATATTTTCGACTTGCACAAAGCCTTACACTCTTTGAAATAGAGAGTTTTACCCAGCCCTTTCATACCTTGTAAAAGGGCTTTCTCCTGCTCTACAAAGCAGGAACTTTAAAAGTCTTAGTAAATATCCACATATGTAGATGCTTGCTAGTTTTCACAGAGTGTTGACTCAAAGACCAACTTTTGACCCACCAGAGACCTACTACAACGGACAAGCTATAGAAATATAAGTTGTCCGCAGGAGTAAACCTAATCTCTGGGTGTAAATGTCTGATAATATGCATAGCAGGAAAAAGGATCAGTAAATTTCCGTCCGTATAAAACGTTTTTGTACACTTTAGTGTATTATATGAGCACAAAAGGTTTGTGCATCAGGGTATTTCTGGTCCTGGCCCACTGTGGGGTGGGGAGCTGTTCGGATAAGGTACTAGAGAGTTTAAAGATGGAGCCACTTGGAGCTGCAGATAATTCCGAGTAGGAGGGAATGAGGATGTAAGAAAAGAGCATGTATTCCTTATAGTCTTTCTCTACTGTCCTTTTTTATGCCCCTACTGTGCTCAATAGGGGGTGCATTTATGAGCTATTGAACAAGGCAATTTTTGAGCATCTGGAATTTACAGGCAGAGGGGTTCCCTATCCTAGGGTGTAATATAAATAAACTATTTATAAGGAGAAAGCTAGAGGGTTGCCATTAAAAAAGGCTGCTAGAGTGGTGAGTAATTTGTCCTAGGGTAAGGCCTGAGCGCGCACACACACACACACACACCAGTACAAACTAGTATATAAATAACTGAGAATTATGGGTACCTTCCACTCCAGACCCTGAGGCACGCTTCTTACATTGCCGCTTGACCAAGTTGTATTTCAGAATATCATATATAGAAACATTATCTGACATAAATATTATGTTCTGAAGGCTGTTTGCAAAAACTTCATCCCATTGGGTGTTGATTTTCAATTATTAACATTAGTGAGGATGTTTATGTCAAGCAAAATTCGGACAACAATATTCTGGTACAACACCACTGACCACTGCTTTCCTTGTCTCTAACTTCTGGGGAACTGTTATGTGCTGAGCATCATTCTGACTAGTATTCTATTCATTATGCTATGGTCTTCACATAACTTATGAACATGTGGGGGGCGGAGACAACCAAGATGGCTGACTAGTCGAGTCCCTGTAGGCTCCCGTCTCAACGAGGGGCTATTTTCCATCATCCTGATGCCCACCCGGCTCTGAACCTTCTAGGACAACCCCCTGCCGTCGCTGACCAGGGCGTGAAGGCTCTGGTTCCTGAATGCGAAGAGAAACAGCACAAAATAAATAAAGAAGGCAGCCGTGGAGCAGAGGGCCTGCTGGGAGTGGCACGGAGGAGATGTCTCTTTCGCGCCTGCTTGCCCGTGCTGGATGGAGGTGTCGGCCCCGGAGACTGGAGATGGGGGGTCCAGGCATGAAGGACCCCAGCCGGCTCAGGAGGTGGAGGTGTGAGAGGTCGTGGCCTGCTGCTGACGTGTCGTGGGGAATTGGGCGAGTGGGGGCCCTGGTTCCGGCCCGGCTGCCACCCACTGATCCTGAGGAGTGATGCGGCCCACTGCTCAGGAGGCAGTACTGCGAATGGAAGGTGGGAGATCAGCCCAGCCCCTGCGAAACGGGGGGCAGTGCTGTACAGGGTGGCCAGGTTCTGGCCCCGGCCCCCGGGACCCTGGAGGTATTGCCCGATGGTCCGGCTTTGTACCAGGAGACCCTTCATGCTGTGACATTAAGAATACCAGGGGCTCCCGTCTTTGCCTGAGGTGACGGGGGCACAAGTCGGCGGTCCTTTTTCTACTCCGGGGGACCCAGTTGGAATCGGGTGAAGGCCAGCTGCCCGGCCTGTTCGGTCCCAGAGGGTGGGAGAGTCTGTGCAGGACTGGATATGTCTGCAGCTTTGGCTGCACTACACAAGGGAGGCCATGATGGTGAAAGATAAGCATCGGAAACTACCACAGACTAACCAAATCGCCAACTACACACAGGCATTGCCAGCCCTGGGGACAGACATGGGACCCTCTGGAGACGGTCCCTGGGGGCATTTGGTGGCGGGGGGACGACAGCCCCCTCCATAGCTGATCTCATGGCAGCGATACAGGAATCTAAATCTGAAGTGGTACATAAAATTGACGTGGTGGACATTGAGGTCAATCTGCTTCGTGCAAACCTATGCAAGGTGTCGGAAGGCCTAGCACAGATTGAAAAGAACATGGAAACGCTACAACAGGAGGTAGGGGTTTTGCACTCTACAGTGATAGATTTACAGAGATTGACAGCACGCCTCGATGACAGGGTGGAAGATGTTGAGAGACCCCTCTGAGATCCCCCCTCTAGCTTAGCAACCAAGACTAGTCCTACTTTTTATGCATAGTAGTATTTTCGATTCTAGTTGACTACGGGTAATTGGATAATGAGGCGGTTCCTATGGGTTCGCTACTGGCCACAGCGAGGGTGCACTTAGTAAGGCTGCCCAGAGGGTGGGGAGCTTGGGGAGTTATAGTTGGGGACTGGGAAATGGGTTTTGCAACAACAGCTCATGTTCTGTACATCTGTGAGAAACGGGTTTCCCCACTCTGGCTTTCATTTACACTATCCACAGGGCAACGGGAGGAGCAGAGACATCAAACAGGAGATATATACTCCCTGTTCCCACATGAGATGGCCCTCCACACTAAATTTATAACTTGGAATGTTAGGGGAACTGCTCAATAGGCGCAACGCCGGCGGATTTATGCCTATTTGAAACATTATAGGTCTTCCATAGCGTTTTTGTAGGAGACATGTTTTGGGGGACTGCATCCGGCCCCTCAATAAAAGATGGAGGGGACAACTATACGCTATGTCCTATTCTGAATTTGCTAGGGGAGTATTGATCTGGATAGCTCCAGGTGTTCCCTTTGCACACCGAAAGCATGTTATAGATCCCAAAGGTAATTTTGTAATTGTGTACGGTCTGCTCAGGCCATGAAATTTGTTTAATTAATGTGTATGCCCCTAACTTGGACTGTCACACCTTTTACACGTCTGTAGCACCGGCGGCCGCTCCTTTTCTCAATGCTGAGATAATCTTGGGGAGAGATTGTAATAATGGCCTTGATGGGGATCTAGACCGATAGCCTCCCAGGCTTCACACTGAACCACATATGACTGCTGACCTCTACTCCCCACTAAACGAGTTAAGGCTATGTGATGTGTGGAGGGTTTGCAACCCCACCACATTTCAATTCTCTTGTTATACTCCTGCTGCAGGCACTCACAGTCGCCTGGACTACTTCTTCACTTTGGAGATCCCCACTCCTGTAGTGGTCAATATAGTATATCTTTCAAGATTCCTGTCCTCCTGGACCTGGAGAAACATGGCAGACACTCATGTATACCGGTGTGTTGCATGAGTGCAGAGGCCTTGGGGGACCCTCCCTTTGAACAATTGATCGCGCAATTCCTGACCTACTATATTCGGGAAAATTGGGGCACCTCCGGTAGTAGAGCCACTGAATTGGACGCAATGAAATCTGTCCTTTGGGGTGTCTGTATTAAGACATCTCATGGGGTTCGACAACAATTAGAGAAGGATATACGCACGCTTGAAAAACAACCTGGGGAGAATAGAACAGGAAATCCTGACACGACACGACGTACATGGGGGTGAACTGAAACCCGTAAGCAATTGCTAGACGCATGGACACGGTCGGAAAAATATGTATATACAGCCCACCGCAACGTCTCCATGCTGAGGGTGACAAGATTGAAGCAATGTTGGCATGTTTGGTAACACAGGAAACCTCACACACTCCTATGCTCTCCATTATTAACACTAGAGGTCAGCCAGTCTACTCCCAAGAAGCTATTAATGATGTATTCCTTTTACACCTCAGTACCTGATTCGGCCCTCCACCCTCGATACACATAAGGGATGTTGATGCATATCTAACCCGGGTGACTCTCCCAGTGCTGTCGTCGGAAGCCCGTGAGACCCTTGACCACCCCCTTTTACCAAGGAGGAGTTGGCTTCAATAATTTGTTTACTTAAAACCTCAAAGACTCCGGGCAGTGACGGATTCCCAGCAGAGTTCTACTGTACATATGTCAATATTCTGGCAGAGAGACTCCTTGAAGTGTTTGCGGGATTCCTGATTCTCTGTTGACTTCCTCCCACAATGCGCAAGTCGTTTATAATCATGGTTCCAAAGCCAAATAAAGACCCCTCTGTGCCATGAACATACCGAAGATATCTCACTACTGAATATCGACGTCAAAGTGTTGAGTGGTGTTTTGGTCCGCTCCGTTTTACCCTATGTCTCCTCCCTGGTACGCTCGGACCAATCGGGGTTCATCCCCAAGCCCAGTACCTTACATAATTAATGCCGGCTGTCCCATGTAATCATTCCACATAGTCTTCCCCAGAGGAAATGGCATTGGATTTACTGGATATTGCACAGGCATTTGATTCTTTACATTGGCAGTATTTGTGGCAGGTGCTGCGTAAGCTTGGTTTTGGAGCGGCCTATATACGTTGAATACAGCACCTATATACGGACCCATGTGCTAGGGTGAAGACAGGGATGACTGTCTCGTCAATCTTTATTCTTGGTAGGAGAACTAGGCCCCCATTACTCTTTGTGCTGGCTATGGAGCCATTGGCAGCACACCTTCACCAGACACTGAGGCCCATATTTATACTTTTTGACGCAAAACTGCGCCAACGCAGTTTTGCGTCAAAAAAATTTGCGCCGGCTAACGCCATTCTGAAGCGCCATGCGGGCGCCGTATTTATTGAATGATGTTAGCCGGCGTTAGCCGCCGGCGCTGTCTGGTGTGCGTTAAAAAAAACAACGTACACCAGGCAGCGCCGGCTTAGGGGGAAAATGGCGTATGGGCGTCCAGAAATGGTGCAAGTCAGGCTGAGGCAAAAAAATCGCCACAACCCGATTTGCGCCATTTTTTTACGACGCCCATCCCCCATTGAAATGACTCCTGTCTTAGCAAAGACAGGAGTCATGCCCCCTTGCCCAATGGCCATGCCCAGGGGACTTCTGTCCCCTGGGCATGGTCATTGGGCATAGTGGCATGTAGGGGGGCACAAATCAGGCCCCCCTATGCCACAAAAAAAAAAAATATATACTTACCTGGACTTACCTTAATGTCCCTGGGGTGGGTCCCTCCATCCTTGGGTGTCCTCCTGGGGTGGGCAAGGGTGGCAGGGGGTGTCCCTGGGGGCAGGGGAGGGCACCTCTGGGCTCATTCTGAGCCCACAGGTCCCTTAACGCCTGCCCTGACCCAGGCGCTAAAATCCGGCGCAAATGCAGGTTTTTTAGTCCTGCCCAACTCCCGGGCATCATTTTTGCCCGGGAGTATAAATACGAGGCATATGCATCGCAGTCATTTTTTAAGACGGGAACGCCTACCTTGCATTTCATTAACGCAAGGAAGGTGTTCACGCAAAAAAATGACGCTAACTCCATGAACTTTGGCGCTAGACGCGTCTAACGCCAAAGTATAAATATGGAGTTAGTTTTGCGTCGAATTTGCGTCGAAAAAAACGACGCAAATTCGGCGCAAACGGAGTATAAATATGCCCCTGAATCCAAGGGGAATCCTGACCAGTGGGACCATTCGCGTAGTCTCTCTATATGCCGATGATACCTTGGTATATCTGCGGGATCCAACAGTTTCGATACCATACCTCATGGATTTACTGCAGGAGTTTGAGAATGTCTCGTCCCTCCGAGTTCATCCCTCCAAGTCGAAATTGTACCCCATGGGGTCACTAACAGGCTGGCAACTCAACGCCCTCCCACAACTAGCGATACCATGGGAGATCACAGATGTGAGATATCTGGGGATCGGATTGGCACCCGCAGCACAAACCTTTCATCAACTCAATACAGTAAGGGGCATATTTATACTCTTTTTGACGCACATTTGGCGCAAACCTTGCCCCATATTTAAACAATGACGCCCGACCCCCGCGGATGTCAAAATTCCACTGTGTGCGTCATTTGTTTGGAGCGGGAAACTGCCTTGCGTTAATGATATGCAAGGTAGGCGTTCCCACCCAAAAAATGACTTTAAGGCCTGAGCGCCTTATTTATACCCCAGCATCATTTTGACGCACAGGAGGGGGTGGGCCTTAAAAAACGGCACACAGCCTGTTGCGCGCCGATTTTTAATGCTTGGGTCAGGGCAGGCGATAAGGGATCTGTGGGCTCGGAAGGAGTCCAGAGGTGCCCTCCCCTCCCCCCTAGAACACCCCTTGCCACCCTCACCCACCCCTGGAGGACACCCATGGATGGGGGACCCATCCCAGGTAAGTAAAGGTAAGTTCAGGTAAGTATTTTTTAAATATTTTTTAAAGTGGCATAGGGGGGCCTAATTTGGTCCCCCCTACATGCCACTATGTCCAATGACCATGCCCAGGGGACAGAAGTCCCATGGGCATGGCCATTGGGCAAGGGGGCATGACTCCTGTCTTTGCTAAGACAGGAGTGATGTCAATGGGGATTGTGTGCCAAAAAAAATGGCGCAAGTCCAGTTTGAGGCCTGATTTTTGCCTCAGACCTGGTTTGCACCATTTTTTGACGCTCAACTCCCATTTTCCCCTACGCCGGCGCTGCCTGGTGTGTGTAATTTTTTTTTACTCAGACCAGTCCGCAGCGGCGGCTAACGTCATTCCTTAAATAAGGTGCCCGCATGGTGCGTTGGAATGGCGTTAGCCGGCGGTAAAATTTTTGACACATAACAGCGTTGGCGCAGTTGTGCGTCAAAAAGTATAAATATGGCCCTATGAGTCATAATGGGTCTCCAGTCTTCGGTGAAATTTTGGCGGAACCTTCCTCTGTCACTTATGGGGAGATTCGCTATAACACAAATGATAATACTCCCTCGCTGCATTTTTACCTTGCAAGGGTCGTTTTACATGATTCCCAGAGCATACTTTTGGAAAATCAACACTATCAGAGTTGATCTGCTATGGGCAGATAAACGTAAAAAAGTCTGACTTTCCACCTTACAATGCACTTGGGAGGAATTATACTACATGGCGGCTCACTTGCAACATGCAGTATATTGGTTTTCATCGGATGCCTCTTGGGAGAAACGGTTGCTGGAGGGTTCTGTGCAAAAGAGGAGTTACCATCCCTCTTAATGAGGGGAACCAGACTACCCCCGGAGGTCCCTAATGTGATCCATACCATAGCCCATGTTTGGGAAAACGGAGTTTGCAGGGTCATCCGCCGAGCACCCTATGCCCCTGACATGCATCTGTGGTCCTGTAGGAAGGTAGCCTCTTTCTAGCCTAGTTACCCCCACTTTTGGCCTGTTTGTGAGTATATGTCAGGGTGTTTTTACTGTCTCACTGGGATCCTGCTAGCCAGGACCCCAGTGCTCATAGTGGAAACCATATTTGTCAGTGTGTTTGATATGTGTCACTGGGACCCTGCTAGCCAGGAGCCCAGTGCTCATAGTTTGTGGCCTATATGTTTTCCCTGTGTGGTGCCTAACTGTATCACTGAGGCTCTGCTAACCAGAACATCAGTGTTTATGTTCTCTCTGCTTTTTTAAATTGTCACTGCAGGCTAGTGACCATTTTTATCAATTCTGATTGGCACACTGGAACACCCTTATAATTCCCTAGTATATGGTTCCTAGGTACCCAGGGTATTGGGGTTCCAGGAGATCCCTATGGGCTGCAGCATTTCTTTTGCCACACATGGGGAGCTCAGACCAATATTACACAGGACTGCCACTGCAGCCTGAGTGAAATAACGTCAACGTTATTTCACAGCTATTTTACACTGCACTTAAGTAACTTATAAGTCACCTATATGGCATCAAAGTATCCCCTACCCACCCTGCCATTCAGGATACCATTCCTGTGGTGGGAGAAACCTCTCCTGGGGTGGCACCTGTACCAAGGGAATCATCAGCTAACACAGCTATACTCCCTGAGGTAGAAGTACCTCTCTGTGGGATAACTAATACTGGTGAGAAAAAGTCCACCATTTTAGTTAACATGGAGCATCCCTCCAACCCTCCCAGAGAAACTTTAGTGCAGCAACCCTGCACTGCCTCACAACACTTAGGACAGCAACCCTGCCCTAGTGTGGAGCTTATAGGACAGCAGCCCTGCCCTGCTCGAACTCAAAAGAAACGGCAACCCTGTTCTCTCTTACAGCCATATGGACAAAGTTTTTGCTCAGCTATAGCTTTATTGAGACAGCATCCTTGTCTGGCATTCTCATCATTTGACATAGGCCCAGTGGACAATTCCCACTGCTCTAAACTAAAACTTACAAACAGAAACTCTGAAAATATAACTTCACATCGTTGGCTAGCTAAAAAGCTCCAAACACAGTGGTTCACATCCCCACAGGGAAGTAACCATACAGTGGATGATAAAGGGAGTAACCAATCTTTTGCAGAGCTACTCTCCACTTATCACCACTTAGACAATAAAGACTCAACTGGCCTAGGTTAGCCTGATTGTCCTTCGTTTGGGGGGGAGAGGGTTGTGTAGGAAGGTAGCCTCTTTCTAGGCGTGTTACCCCCACTTTTGGCCTGTTTGTGAGTATATGTCAGGGTGTTTTTACTGTCTCACTGTGATCCTGCTAGCCAGGACCCCAGTGCTCATAGTGGAAGCCCTATTTGTCAGTGTATTTGATATGTGTCACTGGGACCCTGCTAGCCAGGACCAGAGTGCTCATAGTTTGTGGCCTATATGTGTTCCCTGTGTGGTGCCTAACTGTATCACTGAGGCTCTGCTAACCAGAACCTCTGTGTTTATGCTCTCTCTGCTTTTTAAAAATGTCACTGCAGGCTAGTGACAATTTTTACCAATTCTGATTGGCACACTGGAACACCCTTTTAATTTGCTAGTATATGGTACCTAGGTACCCAGGGTATTGGGTTTCCAGGAGATCCCTATGGGCTGCTGCATTTCTTTTGCCACCCATGGGGAGCTCAGACCAATATTACACAGGACTGCCACTGCAGCCTGAGTGAAATAACATCCACGTTATTTCACAGCCATTTTACACTGCACTTAAGTAACTTATAATCACCTATATGTCTAACCCTCACTTAGTGAAGGTTAGGTGCAAAGTTACTAAGTGTGAGGACACCCTGGCACTAGCCAAGGTGCCCCCACATTGTTCAGGGCAATTTCCCCGGACTTTGTGAGTGCGGGGACACCATTACACGCGTGAACTACATATACTATGTAGCTTCACAATGGTAACTCCGAATATGGCCATGTAACATGTCTAAGATCATGGAATTGTACCCCCATGCCAAATATGGTATTGGGGTGCCAATTCCATGCATCGCCAGGGCTCCAGCATGGACCCCAGGTACTGCCAAACTACCTCTCTGGTGTTTTCTCTGCAGCTACCGCTGCTGCCAATCCTCAGACAGGTTTCTGCCCTCCTGGGGTCTGGGCAGCCCAGTCCCAGGAAGGCAGAACAAAGGATTTCCTCTGAGAGCGTGTGTTACACCGTCTCCCTTTGGAAATAGGTGTTAACGGCTGGGGAGGAGTAGCCTTCCCCAGGCTCTGGAAATGCTTTGAAGGGAACAGTTGGTGCCCTCCTTGCATAAGCCAGTCTACACCGGTTCAGGGATCCCGCAGCCCCTGCTCTGGCGTGAAACTGGACAAAGGAAAGGGGAGTGACCACTCCCCTGTCCATCACCACCCCAGGGGTGGTGCCCAGAGCTCCTTCAGTGTGTCCCAGACCCCTGCCATCTTGAATGCAGGGGTGTGAGGGTAAGTGGAGGCTTCTGAGTGGCCAGTGCCAGCAGGTGACGTCAGATACCCCTCCTGAAAGGTGCTCACCTGGTTAGGTAGCCAATCCTCCTCTGAGGGCTATTTAGGGTGTCTCCTGTGGGTTTTTTCTTTAGATAACGAATGCAAGAGCTCACCAGAGTTCCTCTGCATCTCTCTCTTCGACTTCTGGCAAGGATCGACCGCTGACTGCTCCAGGACGCCTGCAAAACCACAACAAAGTAGCAAGACGACTACCAGCAACATTGTAGCGCCTAATCCTGCCGGCTTTCTCGACTGTTTCCTGGTGGTGCATGCTCTGAGGGCTGTCTGCCTTCACCTTGCACTGGAAGCCAAGAAGAAATCTCCTGTGGGTCCTTATATATATATATATAGCTATACTGCTATATGATATAAGTGGTATAGTAGGAGCTTTGCATGTCTCCTAGTTCAGCCTAAGCTGCTCTGCTATAGCTACCTCTATCAGCCTAAGCTGCTAGAACACTACTAATCTACTAATAAGGGATAACTGGACCTGGCACAAGGTGTAAGTACCATCAGGTACCCACTGTAAGCCAGGTCAGCCTCCTACAGGTCCCTACAACCATTCAACAAAACTGCAGAATCTGTGTCGGTCCTACATTGAAGGGAGAGAGGCTGCACCACACTAGAGGATCTTTACCCGGGAGGCCATTTTCTTTTCATGATGGAAGCTTTTGACATCTTTCAACTAGGACCAGGGCAATTCCTAGCGTACTGTAAAATCTCGGCGATAACCAGGGAGATATGGCCCACATTCCCGGAATCTTCCCGACCACTGCTACACTCCCCATACTCCTCAGGGGAGGGAGGGGCGACACCTGGTGTCCCAAATATACCGAGCGCTACAGGATGATCTGCCCGGCGCCCTGTTAATAGTCCAGACCCGCTGGGAGGAGGTGGTCCCGGACCCTTTGCCGGAGGCGGAATGGGTAAAGATTTTCTCCGGAGTGAGACTGGCCAGCTCTACTGCCAGATTCAAATTAACACAGTATAATTTTTTGCACCAAATTTACCTCACTCCATTAAGACTACTTGCAATCTATAATGCACACCAGGATGCCTACCCACATTGTGACACCCCAAGGGCTACCTTTGTACACATGATATGGGACTGCAAGGAGCTGCTCCCATACTGGCAGCATATGTTAGAAGACACGAAGCCTCTGGATGGCACATTCCACTGACCATCAAACAAGTCATATTAGGTCTTATACCTAATCCGACCAAGAGGACACTCAGTAGAAAATGTGTACTCCTCTGTTCTACCCTAGCGAAGCGCCGCTTGGCCATCTGCTGGCTCTCTCAGGAGCCTCCTAAAGATACAATGTGGCTTGGAGATGTTTGTGAATGGGGAGGGGCAGAGGAACACCGTATGAAACGTGTGCGCACAGATGAAAAACTAGACGAAGACCTTCGGACATGGAACGCCATGCTGTCTGATATAAGTCGTAAGGAGGACTGTCCAGCTACTAACTTACCTGCTAGGACTCTGATTTACACTGAAACATTTTAACCAAGAACTGTTGTGTATTCTCTTCCATATGTGCCCTTAATATAAGTACAGGTCACCATCAGATTAACTCCCCAGAGATATACAAAGAGGGAATGAAAGGGGATGGGACGCACTGTTGGGTGTTATGTATAATTCCCCGTGTTGCATTGCACATTTCGTGTAATGGCTGCTACTTATCATATTGTAGGATATGTGAGAATTTGTGCTGCGATCCGGATGTATATGGGACATGGGGATGTTTTGTGGATTTTGTTTCTTGAAAATAAAAATAAAAACAGTAAAAAAAAACAACTTATGAACATGTGGCTTAGAAATATATATTGAATTTACAGTTGCCTAGGTTAACCCCTTGGGGTGCAACCTTACCTGAAATGTATCCCCACAGAACATGATTTTTAGGACCCCCATTTCTTTTACTTACCGGAGCCCCTACTGGCCCAGGAAAGCCATCTAAGCCGTCCTGCCCATTTGCACCATGCTGGCCGTCAGCACCAGGCAAGCCAGGCCCGCCTCGTTCTCCCTTTGCACCTGCGAAGATTTTGACATAAAAATCTGTATTAATGAATAATATGCTACAGAGAAAGCGGTTGATTCCTATAACAGGAAGAGAAGGAAATGCTCTTGCCTTTGGTGTTAATGAATACAGAGTTTCCTTTGTGTCCCTTTCGTCCTGGAGGCCCAGGTACCCCAGAACGTCCCTAATTAAAGATGAAAAATATCAAATAAATACATACATATATTACATCGTTGTTTCTTGATCTAAACAGACTTTACAATTGAAATATTAACATGCGTGAAACAATCTGAAATAAAACCCAGTTTAATAAAAATAAACAGGAATATATTCTCAATCAAATATGCACAGACACGTAAAAAATGCATTAAGTGTTTTTGTTTCTCTTGACCCACGCTCTCGATAAAAGTTGGACAACAGGAATTAACACGTTTCGATCTCAGTAGTTCCCCGACAGTTCTTCTTCTGTCCCTTATGGAAAGCAGCAACAATCATTGCTTCCATAAGTAGGAGTACAGGTTTAGGCCCCTGCTGTCGGATAATTGAGGGCCCTTAGAAGGCAAATTCTTACTCTGAAAATGGCCAAGAACTGCTGATGATTGTGGGCATGCTGTTTACCATTGATTGCTGTGAAAATAGTTGTTCCACATAGTGAGGTAAGTGTGATTCGGGTGCAAATGGGAGTTTGCACACACCAGGTTTCTGAGTAGTGTGGTAATTAATGTGCAATCTTCCCCAGGCACATCTCACCAGGAAAAACACTTGGTGAAAGTTGCTTGGGGAAAATGTCCCTCGTCTCCCTCAACAGTGGTAATAAACAGTATATTAGACTCTGTAGAGCTACATATATGGGCTGTGCCAAGCTGTTTTGTTATGTGCAGTGGTAACAAACACATTTATGTCCTCAGAATAAGAACACAATGGGTTAAAGATTTGCAGTAAGAAACATATTTAATCTCGCTAGCGTTTTGACCAATGGAAATGACTGTTTTTTAAAGTTACTTTGACTTGGAACCTTGAGGGATGGTTAGCAGAGATTTATCAAGTGTGTTAGCTAGGAATATGGTAATAATGTTCATTTTGACATTTGCACTGCAGTAATAAATGTGTGAGTGCTGGTTTATTAGCATAATGAATGACAGAATTCCGCCCTTTCACAAGGACCACATGCACACAAAGTAGTTCTCCTTCTACTAGCGGCACTATGGAAATGTATGCTTTTTGAGCCCAAAAATATTTCTGCATGTAGGTATTTTAATGTTCCTGAGGCCCACCAGTTCCCTGAAAAATACGTTTTGCAAAAGCAATCATGAAAAAAAACAAGCATTGGGAAAGTGAAAAGGCTGGCACTAAAGGCAGACCTATTGGCTTTACTAATGCTTGGCTTAAATTAGAGGGCAGTCGTTGAATACTTGTCACTTATATCCTAAAGCCTTATTTAAACTATTTGCTTTGAATTTGTACTAATGAGATACATCTTTGTAAAGGTTTTAACTAACTATACAATACACTATTACTACTACTACTACAGGTCACAGTCATTCCATTTTGTTTGCTTCCATTTCCTTTCTATCTGGGAACCTGGAGCAGGCTGGAAGGTCACCGATGCTTCTCCGGACTGCCTGTTATGTGGTTACAAAAGGGAATTACTAGTACGCTTAACTTGCTTATGCCCTTGGCTGCAAGTGCAAGAAATCTTTTACTAAAACCCTTTTTCAAATAACTAAATGTTAAAACTTGCAAAAAGGTAGTGATTTTGTGCCTGCAAGTAAATACCCACAGCTGACTGGCTGCTTTCTAAAATTTACAGTAATAGCTTCGAAATACTTGAAAATTCTTTGATGGTACTGTCTGTTTTGCACACTGGATTAGTGACTAACATTATTTAAATTTTTGCAATGTAAGTTCCTTTGCCATTGTAATGCACTTTGTGGAATTTGTCATAGGATTTATTCTGCAAAGGTTTTCATTTACTATGCAAATTAAATTTTTTGGTTAATTGATTGGTTGAGTGTTTGAAGAAACTGCAGCCCAGGGGTACAAATTAGGGGTTGACGATAAAGTCCGCTCCCCCGGCAAAATTCCACTGACCGCTGAGTGGTGGAGTTTTTTCTTGAGCGCAGCTCGCCAACAGTAAGTTGGTGAGAACTAGACAGAATTGGCATCCCCTAATTGGCTTTTCAGGTGCCGGCGGGCACCCAGTGAGATTTTCCCAACCCGGGTAGTTGCAGGCAGTCAGGACCGCTCGCATTGGCAAAGCTGCAGCTCGAGTAGAGAATATTCAAGTGGCAGGAAAACCAACTCAGGCAGCGGCACTCTCTGGAGCTCTGCATGGTGCCATCTGCGCTGAGTTCTCAGCACAATACAAGCTCCTGCGCTAAAAATCAGCTTGTTGTACTGCTTTCTGCCCGTTCGTGGAATTCCGAGGAGTAAAACTCTGCAAGTTCCGCCCACTCATAGTACAAATATGCCCGCTGCCCCGTCCATTATTCACTGTTTCAGGGTGTTCTTTATGGGACACCAATCATGGATGAGGAAATAGTGGTCACAAGCCTGTTCTCCCATGAATCATGGCTGATGTAACAGAGAACATCTAGGATAATCCAGGAGCATTACAATGAGGTGGTGCCTTGAACGCTGCTATCAGGGTGCAGCAGTCAAAAGAAAAACTACAGATGAGTTGGTGTGCCAGGCATCACTTTACCTTCCACTGGGCTGAGCTGTGCATGTTTGTGAATGGTATAAGGATTGTGGTAATGCTGATTCCACATTTAACCTATCAAAACACAAGAATGTGTACTCTTACTAATTTAGAATATGTTTGGGATACTCTGTAGTTGTGCTCCCCTGTGATCCAGTTTTATAACAGATATTCCTGATTTATTGCCTTAGGGATCCTTACTTGTATACCGGGGATGCCAGGGAAACCACTAACTCCTGGCTCACCACTCTCTCCCTTTCTTCCGAAATCGCCAGGCACTCCTGGGAATCCGGTGGGGCCTGGAGGACCAGAGGGCCCTTGTCCACCTCCATCGTCTGATGTGCACCTGCAGTCAGCGGCATCACCTATCAAATAAGGATTGAAAGGACAGTTGAAGGACAACTGAAGCCAGCAAAATCTTCTTTTTCGACAATTTGCAAAATTTCAACCTTTTCAGTTATCACACACTTGTATTTCACAGAAGAAACTAGGCGCAATCTTATCGTCCTGATTTTATTTCAAATCTTACCTTTAATTCCCTTTGGTCCTCTTTGCCCAGGGAATCCTGCCGGGCCATCAAATCCTGGAAAGCCTGGAAATCCTTTTTGTCCAAAGGGTGATCCTAAAGTTTTTCAATATTGAAAATATGTCAGATCAATTTTTACAGCCCAGTAATGAAATACCACTTCAGTTATCATAATTTTATATATTTGTTCATACATGTTAATTTTATGAACTTTTAAGGGGAATATCATTTATTTTTTGCACAACCAAACATTCCTATTCAGTAAATGTTCTATTGCACCTTCCTCATATAAGACTATAAGTATGTGTGACAATAAGTCGTTTTTGTTAGGTACTACTACCACAACATGTTACTCACGTACCGGAGTACCTCATAGTTAGTGACGTAGTATGTATGAGTGCACAAGATAAACAGAGAACAATGCTTAGGGACCAACAGAGCTAGATAAGCAAAATAATAACATTCTGGACACTAGATCTCAAGAACTGTTAAACACAGGAATTATGCTTACACTCACCATCAGGCCCTGGTGGGCCAGGAAAGCCTGGCAAACCAGGCAGTCCATCATCACCTTGAGGACCAGGATAAGGAGCAGGAAACCCGGGCTCACCCTGAAAACCTTTTGGTCCAACTTCACCTTCAAAGCCTGGTTCACCGGGATAACCTAATGAAAAGCAAGTATAACCACGTTCAGAGTGAGTATATTACAAAGGTTATCAGTATGGTTTCATACAAGCAGGTACTTAAAGCTTATGTTATTATGAATGTTTGAAGAAACAAACCCAACTTCACTACTGAGTATTGTAGGGTCATTTTCTAATGTATCATTACTGATCACAGAACTAGTGAATTAGGGCCCATATTTATTCTCAGTTTGCGCTAAATAAGCGTCATTTTGTTTTACGCTAATTCAGCGCAAACCTAACTCCATATTTAACCTTTGGCGCTAGACACGTATAGTGCCAAAGTTATGGAGTTAATGTTGTTTTCTGGACGTGAACACCTACCTTGCGTCAATATTCATCCCTGTGCTAAAATCCAGCAAGGGGGGATGGGGGCCTTAAATAATGGTGCTAAGCTTGCTTAGCGCCATTATTTAACGCCTGGGTCAGGGCAGGCATAAGGGGACCTGTAGGCATATTTCCATGGTCAGAGACCATGGAAATCGCCCACAGGTGCCCTTCCCTGGCCCCAGGGACACCCCCACCGACACCAGGAGGACACCTAAGGATGGGGCACCCATCCCAGGTAAGTCCCGGTAAGTATACAGTATATATTTTTTCCATCCAACACCCCTTGGGGGCCCTGACATGGGGCCCCCTGCACGGCGCTGGCCCCAATGGCCATGCCTAGGAGACATTCGTCCCCTGGGCATGGCCATTGGGGTGGTGGGCATGGCTCCTGTCTTTACTAAGACAGGAGCCATATCCATGGGGGTTGTGTGCCAGAAAATGGCACTACACTGCTGAGAGGCAATTTTTCTGCCTCTGAACAGTGTAGTGCCATAATTCGGCGCACAAGCCCCGGTTTCCCCTAGGCCTCCCCAGCCCTGTTAGCGTCCTTTCCAAGGACGCTGACAGGGCATTATCGCTGGCTAGTGCCATTCCATATATATGGTGTCTGGCTGGTGTCTTGGAATGGCGCTAGCCAGCGCTATACTTTTTCATGCAAAACTGCGCTAACGCAGTTTTGCATGAAAAAGTATAAATCTGCCCCTAAGTTTGTTATTGGCCCACACATTTTTGGCTCCCAGATGCGGTTGATGGCTTATAACGAGCTATGGGAGCATTGCTAGTATTAATGACTGCCTCCGCGGTCATTAATACAATCAGCACATGATTATGTCGTATCTGGCGTTGCCCTTGCCTTACTCCATCCTTCTATGAAGCCAGCTGGGTTTTAAGAGAGCTGAACCTGAGGACCTCTACCATTATGCATGGGCTACATTGCGAAGAATGTGGCTGGCTGCCATACTGAAAACATCCAGATAAATCTGCTAATTGCAATGAGGCATGTCTACATCAAATACATACAATTTGGTATTAAGTACATTTAAAACAATTACATGTGTATTAAGCCCTGAAATGTTGGCTTTAGTACTCCATCTGCACAGAGTGACTCCAACCAACTCATCCTTTCAGTGCTGTGGTGAATTACTTCTCTCACAGAGCATGTGATTTTAGATTGGACCATGTGAGAAACTGGATTATGAGTTGGGGTGGTTGTCACCAAATAATGCAATCTCCATTCTGTATCAGGCCCCGTTAGGTACTTTAATTTGAACCTTAGCTCAGTCCTGGTTAGCTGTGGCACAGAGCAGTCAGGCTTAACTCGAAGGAAACAATATTAAAGCATTATCAGTGCCAAAATGGTTATTACGTCTAAAACACAACCTGATAGAAATCCCACTCCAATTTTTTAAAATAGTATACATTTTACTGAGCAAATAGACACCAAAATGACAAAAATCAGGTTTGGGGAGCAGGAGATATGATTTTTTGGAGTTTTTGAGAGTTTTCAAGCAAATGCACATAGTGCTAACCAACGTTATCTGGCAGTGCTAGTCTGGGACAAAGTTAAAAGTTAAATCTAACTACGATGGAGCACGTGTTGGGTGCCCGAACTAGTTTTTGTCTGGTGAAAAGTTTACCTTCTGACTTAGGATCTGATTTATATGTTGCCGGAGAGGGCATATTGTCGTTACTGCAATGTAGTTCTCTCTCCACCAACAATATGGTCCATCTGCTAAACTTAAAAGCAGGTGTGTTGATGGCAAAATTGCAATGCATTGACAGGAACTGCCGTGATGGTGTATACTGTCAATGCTAGAAATGTCAGCTGGGCCAGCAGGCATTTCTAAATTTGGCCACCAGCACCTCCGCTAGGGCGACAGAGTTATTTACTCTGTCATCCAGGCAGCGAGACGGCTGGCTGCCAAATTACAAATCAGGCCCTCATTCTTTTTTCTGGAGGAACTTTCTCATCACTGGGTAGGCTGTCATCTGCATCCAATGGATGGACTGATGATAATTGGGTGCTGCTCTTTCTTGCTTCTGTGATATTCTCCATTTTGATACTTGGAAACATTTCTGGACGTTGAGCTGCTTTCAGCGGAGCAAACCAGCAAATTGAATTCAACTTATGAGGCGATGACAGCGGCTGCAGTTTGGTTGTAGTCCCATGGTAGCCTCTGGTTTTTTAGGAAAAAGTTCAGAAAAAGTTCTAAGTGTCCACTTTTGCAATCTTGAGGGGGAGAGATTCATTCTAACACCAGCCAAGGGTCCAGGCCCACCTGAGCATCACTTGGTGTGTTTGGAATCAGTCTCCTAGAAGCCACCAGCAGGGTTCAGCAGGCTTCTTGCAGTTGTTGTGTTCCTGGAGCTTAACAGGAGCCTAGTCCACATTTCTGTCGGGCATTCAAGTGGGAGCGGCTCTAGCTCTTGGGATTTCTCTTGACAGGTAAAATAGCATTCTCCACTGTTCCTGCATTCCTGTCCTTTGGTTCAGCAGATGCAGTGCTACTTCTGTTTTCATCAGGTCTGGCAGTGTTGTGAGGAAGGTAGTCAGGAATGGAACATTTATGGCTGACACTAGCATGTGTGGGGGGGATGGTGACTCCCTAACCAATGAGGAAAACATTCCCAGAGGCAACACTACCCAATTTGCCATAATTTCCTGGTGAATTGGAACTAAACAATCCCACAGTGCATCTCTCTCCCCAAATCCAAGATGTCAGAACCTCCCCCCCCCAACTGGCATTGGTGTCACTGGCTTCATGGACAATGGCAAGGGCAGGCCTGGATGCGAGTTACATCTGCCTATGACAGGGGCTGCCCCTTTGAAGCTGGTACAGTTGATGGCCACATTCTCCAGACCATCATGTCAGGAGGAGATCACACTTCCTCCCAGCAAAGACCATTTTTACCTTTCCTGGGAGCAGTTCACACCTCAAAGCAGAATTCCAGGTGACAAAATGGGGTTATCTCAGAAAGGGCTACTAGAGGCTTGAGGGAGAAAAATGGCAACTTTTTAAAAGTGGCATTTTCAAAATAGTACTTTCAAATCCAACTTTACCATCATCTTGTTTTTTTATTTTAAGTTACTGTTAATTTGAGTCCTTGATCCTATTCTCTAACTGAACTTTTACATTATAAAGTGTTATAATGTAACCCAGTGATTGTCTATGGGAGAGCCAGCCTTGCCACAGCACAAACAGCTTTGGAGACTTTTCACTTCCAGGACATGTAAAATACATGTACAGAGTTTTAAATGCCATGCATCCCGCCCTATGGACACTTACAGCCTACCTTAGTGGTGAAAGTTAACTTACAGGCCTTGGGTACTCTGGGTACTATCTAGTAGTGCCTTACAGGTAAGTTAAATATACCAATCAGGAGCTAACCAATGCTACATGTTTTTGAGAAGAAAAACACATACACTGAGTGGTTTACATCGGCACCCCAGTGTTTAGGGTCAGTAAATTAACATTAAATCTGGCATAAAATAAAATGGTGGCATAGAAATGGGATGATCCAGCAAAAAGGGAATTTCCTCACAGACCACCTGAACTGCTCAGTTTGACACCTTTAACATCTGTAACAATGTCCTTGACATTCTTGCTTCACACTGGTTGAATCTATTCTCCCAGAGTGTCACATGATATACTGACGCATATAAGTACACTCACAGAGTGCAAAACATACCTATGCACACAACGGCTTTATTATGAGGATCGGCTACATTGCTCCAAAACCATTTTGGGCTCAATAAAATCTTCATGGAAAAACACTTTTCAATATATCTTTTTTGAGATGCTCCAATAAAGCCTTTTTCCTTTGCTGCCCGTGGCTAAAATCCTTCTACTTGGAAGTCCTCCACAAAACACTATCTTGTTTCTGAATCTCTAAGGCTGTAGTTGCAGGTGATAGCACTAGTGCAACTGAGAAGCCTGTGGCAGCCTCAACATGGGTGCTGACACAACCATGACTCAGAAAAGTGGGAGCTAATTGCTTACTTCTGTAGAGTCCATCTTGTTTCAAGCTCCATTTTGTGACACTCAGTAAGTGCCTGCAGGGCGTACACAGGCCGGCTGACCTGCAGCAGAGCTCGCTGTGCTCCTGCTGTAACTACATGGTCTTGAGAAATGCAGAGTATTCCAAGTGTATCTGACTAACAGCTGGTATGCTTTGTTTTCTGATTTCTTCAATCTCCAAACATAGTTAAAGATCTGTTGTTGATACATGATTGGATAAATGCTCGGAAACCCCTAATCCTGATGCTATCCATATGTACTCAATGGCTATATATATTGAACAAGATACATTCTGATATATAAAACAAATTGCAAAACTTTTGAATTTTGAGCTAGTCCTGAGAGGCATTACACTCCACGCCTGAGCTAGTCCTGAGAGGCATTATACTCCACGCCTCTGTGTTATATAAAGCTATACTTGGAAATCTCACTGCCTGTTTCTTTTAATATTAGGCTTCTACAGCTTGTGGAGAATGTTGCAGCTGAAGTTGCCTTTACATTGACAAGAGTGAATGGTCTGGCAGATTTCTCCAGGCACCTACATAGGAGGAACTAGTTTTCCTGTTCTATGAGGTCCCTGTCCGCGTGCCCTTCCCCTTCACACAGGTTAGTCATCATGCTTCTGTTGCTGTCTTGCTGTCCTAATTGGAAATTAATTAAAAATGTGCCTTTGCACATAAGGATTTTATTCTAATTTTATCTTGTGTAACTGTAGTGAAGAATAAGGGGGATAACGTAAAGGCTCTGTTGCTGTTTGCATGCTTCTTAGTAGGGTGTCCACTGTACATAGATTAAGTGACCACACAGGGTGTATAAGGCACATGAATAGGGAACTGAAACATTGAGATGACATATGGTCAGAGCAGAGGAGTAGATTTTAGCACGCTTTTCATTCGTTTGAACAATTTCTTGCTGCAGTGTTCAAGGTACCCAGGTGTCCATAGATGGGTTTGTGATTATTGTCCAAAAAGTGATGTCAGGAATAGTGGATTTCAAAGTGTGAAAAAGGTTTCTTTGGATAAATAGATAAGGATGTTGTATACCAAAATTTAATACGGATTAGTTGTACACAGAAGTGACATTAACTGTGTGTGCACATTTAAAAAACAGAACTGTATACTTCATTAATTTTGTGGAGGCAGTGCTTGGACATAATAAAGCACTAGTAGGTGGTCAGAAATTATGATATGTGCCTAATTACGAGTGTGGTGGTTCATAAACCACCACACTCGTGGTGGCTGTCGGACTGCAGTGGTTGTGGCAGTCCGACCACCACATTACGAGGTTGGAGGGCAGCTCCGCCAACCTACCGCCATCTCTGCCGGCGTCAGAGATCCTGACGGGCTGACGGTGGTGCAGGTTGGAATCACCCAGGGTGTTGCTAAACTCAGCACCGCCCTGCTGATTACAACCTGGTTCTCCCCCAGCCTTTTGATGGCAGTTTCACCGCCATGAAAAGGCTGGCAGAGAAAAGGTACGAGGGGCCACAAGCCGGCAGACAGTGCGCATTACGAGGGTGCCGGTACACCCTGTAGGTAGCAGCATTGCGCGGCTCGATTACGAGCCTGCGACAATGCTGCCGCCACTTTCCCTTCGGACTGACCCAGCATTGGTTTCCGCTGGTCAGCCCAGTGGGAAAGCCTTGATGGGGCTGGCGGGGAGGTAGCCACGCCATAGGGAGCTTGGTGGACGGGTATTCCCATCCACCAAACTCATAATCAGGTCCTATATGTGTGTGAAAGAGTTGGGTGAAAGGAAGTCCACCAAGACGCCCCATCGCAAACATGAGCATCAAAAGGCGAAGTCTGGTTCTGCGAACAAAAGCAAGCAGGTAGACTTCTGTTGAATGCCATTGTCACGATGCATACTGTCTGTCTGATGTGTTGGTTGTGTTCTGTTTTTAACCCTAACATGTTTTTTCTTCTATTATGTTTTTCTTCGTATCTGTCTATCAACATCGTTCCTGGTTATGAGCCCTCAAAACAAGCTTTGGGGACCTTCCCTGTTTCCATTTAGAAAGATGTAAATATTATTGTCTGGGTTTATGTTTTACCTGTCTAGTAGCAAGATTTAAATAACATTTTACATGGAGGTTTAGGGGTTCTCTGCCAGGAAAAGGTAGGGAAATTTAAAGACAAATAGTTTATTTCAAACACCTTATGCACCAACATTGGTCAACATCGGTAGGATTGAAAGATCACTTAACATGGAAGTAGTTGGGGGTTCTTCTTAAGGAATACCTTGTGAACATATAGGACATTTGAGTTCAGTAGAATTTGTCAAAAATTTAGTATGATATAAAGACAACTTTACAAAGGGTTGGGATTGTCTCCAATATTTTTTGGGTGGTTCTGTAGCAGATGGCGCATTTGGTTGCACATTAAGAAAGTAGGATTGTAAAATCTTGGTAGGGTGTATGACCACCTTAAACCCAGGTCTTAGATAGGGTCACCACTGGGTTTAGGGGTTCTACCAGCATGATCAGTATTTTAATGTTCTAGTGATGCAGAAAGTAGGAAAATCACCTAAAGTCAATATTTGTCCCTCCTATTAGTATATACATAACATAGCAAACGTAAGCAGAAAGCACTTTAAAATGGCTTCTAGAGCTACCTTAATGATCCATGTCTGATAGTTGAAAAAAACAAAGACAGCAGCTCCATGTTAAAAATGAATATGGACACTTTTATTTACAGTATTTGAGTATCATGTATGGGCCTTTTCAAAATCTTAAAAATACAAATGGCCTATATGTTTTTCTGGGAAAAGTGGCAACCCTAGAATAGCACACTTTCATATTTTTCATAATACCCTAGTTATCACCTTTGCAAGTCTCCATAATACACTTTTTAGCAAAGTGAGCTCTGCAAGATTCCATAGCTTCCCAATCTGCAGACACTGTAAATTCTATAATAACTCTATAGTGAATTGCACCTGCAGGCTCCACCATTCTGTGATCATGATATGGATTTTTTTCTTCGCAAGACCTGTGACACAGTTTCTAGGGGAGGATGCCGCTCTGTAAACTGCAGGACATCTATTTTAATTTGTGGAACAAAATGCTGTGTCCAACAGTTCCACAACTTGCCTAGATCCAACCAACAGGGTGGAGTGGATGCTCACGGGCTAGTTTAACCCCAGTGGTAGCCTCATATCCTGATAAGCAGCCAGGCCCACAGTGGGAGGAGCTGCCCTAGGAGAATAAAGGCACACCATTTTATAAAAACCCTTGTGATTGCAGCCATATCCATGGTCAACATTAAAGGGTCCAAAATCAGAAATAAAGGGGGAAAAACACAAAGTACTCGGAATTTCCCATTGTCTCAGTTCACAGTTTGATTATGTCTCATTTAGCACCTGTAAATTTCTGTATTTCTCCAGATGATACTTGGCAATTTTCTTTAATAGCCAGCTAGTACACTTTGCAATTCTCCAAAATGCCCATGCTATCACATTAGAAATTCTTTCATTCTCAAGTTAATTCTTCAAACTTCCACAACACCAAAAGTATATATTTTCTTCTAATTTCATGATGCCCAGTTAGGTCACTTATCGTCAACTAATCACATCCGAGGCCCATTTATTAAAGGTTTTATTTTGTCCTACTGGCACACGTTTGCAGTTTGCGTTTGCAGTTTGCAGTTTGCAGTTTGCTCAGACAAGCACACGTTACTGTTTTCCATAAAGCTTCTAATATGCACATTCAATGAACTTTAAAATGCTTAAGTTAATTTACTTGACTCTGACTAGTTGTGCCTTAGCTTCAGTGAGTTAAGCAAATTTACTATGGTCAGCCGCTTTGTGGTGTTGATGGTATCTCATCTGGACCATGTTTCCCACTACTTTATCTCATAGCAAAGGTGAAGGCATCAGCACTGACATGACAGCAGCAGGGTCTGGCCCAGCGTCAGGACCAGAAGGCTGGAGTAGATCATTTTTTTTCTCATTGACCCTCCCCAGATGCTCTACACATCAGAAGCCACCTGACGCGTGCTACTCTTGACTCCGGTGGATACTTCCGCAGATTGCTTGCAGCTCACCTCAGAGAAGATCATAATACATTATTTCGTTTCACAACAAACCTTAAGAACAAGCTGAGTAATGTACATTATGATTCAAATAAAAGCCCAAATGATTATGTGTGACAAAAACTATAATCCACAGTGGCTCCAGTTTCATGGAGACGAGTAGCTCACCTAGGTAGAGGCCTGGTGATCCGGGTCGTCCGGGAGGGCCGGGGTCACCCCGCTCACCTTCCATTCCAGGAACCCCATGAACACCTTGATATCCACTGTCACCCTTTTCACCTGCAAAAATGTAAATGACATTGCAGTGTATCAATTATTGTATCAATTATTGTGTACTGACAGCATATATTGGATTAAAAAATTATGGGGCTCCCAGTGACCTGTGTTACACCCCTGAACCAGAGATGTTAAAGGGGAATGAAAAGTCTAGCATTTGAGACATTTGTCACGGGCAAAACTTCAATTGAATGTACTTTCAACTTTATTTTGGAACTTCGATGGTCACATTGTTGTAAGACACCAAGGAAGCACTACTGAGTACATGATGCCTAACTCTTGAATATGACAAAGACGAATTTTACAGGGTGAATACATTTTCCACTGGGTTCGCTGCATGTGACATCTTGCATCAGAGCGCTTTATCAGAGAGTGGTCATGAGCAACGTAGTATTAGCCTAGGGTGAGAGAACTTAGTAGTTGCACAGTACTGGGTGACATAAATTAGTGTATAATATTTTGTTTTCTGATGTCAGGGCATATTACATTTGAGATGTTATTGTGAGTACTTAATGGTCAACTCAAAATTTGCTGGACATGCAGTTTGGATCACTGAAATGACTGGAGCACACAAATGAAATCGCATGACAGGACTGACTGTGTATTCCACCCTTATTCCCTCGAAAGCCTCCTACGTGCTCCTCAGGGGCTAAGCCAAGTGCAAAGAATGGAAGTTACCGGAATCAAAAATGGCCTTTAGATCTCTGTTTACTTTCTGTTCCTGATGCTGCCTTCATGACTCCTGCACCCGGCAGTAGCAAGGGCACCACTGGTGGTGCCACAGGGCACGCCAGGGTTAGCAGCTGCTACCAAGGCTACTTCAAATTACTCTTCTTATCCACCTACTGGACATCTACGTGCCACACCAGGCTTAGGGACCATCATGCGAGGTAGGCAGAACACTTACGCAACGAAAATGAAGTGCGTCAAAATATGACAAATGGCCTAAAAAGGTCCTTTTCGTTAGCATATGGGGTGAACTGCACAGTAAAAAACGCCTGTCACCATTCCTGCGTATAGATTGACCTATGCAAAAGTCTCGATGTTGTAACGCTTGAGTTACAGAAGTTGTTAAAGTTAAGAATAAAATATTGAGACTTATTTGGAGTAATCCCAATTTCTAGTTGCTTTAACTCCAGGGAACATATGCACATTAATCTGCTTATCGACTGGCCATGACAGTAGCACGTTAATCCTTTTCAGTACCTATAGTACTTGTGTAACTGCTTATTGATGCAACAAGACGTTCATTATTTAGGATCCTGAACAAAAGCACTGGCAGAAGTCGAGTACTGTATGCAAGGCTCCCTTAAAAGCACACTCAATTGTTTCCTTTCCATTTATGAAATATATTTGCCAAGGAGGAGAATTACCTCCATAAGGTAATGGTGGAGCCTATGGCTATCAAAACAATCCCCTTTCTACACAGAGGGATGCCTTACAAAGCTGCGTAGGCCCAAATCTAGTGAAATACACAAAACACAAGCGGTCCCTTTGTATATGCTTTAGTACCAACTTTTTGTAATTTCTCTTAAATACATTTTCAGAATGTATGCATTCTGTCCTTTCATGCATAGCTTTATGGTGGTAATGTACTTTGGTGACCTACACTTACTTTACTAATTCTTCGTCTTGGTGTTTTATGCAGCATGCACTTGTGGAATTAGGAAAATCACAAATACCGAAATTATTTTGATTGTTAGAGGCATATTTATACTTTGTTTGCACTGAATTAGTGTCATTTTTTTAAAACTCTAATTCGGTGCAAAACTAACTCCATATTTATACTTTCGTGCTAGACCCGTCTAGCGCCAAATTTATGGAGTTAAAGTCATTTTTTGGAAGTGGAAACCTACCTTGCCTTAATGAGATGCAAGGTAAGCGTTTCCGTGCAAAAAATGACTCTATGGCCTTAACGCCATATTTATACTCCCATGCGAAAATGGTGCACGGGAGGGGTAAAAAATGGTGCAAAACTTGCTTTGCCCCATTTTTTAACGCCTGGGTCAGGGCAGGCGTTAGGGGACCTGTGGGCCTATTTCCATGGTGGAACACCATGCAATAAGCCCACAGGTGCCCTCCCAACGCCCCAGGGACATGCCCACCCACACCAGAGGGACAGTGGAGGATGGGGAACCCATCCCAGGTAAGTATAGGTAAGTACAAGTAAGTTTTTTATTTTATTTTTTAAAGTGCCATTGGGGGGCCTGAAGCCCCCCCCCCCTACATGGCACTGGGTGCATTAGCAATGCTCAGGGGACCCTGGTCTCCTGTGCTGGCCATTGGGGTGGTGGGCATAACTCCTGTCTTTCCTAAGACAGGAGTCATGTGGTATGGATGGGTTTGCATCAGAAAATGACTCTAGGGTAGAGTCATTTTTTTACTCTAACCTGCCTAACGTCATTTTTTGGTGCAAAAACCCCTTCTTCCATACTGCCAGCCCAACCCGACTAAAGTCATTTTATTTGCCGCTAGCCTACCCTTTGCACTGGCTTGCACCATTCCATAAATATGGTACCCGACTGGTGCACAGAAATGATGCAAGCCAGTGCTAAACTTTTTGGTGCAAAACTGAGTTGGTGCAGTTTTGCACCAAAAAGTATAAATCAGGGCCTAAATTTCTTTCCGTGGAAGTACTTAGGGCCTGATTTATGAAAAGTTAGCGCCGCCTTTGCGTAATTTTTTTACGCAAAGGCGGCGCTGACTTTACATAAATTAGGCCCAGAATTCCTTATATGGTGCTTGTTCCACCACACATCTACACATTACTATGAAGAATTCACCATTTTACAAGTACTGCATGAAAATGGAATGTTTAGCTATTGGAGGCACATGCCTCAGTCTTGAAAGGAGCTATAGCTGAGTTCTCAGAAAGTCAAACCAATCTAGTTCTTATAAGGAAACAGGTTTCTGTGACGAATCCCTAGTTTACCCGTGGAAGCTTGTCACAAGCAGCAAGGCCTTCCTCAGAGAAAAATATATGTGGCGAATGAATATCAAAACCAAAAGAGATAAACAAGTTAAAATTCCCAAACCAATTTTGCTAGATACAACAATATCTAATTATCAAATGACACAAAATGGAGCGAGGGTTTAAAATCCCATCATTCTTTTAAATGAAAATTATCTGTGGTATTAAACATCAAACACACCATACGGTTGACTGCAGTTCTGAAGATGGTCACTAGAGGGCAGCAGTGCACTATATTTATGGCACTGAGATAAAATAAAGCCCCTACATCCACCAACTCTTGAAGAACGTCTTTAAAGAAGGATATATACAGAAAAGTTTATGCCTTCAAAATGTTACTCACATGAAACAGCAAATGTTCATTTTTAAAAAAAGGAGATAATAAAGAACGATATACTCAGAAGTGGCACTCAAGACATCTGCTTATGGTTTCCAGTAGAAGAACTTCCCATAACTTCTTCCCTGAAGCTCTAAAACTACTGAACCTTCCTAGGGTGCAAGGTCACAGTTTTAAGTGGGAAAAAAAGTTTTTCCCCTCTTTCAGTCAGGTACACACAGAAAGGTGCCGTTACCACTGCTCTTTCTCCTTAGGATCTTCCATAATTTCCCATTTTTAGGTAAGAAGCTCCATAGAAGGCAGGATTGTTCCCGTCATAACATAAACTCTCTTTTCTTTGTGTCAACAAACCACCTTTGCCCTCACAGTAGCTTTGACATGTCCAGAGATCCAAGACAAAGTAGGAGTCTCCACTCCGCAGTCCTTCATGAGGCAGATGGGATTTTTTACAAGCAGGCCAACTCTTTTCAGTCTGGTTACATCCTCTACCTTGGGAGCGATTGAAGCATTCTATGGACAGAATGGGAAATTCCGAACAAATCGAGCAAGGCGAGCAGTATATAGTCACCTATTTTTCTCTGTACGATAACCTGGTTCTTGTATCATCTAGGACGTATATGGTAAAAGATGTCTCAGAATTTTGTGTGCTGGGAAAATTGAAAATGGCAGCTCGGATGAGCCTCACTGAGATTTTTCTCCCCTCGTTTTAAACTCCTTCCAAAAACTAGGCCCCACAGGACAAAAAAGAAAGCCCACTCCTTCTCGGCATATCGACTCCAAAGAGACTCCTCTTTGTCTGGGTAACCACTTCAAAGGAGACTAATGCTGTTAATCCTTATTGACCCCTGCTAAAACAGGAATACCACTGATCTCACAGATCTTTGAGCAATAGCGGATGGGACTGTTAGGGCCAGATTTACAAGGCCCTGGCGCCCCTTAGTGCCACACTAGTGTATTTTTTTATGCTAATATGGCATTAAGAAGGCCATTCTCCCCCACCATATTTACAAAGTGGTGCAATGCTTAGAGCAGGCATTAAAATGACGTGCCCATTTCTTTCAATGGCCTCACTTTACTTTGCAGGATTAGCTCCACAATTTATGGCGCTAATCCTGTAAAGTACCACAATAGCGTCATAAATTTTGACGCTATTGTCCTAATGTGCGCAGTGGTGCACTGTATTGTAAATAGGGCGCACACATGGTGTCATTAGGGAGTGCAAAAGGCACAAGAAAAGTGGCGCATCACAGCTGAAGAGCCACATTCGGGTAAATTTCACCTTTAAAGTGACTAATGTGTGTCTGTTAAGTCTATCATTTTAAATGTAAATAGGCTTTTCTTTACAGTTGATATCTTGGTATGGAGTGCTACATGGCTGCCCTTATGTTCTTGCAGCAAGGTTTCCTCCAAATAAGAGGGAAAAGCTTTCCCTGCAGGCACACTCTTGGAAGGTGACAAGAAACAGCCTACGTCATCTGTGAGCACTTTACAGCTGACTTACAAAAATGTCAAGTATGCCACGTCATTGTTTCCACGTTTAATGAATGTTAAATGCAGGTTAGAGCCGGTTTGCCGATTCCTACTGTGCACGGGTCAAAAGGTCATTTTTCCACAGTCCGACATTTAAAACATTTCATGAGATGCAGAGCAAACGTTTGCTTTTCCTACAGGCAGCTTTTCGCACGTTACATTTACACTCTTTGTCAATGCTTAAAAAGTAAGGCCCAGATGTAAGAGGGTCGGCGCCTCCTTGCGCCACATTGGCGTAGTTTTTATGGTGCTAATGTGGCCCAACAAGGCCAAATTTGCCACGCCATATTTTCAAAGTGGTACAATGCATGCATTGTGCCACTTTGTAATCCCTTGCGCCACATTATGCCTGCATCAGGCATAATGTATGCAAGGGAGGCCTTCCCCATTAAGGAGACTACAAAAATGGTGCAGTGGAATCTAAGAGATTCCCCAGCACCATTTTTAGTGGCTATTTTTAACACCTGCACAGAACAGGCCTTAACAGGGGGCATACCATCGTTTTCAATGGGCTCCTATGTACTGTGCAGGATTAGCTCCAACATTTTGATGCTAATCCTGCAAAGTACATCAATAGCATAAAAAATGTTGACGCTATTGCCTCTACCCTGGGCCATGGTGCGCCATATATTAAATTGGGCGCACACATGGTAGCGGTAGGGGGGTGCTGTGGGGTGCAAGAAAAGTGGTGGTGCATTGGCTGCAGTACCACTTTTCTTAAATTCGGGCCTAAGTACATTGTATCTTTACGCAAATTATGTATTGCAAGCCCAAGATCACTCTTACAGGTAAAGTATGCCTTCTTGTTTGTGCAGGCCAAATTTGAAAATTACTAGCAGGGTGCATATATCACACACGTAAAACATATGTGGGCTTGTAGATTGTATTTTGTAACTCAAGCACCACTTGTGAATGCTTGCATTAATACTTTTTACAGACACAGGTTCATTTTAAACCTTAACTTGTGATTTCCCTGTAAATAAGTGACACTGGAAATGAGAGACATACATCACTCCTTCATGTGCACGTCTATGTAATTTTTAAAAATAATAGTGGAATTGACATGGCCCTACCTAATGTTACATGTTATCAACTTGGCTGACACTTCCGTAAATTCAAGTGAGAGAAGTGAAGGGGCAGAATTATGAGTATGCTGTCATATCTATTTTTTTTACTTGAGATTTATTGGAATCTTTATGAAAGTTGTATACGTCAGCTAATTATGAAGTCGCTCCACAGTGAACTCAATGTTTACAGCACTTTAAGATGACAAGTAGAAGTATAATAATTATTGTGAAGCTACTCAGCAATTTAGACCAGTGTGAAAGTATAGTAAGGGGCACAAGCGTACGCATGCCTGTTTTCTATCAAGGGTCTGGTTTTGATTTCGGCGACGGGGTTACTCCACCACAGAGGTGACGGATATCCCGCCCGCTGAAACCTAAACCTCATTGTTTTTTAGATTTTGTTGGACAGGTTATCCACCACCGTTGTGACGGAGTAACCCCTCTGCCGAAATCTAAATCAGGCCCCAGGTGCAGTAAGTGAGCCATGCCCCTTTAGCAGGAGAATGGTAAGGGTGTGGTATGTAGCCGGTGGTGCATGTTGAGACACACTCACAAGTATAATATTTAAGCATGTTTAGCAGTGCACTGTTTTTATACAGTCAGCACATTTTTCATTGAAGTGGACATCAAATTTGCACAGACAAGCAGTTTTATTAATAAAGATGCTATATCTCACGCAAACAAAAATGTGTGGAAATCTGGTTTCAGTGAAAAATTATTTGCTCATCACTAAGTATCTTGTTTGTTTTGATTTCATTAACATTTTTGTTTCCATCACACTTTAGATTTTCAAAAAAATTGATCATTTGTGCTTCCTTAACGGCTAATATATTTTGAAATATTTGTACATTCCATTTACAGGTATTTAATAGTTGCTGTGTTGAAAAAAAAAATATTGCACAGCTTGCAGCAAGATTATCACCTAGTTTGCTTTACAAAATCCTCTCACTTTGTAGTTAGAAAATGAAAAGTAAACATCAATCTCCATGTTAAATGAATAAGCAGCATTTTGACAGAAGACATAGACTGACAATTGACTTCTGTCTTTTAACACTCAGCAAATGTGACAAGATGAAGGTAAAATTGAAAGGCATCTTTATTGCTCATTTGCCTTCCGAACTCCAGCATGGTTATTCTGCACCCCTACTTCCAGCGCCTACGCTTCGCCTATGCAAATAGAAATACTTCTGTAAACGACAGTGATTGAGTGGTGATGTGTCTGAGATGTGTTTTTCATGTAAGTCATCACCACATGAGTCCCTTCTTCATAGCGCTCCTGGATTTGTCCTTCTTTAGTCTCCCGCATTGAGGTGACGATCCTGTGACAGTCTGACAAAAAGATATCATACTGCCAACCCACTTCTCGGACCAGGGGCTGGAAGGGGTCTGGATGTCCCTATATCTGGTATGAGCTGGTCCCAAGGCCAGCTTCAACAAACTACTGTGAGGTCTCAGTCCAAATGGAAAAAGAAAATCTGTATCTTTGAAGAAACTGAACAGAAAACATCCTAAGGTAGACTTACATCTCCTAAGATTAAGCTCTAGGGTGAAAGGCAGACACACTACAATGAGAAAGAGAAGAATTCCAGCTCCAGAGAATGTCTTCTGAGGTTAGCCCCAGACAGTAGTAGTAGGATTCTGGTTAGGAGGTGCTCCACCTCGATTAAACTAGCATTCTTTGTTTCTCTTGGAAAACAATGAAGAGATTTTCTGGTTTCTGTGGTCAGCTGCATATCCCAATGCTGAATAAAAGCCTTAGGCTCTGGCAGCAAAACAGCCTCAAGAAGTGTTCCTCAAAACCCCAACAATATCAATGAGCAGGTGAACAGAATGCTTTTAATAGTATTCTCATTCAACCAGCGTTCCAAAGGCTGGTAAAACTATTGGTTTGTCTTTGATTTGAGTGCCTTTAGCCTGACCAAACAATCCCTCAACTAAGCACAGTGATACTTTGTAGTATTTTCTCTACAATTTAATTTACTTTTATTAAATATAATTGGTTAAAATATTCCATAATTTATTCTGTGTTATTGCTCTGACCTACCACTTTCTTATGTTAGCCCCCAATGCTTGTCGTCCCTGATAAAATCTAGGCTGGTGCAAGGAACTGTATGTAGAGTTTTGAAATTCAATTTGTCTTCCAGCTATTCTCAGAACTGATTTGTGGGGGAGAAAACACATTTTGACTGTTGGACAGGAATGACCTCTGAGTGAATATCTGGGGCTGTATTACAAAAAGTTCCCTGAGGGCGGAACCGGTTGAACGCTCGTTTTCTGTGACTCCGGGTTACTGTGGTATTACAGAAAAAGATGCAGGCACTTGTACGCCATCTTCTATAATACAGATAATGCGGGTGGCCATAGAGCACTGACACTATCTTCGGTGGCATTCCCTCATTAGCATGGGGATGTGGGGTCCCATGCTAATGAGGGAAACGCTTTGCCTCTGTGCCTGCTTCCTATAGTTAAAGTGGATAGAGAGGCAAAGAAGCTGTCACAGGGTGCACTGAGTGTGTGCCACAAAAGGATGGTGCGCAGTCGTTGCAACTTCTGAGTGTGACTCCTCCAAAGGGGAAGGAGGGGGGAGGGGTGGGGTGGGGTCTCCTCATTGAATGCCCAAACATCCTTCTGCAGGAGCGTGCAGTCACTCTGCCCCTTCGTAAAGTGCAGATGGGTGGCACATACACAGAGAAAGATGAAGGGGCTGAACAGCCACGCACTATTTCACTAATGTGCTACCCTTTGCTAAACCAGGGCACTAGTTTATAGCTGCCCTAGATAAAGCACACACATTACATATAATAGGGTGCACTGTCCCTGTTTGTGCCCGGTGCACCTGTTTAAAGATGCATCATGGTGCAAACAGTGACAGTGGACCTGTTATACAATATGGGCTCTGTTATCCAGACTTTTCATTTTGGCCCTAGCATCACACTCATCTACATTCAGAGAGGCCTAGGTTGGCCCCTCCATATGTGAGGTCCTGGGCTTGTCCTGTGACTTAGTGGCTTGCAGTAAGCATTGTAGGCAAATGGACACTGCCCCTGTTTTGGACACAGTCTATAAATCAACAATGACAGCATACTATGTTTTTGGTAAAGAAAAGTAGTGTGACCAGGCCTTTTCATGTGTGGCACAGGAGTAAGGCCCACAGGTCCACTTTTGTAATGATCTGCTATTATGTGTATGCCAGAACGTTACACATGCATACTGTGTGTATGTCACATCCATGCACATGTGTAGGGTGTGTAATACATGTGTGGTAATAACCTATGTGTAAGAGTATGAGTGAGCCTGAGTAATGGGGCCAGAGGAATACATTGTGGATGCCCTTGGCCTGGCCTAGCACAACATGGCTGTTCTCTAAGACAGTGGAAGTACCTTGCATGCAGTGATGTGCTAAAGAGAGGAGATCCAGATACTCATATGGAGAGAAATGAGACATGGCTCCTTTTTGAAATTCCATGAGATCTCCTTTTATCAAGAAGCCACTGTGTAATCCTCCTAAGCACTACCAATAGTGAATTCTACAATTGAGGGGCAAAAATTCAGTTTCAGTTCTGTGAGGCAGGGAAGTATCTAGATGAGGGATCCCCTCTTTACTCCAGTTGGACTCATGACAGCCAGATGCAGAAACCTCACACCACATTGTGCCTGTGTTGTGAGTGCTTCAGGCTGAAGACAACTCCAGTGATACCTGCTGTGAGAAGCGTATCTCTCTGAGGAAAAGCTGTGCCTGGAGAGCAGCCCGAGGAGGACACTTGAAAGAAGAATTGTGTGGTTAAATCTCCTTTGTTTTTTGTAAAATACAAGCATTGGCATGAACATTTGACTTATTGTGTCTGTTGGTTGGTTGTTGAGTGCTAAGTTCAAGCACCCCCACACTACCTTCCTGAGAAGCCTATGATGACTTGCATCATTATTCTGAGAGTCAAATGTGGAAAGGGTTGTACTTGGCCCAGTTTGCATAACCATGGTAGTGCAGGCACCGATACACCAGTGGCGAACAACCTCAAACTCCACTGGGAAATCCCAGTTGCTTCTGCCTGTCTCGTGGCTCCCTGGATGGGGTCTGACAGCAGCCGCCTAGGGTGAAAATTGCATGGGTGACAGATTGACTCTATGAGTATTAAATGCCACTCTTGTGCTAGAGAATGTGGAGCTAGGAGCGGATACTGGGGTTGAAACTGGCAAACGGTTCCTTTCCCTAAAGAGGCTGAAGTGCCCAGCACTGAAGACACTTTGGATGGCTTATAGAGAGATGTTTGTAAAGCCACTTTATACATTTCTAATTCTGACTTTAGCTCTGGACGTTCTGTTCAAGATTCAGGCTGAGCCGAGAGTCCTGACCAGAGGCACAATACTGACAATTGCCTTTCACTTTAAAATAAATGTAAATCAATCATAAGGCTGATAACTGTTGAGTTTTAAAAATCTACTAGTTTTGTATTTGTAAGTTTAGGAAATGTGTGTGTTTATATTGTTTTCACTGTCATTGTGATTTTGCTACAGGAGTTCAGAAAAAAACAATATTGAACCACTAAAACAGTCTCATGTGGGCTGCATTAATCGGAAAGGCCAGAATGCTTTCAAGGATCCAAGATCTGCCTAGAAAAATAAACATCAGATGAATATCAATTACTGTCTTCAGTAATTGACTATGATCCAAACAAGGCTTGGCTAGTGCCCACCCAATTCAGGGATCGTCAAGGACATTTGTAGCCTGATGTAAAGGGATATGTGACAACCGTTGTCCCTTGAGTCAGCTCCGCGCTCTTTTTCAAAAGTGCATCTGATTATTAAATAGACAGTGTATATTCTGGAAACAGTACCATCAATGTTCCTTTGATGGAAAGGAAAGAATAACCGCACACACAACCCCTTTACATGTCGGTCTGAATGAACATAATCTGTTCACAAATATTGTGCAGCGATCATGCAATACTTTCAAACACAAATTCGCTTCATGAGGGATGTGGTACCTTTTCTAGTCTTAGGACGTTCGGCATAACCAGGGAGACCTTTAGTCCCTCTTTCACCTTGGTCACCCTGAAAACAAAAGGAACAAAAATTGCATTTTAATATAATACGTAATTAAGGCCTGATAAAGCTTGGCAGGTGGAGTACAGTTCATCAGGGTGGCGGTGGACAATACCTTCGCCACCCTGATGGACCACCGGCAAGATTTAGAAATGGGCCCACCGGAACAGCTGACACCCCTTACAGAAAGGAAAACAACTCAACTGATGTACAAAACAGAAGAAAGGAAGGTTATTCATGGCAATTTTAATTTACTTACTTATATATGTATGCAATTCATTTATTTGTTTATTTAGTTATTTATTTATGGATCTCTGTAAAGCGCTCCACGCCACCAGGGTAACCTTAGACCGCTTTGGTTTTGGGACAAGAATAGGAGTAGGTCAAAAACAAAAGTGACAATAATCCTAAAAGGTGTCTAGACAGACTGGGTCAGGTGGAGGTAGAAGAAGAGGTTAACCATATGTTGGTTTGAATAGGTCAGTTTTCAGCAGTTTTCTAAATTTATAGAAGCCGGGTACAAGTCTAAAGGCTTTGGGAGGAAGTTCCATAGAAATGTTCTATGCATGTGAATACTCTTGTCTCCAAACTTATTGTAATGAATAAAGATCTAAATAAAGATCTATTAGAGTCATATCCGTCATGCCTTTAAAGAGATGCAAACATGGGATATGAGAATTGAATTACTAACTTGTTTCCAAATTGTATTCTTAAACCCCTCAGCTCAGAATACCAGATCTCTCTTACACAATGTTTATTTTTCCACACACCCTCTGCCCCTCGAAGTTTATGTTATAACCTTTATAACTTGCAAAATTATAGGTTTACTACCAGCCCCTCAATTATTAAAGTCCTGGGCTTGCACCTCAAATCAAAGCTTGTACAGCACATATTAGTCTACACCCATCAATGTATACAAATAACCTGTTTCAGCACTTCATGGCAGTTGCCACATATTCACCTCCTTTCTACTCACAAATAATGCAACAAATTTGCCTATTTACTGTATAGTTGTGAGAAAATATTTCCTTGAAGTGCCACCAATTAAGTTGCAAAGATTTTCCTCCTTAGTTTCCATGTTACGTGGAGTTTTCCCAGAATTGAAAATTTCAATAATGGTTGCTCCATTTCCTAGGCTAACAGGGGTTGTGTCGTAGATATGGTGAACTGTCTCACACTTCACCATGACACACACTTAAGTATGTGTGCTGAATACAGACAGGGCCGTGCACAGTATTGTAACCTCTGGCTGCACAGGTAATAGGTAAAACACAATAGGGCAACCAAATCTTCCCCCGGGAGATGGGTAAACAACGTATACAACAAGAGACCCCTGAAGGAAATATTTGTGAACAAATGCTTGTAAAACTAGTGATTGGCTAAACACAGTCCAATCATAATGAATATATTAGTCAATATAGTTTACATGAATAATTCATTAAGGGCAAATAAATAGAGAGAAAATATTCTCTGCTAAGATATTAAAACTTACGTTTTTTATGATGTTTTAATTATTGTAAATATTTATCTTGCCACTTGTGTTAAAGCCTTTCTGGAGTACCTCATCATGTGTCCAAATGGGACCTTGCAACTGATTGTAGAAATTTCCAGTGGTGGTTGGTAATTTTCGTAGCGGGGGCAGACGGGCCACACACTCACACATACACAGTCACTCGCACCCATGCATTTGCACATGCGCACCCTCACACATTCACAGCACTCAATCACAAATTCACAACACTCACTCACAAATTTATACATTCATACATGTAAAACATAAAACTTACCTGTACTGCAGCTCCTGGCAAGGGATGCCTTGGAGATCCCAGGAGGGTTGAGACTGCTGCCTCTTATCATGGCTGGCCCTAGGTCAGCCAATGAGAAGAAGCAGCAGTTCCTTAGTCGTCACAGAGTGGGGTATGGTCAGTGAGACTCCTGACCCCATCTCACTTTGTGGTGAGGTGTCACCGATTGACGCTTGGCCTGGTCACTTCAGGGCTTAAAACTGAAGCACTCAGGTCTTAGGCAATCAGTGATGGTCCCTCTCATCACGGGGGAAGGGCCTTGGGGTCTTTTGCTAGGATGAGAAGGACACACCCAAAAGACTGTAAAATCTTCTGCCTGGCAGAGTTCAGCTCAAGCAACCAGCTGCCTGCGCTTTTATAGCATGCCTAACTCCTGGCTGCCTGACTTGAACAAAAAGAGTGCCTGTCAGGCTGACCTTTGCTCTGCCATACAGACACTCTTCTTGTCTGGAAACAGGTGGGGCGTTACCCTTCCGCCCGTACAGAGAAGCTGCGTCTGCTAATTTCTTATCTGTAGTGGCTTTCCAGGGTCTGTATATCTCTTGCTGTCCTTACACATGTGGGACCTTACCTGCTGTCATTTCTGCCGATGTTTCTGTCACAGTAGTTATATGTCCAAATTGCAGGTCTGTCAGGCACTCTTTGCACATGCAGCTCTTCCGTGCATCTTCCTCTTTCACTGACTCCAGGAGTCATGCTGATTGGTCTCTGCTCCGGAGGATTTGTGGCCTGTGTTTTCCACCTTAGCCACCTTAGCACTTCCTCAGATCTGATCCTGGTGGAAATGACCGCAGGCAACTTGCCATTCGTGTAAAGGACAACCTGAGTTATCCAGACCCTAGTTTTGACATATCCAATCTCATTCCTCTTGTGAAGCTCTCTATGATTACCTAGGGTCTCTAGGGAAATCATAGGAGAAGAGGACAGTCATCTATCTAAAGTTGGACACTGGAGCACAAAATGATGCTATCTGCAAGAGCTTTTATTTGTGCAAGAATGAAAGACGAAAATGACATTGGTACATTTGTATAGTGTATTATGCTCTGGGATCTCTAGGAGCTGATCAGTCAACATTGCAGCCTGAAGTGGAAAGGAATGGCATCCATAAAATTGGAAAATAAATGCTTTACCTCCACCTTGATTCTCTTAAAGAACTCTTCTATTTTAAGACTTATGGGAAGGCTATTCCTTGTTTTTGAGCATCTATTGGAATTGTGCAGACAAGATAGCCACCATTGACCCAAGTCTTTTAGGTATGTGGACATATTGGGATATGGTGACAAATGGCACCAGTAGATTAAGGAATGGTAGAAATCCCATGAGTGGAAGGAACGGTCTTACTGTGCAAGGAAAGGCAATAGAAAATAGGTAATTCCTATACAAATGTTAATTATTAGTAGAAGTGAGAAACGTTTAGAAAGGCAGTACGAGAAGCTGCTGTTGCTTGAATACCCTGAGACCAATCTTTTTTCAAATAAATGTGAACTCTTCACTCCAGGTCATTAGGGACACTGTCTCCAGCTCTGAAACTTACTCCCACAAACCTTTGTTTCCAGGTGTGTTTAGTTACTTATTTTAAAGAAAAACAACACAAAATCAACACCCAGAATGAATTAGTTTCCCACAAGAAGTACAGAACTGAAAACACTGTCCGGAATGACCTGGAAGGAGCTGGTCACCATCCCTTTCGCCTTTGCCTGAGGGTAGGGTGTTTGTATACTGTTGACGTGGTTGGGAGTGTGACACTGACCACAATGACTTTTATAGGGTGGAGAGAGTATAGAATGTACTCTACAGGTCACCATGTACAAAAAAGTAACATGCAGAAAGGTAACTTTCTTCATTGTGACTTTGTATTATGTTGTAGGTTAATCCGACTTCTGCATAAAATACAAATAAGAGTTGACATCAACATACCTTCATCCCTTTCATCCCATTTACTCCCGGGTTTCCGTCGAGTCCTGGGATGCCCTGAATTACAAAGCAAAAATGTAAAAATTAGACACAAATAGTTTCCAAAATCCCAAGCTTATAATTTTCGTGCACCAAATATTGATGCTTCGTTTGAAGCAGTAACATTTGCCTGTGATACAGTAAAGCCACTTAAGAATCACAGATTTATTAATAGGCTTCCGGAGACTTTTCTACATACATTTTATTCAAGCTCAGGGAGGGTTCATTGAAGGCTGAAGTTCCTCTAGACCTTGGAACTTTCAACAGAGACCTCAACACAGCTGAGCACTAATGCATAGGATAGGGGAATATGCTTGGAGCTGGGGTCAGTTACTTTTGCAAAAAAGAAGAGATATTGTTTAGTTTACAGATATCCAATTTATGACAGGTTTAGCCTGATCCAAGTCAGGTTTTCGGGATATCCACTAAACACAGATTTACGTAGAATGAATGAATGAATGAAACGAATTTACTTAGTCAGTGGTCACTTTGAAATATTTGGCTATGGATTTGGTATATCGGAACCTATGTTGGACACCCGGTGTAATTCATGTGCAAACATAGTCAACCCCAAGACAACCAGAACTTTAAAGTGGGAAGTGAGCAAGGGATGCTTAAAAACACTTGTGATCAGCATGTAAGCAGTCACCACAGAGAAAAATAAAACAGCATACAGAAACACAGTGGGAGGCGTAAAAGCACCAATCACACAACAAATACAACCAATAAAGTATTGCCTGGCGTATAATTTCACTTGCCCAGCTGTATAATACAAGGATAGGGTTTATGGATAAGGATATTCCTAAAGCACCTTTCTACTGTGAACATCAAAGTCATTATTTAAACAATGTAACATGGCACAAAACTGCTATACAAGTTGTCTGCAGGATATTAGCAGCCTTCAAACATATCCATGCACCAAGTTAAAAAAATATATATAAATGTTCTGCCTTGACATCTGTTTCTGCACCCATTGTTTCTACCAGTTAGGCAGATGTAATGACTGCCAGAATTAAAGTGGCAGAGGCGTTAACACACCACATCGTTTTGCTGACACGTATAGTGCAAGCTTTTAATGGATATATTGTTATGCTATTGTCTCAGTTAGAAATATCAACAAACTGAATTCAAATGGACTGGTATGGTTTCAACTTATATTACATTTTTACTCACATCGTTGCCTGTCATCCCCGGAAGACCATTGTTTCCAGAATGCCCCTAGATTGATAAAAATGCATTGTTAATAGCTTGCAAGACAGAGGCCCATGGTTAACAGGCCAGAGAACCAGAGTAAAGGATGCACGAATGGGAAACGTAAGTGAATTAAGGGAGTTGGAAATTTGAGGGCAATGACTGCTTGTTATCTTGGACGTTGTGATGCACAAATAGCACAAACTGTAAACTTTTGTAGTGTCTACATTGTTGATTTGCAACTGCATGTTTTGTTTCTTTCTGTAGAAGTCATTGGTGTCCTAAATCCAGCCAAACTCACTTCCAACCAAATGGAGAGCTAGATGTGTTTACTATTCTAACTTCAGCTGTAACATGTTTGAGGGCAGTGCTGAAAATGAGCTTAGGTGTCTGTCGATATTTTTATAAAGAGAAATGTATGTATTGTAGACATTTTGGCAGTACTGTTATTGAGTCTGTGTTTACAGTCTATTTTTTTGCAGTGATACCATACAGACCTCTTTCTGGCTATGCAGGATGTGGGACCCCAATCTCTTAGCCTGACTGAAAGGAGTCACAATGCACACATTTTAAGAGATCAACAGAAATCGGCAGCACAGTACAGAAAAACAAACCACTGAAGGCCATAGCATGCCATAAGATTAGCAGAGCTTGTTTCTAAGACACCATAGGAGATCCCCATGGCCTGCAGGAGTTCCAGTCATAGTACTGTATGACCAGGCCCTTATGCGCTCTGTAGATTTGGACATCTAAGACTTAGAACAGAAACCTGGGAGAGTGTAAGCTGTAACGTGCCTGAATCGTATAATGCTTTGCACAATGTTTCTAATTTATGGTATTGGGCCACATGCCAAAGCACTAGAATTGCTGGGAAAGATGTCTAATTTCGAAGTTGCTTTTGTATTAGGAAGCATTTTATGTAGCTTACAGAAAGTGTTTTTAAATCATTTTGTTGATTTGTATTGAAGTATTTTTATACTACTGGTGAATGTTTTTATGGCTATAACCTTGAAAACAATAAAGTTTGGTCACTTGGATATTCAATTTGGAGCCTAGTGTTTATCATTAAGCTGCTTACTTTAAGCAAAAGAAGGTATGGTTTGGCATGTAGGGCTGCCATCTTTCTCAAAGAAAATTACTCGCTCTTAGTTGACGTTTTAAGGTCCTGGAAAATACCTCAGTAAGAAAGAGTGTATAATCCTCTGTGCTTTTGGAGTACTTCTGAAGTGATTTCTACACCTATTTTCTGATTTAGGTTTATAGTCAAAGTGGAAAAGGACTGAGCTTTGCTGAATCTGTATAAAGTTTGGGCAAGTTGGCAACCCTATCGGAACAGGGCCATTGAAAGGCATGTGGTGGCTGAAGGGGCATTAATGTAAAGCATACCACCGGGTGCTGCCATATGCCTTAGCTGCCATGTTTTCTCTCTCCCTTAAGGATTTTTTAGGGGTGAGCTCAAAGCGCTCTGTCCCTCTTCTTATGTCTCTTTAGAGGGATTTTAACAACGCCATGTTACGTCAGTCACTTTCATTGGTTCGTGGGCTTGCCTTTTAAAATCTGCTTGTTTTTATTTGTGAAAGCCATGCATACGTCATGCCTTTTCCGCTGTTTAGCCCTCCTCGACAGCACCGGTAAACTACTGGAAACATACGAGGCTCCATGTTTTCCGTATCGTTTCTGGACTACTTTTTCTCTTTAATTCGCAGCGCGATCACGCTCGTTTTTTGTTTTTTTCATTTTATGTGGCAAGAAAAGTCTGGTTAGGAGCTTACAACGCTAATAGCTCTAATTCTAGCCACAAAAGATGTTGCACCCAGTGGATCCTGCATCATGTTTTTGACTCAGACCCCACAAAGACTTATGACAGGGCTGTATTGGAATATGAAGCACTTTGCTATTGTTAATAGTGAGTGCTGAGCTCATGTAAAATTTACCCTCATTCCTGGGAAGCCCATCACTCCTTCTTCGCCTTGTTCAGCTTCGTAAGCGAGTTCACCCTACAAAATAAACAGATCCTGTGAGTCAGGCTTAGAGAGATATGAAAATGTAAACACAATGACAAAGACTTCAGTAGATCGATAACAGCAACGACTGAAAAACAACAAAGGTGTTATCCTTTAACTTACAGGGTCTCCATGGCTTCCGCTTTCTCCTTTTACGCCTTTTTCACCCTATGAAATGTGCAAGCGACAAGACAAATCAAACACTTAGCAACTTTGGAGCACAGTGGGACATACATTTCACTCACAAAACTCACACATAGTAATAATGCATTCTTGCTCTGACACCTCCATGCCTGCTTGCCATTCATGTCCACTACGGTATGTGGAAAATACTGTGTTTTTCACACGTTTCATTTTGTCACCCTTCTCTGTTCCTGTTTTTTTTTTTATGGTGAACTCTGCAATGTTTCACATGTTCAATGCTAGGAAGCACTGATCATGATGGTGTTTCATATTTGCTATTTCCACGGTGACTATGTCTTAGCCAACAGGGAAGTCAGTTGCTTAGGATCTTAGGACAACCGTCAACATATCAAAGGACTGGGAGTAGACAAAATTAGCAGAAGTTCTGCTCACTGACTATAGTTATGCCTCATGGGCCATCAAAGTGAAGGTAAGGAGAGAAGTTGGGACACTAACGGAACCACTAAGATGAAACCCAACTGGGCTGTAAGAAATTGGGTTTTTGATTGAGGGGGTGAAAACTATTCTCAAGAAACAACCACAATCATTGTCAGGTTGAACAATAAAAGACCCTAAATTAACCTGAGCTTAACCCTCTGTTAGGGTGGCACAAAAACAATCAGGCTTAGTCTAGAGTCAAGGTGTAAATATTTATGCAGCTTTCAAAGAGTAATAAAGTGAAAACACAACACAAGAAAAATCCCACACCAATTTAGAATAATAGAGTAAGATTTGAGCCCAAAGACTGTAAAACTCCAATCAGTAAAAGCAGAAATATGATTTTTCAAAGATTTAGGTAGGTAGAGAGCCTAGAAACAGAAATCACCACTCATGGTCACCTGGGCATACTATACTGGGGGAAAGCCATAAGTTCAGGCCAACGTCAATGAAGCATGGGCTGGATACAGGTACTGGGTAAGTCCGGCTGAAAAAGTTACCTTCTCAAAGTCCAGAGTAAAGAGTCCAGTTCCCGATGGAGGAGGTTGCGAGTAGCAGGTAGAGCACTGCAAATGGTCGTTGCTGTAACGAGAAGGCCAGGTCAGGCATCACAGATGGTCTTCTTTGTGGCATAAAGATACTGTAGTGCCTTGGTAGACCGTTGTTAATGGAGTTTTACGTTGGCTGTCAATGCTGTAGCATGAACTGCAGATCTTGCGTTGCTGGTTGTCGTTGGCAGCCACTGTAGCGCGAAGAGTGGGGGTCACCGGAGCTTCCCGCTGACGGTCATCATGATCTCACCATGAATGGGCCTGATGAGTCCAAAACTTCAGGATTTCTCCCTTTTCTTCAGGGTTGTGCACTTTGATGCCAGCCAAGGGTTCAGGATCTGGGGAGGCAAATCTTGGGGGTCGGGGACTCCCTCTAGCAGAGGCCAGAACGGCTCAGGCAGGTCCAGGCAGGTCCAGTTGCAGCAAGTCAGTCGGGCAGTTGCAGGGAGGCCTCTGGAGTTGTTATGTCCCAGTATCTCAGAACAGGAGATCAGCCAGCTGACCTTTAAAGTCATCAGGACAGTCTGGGATGAAAGGAGCAGCCCCAGTCATTCTTCTATGAGAGAAGGGCAGGCCTCAAGCAGCTGAGCAGTCCTTCTTCTGTAGAGTCCTCCGATCCAGAAGTGTAATAAAGAGTGGGTCTGAAGGTATAATAATTATACCTGGTGCCAGCTTTGAAGAGGGAGAAACATCAAGAATTTTACTGATATCTGGTTCTGGAATTTCCATCCTTCCCCAGCTGAGGGGTGTGGGGTGACTGTAGGCTGGTGTGAAGTTCTTGTGAGTGTGCTGGAGGCAACACCTTTAAAATGTGATTGGGGTAGGGAAGAGCTCTGCCCTTCCTATCCTAGTAGGATGGCCAATCCTAAGAATAACTAGACCTCCTTTATCTCACTGTCTGGGAGGGATACACAAAGGCCAACTGACCACCACACCCAGTCATGTGAGCAGGATACAGGCTGCAGGCACCAAATAGTTAGGACAAGAAAGTGCCAAAGTGTGACTTAAAATAAAATCCATCTTCACAGTTAAAAGGGGTTTTAAATTACAATCCATTTGGGACCAAACTTGACATTCCTATCTGTTCCTAATTAAAAGCTGTCACTTATTAAATGTAGTAAGGTCACCCTGTGGCAGAGGTATGTCGTACAGTAATGAAAAATGAATGTATGAGTTTTTCACTAGCAGAATATGTAAAATATAAAAGTGCATATCCAACTTTTTGAATGCACTGTACTATGCCCTATGGGCTATTTAGGGCCGACCCTAGGGGTGATCATATGTATTAAAAGGAAGGGTTTAAGCCTGGCAAAGGAATTATTTTGCTAGGTTGAAATATCTGTTAAAACTGTACAACAGACTGCAATGGCAGGCTTGAGGCATTTTTTTTTAAGGGCAACTTAAGTGGGTGACACAGTAAGTGCTGCAAGTCCACTTATAGCAATTAATTTACAGGCCCGGGGTTCATTTAGTATCACTTTACGAGGGACTTTTAAGTAAATGAAATGTGTCAATTGGGTGCAAGCCAATTCTTCCATGTTTAGAAGTGAGAGCACAGACACTTTAGTACTGGTTAGCAGTGGTAAACAGTACAGAGTCCTAAAAGCTTACAAAAACAGATTTAGAAAACAGGTGGGGGTGAAGGCAAAAGGTTTGTGGGGCCCAGATGTTACTCTAATCTAAGTATTACTAACGCAAGTGTTGGCAAGGGGACTCCTGCTCTGCACTCAAGGCAAGGATGAGCTGGTTCTCCCTGTTGAAGAACCTTTGATCTCTCTTCCTGTAGAACTGTCCTCTAACAATGGCTGCTGTAATCCTAGTTAATCTGCTATAAGCAGGGTAATTAACTACCATAACAAAGAGCATTTGTGATGCCTTGCAAACGCTCTTAATTAAACTCATGGGATCGGTATGCTAAACTGTCCCAAGTCTGAAGACCTCAAATGCAGCTTTGTTTGACTGATAGCTCCACAGTGACTTATTTAACTGATCATGTGCAATCATGAATATTTGCACATCTGGAATATCCATATCATCATGCCTACAACTAGCCTTGGTTGCAACAAAGTTCTAAAAAGTTCCAAATGCTTCTTGATGCAATAGATTATTTGCATCTACAAAAAGCCCCAACAGTCCCAGAATTCCCTCCTGCTTCTTTCGGGTCACTGATTAGTCCTAAACCCAGGATACACATTACCATCTGCAGCATATTATCCTAGTGCTTTGCACATAATGCACATATGTTGGAGCCAAATTTCCAAAAGCATTAAAGAGTATGGGAAGTAGTATTACAGGGGTACTCTTTTATGTACTCTTAGATGCCTTTCAGAATCATCCCCAAAAAGTCCATCTCTCAATGACTAAAACTGCAAAGAAGGCACAGTTCATTCTCTTTGTACGAACCGCATATTAATATTCTCTGACTATGCCATGACACCATGGTAGCTCTGTATTTACAATACAGTGCACCATGGTGCACGTTAGGACAGTAGTGTCAGCAGATTTGATGCTATTGTGGCGCTTTGCTGGACTAGCGCCAAAAATTATGGCGCTAGTTCAGCAAAGCACAGGAAGGCCCATAGGCTAATGCACTGGTCTCACTTTAATGCCTGCCCTGAGCAGGTGTTAAAAAATGATGCTAGAATGACGCAGTGAAATCTTGTAAATTTCACTGCGTCATTTTTGGGCCCCCTTGCATACATTCTACCTGGCGCAGGTATAATGTGGCGGAAGGGGATACAAAGTGGTGCAATGCTTGCATTGCACACATTTGTAAATGTGGTGCAGGGTGGGGGACTGGTTAGCGTCGCCTTAGCATAAAAAAGAATGATGCTAAGGTGGCTCTAGGGGCTTGTAAATATGCCCAAAAGGTCTTAACCTTGCCTACGGCTCATACTCTTCCACTCACCTAGTCTGGTATTGTGTGCTCTTGTTTGTACCTAATCTGATTTCTTGTGCATTGCCTTGTATTTTTTCAAAGTGTTTCCTTTTTATGGTGAGTAAAAAGACAGAAAAAGTGAAGAGACATATAAGAATGTCAAATAGATGTAATTAAGACAGCAACTGAATATGTGCCGCTCTTATTGCTCGATTTCGCACTCCCAGACCATGCATATATCTAGGCCAATGTGAATCTTCTCATACGTTTAAAGCCAAAGCATGAATACATGAATACACAGAAAGTCCTATTAGTCGTTTTATAACACTTTTCTAAAACACTGGTAAGATGTACGGGCACTTCATTTATATTTTCTGCCTCAGTTTGGTCTCAAGAGTTGGATACTTCCAAACACTAATGTGATTCCCACTAACGCTTTAAAACAAGGCTAACTGGTAGTCCTGATTCCTTCTTTCTTGCTTTACTGGAGCTTATGCTGCCAATCGGACAGATAGTTACAGAAAAACAACTTACTACTGAGTTTACACAAAGTGGTAATTTCATTACATTGTTTCTATCCTATTCACTTGATTCCTCTTTATAGGTTGCTTCAGAAATCTCAAGACTCAAGCTATTGGTACTTTAAAAATTAAGGGGCATATTTACAAGCCCCTAGCGCCATTTTGCGCAGCCCTAGCATATATATTTTTTAAGCTAAGGCAGCATAATGTATGCAAGGGGGGTGCATTCCAACGTAGGGAGACTCTAAAAAATGGCGCAGTGAAATTTACAACATTTCAGTGTGTCATATTTTACGTCATTTTAATGCTAACTCAGAGCAGGCATTAAAATGACACACCCTTTTTAATCAATAGGCCTCCCTGTGCTTTGCTGCACTAGCGTAAATTTTTTTTACACTAGTGCAGCAAAGCGCCACAATAGCGTAAAAAATGTTGACACTAATGTCCTAACAACCGCCATGGAAGATACGGTGCAACCATGGTGTCATTAAGTAGTGCAGGGTCAATGCAAATAAGTGGTGCATCGGGACCGATGCACCACTTTCTTGTAAATATGCCCCTTAGTGTGATGTTTTCAATTGCAAGACCCATAAAAAGTCTAGACGGCCTCCGAGAGTCACCCTCTAAGTTCAACTTGATGCATCTGGTTTTAGCATTCTCACAAATCTATGGTAGAGCATTCACCGAAAATGAAATGATGTTGACTATGTTAACTTCATGGTTGCAATGCCTAATTGTCACAGGCGGTACACTCGATCATCACAGATTTAGAATTACCTGGAAGTAGCATTTTGCAGTTTGCCCCTGAAAGTCATATCTCAGGCCTGGTTCGCCGGCAGGGCCAGGATCACCCTGTGAAAAGATAGATCATAATTTGCTTGCAGACTTTTTCCTCATTTGGTATACCCAAACATCCTTTAGACGCTGACATATATCGCTTTATACCAGAAAGATGCTGGTGCCGACACTGCGCTGGGTTCAGCAATGGTGTGCCAATTTACAAATCACCAGAGCCATCAACATCATGGATCCCACACCTAGGAATGAAGATTCTTTCTATCCAGCAGTTCAAGTGCATAAAAAAGTAAGGGAACAGTGATCCTGAGCACACATGGTGGCAGGGTCAGTTAGTGTGAGGGAGGAGTGAGACTCATAACTAAAAAGACAAAATATTATTTAACTATATTGTTGGAGTTTCATTTAGAGGTAATTGCATGTAGAAGGTAAGGCACACACCTTAATTTAAATCTAAATACAGATCCTAAGTGTAGGAAGTTGGCTCTGTATATACTATCTCAAAGTAAGAGGTAGTGTGCACAGAGTCCAAGGGTTCCCCTTAGAGGTAAGATAGTGGCAAAATTTGATAATTCTAATGCTCTATTTTGTGGTAGTGTGGTCGAGCAGTAGGCTTATCAGAGGGTAGTGTTAAGCATTTGTTGTACACACACAGGCAATAAATGAGGAACACACACTCAAAGACTTAACTCCAGGCCAATAGTTTTTATATAGACAGATATCTTTTCTTAATGTATTTTTAGAACCACAAGTTCAATATTTGAAGTAAATACATAAAATGCAAGGTACTCCACACAGGTAAGTTAGGAACTTTGAATTTGAGCAATAACATATACAGGTTTTGTTAAAATGGCAATAAGCTATTTTAAAAGTAGACACAGTAAAAAAATCAACAGTTCCTGGGGGAGGTAAGTATTGGTTAGGTTGTGAGGTAAGTAAGACACTTACAAGTCTCAGTTCCTGGGCATAGGTAGCCCACCATTAGGGGTTCAAGGCAACCCCAAAGTTACCACACCAGCAGCTCAGGGCCGGTCAGGTGCAGAGGTCAAAGGGGTGCCCTCGTCCGGTTGTGGCAGGATGGCAGAAACTGGTCAGCCCCACACTAGAAGTCAGATTGGTATTCAGGGAGCATCTCTAAGATGCCCTCTGGGTGCATTTTACAATAAATTCCGCCTTTCCACCAAAAGTGGGGGCAGTGGCCGGAGGGGCAGGCATCTCCACTAGCTGGGATGCCCTGGGGCACTGTAACAAAAGGGGTGAGTCTTTGAGGCTCACCGCCAGGTGTTACAGTTCCTGCAGGGGGAGGTGAGAAGCACCTCCAGCCAGTACAGGCTTTGTTCCTGGCCACAGAGTGACAAAGGCACTCTCCCCATGTGGCCAGCAACATGTCTGGTGTGTGGCAGGCTGGCAGGAACTGGTCAGCCTACACTGGAAATCAGGTATGTTTTTAAGGGGGCATCTCTAAGATGCCCTCTGGGTGTATTTTACAATAAATTGTACACTGGCATCAGTGTGTATTTATTGTGCTGAGAAGTTTGATACCAAACTTCCCAGGTTTCAGTGTAGCCATTATGGAACTGTGGAGTTTGTGTTTGACAAACTCCCAGACCATATACTCTTATGGCTACCCTGCACATACAATGTCTAAGGTTTTGCTTAGACACTGTAGGGGCATAGTGCTCATGCACATATGCCCCCACCTGTGGTATAGAGCACCTTGCCTTAGGGCTGTGAGACCTGCTAGAGGGGAGACTTACCTATGCCCCAGGCAGTGTGAGGTGGGCATGGCACTCTGAGGGGAGTGCCATGTCGACTTAGTCATTTTCTCCCCACCAGCACACACAAGCTGTGAGGCAGTGTGCTTGTGATAAGTGAGTGGTCCCTAGGGTGGCATAAGACATGCTGCAGCCCTTAGGGACCTTCCCAGGCATCAGGGCCCTGGGTACCAGGAGTACCATTTACAAGGGACTTATCTGAGTGTCAGGGCTGTGCAAATTGTGGAAGCAAAGGTACAGATTAGGGATAGGACGCTGGTGCTGCAGCCTGGTTAGCAGGTTCCCAGCACACTTTCAATCATAACTTGGCATCAGCAAAAGGCAAAAAGTCAGGGGGTAACCATTCCAAGGAGGCATTTCCTTACACTAAGCTAATCTTCACAGTGCAGGAGCCCTCCTTCTTCCCTTTTAAACTGAGCAACTCATGGTTGTCATTAACAGTGTAGGAACCGATATTCTTTACCAAAAATTATGGAAACTGTATAAAAAGCTTGGAAGCTTTCTTCCCAGTAGATCCAGTGCACTTCAACCTCTGCAACCATTCCAGTGCACACGGTTCAGATCCATCCACCAGTCTCCATCTTGTGACTATCTACTGTGCTGCCTTGATCCCTAGGTAAATTTGTGCTTTATAAATACCAATGCTTACATGCTTACATACATACAAGAATGCATATAGCTCAAAATCTTTGCACTTTCTAAAGATCAAGTTATTTTTGGAAGATAACACTCTGTGGGAGTTCTTCCTCCGAGATATATATATATATCACAACTATGTCAACATATTGCTTTTACCTCATCTCCCTTTTCGCTGGTATATCCAAGGCCTTTGCTGCCCTGCAAGAGAGAGAAGGAACACTTACACACTGCTTACACAATTGTTAAAAAGTTGTCTACTTAGGAGTATACACAAGATTTGATTTGAGACAGGAGCTTGGCACTTCGTTTACAAAGGTTTCCTCTGGAGTTAAGTGGGGGTTTGCTTTAGCATCTCAGATCAGCACAATTCCTGAGGTTTTTCTCTTACTCCAGGGTTTTCCTGGTGAAACGCGGATGGGTAAAATCCTGTTGAAGGCTTTCCTGCAACACCTGTAATTTCTGTTTGGGTGGAAGGGACTGTTTCCTCCTATAGTGCTAAGTTGACACCAGTGCTTAATTTAGCAAGGTTTTTCCGGTAGGGGTCGGGACTTATTTTTCCACATCTGAAATTTACAGAGAGCAAGAGAGGGAAGAACACAAATTAGAAAACAGAGTAAGAGAAAAACAGAAAAAACATCACAGAGGGAGGAAGCAGGAACGTACAAAAGTGAGATAAAGGGGCAGAGTGTGTCTAGTAGTGGATAAAAGAATGATGAAGTGGATTCCGGGCCTCACAGCCTTGGTTTTCGGTGTGCTGACATTTAATTGCACCAACTGCAGGCTGCTAAGCAGGTGTTTGGGCACCCGGCACTCATTCTATCAAATTATGCACTGGTTTATCGGTGTATAAGCAACAGATTTTGCCAGAATTTTGAACAAATTTGACAGAATTTGCGAGGGGGCTGAGAAAATGTAGGGGCATATTTAAGAGCCCCTAGCACCACCTGAGCGTCACTTTCCGTGACGCTCTAGTGGCGCTAAGCACTGTTCCACGCTGCCTCAGATTTATTAGCTGTCATAAACCTGAGGCAGCGCAAAAAACTAACTATTCCTCCTTGTTTTTTGCTTTTTGCTATATGATGCTGCATTCTGCAGCACACATAGAAGAAGCAAAATGCCATGGACGATTGTTTATGTGCAGGAAGGGACACCTTCCTGCACATAAACAATCATTCAAAATAACACTTTGGTACTTCTAGTTGTGCTGCATTTTGCAGCACACATAGAAGTGCCACATCGCCTTTATAGATGGTTTATGTGCAGGAAGGAACATCTTCCTGCACATAAACCATCTAGCCCCTCAACGCAGACACCCTGGCACTATGGTGCAAGGATGCCTGCTTTGGCACTAGGCAGCTTAATTCAGTGCAAGTGCAGAGGGAGACGCAGGGGTGCACCGTATTCCTCTAAATACAGTGCACCCCTGCGTTTCAAAAGTGGCGCAGCGTGGCACTCCTATTTTTGGCGCATCACTGTGCTGCGCCACTTTAGCATAAATTTGAGCTGTTGCCTTTTAGCATATTTCATAGGTATGCAAAACAAACAGATCAAGAACATACAGCGACTATTAGACAATGCCTAGTTCTCCCTGCTACTTGACAACCAATCAAATGAATCATCCACTTCGGTTTTGAGGGGGGGGGAAGGTAAGATATGTCCTACAAACTATGCTGAACTATAAGAGGTTGAACTAGTGTTGTTGATGATGATCAAAATAGGCCCCGCCCTCCTTTGCCAAGCATGACTATAGTGCGCAGACCGAAAGTATTCAGCGATTCTATGTCAGGACTGGAGGCTTCAGATTATGCTTCTCTTTCTTTACTGACGTAAAGCATAGCAGCCAATAACAATACAATAAAACTTTAAACTACATATCTCAAGAGCCCTAGTCCTTAGGTGTCCAATCATAAGGTGTCCGTATCCTATATATTCCTGAAACAACACAGCCTTTCCTCTTTCTTTGCTGCTGCAGCCGAGATAAGTACTACATCATTCGTCTTTGTTTACTGTCTTGCCGTATAGCGCGATGCGCTTCACGGCTTTATATTGCATTTATATTTTTTAGCATTGTTTATCATTGTTTAGATATTGCTGATTAATTGCTTTATTAGTCTTACGCTTTATGGTGCTGGATATTGCTGACTGCACGCTACGCGTGTTGTGGAGCAGAACGCGGCCGGGAGAGTGTTTCTACCTTGAGGATGTAGTCCTCTTTCTGTTGTGCCACTCGCGCATGCGTGCAGTAGCCGGATCGGAAAAGACCCTATCTTTCCAATCGGCTACATGCGCGTTTGTGCAATCGACTGATTTGTGGCCCCAGGAATGCCTGACGGGGTGCAAAAACGTTAGAGGCTTTGCCTAGGGCTTTGCATGTGCTCCCTCCACGCTTTAAGTTTGTAATACGTCAGTGATTTGTGTGTTGGGACTTTTAACACACTTAAATCACATTACCTGCTTGGGGCTGCCCCCCCTGAACCTCTTCCTCTCCTCATTAATTTACATATTATGGCGTACTACACCAACTAGGAGGATCCTCAGCTGAATCTACATGAAAATCAAGATGAATATCAACAAAAGGGCACCTTGTGGAAACACTGAGTTATCATGTGCAGGATTCTGTGAATAGGGCACTAATCAAGGCCCTCAAAGCCTTTACTCAATCTTTGGTGAGGTTTGGCAGCAGGGAACTGCAGGAGGCTCCAGCCAGAATGTATCTCAGTTCCCACTTCAGGAGTCAGATTCATACTCGAGACCATCAGCTGGGGGTTCTTCCGCTGATATTTTGGTGCATATGGCGGGCTCAGTACTCAGAGATCATGAATATCAAGGGGTTGAACTTGAAATTCCTTTGGGAACGAAATCTGTTCAAGGTTCAGGTGACACGTCCATCGATATTTCTGTTCACACCTCAGAGTCTGACAGATCCGATGATGAACCACGCAAAAAGTGGTGGTGCTGTGAACGGGATGTGGCTCCCTTGGGGCTGGCATTCAAGTAGTGGTAAATTTTCTGTCAGAATTAGGCAGTCAGGGTTTAACTTACAGGACAGTGAACAATTATAGATCGCCATCTCAGTAGGCCATCCTCATATCAAAGGTAAACCAGTTGGTGAACATCCAATTATATGTAGATTCTTACGAGGTATTAAATTAATTTGTCCTCCTCAACCTAAGTATTCGATGTTAGGGGACGTTAATATAATTTTGACCTTTTTGAGAAATTGGCCTTCTACTGAAGATCTTTATCAGCTGAGTTAGCCACTCTGTTATGTTTGATATCTTGCAGAAGAGTATCGGATGTAAAAGCACTGGATATTGCAGGTAGATTATTTACACTTTCTGGGGTGTCTTTTACTATTTCTAAATGTACTAAAATTGCATCACGTTGTATTTCCTACCCTGCTTTTCCTCACAATCATAAATTGTGTGTGGTCAAATGTTTAAAAGAATACTAAGATAGGACCCGTGAATTTAGACGAGATTCTGCAGGTCAGTTACTTATTTCTCTACAGAAACCTTTCTGCCCAGTTTCATCTGCAACTTTGGCCACAGGAGCTGGTATAGATACCAGTCTTTTTGGGGCCCACTCTGTTCGAGGGGCCACGGCATCCAAGACTTTTTCAGTGGGTACTAGATTGGAAGGTATTTTGGCTGCGGCGGATTGGTCCTCTGATTCTACTTTTAAAGTATTCTGCAATAAACCAATTGTAGATGTGGCAAAGAGAGTAGGAGATCAACTTTAAACTAGTGTAATCCAAAGCCGCCGGTCCTGACAGAGTAAAAAAAAATCTAGCTATTGCGTTAAGAATTAAAAATTCTATTTTAGATTCTATTAAGGACAAGGAGGCGAGGATTATCCCACCCAGAGTTATTCATATGTATTTTATACTTGCTTACCTATGGTATTAACTCTATGAGCATGTTTTTACCCACCCTGTTAATTTAATTTGGTGTTTTTTTCTAGATTTTATTCCATATTTTCTATTCCTTAGGCACTGATGGCAAAGCTAATTGAACATCACACTCAGGAGGAGTGAGAAAAAGAAGTTCAGTTCTACCTCCGAGGAGGTAGTTTGTCTACTGGAGGCTGTTGTGGTTCCGGACTGTTGGACTGCGTTATCGTAAGCTCCGGTGAGCAAAGAAAGAAAAGACTGTGTTGTTTCAGGAAAATATAGGGCAGGGATGCCTTATGATTGGACACGTAAGGGCTAGGGCTCTTGGGGCATGTAGTTTGGCTGCTGTGCTTTACATCAGTAAAGAAAGACAAGCATAATCCTCGCCTCTGTAACAGAATCTAAAATTCTTATGTTACAGCTAGAAAACTTTTAATTGACAAACAAAATGAGGACTGGTGGGCTACTGGGGAGCAGTAAATCCCAATACTCATTTAATTCCCTCATGCAATATCTGTGTGTTAGATTGGGTAAGTACTCATGACTTATGGGTTGCTCTCAGGAGATAAGGGCCTTAGAGTTTGGTGGACCGGTTATCTTGTTACAAACGCGGAGGTGTCCTGTCCGCCATATTACAAGTGCATTTATGGCATTTGTAATGGGTATGAACTTTCGGTGTACCCATCTCCCAAATTATAAATAAGGGATGAAGCCTGCTTTGAGATCTGCATATGCTCTCAACCTGTGTCATCGCTAGTGACGCTCAAAAAGTAGGACATTTGGCGCTGTGCACCAGCTCGTTGTGGGACACTGCAATCACTTTCAAAATGGTGCAATCTCGCAGAAAATAGGATGATTGGAGTCCCGCTGTACTGTGACTGATGGAAGTTTTGTGATTTTAATTTATGATTTAACAGCGCATTACAAAAACATTTATAGCACAAACTGCTGTTCGGTGAAGGGAGGATTGATAGGAACTTGTTGAATTACAATGTTTGCCGGAAAACTGTTGAATTACAAATTCAAAACCCGACTGAGTAGTTATAGCAGGTACTAGCCAAATTTTATGTCAAGACCGGAGGCTCCTATTATGCTTACTTTTCCTGCTTTAATATCAATAGCAGCAGCCGTCAAGAATATTAACCAATCCCAGATGGTTAGCAGAACAAGCTACCAATGGGAAATAAAGAGTTATAACAAACCAATCAGAATGTGATGCACATAAAGAAATACCCAATTTGACTGTAAGCAGCCCTCTTTTCTTGCTGCTTGCAGTCAAAATAAGTATATCTTTATGGCTTTCTTTACATGTCTAATTTATATGGTTTCATTGTCTATTTTAATATATGTTTCAGCGTTATTTGGCATTATTAAGCTTTTATATTGCTTTAGCTGTTGGTTTCCCCACCAAATCCCCCTTTTTCTCTTATACGATTGACGCAACCGTTATCCTCACGCTTACTGCACCTTTCTGGGAGTTCTGATAATATCTTCAGAACACTCCGGCATGCTTCACCTCAACTGCTGCATTGTTTTCTCTCACGCTTCACGCTTCAGGGGTTTCCAATTTCTCTGTGTTACTCCGGTGCGCGGCTACTTTTAGCCTCTCCTCTCGCACTCTGAGTTTTTTTCCGGCTGCTTCCTGGGGGCGTGGCTTTCTTATGCCTCTCGTTTCGGTTGGCAGGGAAGCCTTCTTCCTTACACGTCCTTTCCTCCCTCTTAAAAAATTAACCCTGTTTTCACCAGGGGAAAATATTAGCTTAATTTAAAATGGATTTTTCCCCATTTTTTGAGGGAAACGATGAAAATAATGATGAAAATGATATTTTCTCTGAAAATTTGAATAAATGTATACAGTCTTAAAGGCTGTTTCTGCCTCCATGTCCAAAATTTCTAAACAGTTAGAAAATACTGTTTCATCCTGTCTAACTCAATCACAAAATTCCTATCTGAGGGGGAAAGCAGAAAGCGCAAAGCCACGGAGGCTTCTGATGATAACCACAATAAAGTTTCTGTGCTATTGGACAGTGGGTCTACCTCACACAGGTTGGAGGACGACGTTCCTCACAGGCCTCCTAATAAGGAGGGGAAAAGTTCTATGGGTACTAAAAGTAAAGCAAAATCAAAACATAGACTCTCGACCCATAAAATTGTGATTAATAAAATAAAAGACACTGATGACGACATGGATGATTTAGACTCCGATAAAGACATGGATGATATCAGTAATTCTGATTTTTGGATTGGTCCTCCTGCCAAAAAGGTTAAATCAGCATCTGGAGATCCTAACTCCTCTACTCTCCTTGATGCTGATGGGATGCCTCTGTTCGATCCCCTCTTAATTCATCATCCCAATTCCACTGAATGGCTACCATCTGAACATGTTGCTAATTACATCTCTGCAAAACTACGCCTACCTCTTGATAAACAAGTGCGTGCTAAGCTTAAATCCAAATGCCCTAGACCTTCTCTACCTTTACACATTACTTCTACCCCTTCCATAGATACCTTCATAATAACCTTTTTCTCTAAATCTGGAAAAGACCCGCGCAAAGGGGTTAATAGAAACTGGTCAGTCTGTCAAGACAAAGTTTCAGATATTGTGGGTCCTCTTGCCCGCATCTTTGACATGGCAGAATCCGCCCGTTTAAACAACAATTCAGTTGATGCACAAGGGCTTTCGCTTTGGATTCGACGAGCGTTCCTTCTACTAGGCAACGCAAACTCAGCTATGACTCACGAACAGCGAAAGGGACTTTTACTCAAACTGGACCCTAAGTTAGCTAATCTTGCTGTTATGGACACCGGTCCCAAAGCTAACAGCCTGTTGTTCGGCGATTCCTTCATTAAGGAATTAAGCAAATATGTTACCACCTTTGCGCCCCTTGATAAAGCGCAACAGTCTCTAAAAAAAGACTTCAACGCTCGTGTTTTTGCCAGGGCCGGTAGAGGAAGGGTTCGCTTTACCGGCCGTTACGCCAGATATCAAGGCTACAGAGGCTCCTTCAACTCTCAACCACACGAATTCAGACCACAATTCTATCCTCAGCGAGCCAGAGGCTTCCGGTGCAGGAACCAATGTAATTCCAAGAACTATTCTCCCACAGGTAAGCCCTTTTTCTGGCCATCTTTCCATAGGGGGTCGTCTAAAATTCTTTCTCCACAGGTGGAAGGAGCTTACGTCAGACCCTTGGGTACTCGACACAGAGGTTATTCAATAGAGTTTTACGAAACCCCTTATTAACCTTTTAGCTCTCCTCTAAAATTCTCCACAGATATGGCAGATCTGGTTTCTTCGGAAATCCAATCCCTTCTCCTCAAACATGCTATTCAACAGGTTCAGCCTCATCAGTCTGGTTTCCTAAGTACCATTTTTCTGGTAATCAGGAAAAACAAAAAGATCAGACCAGTTATAAATCTCAAGCACTTCAACCAATTCGTTGTTTATCGACATTTCAAAATGGAGACGATTCTGCACCTCAGAGGCTCTCTCCTTTTGAACGATTGGATGGTTCGCCTAGATCTTCAAGACGCCTATCTAACGATACCCATTCATCACTCTCACAGAAAGTTTCTCCAGTTTCAATGGCAACACCAGACCTATCAATTTTCTTGCCTTCCTTTCGGTCTTTCCTCAGCTCCTTGGTGCTTCACCAAATTAATGAAACCAGTAGTAACTCATCTCAGAGCACAGGGTTTCCGATTAATTATTTACCTAGACGACATACTTCTCATGCATCAAACCTCGATCACTCTTCGCTCTCAACTTTCTTACACTACTTCTCTTCTATCAGAATTAGGTTTCATCATCAACACAGACAAATCTGTCCTAACACCGGCCCAATCCATAGAATTTCTAGGATTTCTAGTAAATTCCCCTCAAGGTACTCTTCATCTCCCAGATTCAAAAATAAAATCTATCAAATCAGAAATAACCCAATCTTTACGGCAGACTTCGCTCTCCCTTCAGTCTCTTGCAAGGATTGTAGGTCTTCTTTCTTCCTCGATTGGGGTCCCTTCCAGATAGATCGCTTTGCGTCGTGTCTAAATACTCAACTTCCCCAATTCTTCAGTTGGAGACCAGATCCCTAAGCTCTTGCAACCAATGCTTTTCTTCGAAACTGGTCGAATGCAATAAATTATGCCTTCCCTCCTTTCATCATGATCAACAGAGTGCTTGCACAAGTACGTCAACAAAAAGCCATAATCATTTTAATAGTCCCATTTTGGCAGTCCCAAGTCTGGTTTCCTCCCCTCCTCAAACTATCTATAGACTTTCCAGTCCTTCTTCCCTCCTTCCCATCGATACTTCTCAATCCCCAAGGTCTTCCCCACGACCTGATCCTCAACCAATCCCTCCTTCTATCAGCCTGGAAGGTGTCAGGGCTTCTTCCTCATATCCAGGAATTTCACTCGAAGCTTCAGCCTATATCAATAATTCCTGGGGCCCTGGTACATCTAAAGCTTACAAGTCCGCTTGGTCAATCTGGTCTAGCTGGTGTATGGGAAAATCTTGTAATCCCTTTTCAGCAGATTTGGGCTTCATAGCTAATTTTCTCGCTTCTCAAGCCTGTTCTGGTAAATCTTACAGGACCATCAATTTATATCGTTCAGCTATCTCTCGTTATCATCCTTTCATTAACGGTAAACCAGCTGGAGAACATCCTCTCATTTGCCGGTTATTAAAGGGAGTAAAATTTTCCAATCCGGCTGTACCCAAATATACGGTTTTATGGGATGTTAATCTTGTTTTACAAATGTTTTTATCCTGGCAAGATAATAAGCTGTTGTCTCTCAAAATACTTTCTGCTAAATTAACAATGTTATTGTGTTTAGTCTCTATTAAACGTCTTTCTGATGTTAGAGCTCTAGATGTTTCTGCTCGACATTTTACCCCTACTGGTGTACTGTTTAATGTTTTCAGACGTACATAAAACAACATCGTCTCCGTGTTCTACCCTTTCTTTCCCAACCATCCTAAGTTATGTGTAAGTAACTGTCTAAAAGTCTATGAGCAAAAGACTATGGATCTCCGAACGTCTTTGACCACCCAACTCTTAATTTCCTTTAGAAAACCCTTTTTTAAACCAATTTCCTCCCCCACCTTAGCTTGTTGGGTCAAATGGATTATGTCCCTTGCAGGAATTGATAAATCTAAATTTGGAGCTCATTCTTCCCATGCGCTATGGCGTCTAAAGCCTTTTGGGCTGGTTCCCGCTTGGAAGACATTCTGAGATCTGCAGATTGGTCAAATGATTCTACCTTTCGTACTTTCTATTGTAAACCTGTTAATAATGCTACTTCACTGGTGACTGATATGCTTTAAACAAGCATAATAGGACCCTCCAGACTTGACATAAAATGTAGATTTTCCAAATAATTTATGATGGAAAGTCTTAATTTTATTAAAGACACAGAGATGAGTATTGTCCCACCACTCATCCACTATAATTTGTTTCTTCTTTCCCTCCCTTTAGTCTCTACAAACGCTTCAGCGACTACATCAGGATAAAATCTCATGCTCATCTTCCGTCATGGGTCAGAGGTCTAATCCTCCTATGATAACTATGGATCACTACCATCTTCCTCTCCTCAAACCGGACTCTGCTTTTGTTTTGGACTGGTTCCAGGAAGTGTTTTCTCTAATTTTAGCTGTTTGTATAATTGCTTGTATATTTCCATTATTTAAATCTTACTAATGACTTTCTCACAGAAGAAAAGAGGGCTGCTTGCAGTCAAGTTGAGTACTACTTTTTGTGCATCGCATTCTGATTGGTTTGTCATAACTCTTTATTTCCCAGTGGTAGCTTATTCTGCTAACCATTTGGGATTGGTTAATATTCTTGACTGCTGTTGCTATTGATATTAAAGCAGGAAAAGTAAGCATAATACTCGCCTCCGTGTCTTTAATAAAATTAAGACTTTCCATCATAAATTATTTGGAAAATCTACATTCTTAAGAACACTGCTCACCGCAGTGACACTTTAAGATAAATTTACAGATAGTAACCACTAGAGGTCACTATAGTCCACAACGTCTAAAGCCTGACGTGGAAAATGGCAAAACGCAAAGGAATGAAGTATGTACTGCAGTATTTAGGAAATTACACAAGTGTAACAGAGTATATTCTAGATGCTATACTGTGATAGACAAAGTGAAATTGAGCCTGTTTTTCCGCCTCCTTATGGTGTTTCTTAGCTAAAACAAATTTAAAATGATAAGGTAAAAGATTATGGGGCATATTTACAAACCCCGTGCACAGGGCAGTGCAGCAAGTGAGCTTGCTGTGCTGCACTGTGTCACAGGGAAAGGGCAGAAATGCACAGCATTTACAAGATATGGTGCATGTTTGACCTTTCCCCCCGCAATGGGGCACAAATTGCTGCTTAGTGTCAATGCAGGCACCCTTGCACCATGGTGCAAGGATGCCTGCGTTGCCAGCAGGATTGTTTTTGTGCAGGAAGGCACACCTTCCTGCACAAAATCAATCCAGAGAGGCATTTCACCTTTCCATACGTGAATATAAAGAGAGAACAACGAGGGGAAATAAAGATATTTCTGCTTGTTGCGCCTGCCCAGGCGAGGCGTACCGTGTTGACGTTTTCCCATGTTTACGGATTCTTGTAAATCTGGGAATGCATCAAAACCAATGGGTGTTGTGTGGGAACACCCATTGTAATGCCCATGGCACGCCTTCCTGATGCAGTGTAAGGCAAGTCGCATTGCCCGACCATACCTAGAAGGCCATGAAAAGTCACGCAAAGTGGCTTTGCGTGGCCTTGTAGACATGAGTCTGCCCTATGCGCCGCCAGTGCGTCACAAAAAGTAATGCACTGGCGGTGCACAGGGCTTGTAAATATGACCCTATAGTTCTTTTTTTTAGATGAACACAGCTGCTACGCTACGCTGCTCCAACAACATATAAAGTGAGTTTCTTGTTGTGAAGTATTTTCCCTATTTAGAACTGCATTGAATAAACAGTCGGTCCAATTTCAAGTCTGTGATTTTTTTACATTTTCTCAGAGCCATGCAGTTCAAGTACCTAATCTAACATTGAAGAAGTGTGCCCCCTTGTGTTGTAACAAAAGTCTGCAACGAAGAGTAGGTTGGGTGGTTGAAAGGGTGTTGTCTTTGGCTCTAAGTGGAAAATGATTTCATGTTGTGCATGGTAACCACTGAGGTGCAGTTATTGCATTATGCCACACAGTGCTTGCCAGTGTAGTGGATGAAGACTTCTGAGTGAGATGTACAGTTTGTAGTTTTTTAGTAAGATGTCAGCTTTGCGCAGCTCCGTGGGTCCCCTTATGGCATTCTTATGATTGTAGTCGACTTAGCTGGTTATGCACTGGGTTGGCCAACCTGATATTTTAATTAACGTATATGGTCCCAAGAAGACATGACTGGAGAGGGAAGTCGTGAAGAGATTTGCTGTTATGGACTTTATTACCATCATCTCAAATCTGAATGTTTGTGAGAAGCAGTCATAAGAGGTAAATAGTTGGGACCTGCAATGGTGAACTCGACTGGAGTCCTCCAATTGGAGAGCAGTTTGTGGAATTCATCCTAGGCCACACCCTTCTAGGATACTGTCATTGATTGTTGTACACTGCAAGACTGCTGATAGTGTGGCCACAGTACTTTCTTTATGTCCTTTCTGTAATGAAATCGTTTAAAGCATAAACTACTGAAAATTGATTTGAGTTCAAGTACAAAATGGAGTAACATGGGATAGCATCATAGGAATCTGATCTGGAACACAAGGGTGATGAAAGTGGGTACATGCAGTGCTGGCATAATAATTTTAATCCTTCATGCCATACTTTACTATTGTCTCTTTGACACACTCAGATTGCTAATGGAAAAAAATATCACAACAATCCCTCCCTTAAATAAAAGCAGGGCTCATGCTACATTAAGCCAATGGCATGTAGCTGCCTTACGGCACTCCCACAAGTACCCACATGGGGCACCATACTGCAACAACAGAACTTTCCAAAGGCTTTGCTGCTCGAAGAAAGGGAGTGCTTGAACTGCAAAATATGATTTACATAGAAAATACTTGCACTAGCGCTGAACAATACCAACCACATTGTTAGTCTAGATTAACTATCAAATCGTTTCTTTCCTGGTCTAAAGATAGCCAGAATGGATTGCACATCTATTATCTAGTGTTGAATGCCTCTCGTTCTCAGGGTATCTCTGTTAGTGAAGCTCTGTGACATGCATATCCGTCCTTCGAAAACTGACAGAGGCAACTTTCATCATTAAGCTTCATTAAATGTGGTTATAGTAACACCTGTAATGTACATCACTACTAATGGCAAAATATACAGTAGCCAGCACTTTGTAAAAACAAATTATTATAGTAATTATTATTAATAACAGACGCTGGTCACATTTAAATCCTATTGAAAAGGGTCACACTGGATCCTGACAAGGTTGTGGCCCATCATTGCTTTTCTTTCAAGGTAAATGACTAGCATGCACCACCCAAACTCTAAAAGCACATCAGTTTTCCTAAGTTCTCAAGACTTACCACTCTAGATTCTAGTCTTTGGTTGCTGCCAGTCGGCCATACTGACGATGGGGGAGTCTGAGTGCTTGTGCTCCTTGATCTTACAGCAGACTTTGATGGGTATGGCTATGAGACACCCTCCTCTCGAAACCACCATTGGGGTCATGTTATTCTTCCTGAATGCTCAGGTTCAGTTTTCCAATGTAGTCTGTGTGAGGTCAGACTCCATTTTCATGCACTTTGTGGTATCTCAAATTTAATTCCTGGCCCTTAATGCTTTTTATTATCTGCATGAATTAGCTGAGAGGTCTGGTGTGAGGCGTTGGTCTCTTCGTTGACCAGCAAGCTGACAACAGCTATCCCTAAAAGGATCATTGCTAGACTGCGTCCACCATCTGTTATGCCATAAAGAAATGAATGCCTTTTCCCTTCCTTAAATTAAATTCACTCAAAATGTAGATCTTCTTTTTACCTTTTCATTCTCCTTACCCTCACATTCTTTACTCTTTCCACTAAACATTAATTCTCATAATTTCCAACACAGGCTGTCAGCCTCCATCTTGTTCATTAAATGCAGGTTTAATGACAACTTCACTAAAAGCTCTACATCTATTCTCATAGAATAGTTCAATGGTGTATGTTTTAGCTATTCTCCTTGAAATAGTTAAAGATCTGCTGTTTCTGACATAAAAGCCACCACGGGTACTTCCCAGACTAGGTGTAGGGGTTGCTCTTCTCATTGCGCTTCCCTGTTCATCACTTCTTCCACTGAAGACTGATTTCCATGTCATGCCTGGGAGACCACAGGAGCTCGCAGATTCAAGCACATCCCCTTTCCTTGGCTTTGTGAATAACATTAAGCTTTGCTTAGCCCTTTTTAAGGCGCTTGTCCTGAAACAACCAGACTATTTACAGAATCTGCTAGTACCAAAGGTTCCATGGCCACCATAATCCAAAACACTGAACATCTGGCGAATTCCAAGCTTAACCTCTTAAGTGCGGGCGTCGGCCACTGGCCGACGCCCACACACCCTCCCTGGTGCGGGTCACGACCAGTGGCCGACACCAGGAAGGGCATTAATAAATCCTCGGGTGCGTCGCACCCGAGGATTTTTTTTTTTTTTTTTTTTTCCCCCCCGGGAGACACGGAAGCTACCGTGTCTCCCCCCGCCCCCCACCCGCCCCTTTGTGACGTCAGCGCGCCGCGAGGCGCGCTGACGTTGCAAAGGTGTTTTCCCCATGAAAGCAGGAAGCAGCCTTGCGGCCGCTTCCTGCTTTCATGGGGAAAACGGCCTTTTACACGTTCGGGAAGGCCTCGTAAGAAAGGGGAGAGTCTCCCCTTTCTTACGAGGCCTTCCTGAAAGTGTTTCCTGGCCCGCGATCGCAGCACAGCTGCGATCGGGGGCCAGGAAACACTTTCAGGAAGGCCTCGTAAGAAAGGGGAGACACTCCCCTTTCTTACGAGGCCTTCCTGAAAGTGTTTCCTGGCCCCCGGTCGCAGCTGTGCTGCGATCGGGGGCCAGGAAACACTTTCAGGTTTCCTGGCTCCCCCGATCGCAGCACAGCTGCGATCGGGGGGGTCAGGAAACATTTTGAAAAGGCCTCGTAAGAAAGGGGAGACTCTCCCCTTTCTTACGAGGCCTTCTGAAACTGTTTCTGGCCCCCGATCGCAGCTGTGCTGCGATCGGGGGCCAGAAACAGTTTCAGAAGGCCTCGTAAGAAAGGGGAGAGTCTCCCCTTTCTTATGAGGCCTTCTGAAATGGTTTCCTGGCCCCCGATCGCAGCACAGCTGCGATCGGGGGCCAGGAAACCCCACTAGACACCAGGGATTTCACTTTTGGGGGGCGCCCCCCCCGGAAAACGGGCCGCCCCCCCCCCCGGCATAATTTTCTTTAAAAAAAAAAAAGGTAGGTGCCCCCTGGGGGGAGGGGGGGTGCGCGATCGTGCCCCCCCCCCCCCCCCCCCAGGGGATTTTTTTTTTTTTTTTTTTTTAAATGAAATGACAGGGGGTCGCCCGTGGGCAGGGTGACCCCCTGTGGGGGCAATTTTTTTTTTAGATGTTGTAGGGTTTCCCTGGGGGCCATTTTGGCCCCCAAGGAAACCATACAACAACTAAAAAAAAATATATGTATATATCTATATATATATATATCTATGTAGATAGATATATCTAGGTACATGGATATATCTATAGATATATCTATGTAGATATATATTTATATATATATATATATATATATAGGTAGATCTGTATCAAAGAGATTTATAAAGCGCGCTACTCACCTGTGAGGGTCTCAAGGCGCTGGGGGGGGGGACGGGGGGAGGGAAAGGGGCTAGGAGGTTCACTGTTCAAAAAGCCAGGTTTTGAGGCCCTTCCTGAAAAGAAGTAGGTTTTGGGTCTTGCGAATGTGGGTTGTGAGTGCGTTCCATGTTTTGGGTGCAATGTAGGAGAAGGATCTGCCCCCGGTGGTGGTGTGTTTGATGCGGGGGTCAGAGGCGAGAGAGAGGTCAGCTGAACGGACGTTTCGTGTGGGGGTGTGGAAGGTGACTCTCGTTGAGGTAGGCAGGGCCTGTGTTGTGGAGTGATTTGTGTGTGAGGATGAGGATCTTGAAGGTGATCCTTTTGTCAATGGGGAGCCAGTGGAGGGATTTGAGGTGTGGAGAGATGTGTTCGTGTCGGTGGAGGTCGAGGATGAGTCGTGCTGCTGAGTTCTGGATGCGTGTAGTTTGCACTTGAGTTTTAGAGTGGTGCCGGCGTAGAGGGCGTTTCTGTAATCAAGCCTGCTGCTGATGAGTGCGTGAGTGACAGTTTTTCTGGTCTCTGTGGGGATCCATTTGAATGTTTTTCAGTATACGGAGTTTGTTGAAGCATGAGGAGGTAAGAGCGTTGATTTGTTGGGTCATAGAGAGGGAGGAGTCTAGGATGATGCTGAGGTTGCGTGCGTAGTTGGCGGGGGTGGGTGCAGGGCCTAGCGTGGTGGGCCACCATGGGGGGTCCCAGGTTTTTTTGGTGAGGGCCAAAGAGGATTATTTCAGTTTTGCTTGAGTTGAGTTTCAGGTGGTTGGCTGTCATATATACATCACTTTTGTCAATATGTGTGTGGTTTCCCTGGGGGGAAAAGGGCCCGACTTGTCTAGTGGCAGTTTTAGTGCCATAAAGAAGCGCAGAAGGTTTATATGCCTACTGCAAAGAGCACATCTGTATTTTATGTAAATAGCTGAGTACATTAGTAAAGTCTATGGAGAGATGAAGGGCACTTTTGCTGGGTGGTAATGAGGGAATCCGAGGAGGAGGGAGTGGGAGCACCAATAATGATTGTTGGACTGGGCGCAGGAGGTGCTAAAGACTGTGACGAATGGTATGTGACAAGGTGTTTTTTGAGTGTCTTGAAAGTACGTGCTGATTGAGGGAAGAAGCGCAGGTAAGGTGGCCTCTACTGTTGCACGTATCTCACACACACCATCGATTTTGTGACTGTCTACGTAGGCTAGTGTTTTAGAGCAACAGTTTAGCCAATAGCAGAGATGGCATCTTGATGGATGACTGCTGCCTGCACTCGGGTTATAGAGGACCGCTCTGACATAGGATCAGAGACTGAGACATCAGATACTGAAACAGCATCTGAGGGATAGGACAATGGCGCAGACTCTGAGAGTGATTTTTCAGTCAGAGGAGTCCCATTCGAAAACTCCTCTTCCAGTACATTATAAGGGAGGTGATGAGGACTGTCCTGCTGTCCCTTCGCAAGCTGTTCGTGCAACTGGGTAATAGTGGGTTAGGCCAACCCAGAGAGCAGGTGAATGCGGCGGCAAGCAGAGAGAGAGTGCTCTCTTGGGAGCTCACCAATTTAGTTCAGCCCCAAATTCCACCACCCAAATCATATTGTGGAGACATCAAAATTGTCTATGGCAAAACAAACTGGTTTTGTAAGGCAGGCACCTGTGTTTTTGGTCCTGGATTCGGCGGCCATATAGAGAAACACACTAAACCCAAACATTTCTGGAAACTAGACATTCGGGGGAGTCCACAGAGGTGTGACTTGTGTGGATTCCCCAAAGTTTTCTTACCCAGAATACCCTGCAAAGCTGAAATGTTGAAAAAAAACTCTATTTTTCTCGCATTTCTGTCACACAAACTACAGGAATATGCTGGGATCCACAACATTCCTACCACCCAGTGACTCCTCACCTGTCCTGATAAAAACACTACCCCACTTGAGTGCCTACACCTAGTGCCTGTGTCAGGAATGGATCACCCCAGGGTCAACAGCTGCCTCACGTAAGGACCAACATTGACCGTTGTGTGATCTATTCCTGTCGCAGGCACCAGGCCTAACCACACAAGTGAGGTATCATATTTATCGGGAGACTTGGGGGAACGCTGGGTGGAAGGAGATTTGTGGCTCCCCTCAGATTCCAGAACTTTCTGTCACCGAAATGTGTGGAAAACATGGTATTTTAGCCACATTTTGAGGTTTGCAAAGGATTCTGGGTAACAGAACCTGGTCCGAGCCCCGCAAGTCACCCCTCCTTGGATTCCCCTAGGTCTCTAGTTTTCAGAAATGCACAGGTTTGGTAGGTTTCCCTATGTGCCGGCTGAGCTAGAGGCCAAAATCTACAGGTAGGCACTTCTCAAAAAACACCTCTGTTTTCTTCCAAAAATTTGGATGTGTCCACGTTGCGCTTTGGGGCGTTTACTGTCGCGGGCGCTAGGCCTACCCACACAATTGAGGTATCATTTTTATCGGGAGACTTGGGGGAACACTGGGTGGAAGAAAATTTGTGGCTCCTCTCAGATTCCAGAACTTTCTGTCACCGAAATGTGAGGAAAACTTGTTTTTTTAGCCACTTTTTGAGGTTTGCAAAGGATTCTGGGTAACAGAACCTGGTCCGAGCCCCGCGAGTCACCCCTCCTTGGATTGCCCTAGGTCTCTAGTTTTCAGAAATGCACAGGTTTGGTAGGTTTCCCTAGGTGCCGGCTGAGCTAGAGGCCAAAATCTACAGGTAGGCACTTCTCAAAAAACACCTCTGTTTTCTTCCAAAAATGTTGATGTGTCCACGTTGCGCTTTGGGGCGTTTCCTGTCACGGGCGCTAGGCCTACCCACACAAGTGAGGTATCATTTTTATCGGGAGACTTGGGGGAACGCCGGGTGGAAGGAAATTTGTGGCTCCTCTCAGATTCCATAACTTTCTGTCACCGAAATGTGAGGAAAACTTGTTTTTTTAGCCACTTTTTGAGGTTTGCAAAGGATTCTGGGTAACAGAACCTGGTCCGAACCCCGCGAGTCACCCCTCCTTGGATTGCCCTAGGTCTCTAGTTTTCAGAAATGCACAGGTTTGGTAGGTTTCCCTAGGTGCCGGCTGAGCTAGAGGCCAAAATCTACAGGTAGGCACTTCTCAAAAAACACCTCTGTTTTCTTCCAAAAATTTTGATGTGTCCACGTTGCGCTTTGGGGCGTTTCCTGTCGCGGGCGCTAGGCCTACCCACACAAGTGAGGTATCATTTTTATCGGGAGACTTGGGGAAACGCCGGGTGGAAGGAAATGTGTGGCTCCTCTCAGATTCCAGAACTTTCTGTCACCGAAATGTGAGGAAAACTTGTTTTTTTAGCCACTTTTTGAGGTTTGCAAAGGATTCTGGGTAACAGAACCTGGTCCGAGCCCCGCGATTCACCCCTCCTTGGATTGCCCTAGGTCTCTAGTTTTCAGAAATGCACAGGTTTGGTAGGTTTCCCTAGGTGCCGGCTGAGCTAGAGGCCAAAATCTACAGGTAGGCACTTCTCAAAAAACACCTCTGTTTTCTTCCAAAAATTTTGATGTGTCCACGTTGCGCTTTGGGGCGTCTCCTGTCGCAGGCGCTAGGCCTACCCACACAAGTGAGGTATCATTTTTATCGGGAGACTTGGGGGAACGCCAGGTGGAAGGAAATTTGTGGCTCCTCTCAGATTCCAGAACTTTCTGTCACCGAAATGTGAGGAAAACTTGTTTTTTTAGCCACTTTTTGAGGTTTGCAAAGGATTCTGGGTAACAGAACCTGGTCCGAGCCCCGCAAGTCACCCCTCCTTGGATTCCCCTAGGTCTCTAGTTTTCAGAAATGCACAGGTTTGGTAGGTTTCCCTATGTGCCGGCTGAGCTAGAGGCCAAAATCTACAGGTAGGCACTTTGGAAAAAACAGCTGTGTTTTCTATAAAAAAAATAGGATGTGTCCATGTTGTGTTTTGGGGCATTTCCTGTCGCGGGCACTAGGCCTACCCACACAAGTGAGGTATCATTTTTATCGGGAGACTTGGGGGAACACAGAATAGCAAAACAAGTGTTATTGCCCCTTATCTTTCTCGACATTTTTTCCTTCCAAATATAAGAGAGTGTGTAAAAAAGACGTCTATTTGAGAAATGCCCTGCAATTCACATGCTAGTATGGGCACCTCGGAATTCAGCGATGTGCAAATAACCACTGCTCCTCAAAACCTTATCTTGATCCCATTTTGGAAATGCAAAGGTTTTCTTGATACCTCTTTTTCACTCTTCATATTTCAGCAAATGAATTGCTGTATACCCAGTATAGAATGAAAACCAACTGCAGGGTGCAGCTCATTTATTGGCTCTGGGTACCTAGGGTTCTTGATGAACCTACAAGCCCTTTATATCCCCGCAACCAGAAGAGTCCAGCAGACAAAACGGTATATTGCTTTCAGAAATCTGACATCGCAGGAAAAAGTTACAGAGTAAAACATAAAGAAAAATGGCTGTTGTTTTCAGCTCAATTTCAATATTTTTTTATTTCAGCTGTTATTTTCTGTAGGAAAACCTTGTAGGATCTACACAAATGACCCCTTGCTGAATTCAGAATTTTGTCTAGTTTTCAGAAATGTTTAGCATTCCGGGATCCAGCATTGGTTTCACACCCATTCCTGTCACTAACTGGAAGGAGGCTGAAAGCACCAAATATAGTAGAAATGGGGTATGTCCCAGTAAAATGCCAAATTTGTGTTGAAAAATTTGGTTTTCTGATTCAAGTCTGCCCGTTCCTGAAAGGTGGGAAGATAGTGATTTCAGCACCAGAAACCCTTTGTTGATGGCATTTTCAGGGAAAAAACCACAAGCCTTCTTCGGCAGCCCTTTTTTCCCATTTTTTTGGAAAAAACTAAATTTTCACTGTATTTTGGCTATTTTCTTGGTCTCCTCCAGGGGAAACCACCAACTCTGGGTACCATTAGAATCCCTAGGATGTTGGAAAAAAAGGACGCAAATTTGGCGTGGTTAGCTTATGTGGACTAAAAGTTATGAAGCCCTAAGCGCGAACTACCCCAAATAGCCAAAAAAGGGCTCAGCACTGGGGGGGGAAAGGCCCAGCAGCTAAGGGGTTAATTGTCAATCTATTGTAAAATGTTTTCTTGGCATAATCCCTTCATCACTGGGGACATTAAGCTGTTGGCAAATCCCACATCACTACGCTAATCCCCAAAAACGAATGTTTTAGTTTCGCAACCAACATACTTAGTTATTACACATATTCCCACAGCTGTTCCTTCATCCATGTTTTGTTTTTATTTTTATTTTACATTTTCCTAAATCTCATCCATCCTTAATGGTTCAGGGAATACATATTTTCTATTTTTCCTCTTTTTTTTTTTTTTTTAATGTATTTTTAAAGTGCATTGAATTCTATCCGGGCTCGACATGAGCTATAGACATATCTTATTGAAAACAGGCATAAAAAAATTATTTTTAAGAACAAGGAGGGTCACTGAGAAGATGCTTTATTTTCTGTATTTTTTCCACTTAAAAAAAAATACAGAAAAAAATACAGAATGGAAACACATTGTTTTCTGTCTGTATTTATCTGTAAAAATCAGTAAAAATTGAAAATTGGGAGCCTTAATCATAACTTATATGGATACGGCTCAAAGGTATCCACATGGTGACCTTTCAACAACGAGGGTTTGTCAATGGGTAGGAAGGAAGAGCAAAGGACAGGCATGCACTTCAGCATATCAAAGTACAAAAATTATCCTCATGCAGCCAATCATACTGTTCACATTGCTCCCACACTAGAAAAAATAATTTAATATGCATAGTCAAAAGATTCACATGTTAAAATGTTGTGGAATGTAAATGGGTTGAGAAGCCATAGAAAAGGAGACCGCTTCTTGGAATATATTTCATAAAGGCCCAGACATAATGTGCCGGCAGGAGGGTCACCTAACAGAATAAGAGGCAGGCGCATGACTAGCCATCGGCTAAGATGGCTGCTTGGTCAGGGAGCTGCATTTTCTAGCCTATTAAACCTCCTTTAAGATCCATTTACAAGACTGAATAATAGGAACTGGGAGCGGTATGGGTACTTCTGGGGCCCACTGTGTTGCCATCGGTTTAGCGCCTGTTAATTGCCTGATCTGAGCAATTTTTAAAAATCATGCATTCAGAAGTCACCCTTCTTGTATCCTGTGGCCTTTACCATTTTGCACTGCGATCATGCGTGCACTACCAACACTGTTGTGTGCCCCTGTGCAGACTCTCCCTGTGTTTTCTCCCCACCTTTGCCACCGTGAACACACACTGAATCCCCGTTGGGCTGGGATCTGGCTTGAGGGAGTCTGCAGCTCGCACACCATACTTAGTGCAGTGGCAGTTTTTATGTACTTCTTGAGTGCTGTGAACTGGCCTTCTATTGAATGTAGGGCGGAGAGGCCCGCCACATGAACAGTCGGGCCTTAAAATATATTTCTATTTATTCATACAGCTGTGGCTGAGTCAATACTCAGATCCTCGCTTATTTTGTCTTGGATGCTTGTGGCTTGTTTGCTTTGCCTGTTATGCATGATCAGCTGCTTGGTCCCCTTTGATGCTATGGGGCAAGGGACCACAATAGAATATACACAACAAGGGGGCTAGGCATTAATTTGCTTTCCACTCTTCTTGGTCCACAACTACCCCCTTAGCTATCAAAGGGGCACAGCACAACATTGCATTTTTGAGGCAAGCTAAATGTCTGTGGAGAGGGAGGTGGATCTGTGACTATCCTGAGATGGACCAGACCCATCAGTGTTGTTAAGTTGCGGCCTGCTTTCCATAATGCATCACGCTGTGCCTCTGGATTCTCTACCCATGCTATCTTTATAGCTAATGGTAAGAACGATCCTAAACAGACTAGATTGAAACACAACTTAACACAACTGGAACACAGAAATAGGTGGGCCCGACCAGGAAGCTGGGCCTCTCGTTAAAAATGGAGAGGCAGACATGCGTAACCTGTTTCTTCAAATGCAAGCCAGCCTTCAGCAGATTGATGGGAAGCTCGATACCCTCACTGCGTGCCTTGATCAGATGAAAGCCCATATTGATAAGCATGATGATCATATCAAGAAGACGGAGGGCAGAGTCTACACAGTTGAGGATAACAGTACAGAATTTAAGAACAAAGTTGAAAAACTAACTGCTGATTGGGGAAAGTCGCTGCCAAAAATGAGGACTTAAATCGTGCTCTAGGTGTAATAATCTACACATCCTTGGCCTTGCAAATTCACCAACACTGGTAAGTTGGAGACGTTTCTTGAAGATCTATTAACAGAGATCTTATACGGAGATCAATTCTCCAAATGCTTTGTCGCTGAGAGAGCTCACAGGTCATTGGGTTCTCGACTGCTGCCTGGTGCCCGTCCTTGCTCTGTCATTACCTGACTCCTAAGCTATTGGGAAAGAGACACTGCACTACATTTAGCCAGAAAAAAGACCATCAGGGTTTCCATGACTAATAGGCAAGACATTCTGTGGCCAGAAATCAGTCCAGTGTGTGGGCCTCAGGTAGGTTAAGCTTCACCTTGACGAACTCAGGAGATATTGGAAAAGTGTGCTCAACTTCAAGGGCAAAAGGAACCATTTGCCGTCAAAGTATGGTACCAGAATGTCATTGCCTAAACATTGATAGACATAAATACTGTGGTCCTAAATATTGTTTATACAAACATTGCTCAACAGGTATTAATAAAAGAAGCCCTACACCCATGGAGCGGCGTTATTTTAAATTATATTTAGGTCACAATATTTATGTCAGGCAATGTTTTCATTATATCTGTTCAGACACTCAATTCCGCCCCCACCTACTCTTGTCTTTCAGTTTTGCAGATAACAACTGAACACTATTTACAATAAAATATTATATACCACAGTGGTCAGACAGTGAAAGGGAAGTTATTAACTGCTTAAATACATCGTAAGGGATTTTCCATAAGCAGAGTCGAGGACTGTTGGCACTATCACTATGTAGATATGTGACATAAGTAGTGTGCATGATCATGCTATTGCTAAAATAAATCTTTAAAAACAATAACGGATAGGGAATCTGAGTGATCACCTGTAGGAAATTAACTTACTGTTGGTCCAGGCTCTCCTGGTGGTCCAGGTGGTCCCTGCAAAAATAATGAAACAAAAAGTTAATTTCTGTAATGAAAACAATGTTAAATTTCACAAGTTGTGGATACATGGCTAAAGCCACTAGTATTGCAGCACTGAATTTTACCAGTCTCATGCTGCTTCTGACCTATAGTTTTTTTTTTAAAGTATTATGAACAAAATGTAACATAGTGTACCACAGTCCAAAGGATTTCGTCAGTGTTCTTTATAATACGTATGACTGGATTCTAAAACAGAAGGTGTGTTGTGATGAAGCTCTGGTAAGTTTAACACACGTTGTCAAATATTCCACAGTACTTAAACTCAACTGTTACAACAATGGTCTACCAAAGTCTGTCTAGGGTAACCTTGGGTCACTCTTTAGTCAAGAGGTCAAGTTCAAGAAGCAAAACAGTGCAAGAAACAACTTACTCCTAAACAGTTAGAGTGACACAGAACATAATGTCCGGTCAAAGAAAGTATCACAAAAGATAATCAAAATATTTTGACCTTACTCAGGGTAACAATAGGTAATTCTAACTCACTAAGTTAATATGTTGTCCAATATTTTTTCAGGGGTAGGATTTTAAAATAAAGGTTTATTACATGGGCCCATTCATTTTTATGGTTTAGAGAACAATGTCTTATTGTCTACAGAATGATTTAATGGAACAATGTTCAAGATGGTGTTTGGGCATGCAGGAGGAATAGCTGGAGGGCTGCAGAACATGGTTTTACTAAAAAAAATCAACTTTTATAAAATTGCATCATCATTTCAGGAAAGTGAGAACTCTCATTTGTGATGAATAGAGATAGCAAACCTAATCTGTGATGAAGTAAAAGCTGGTAGAGGCCATGTTAGGGTACAAATTTCTTGGGTAGACTCAGTAATTGCTCCAGTTTGTTCATTTGTGAGGGCACACATTTGCTGCAAGGAGTGTCTGATGAAGATACAACTTTTCTGGGTGGTCAGGAGAAAGATATCTTATTTGGTGCTCAGTGACTATCATCAATGTTTTTGTATATACAGTTTTGAGGATAAGTTTAGTTTAAAAGTGTTTCTCAAAATGTTTTTCTTCAAGACATATTTTTGCTTGAATATCGCAGTACGAGAGGATAAGATCCCTGCCTTCTGTTATCTCAAGATTCATGATAATTGATCTCTGATGAGCACCCACCTGGCCACCCCCAATACTCTGAGTGTGTAACTGTGGAAAAATGTTGCCACCCCCTCTGTTTCCCAACTGTGCCTCAACATGTTCGGGACAGGGCTTTATTGAGTTTTTGTAAATGGTTTCTAGTGATAACTTATGACTTGGGATGCAACATTTTTACAATATTTATATGTGATACTGGCCACATCTTTCTTAGACTGGCAAAGGACATCCAATAAAGAGACTCAAGGGGTTGAACAGGAAAGATGGTGGTGCAGCCCAAGCTGTGTGCTGTGCTCCCTCCCGGGTGGCTCCAGCCAAAAAGTATTGATGCACTGATGGCACCCTCAGTACACCAGAGTTTAGGCTGATTAGGCAGACTCTTCAGCTTCTTTAGCATTTCCACGTACCTGTGCTGGTGACACAGTTGTTTCCCTGGGTGGTACGGATCTGTTACAGCTTGCCATCAGTGTTTAAGACGTGATGGGGGTGTGCTGCAGGCACTCTGATGCTTCTGCAGTGCGAATGCTTGGGAGAACGGTTATCGGCAGGGCAGGTACCTGCTATAGCCCTGATTGGTTTGGGGCTGTAGCATCAGAGCGATCCTAATTACAATGAACCGCAAGGAATGGCAACCTCCCAGATCTCAGGTGGGGCTGAAGCCTGGCCTAAGTGGTTTGACTGCAGAGCAAAATCATTCACAGTCATTGGCACTGGTACCTTCCTCACTGGAGCTCCCAGAGGCCTTCTTCTCCTTAACAAACTTTCCCATGGGACGCGCCCACAGAATCTGCCTCCTCCCCTTCACCTCACAGGTCAAGCACACCATCTGCTTCATCCCTCAAGGCTCCTCCCTAAGCCCAACACTCTTCAACATCTACATGACACCACTTGCAGATATTGGGAGATAGCATGACAACAACTACGCTGATGACACACAGCTCATTCTTTCGCTCTCAATAGACTCCACCTAGACGAAGACCAAGTTCCACAACTGTACGAAGAATGTATCCGCCTGGATGAAGGACAACTGCCAGAAGCTCAACATGGAAGAAACTGAGGTTCTGATCTTCAGCAGACACTCAAGCTTCTGGAATGACTCATGGAGGCCAGCAGATATCGGACCCACCCCAACAGAGAAGGATCATGCCCACAATCTCGGCATCATTCTCAACAGAGAACTCTCCATGAAACGCCAGGTCAATGCTGTTTCCTCAGCCTGCTTCCACACCCTCTGCAAGATCTTTAAGAGGCTCCCCATCAGCAGGAGGAAGACAGTGCCGCAAGCCCTCAACATCAGCGAATGGACTACGGCAATGCACTCTAAACAGGCACCACCACCAAAGTCATGCAGTCTCCAGACGATCCAAAATGCAGCTCCTAGACTGATCTTCAACCTGCCCAAGGAATCCTCTTTACCCAGCACCTGAAGAACCTCCACTGGCTCCCAATCCAGAAAAGATGCCACTTCAAGCTCCTGATCCATGCCTACAAAGCCCTCCATAACCAACGACCCGCCTACCTGTACACACCGCCTTCACCTTCACCAACCGACCAGGAACCTCCGCTCGACACACATCACCCTCACCAAGATACCACGCATATGCCTCTACTGCGTCGGAGGACTCTCCTTCTCCCACCTCACTGCCAAACCCTGAAACACCCTCTGTTTTCACCTCCACACCGTGCCAAGGCTGACCCACTTCAGGAAGGGACTGAAAACCTGGCATTACAAATGCAGCAAGCACCTGGATACCCATACAGGTGACAAGACTTGCTATACAAATAACCCCTGATTGATTGATTGATTGATTGAGACTCTGGATGCTTGTCAAACTCTGTTTCTGACTTGGAAGACCACAAAGTTGAGGGGATGGCCCTGATGAGTAGTTTAAAGGATTCACCCACAACTAAAGCTAATCACCCTGATGGTAGCTTGACTCTAAATGGTAGGGGATGGGAGGCAAGGGATTCTTCTACCACAGCTTCCCACATTGAGGACCTGATAAATCAAGTTTTTACACAGGGGGCATTAGATCCTGTGTTAGCACCAGAGGATGAATTGCTGTCAGACCCTGATGTACCGAGCTCACCCTGACAATTTCTTCTCCCTGGTCTCAAATCTAGGTGTTTCTCCATAACAGGTCACTGGGGACACCACTCTGGTTTAACCTCCTGCCCATGTCACTGCTTTCACCGCCATTCTCTCCAACCTTAGCCACCATCTATGAGCTTCTACAACAACACAGGGAAGAGTATTGTAAGGACTCGCTTGCACTCAAAACCGCCCGATTAAAGACTCAAATGGTCCTTAGGAAATTGTCTAGGAATATGGACACTCTCAACTCACACCTTGGCAAAGTATGGAAGATGCAGGAGAGCCTCCAGACTGCTGTCCGCGAAGTCAGAACACAGTTCTTATGGCATGAATCTCAGATGATCACACTCCCATCAGAGGTTGAGGATGTTGAGAACTGGTCTTGGCAGAACAATGTTAGGGCACTTGGAATCCCAAAGGGGTAAAGCAGATGACCCTCATGATTACATAGTTTGCCTTTTCAGGGACTCTTTTCCTGCTTTGAGAGATTGGGATATGGGCAGTATGATTCAGAGAACCTGCCTCCCATTTCGGCTGCCCCGGGAGGAGACATCTCCTCATGACCCTAGGGCAATTCTTTTGCTGCCTCAAGAAATCTTCAGGGCAGCTGACCCAAAGTTCCTGATTAAGTTCTCTGGATTTTACCTTTTTGTTTGTTCGGACTTTTGTCATGAGACTGTGGTTCAGCGCTGGCAGCTGAGGGAGCACATCCCTGCACTTCAAAAACTTGTGTCTTCCATCTCATTATTGAAACCTGCAATTTTGCACATTAGGTATGAAGGGCAAGTCTACTCTTGTTTTGATGATCCAAGGGTCAAAGAGCAACTTGCTAAGTGGCAAAGAGGCAGTAAGTGAATGGATGGTCTGGTGTTGCCTACTCTTGTTTTCTCATTCTCGTCCAAAGAATGTAACTCAGCCTGTGGACTGAGGGACTGCCATGTTATTGCCATGCTATTGCTTGCTTGTTCTGGGCTTCTTCTATTTTCCCTCTTCTTTCCTTTTCTCTTTTCTCCCTCTAACTGCTTGCCTTCCCGGCCTTCTTGGTCCCATTAGTACCTCTCTCACAGACCTGTTGGGCTTGCAGTCTCTGGCTGGGTCTCTGGCTCGTCTTTTCATGTTTCTTTTATTCTTGGTCTGGAGCATCTCAGAAGTTGTATATGCTTTCACAACTATTGCAAGGTCGAAGGTTTTTCTTCATTTGGGGTTTGTGGGGAGCCCTTCCTTGGCCACTGGTTGGAGGGAGGGATTTGGGGCTGGTCAGAGGGAGGGGTGGCGGTTTTGTGTGGGGAGGCTCTGAAGGGGGTTCATGTCTCATCCCTATAATGTTGAGTGAATAGTGGGTTGGGATTGTGGGGGAGAGAAAGCAAAAACAAAATTGAGGTTTGGATCTATTACTTATTTCATGCAAATTTTTCACAAAGTCAGATTCTACTCTTTCATCTTTTGGCATGGTGTGCTGGGTGCCAGACTGAGTATGACAATGGATAGTTTCGTGGGCAGCTACATATCCTTTCATGAAATATAAATATCATGAAGTCTCTGCACAAGCGCAAATTAATAAGGGAAGAGCTATATTATTTATGTCCACATCTAGTCTGTCTGCAGGCGACTCACCTTTCTAATACCTAAATCCCTTGCCTAGATGATCTGGGTTATCATGCATTGATCACTGCTTGCTACATTTCTGCCCAGAGAGGGATCGCTCTTCTGGCATAGAATAAGAGTTGGGCTCTTGCTGCATCATTCGGCTTCAGGTGGGCAGTGGTTACAAGGAGACACTTTTAGCTTATGTTATGTATACTCTTTGTCCTAATGAGGATGACCCCTTGATTTTTTAATGGTCTTCTGTCCTAGCTGCATCGGTGGCCAGAACCCATGTTACTTGGACTCCCGTTATCTCGGGAGAAGGGTTACCACCTCCAGTGGTACTGTCTTTAGCACGAAAAAATGCTCCAGGGCTGCTCAGGACAAAGTTATGGATTCCTATGATCTTTTTGATGTCTGGCAATACTCTTGGCCAGGGGAGCATAAGTTCACCTATTATTTGGCTCCCTATATTTCATTCTCCCATGAGACATGCTCTTTGCCAGCCATTCTTTCCGATTATATCTTAGTATTTTCCTGGATCCAAGGGTGATCTCTGAACATAACTCACATTCTCTCTTTCTCTGTTCAGAGGGTTTTCCACTCACTTATAAGCACCCCTATGGACCTTTGACAGGAAGCTTCTCTGATGAATCTTTCATTCACTATATGGACAGGGAGGTAAGGATCTTTCTAGAGCACAAGCTTGGATCTACTTCCATCCTTTTGGTCTTGGACACCCTTAAAGCCTTCTGTAGAGACTATACTCTAAAATACTCTTCCTAACGCTGGAAATGGATGGGTTTGGCTGAAGCAAGTATACCATTTCCCTTTACTTATCTTGAACATCTCCTGGTTCGCAGTACAATCGCTCAGGATGTACTTTGTTTCTTTGATGGATCAATTTGCAATTGCTCAAGCTTCCCTCCCAGAACGATTACTTGATAATGCGATCAAGAAGGCTCGGGCTAAGCAACTAACCTCTTTCAAAAACAGTGGAGAAATGTAACAGGCAAGATTTGTATTATCCATGCGATTATGAACAACAAGGGTGAGCAAGTGACTGACCACGAACGTATGCATGAGGAGTTTGTAGCTTTTATCAGAAGCTGTATAGTGAGGAGGTGGTCCCCTCCACCGATCTCATCGATCAGTTTCTCTAAGCATATTATCACCAGAAGTTGTCTGACTCACAATGCCTTAGTTTGATGGTCCAATTCTCCCTTACAAAACTGAGGCTGTGATTGGCCAGTTGTCATGGGGAAAGCTTGTGTCCCCGACCAAATTTATTTGGAGTTCTAGCCAGACTTTTACATGTCTTGGTGCCCTTCTTATGTGATCTCTTTAATTCTTTTGAGTCATTCGACCAGGTCCTTTGGTCTTTGGCGTAGACTAATATTGTCATTTTCCCCAAGAAAGGGAAAGATCTCCTGCTGTGTGGTTCATACGACCATTTATCACTGATCAATGCTGATTCTGAGATTTAAACCCAGGTCTTGGCTAACAGATTATCTACAGTGATATTCAACTTGGTAGATGAGAACCAGCTTGGGTTTATTTTGGGGCGGGACACTACCACACATAATTAAGGCTCGAGAGGCAAGCTTGGCTCAGAGAAACCTGGTCGGAATGATAATGCTAGATGTAGAAAAGGTTTTTGACTGGGCTACCATGAACGTATCAGGATTTGACCTGCGGTTTAATACTTGGGTTCTGGAACTATTTCAGAGCCTTACTGCTGCAGTTCTAGTTTTGGGGTAGTCTGGTGGACCTTATTCTGAGCAACCTGGGTACCTGATACAGATGCCCATTGTCATCCCAACTTTATATTGAACTCTACATTCAAGCCCTTAAGAGATCAAGGGATATTCTTCCATTGTGGATCCACTAACTAGAGCTCAAAGTTTTAGGGTATGCAGATGATCTTGCTATCTTGCACTCAGCTCCCACAGTCTCTTTATAAACAGTTGAAACTATAGCAAGCATATTTGGGGCTATATCAGGGTGTAAACTCAACCTTTATAAGACTCTAGGTTTTGCAAATACAGATCCTTCTGGACAAGATCAGCTCAGGATCAGCTCGGCTAAACACATACAGGGAGACATTTTTCTGAAGATGGAAGAGGTAACAGAGTTCAATTTTGGACAACTTTTCACAAAAACGATCAAGATATTTATTAAGTGGACTAGATTATATATTGGGCTAATTGGAAGGGGTAATCTCATTAAAATTATTATATTGCCATGATACTTATAACTTTTTCAATGCATACGTCTTTACTTATCCAAAACCTTTTGTTCTCAGGTTGAGGCCTCAAGGCAAAAATGTATATTGGGTTGGCTAGATCCAGCATACTACTGCTTCAGAGGCGTCGGGAGAAGAAAGATTTCTCATTACCAGACCTACAAATTTTATCACCTAGCTGTCCTTATGGCTTGCCTCACCAAGGTTTTGGGAAGCGAATTGTGGGAGTTAGGTTGTATGCTTCCAGAATATCTCCCCTGGGGGCAGATATTGTTCCACGCATCGGCATCATTGATACGGTATATTTCAAGAGAGCACGGTTTAAGACTTTGCAGGTCTTCCATTCCATATGGGCATATTTGAAAATTAGAGCTTTGGGTATTACTCTCTATAATACACACTTAGACTATAAGTCTAATTTTCCTTGGCAAGTACATGAGAGTTTTATAGGTTGCTGGGAGAGCGCCCGGCTTCTTTCACTTGGTCACTTCTACTGGGGTGATACTCTTCCTTCATATGAAATACTATTTCAAAGATTTTATCTTCCTCGTTCTGGATTCTTCCGCTATCTTCAGCTTCGGCATATTTTTAGGTGTTTGAAGATGATTGCTCCCTCTAACATCTTTTGGGATTACTTGTGGCGCTGTCTGCCTAAAAAATGCATTAGTTTGGCCTATAAATTGATCTTGTTGGCTGAGGTGGGATGGCAGCCCAAACTTTTTCAACATGCCTGCAGATTAGTGGAGCTGCCACCTTGGTGTGGATGTTCCCTCTGACGACAAAAGGCACACAAACGTTTTCACCATACCGTCTTAAAAGTCTTGCGGGTCAAAACTCATGTGCTTAAATTAATTAATGACTTCTATTACACCCCGTACCACCTACATATTATGAATCTTTGGCAGGATGCTGAATGTTTTCGATGCTCGGCAGATCAGGCGGATGCTGTTCATTTTTGCTGTTCGTATTTTTGCCACCCGTTCTGTTATTTCTTGTTATTAGCGGACAGTCTTTGGGAAGCTTAATCGATTCTGTCTGACTAATCTGATCTAGGACCCTAAACTCATTGTTCTAGGTCATTCACCTTACATTCCTGGTCATCTGAATGGATTCTATTTTTTCGCTATTGTACTGGTACGATTAATTTTGCCTCATTATTGGCTTCTAATCCTATGCGTTGGTGCGATGGATTGATTAATATGGGTCTCCTAGAAATTTAGATTATTGATAATGACGAGGAAAGAACTAGGCTTAGGAAGATCTGGGATCTACGGAGGGGACTCCTATTGGGCTGCCAGTTTGGTCATGACAGCTCATTGCTAAAGTAAACTTTCTACTTTTTCTTTTTTCGTGTCTGTTTTCCTTTTTTTGTTTTTCCGTCCGATTACGTCCTGAATTGTGTTATAAATGTTTGCTTTTTATTTCAATGAACTACTATGGTATGCTGTAACTCCCATTGTATCTGTGTGTGGTAATATTGTACTCTGCATAAAAATAATTTAAAAAATAAAAAGTGACTCAATCCAGAACCCCCAGAGATGCTGCAAAAGTACTTCCACTTTTATACACATGCATTGCCATTAAGAATAGTGCTGCTGATGTAAAGAGACTTGTCATTAAATTGAAATAACTGAAAGAATGCAACAGTGCACCTCTCAGCATCACTCTTTTAACATTATTCATTATTACAACCAGTTTCTCACAATTTAGCTGTAACTGATTACTATGCTGCCCTCAGCAAGCCTTCATATCTCTTCTTACGAGCTACATTCAGGGTCAGACGATGTCCATATCAACATTAAACAAACATGGAGCCAAAACGTCTCAGCTTCTTGCTTAAATAACTCCAAACCACAAAGCTGCTGCCAAACAGCTGCTTAATGACCATTCTTGATATTATTAATAAAGTGGTCTGCCCTCGATCAAATCTTACCTGACCGGAAATGAACCCCGAATACACAGGACTTCATGGGTGTGGACAAAGGGGGGAAATCTGTTCTATAAATGTGGCAGATTACCCTGTGAATCGAAGTGATGGTCTGTGCGCTCTATTTAGAGCAGGCTGAACCATCAGGTTTCCTCTGCTGGGTCTGCTGTCAAACATCTTAGACTGGTAGCCTGGCAGGCATTGGTTGGTCTAAGTACTTCAGACTGCCCATTCTAATTATGGTGGATGTTCTGACATACCTTTTCCTTGCTGATGACTACAAGGAAAAACCTGCAGTCTCAAACCCAAAAAAACAAAAAGGTTACTCCAAAGCCCAGGGAGAAAGTTCCCAGGATGTCATGGCCATTAAGGTTGTGTGTTTCGAAAACAAGCTCCCGATTTCAAATAACTTCACGAGAGCACACATACTATCATTAATACTTCAATTGATAATTGAAGCCTAAAAACATTTACCTCAAGCCCAGAAGGTCCCATTGGACCGATGATCCCCACACGACCAGGAGCACCTCGAGGTCCCTGTGAAAAGGGTCAAAGAAAAAAAACTGAGATTTTAGTGGCAATGACAATGGAATGATCAGATACAGTCTCTTGACAGGAATTCACTTACTGGATATCCTTTTAAGCCTGGGATGCCTGGCTCACCCTACAAAAAAACCAAAAGGAAAGTTAGCAAAAACTGGATTTTTCCGATGATGCCATGAGCTCATAATGATAATTTGCTATTATACGATAAAGTTTCCCCCGCTGCAAACTGGGCATTCGGATGTGTTCTTTGTATTTGAATTCCCTCAAGCGTATTGTTAGATTTTGCCACAGTTGGATGAGGGCAAGCAGAACAATTAAAGGTAACCTTGGGCCAGATGCATGAAACGTTTTTGTGGTTGGGAATGCTCGAAGTTGGAGTTGATGACGGCACAAACATTTTGAGCATGTACAAATCCCACTCTAGGATTTGATAAAGCTTTACCAACTCCTAAAACAGGTCTGCGACTGCATGCCAGTTCCATATTTGGAAGGGCTGTTTTGTGGGTGTCCCTTCCAAATACCAGAAATCCACTTGCAAACCACTGAAAAGTTACTGACTCCTGAATCAGGGTGGTAACTTATCCACAAAAGCAAAGGGGTCACTCTTTGCTAATTGGAGTACAACTTTCAGGAGGAGTAGGCAGTGGTCGGGGGCACTACTACCAACTCTCACTAAAACTTTTAAAACAATGAAAACTTTTTTACATTTTAAATGCAGCCATATTTTCCTTGAGCAGTCTCAAGGGGTTATCCTGCTCACGTGGATGGTAGTCTGTTGACATTTCTAGGCCACCATTTCTGTGATGTGGCCAGCTTGATGGAACTAGTGACTAACCTAATTAGTAGTAACTAGGCAGGGTGGGCTACGACCCACTCCAATTCCTTATTCTGCAAATCGACCTACAGTACATAAGTCAGGTGTAAAGTAAGATTCAGGGGCATATTTACAAGCCCCGTGCACCTTCTCGCACCGCTCTAGCATCATATTCTTTTATGCTAAGGCGGCGTTAAGGAGGCATTTCTGCTGCACCATATTTACAAAGTGGTGCGATGCATGCATTGCGCCACTTTGTAACTTCTTGCGCCACATTATGCCTGTGCCAGGCATAATGTATGCAAGGGGGCATTCCGGCACTGGGAGGCCTGAAAAAATGGTGCAGTGAAATTTACAAGATTTCACTGCGCCATTTTTCCGTCATTTTTAATGCCTGCTCAGAGCAGGCTGTAGTCAATGGGCCTCCCTGTACTTTGCTGCACTAGCGTCAACATTTTGACGCTAGTGTAGCAAAGCGCCTTAATAGCATCAAAAACGTTGATGCTATTGTGCTAATGACCGACATGGTGCGCCTTATCATAAATATGGTGCAACCATGGTGTTGTTGGCGGCTGGTAGGGGGGCGAAAGAAAAGTGGCGCAGCATTCATGATGCGCCACTTTCTTGTAAATATGCCCCTCTGTTCGTAAGAAGACTGGTCTCAAATTGTGACCGCTTTTTGCAGCCTAATAGTATGCCTGGGCCATAGATCTCACAGTCACACACACACACCTATAAGTATACACAAACACATACAAATATATCTTTGGGTTAGGTGTTCAGAAGACCAAAGTAAATGCAAATGTTTACACACTTTTACATTTTAAATTCACTCACTCTAAAATACCTGAACACATAGAGGATGATGAGTCCATAGTCCTCACACCAATGGTGCTTGTCTGGCTCGGTCAGTGTTTACCAACAGGAAGAGGCCCAGTCTGGTCCCAGTGGTATGGGATATACATGTTTCCCACCGAAATATATAACCATGTATACACATGTACACACATTGATTTATTTCGTACGTCTGTTCTGTTTATGGGGTGTTCTTGTATACTCCCGCAAAGACAGACATTGTGGTTGACAGTGCAAGGCATGCCACATGATCGGTCACCGAGTGACAGCAGCCATATTGTAACTGGTCATGTTTCATGTCCCATATTGCCAATCACATTGTAATTTTGGAAGTCTGTCATTAGCCGACTGTCATGTGTGAGAGCCTCTGTGAGACGGAGAACCTGACCCCGTGTTCATTAACTGTCTCAGTGATCTTCAATATAGCACAGTACCCTGGGCACCATCGCCCTACAGACGGGGGTAAACTGGAAAGGAAAAGGTAGCTGGGTCTGTGCCCCACCCTCTGTACCTCATAGCTCCACACCACACATCTACCACCAAAGGCATTTTATTGTATTTGACCTCCGTCTTGCCCTGGCAAGAGCCAAGATATGGCTTCTGCATGGATATGCATGTTGCTACTGTAAAGCTAAGATATAAAAACGACCAGATTGTGTTAGAAGACATTATATCCAAAGACTACAAGGCATGGCTGCGGTGGTGCATGCGTTAGCGCAGGGTACCCTGTTGTACTAATATCCTACTAAGGAGTGAAGTATGTTCCCTTTGTATCCCTTGACAAGAATCACTTACCCTCAATCTGTCCTTCAAATCAAATGACACAAGAAAAGGCTCTCCTTTCGGTCCTTTGGCACCAGGATTACCCTACAACAGAAGTAACAGTAAAAAGCAAAAATAAGTTCATCAGCCAATTCTATATTTATTTATTAGAAAGCACTAGTTCGCTGGCAAATTTATTTTGGCACTAGTAACCTTTGAGGTGCATGCAATTAAGGAATAGTTGCCTCCACTCTTTCAATATTCAAATGTATTTTGGAATTATACATTTGGAGATACACCGCGCAATCGTGCACAATATGAAAGAAGAAAGGAGCCTCTTTTTCACCTGCTCCTCTTTCTCCATGTGAGCTCACTGTTTTCCCAAGGTAGCTCGGGGCAGGTCCTTTAGTTTCTTACTGCAGGAAGCTGAATATCTGGCACTTGGTCACAGTGAGAACACAGTTGCTTTACTCAGGATAAGTAAAATGGTGACCCAAAGTCATATTGTGCAACATGTAACTGCCATCTTGTGAGGTTGCGGAAAGACCATTTTTAGAAATTTTGTTGAAGTAAGTTAAAGTTCAATATTTTACTCAGCGTCCACTAACAAGCCACCATCCTCTTTTTGTGGATTAGATCACAGTGGTTTCCAGGGCACCCTTGAACCATATCCCAATGGCCGCAATAGTGTAAGATGCTGTAGGAAAGTACCATCTTGCGTGGCATGTTACCCCCATTTTTACTGTATGTATGTTTGTTTTTGGCTGTGTCACTGGGATCCTGATAGCCAGGACCCCAGTGCTCATAAAGTGTGCCTTGTATGTGTTCCCTGTGTGATGTCTAACTGTATCACTGAGGCTCTGCTAACCAGAACCTCAGTGTTTATGCAGGCTAGTGACTAATTTTACCAATTCTGATTGGCACACTGGAACACCCTTATAATTCCCTAGTATATGGTACCTAGGTACCCAGGGTATTGGGATTCCAGGTGATCCCTATGGGCTGCAGCATTTCTTTTGCCACCCATAGGGAGCTCAGACAACTCTTACACAGGAATGCCACTGCAGCCTGAGTGAAATAACATCCACGTTATTTCACAGCCATTTTACACTGCACTTTAGTAACTTATAAGTCACCTATATGTCTAAACTTCGCTTAGTGAAGTTTAGGTTCAAAGTTACTTTGTGTGAGGGCACCCTGGCACTAGCCAAGGTGCCCCCACATTGTTCAGGGCAAATTCCCCGAACTTTGTGAGTGCGGGACACCATTACACATGTGAACTACATATAGGTCAATACCTATGTGTAGCGTCACAATGGTAACTCCGAAGATGGCCATGTAACATGTCTAGGATCATGGAATTGTCCCCCCAATACCACTGTGGTATTGGGGGGACAATTCCATGCATTCCCAGGGCTCCAGCATGGACCCCGGGTACTGGCAAACTAGCTTTCCGGGGTTTTCCCTGCAGCTACCGCTGCTGCCAACCCTCAGACAGGTTTCTGCCCCCCTGGGGTCTGGGCAGCCCAGTCACAGGAAGGCAGAACAAAGAATTTCCTCTGAGAGAGGGTGTTACACCCTCTCCCTTTGGAAATAGGTGTGAAGGGCTGGGGAGGGGTAGCCTCCCCCAGCCTCTGGAAATGCTTTGAAGGGCACAGATGGTGCCCTCCTTGCATAAGCCAGACTACACCGGTTCAGGGATCCCCCCAGCCCTGCTGTGGCATGAAACTGGACAAAGGAGAGGCGAGTGACCACTCCCTTGTCCAGCACCTCCCCAGGGGTGGTGCCCAGAGCTCTTACAGTGTGTCCCAGACCTCTGCCAAATTGAATGCAGAGGTGTGAGGGCACAATGGAGACCTCTGAGTGGCCAGTGCCAGCAGGTGACGTCAGAGACCCTCCTGATAGGTACTTACCTCTCTCTGTAGCCAATCCTCCTCTGTGGGCTATTTAGGGTCTCTCCTGTGGGTTTCTCTTCAGATAACGAATGCAAGAGCTCACCAGAGTTTCTCTGCACTTCCCTCTTCGACTTCTGCCAAGGATCGACCGCTGACTGCTCCAGGACGCCAGCAAAACCGCAACAAAGTAGCAAGAAGACTACCAGCAACATTATAGCGCCTAATCCTGCCGGCTTTCATGACTGTTTCCTGGTGGTGCATGCTCTGAGGGTTGTCTGCCTTCACCCTGCACTGGAAGCCAAGAAGAAATCTCCTGTGGGTCGACGGAATCTTCCCCCTGCTAACGTAGGCACCAAAGTTCTGCATCACTGGTCCTCTGGGTCCCCTCTCATCTCAACGAGCGTGGTCCCTGGAACACAGGAGCTGGATCCAAGTGACCCCTACAGTCCAGTGGTCCTTCTGTCCAAAGTTGGTGGAGGTAAGTCCTTGCCTCCTCACACCAGACAGTAATCCTGTGAACCATGTGATCTTCAGCTGCCAGGGCTTCTGTGCACTGTTGCAAGGATTCCTTCAAGCACAGCACAGCCCAGGTCCCCAGCACTCTGTCCTGCATTGCTCAACTCGCTGAGTTGACCACCGGCTTTGTGGGACCCCTTTTTGTTGTGCTGAGACAATCGTCGTGTTCAGCTTTCTTGTGCGCCTGTTCAGGTGCTTCTGCGGGTGCTGTCTGCTTCTGCTTGGGCTCTCTGTGTTGCTGAGCACCCCATCTGTCTCCCCATCCAAGAGGCAACCTCCTGGTCCTTAATGGGCCCGGGCAGCACCCTTTATCTTCAACCACGACCCTTGCAGCTAGCAAGGCTTGTTTGCGGTCTTTTTGCGTGGAAACAGCTCTGCATCCTCCAGCTCGCTGTGGGACATCTTATGACCAAAGGAGAAGTTCCTGGCACCTTCCATTGTTGCAGAATCTTCAGCTTCTTCCACCCAGAGGCAGCCCTTTTGCACCTTCATCCGGGGTTTAGTGGGCTCCTGCCCCCCCTGGACACTTGCATGACTCTTGGACTTGGTCCCCTTCCTTTGCAGGTCCTCATGTCCAGGAATCCATCTTCAGTGCTTTGCATTCAGTTGTTGCCTTTGCAGAATCCCCTATCTCAACTTTACTGTCTTTCTGGGGTAGTAGGGTAACTTTACTCCTAATTTTCAGGGTCTTGGGGTGGGGTATCTTGGACACCCTTGGTGTTTTTTACACTCCCAGCGACCCCCTACACACTACACTAGGCCTGGGGTCCATTCGTGGTTCGCATTCCACTTTTGGAGTATATGGTTTGTGTTGCCCCTAGGCCTATTGTGTCCTATTGCATTCTATTGTTTCCTACAGTGTTTGCACTACTTTTCTAAGTGTTTTACTTACCTGATTTTGGTCTGTGTGTATATTTTGTGTAGTTTACTTACCTCATAAGGGAGTATATCCTCTGAGATACTTTTGGCATATTGTCACTAAAATAAAGTACCTTTATTTTTAGTAACCCTGAGTATTGTGTTTCTTGTGATATAGTGCTAAGTGATATAAGTGGTATAGTAGGAGCTTTGCATGTCCCCTAATTCAGCCTAAGCTGCTCTGCTACAGCTACCTCTATCAGCCTAAGCTGCCAGAACACTACTAATCTACTAATAAGGGATAAGTGGACCTGGCACAAGGTGTAAGTACCACTTGGTACCAACTATAAGCCAGGCCAGCCTCCTACAGATGTGTACTGGCAATGGAATAGATTTGCAATGAACCATCTTGCGGACATCCAACATATGTAGTCACTGCGCAAACACTGATGCTCAAACAGCACCCGACAACACAGAATGCAGATGGACCTGTTTTCCGGCTTTGGTGAGTACATTTCAAGGCAACATTCTGGTTTGTCTCATTGTTCCCACTGGACAGTGGGACTAGGGAGAAGCAGGCGATGTAGCTTTTTGACATATGAAGTTAAGTTTCCTACTGACTCTCTTGTGGACAAGCAGCAGTAGGCAGATGGGAAACACAGGCCCCTGCATAAGAGAGTGGCCTCCAACCTTCAGGGGGTGCCCTCGCCTTCGAAGTGGCCCCATTCAACCCAAGGACAATATGAAACATAAGGCTGACTCAGGGACCGCTCATCACATTCTACAGTGGCCCCATAATTTTGTAGTACTCCCCTGCAGGAGGCGTGTTCGTTCACAAGGGTTGAATAGGAAAATGCTAAGTTTTATCAATAACGAAAAGTGCGCTAAGTAACAATTGGTGCAGTTTTCTTCTAAGCAGGGCTGCATAGGGATATGAGCAGGGTTATAGGAGAGAAGGGAGCCTTGTAATACTATTAAAACCTTTTCAGTTATCTCCCTCACCACTAGAACTGTGGTGATGCTTTGCCTTCATTCATGGACCAGATTTTACTTAGATCGAACCCTCCCTCCCACCATCGCCTACCCCGCTCAGTCACACACTTCAAATCCTGGTTCATTCTAGGTCACATTAAAGTTACATTTGTCAGAGATAAGCATGGCAGAAACCTTCTTAAGCCATGAGACCAAAGGGGTTGGGGGCAGCAAAGGAATACATTTTGGGGTCTGCAATTAATTGGCTGAAAAATGTTATTGCCATTTAAGATTTCAAAAATATGATATAAGAAAATTATTCATATCACATCCCAAGACTAAACATTCAAAGACAAATAGATTATTTGGTAGGGGGTGCTGTAAACTTCTACCACAATTAGAACAGAAAGGAGCCAGGAAACAGAGAAAGTATTACCAACAGTGGTCAAAGAATATAACTGGGTCATCAATCATCAACAAACTTTATTTGGCTCCATTCACACAAGTCATTAAAAGTAGATAAAATATATAATACATTTGTTAACAGCATCATAAAAAAGAATTAATTTAGACAACAAAGTTAAAACATATATTCCTAGCCCCATACAACTAACTCATTAATCAAAACCAAACTTTTTCCTAATATGAATTGCATTACAAATATATGAGGCAGCCCTAAAACAAGTTGCTGGAGTTTCCAGAGCAATCAAAAAGTGCATAGCGTCTTTATATTCCCTGACCTTGGCACATATTTTTACTTTTTTTTCGCCCCATTTGCGTCATTGTTTGACGCAAAAGCAGCGCAATCGTAAATGTATTTTGTAAGTTTGCGCCACTTTTGCGTCAAAAAATGACGCATCTGCGGCGCTAACAAAAGTATGAATATGGGCCCTTGTGTGCAATTAATAAAGGCTTTGAAAGTTGCTTTCTTGAATTAACATAAAACTGAAAAAAAGCATAAAATGTACCGGGCTCTGTTTTGAGGTTCATTGCATGGACACATGATAGATGTTAAATTCCACTGGTTGATTTTAGGAAAAGAAACAAGGTGGTGTACCAGTCCTAGTCGTAGCCTAGTCAGGACATACTGAAGTTGATAATTAGTTACCCAGCTGAAATAAGATTGAAAGCCTAATAAAAGAGAGTGACGCTTGTATGTTAACACAGTAAGTTTCCGCCTATCCATAGATCCTCTTTTACTTGCCAAAACATTAAGCAAGGCAGCCTTCACCATTTTCTTTCCTAACATCACAGTCCTGGGCGGATCTTTCAAAATAGAAAATCCACAAACCGTTTTAAGGAACTTATTAATAGAAGAAAGCCATGGAATATGAAGAGCGTGTTCCATAGCAAGTCCAGTATAATGGCTCTTGTAAACTCAGTTTCTGGTTTGGACCATATTGACCACCACAAAAGATTGGCTTAGATGCTAGAATATCATCCACTTGATTTAAACCTACTTCTTGATGTATAATAGTAGAAAGGGCCGACGCGGGAGTGCTCAACAAGTGCCTAAGGAAATTATTTTCCTCTTTCTGAATCAACTTACTGGGCACATAGCCCCAGACACCTCCATCATATATTGTGGCGGATAAGGACGTTGCGCTATAGATGGTATTCTTCTCTTTAATCAACAGACTTCCCAAATTTTTAGAGAATCTAAATACCCCCTCACAAATTCTTTCCATGTTAAGTCTTGTATTATTAACATGTTCGACCCAAGTACCACTCGCCGAGAAAATCATGTCCAAATAGCAAAAAGACTTAACCCTATTTATTTGGACACCTCCTAAATGCAAAATTGTTATGGTCTTTGGCATTTTACCACAAGACATTACATATGTCTTTGGCTTATTAATTTTTAATTTCTTAGAATCCATGAAAGCTTCAAATGCGTCCATTAATCTCTGCAAGCTGACTGTGATAAAAGGACCACGTCATCTGCCTAAAGAAGAACAGATACTGGGCAACCAGCGACCATTGGTGCATCAGCTTGTAAACCCGCAACGCTTCATCAACCACATTTATAAATAATGAAAATAGAAATGGCACCAGAAAACATCCCTGGCATACTTAAGCAAAGCAATAGTTCTCTATTAGTACCAAACCTTACCTTGGCTGAGAGATTCCTATACAGTTGTGCAAGAAGACTTACTATCTCCATTGAAGCCCACATGAGAGCATAGTATGCCATAATATTGCATGATCAACAAGGTCAAATGCGCTAGTTAAATCTGCGAAACACATGTGAAGTGTTTCTACCATTGCCCTGGTATATTTCCTGATCAAGAGTTTGAGCTTTAAACATTGCTCCTCAGTTCCTAATTCCTTTCTAAATTCATATTGAGCCATAGACAAAATGCAGTTTTCCAATGCCCAGTCCTCCAGTCTCTTTAGAATTATCCTTCCAAGGAGTTTAACAGAGGAATCCAAAAGAAGGATAGGTTGATAACATTTTACATCTGTGTTGTCCCCTTTCACATAGATAGGAACTATGATAGACTTAGTCCATGAAGAAGGGATAATACGTTGTGCTGCTGCATTGAAAACACGGGTAAGTATCAGTGACTACAATTACCCCAGTCCTATAAACACATCGACGGGGACCCCATTAGGCGCAGGAGCTTTTCCGCATTTATGCAGAGCATCCTCTATTTCATCCACGTGAATATCAAACGTGAAATAGTAATTGAACCAGAATGCTCCGGTAATTGATCAAAAACTACTACCGAGGGCCCGATTCATTAAACACTATTGGATCAAAAACCCTTTAAAAATGCTCAACGAGGGCTGTGGTGGTACCACGGACGTAAGCACTGGACTTTGATATCCATTCAAAAACGCGGAATTTACAATGGTCCAAGATAATTGTGCATCTTTGGTTTCAGTGACCTGAGCCAAGCTCAGCCTGCCTTTTCTCTCAGCTCCTCCTTTCTCGCTGTTATAGACACGTTATACTGCTTACTTAGACTCTTGACCAATAATTAATCTCTAGGGACCTGATGTAGGGCTATTTCAATAATTTGGAGGCCTGAGTACAATCATGCTTACACCATCCCTGTCCGCCCGATAGACTTACTTTCCCTCAGCGAGTCATTAATAGGCTGGGGGCCTCAGTAATCTGTTCAAAGGCTGACATCAAATTGCCATTGCCCACTTCGTCAGCTAAACAAATGGCAAACTTGATTATACCTTTGGGTCACCAATAGCTGTAGTACACGTTTGTAGTGTCGCACCAGTGATGTAACTGGTTGCTGGGCACTACTACGTGTGAGAAGACTGGAGGGGTGGTGATACGCTCCAATCATGGTGTTCCCCCTCCTCATTTTGTATTGTTGATCGTTACCATGGGACCTAGGTGTTAAATAAAGGTTTGGTCAGGGTGCGGCGATCAGAATGGCAGGCTGACACACGCGATAGTATTGCTGCATGGTGCCGTACTACTGTCGCACACAGCCACAAGTGAAACCAGCTGAGTGTGTCGACTGTCATTATTAGATAGTGATGGCCACCACCGAAACTACAATTTTGGCGACGAGGGGTGCCGCTCCCACCGTGCCCCGCACCCTGTGATGGCCGCTTTGATCGCAGTGCTCGTGACACGAGTGCTGCGACACGCGGCCAGCACTCGGGCTGCAACACCCTGCTGCACTGACGCCGCAGGCAATGCCTGCTCACACCCCGGTGAGTGCGTCTGTGTAGCCTGGAGGCTCGTCGGACTGCTGCGAGGAGCCTCGACCGCATGGCCCCGACCCGCATTCTGTCTCCGCTCACAATGCCCAACCACGCCCCCCGGCTTGCAGGTACGCGCTGTAGCGCACTGTTGGTGCTACAAGTCATGAGTGTGGCTGCTTATTTCGATTAGTGAAAGACCTGTAACTCGACAGTGGGAAGACAAAACAGAAAAACTACAAAACAAACTAATAAGTCTCTCATTTGTTTTGCCTCCTCATTGGCCAGGGCCTGAACTGCTGCTCTACTAATTCGTCTCTGACAGTATAGTTCCACTGGTACAAGTGCCGCTTGTCAGCACCGCCTCAAGCCCTCCACTCAGCAGCCACGCCCACCTGCATACATTATGAGGGTTATTCTAACTTTGGAGGAGGTGTTAATCCGTCCCAAAAGTGACGGAAAAGTGACGGATTTACCACCAGCCGTATTACGAGTCCATTATATCCTATGGAACTCGTAATACGGCTGGTGGTATATCCGTCACTTTACCGTCACTTTTGGGACGGATTAACACTCCTCCAAAGTTAGAATAACCCCCTATGTCTGTCATTCTGCCTGTAGAACCATTTGCAGTGGAAGGAGCCCCTTCCGCACAGGCTCCAAGGTGGAGAGATTGGGTGGAAAGGGTCCTACTGTTTTTTGAGGTGACAAAAGTAGAGGATGCCCAAAAACGAGCCCTGCTCATTCATTTGGGGGGAAAGACATTTACAAAATTTCAGAGAACCTCTTTGAAGACGTCCCCAAGACACACACCACCCTAATAGCGGCCCTAAACAGACATTTTGAGCCCATGGCCAATACTGACTACGAGCGCTTCGTTTTCAGACAAGCCCGACAGCGCACGGAAGAGTTTATCGACTCATTCCACATGAGGCTGCGTCACCTGGCCAGCACCTGCAGATTCACAGATGAAGCAGAAGACATACAGGGGCAGATAATACAAGGGTTTGCATCGAGAAAGCTCAGGGACGGATCCTCAAAGAGTCTGGAAGGTCCCTGGCCGACATCCTCATGATGGGACGCACAAAGGAACTATCAAAAGCCAGAGCGTCTCATATGGAGGCAGCCCTACAAAGGCCGATCAAAGAGGAGGCTGTTAATGCAATGGTCACACCCACAAATAGGGCAAAACAACACACAAACAAATCACCGACAAGACTGTGTGGATACTGTGGTGGTCCATCACACAAGCGAACAGAACGCCCGGCAAAGGGAAAGAAATATGCTGGCTGTGGGAAATTAAACCATTTCATCAAAGTGTGCAGGTCAAGTAAAACCCGAACCGGAAATGCGTCCATTAACGTGACAACAAGCAAGTCAGAACACGGCAGCGACATGGACGATGATGAAGCCGAAGAACATGTCATTCACTCCCTGTTCACAATAGGAAACATGACCCAGTCATCAAAGAAACTACCCAAGTGTCAAATCAAAGTGGACACCCATAACATTCTAGCAGTTGTCAGCACAGGAGCGTCCATAAATATTCTTGTTGCCAGTGAATACTGTAAAATTAATCCAGTCCCAATTTTAACCAAATCCAAAGCCAGAGTGTATGCCTATGGACAAAACACACTGCTTGCCCTAAAGCGGGTTTTCCAGACTACCATAATTTATGAGTCTAAAGCCGTTCGTACAAAAGTGTATGTAGCTGAAGAAGGACACAGGATGCTATTGGGTTTCAAGACAGCAGAAGAACTAGGGGTAGTTACATTTGCATTTGGTATTCACCGAGAATCAGTGGCAGCAGAGCTCCTCACCCCGTACCACAGCGTGTTAGAAGGAATTGGGTGTTTGGGAGACAAGGAGGTGAAGTTACACATCGACAAAACTGTTCAACCCATTGCGCTCCGCCACCGACGCATAGCGTTCCACCTCAGTCCACAAGTGAAGAAAGAGTTAGACCACCTTGAAAAAGCTAGCATCATCGAGAGAGTGATGGGGCCAATGCCGTGGGTGTCACCAATCGCAGTGGTGCGGAAGCCAAAACAACACAGAGAGGTCCGCATTTGCACCTTCCCAATGTAGCAGTCAAACAGGGAAGAAACCTAACACCCACGATAGACGACATAATAGGAGAACTCAGTGGGTCGTTTTGGTTCTCAAAGCTCGACCTACGGTCAGGATACCACCAGCTAGTTCTGTCTAAAGAGTCGCACTACATCACAATGTTCTCCACACACGTGAGTTTGAGGCGCTATAAGTGTTTAAACTTTGGAATATCCAGTGCAGCTGAAGTATTTCAAAAAACTATACAGGAGCTGCTAGTGGATTTGCCAGGCACCATCATTGTCAGTGACGACATACTGATTCACGCACCAACCATAGCGGAACACCACTCACGGCTCAGGAGTGTACTACAAAGGATACAAGAGCCAGGTTTGATTCTTCACTGCCGGAAATGCGAATTCCTGAAAGATCAGATACAGTTTTTTTGGATACATATTCTCCGCTGCTGGAGTGGCACCTGACCCAGCGAAGGTGCAGGATGTCAAGGATGCACCCCCACCCTCTTGTGTAACAGAAGTCAGAAGTTTTTTAGGAATGGTGAACTATTGTAGTCGATTTATTAAAGATCTGGCATCACAAACTCAACCTCTTTGAATTTTGACCAAATTGTCAGAACCGTGGACTTGGGGTCCAAGTCAATAGATGGCATTTGAAGCAATTAAAGACGCCTTGTCCAGAGACACCATTCTAAGGTACTTTGACCCCCCCCAAAAGTACCAAGACTGCTGTCGACGCCGGTCCAAAAGGTTTGGGTGCGGCGTTGTTTCAGAAGCAAAACAACAACGACTGGTCCTCGGTAGCCTTTACAAGCAGGTCCCTAACAGAAACTGAGCAGAGGTACTCAGATCAAAAAGGAGGCCATTGCGGTGCACTGGGGATGCAAACGCTTCCACATCTATGTATATGGCCACCCTTTTCTGGTCACCACTGACAATAAGCCCCTCATACCTCTGTTCAACGGCACCACATTGAAACCCCCTCTGAGGATCGAAAAGTGGATGCTCCAGTTACAGGACTACGGGTGCCAGCTGGAGTATTGCCCAGGGTCAGATAACCCTGCAGACTATTTGTCCAGACATCCCCGAGCCGCCTTACACTGTGAAGTATGTGAAGTGGTGGAAACAGAAGAGTATGTTAAGCTTGTCACCGACAGATCCAGGCCACTACCTCTGTCAGTGGATGAAATAGTCCAAGCGACAGCCAGTGATGAATGCCTCCAAAAGGCTCTGAAAGCCATAAAAGACAATCAATGGTTCAGAGTTGAAAAACAACTTTCGACCATGACGACCGCTGCTCAGTGCATCCTAGGAAGTTTGCATCACGTAAGAGATGAGCTAACAGTGGATGCTGAAGGATGTCTCCTTAGAGGGTGCCGGCTGGTAATCCCTTCATCTCTCACATCTAGAATGGTGCAACTGGCCCATAATAGCCAGCAAGGAATAGTCAAGACCAAGAGCCGGCTGAGGTCCAAAGTGTGGTTCCCACTCATGGATGAGCTAGTAGAAAGTGCGGTAAGAGCCTGCGAGTGGTGTCAAGCCTCAGGGGAGCCCAGCCGACTGACTCCAGTAGAAACAGAGCCAGGTCCCACGTCACCCTGGGCGTCAGCCAGCCTAGACTTTGGGAGTCTCACAGATGGCTGGCATACCATGGTCATGATTGATGACTTTTCAAAATATCCTGAAGTAGAAATCATCCCCTCACTCTCTGCTGAGGTAGTAATACCCTGCATTGAGAAAATCATGGCAACTCATGTTCTCATTGCAGAAATCAAGATGGATAATGGTCCACCGCTTCAGAGCCGAGAACTGGCTGGATACTTTGAAAGTGCTGGCGTCCGACATTGACGGATCACCCCACTATGGCCACAAGCCAACGGTGAAGTTGAGCGCTTCATGAGAACATTAAACAAGGCAATACGTATTGCACATGCAAGTGGACAGCTAATTGAGTATGCAGTATACTAGTTTCTAAGGAACTACCGCCAGACCCCCCCCATTCTACAACAAGTAGAGCCCGAGGACATGTGGCTTTTGGGAGAGCGGAGGTCGATTCAATACCTCACCACCAATCCTGGGTCCCCAATTCTTTTGATCTTGATAAAGTCCATGAGCGACGGCTGGCCACCAATCGATAAGCCAGTCACCGTCGACGAGCTCAACCGTCGGACCTCAAAGTAGGCGATCAGGTACTGCTCAAGGAGCTGTCTCCAGGCAGCAAATTCTGCATGCCTTTTGACCCTGCTCCATGGCTGATTGTTCGGCGACATGGATCTTCAGTGGTGGCTCGACGTGGCACGGACATTGTGACACGCGTGTCACTGTTTAAAAGGTTTCATTCCGCGACCGGACCCTGTCTGGAGTCAGGATCCCTGGAGCCAACAGATGACCTACCATCAGTGCATGATGATGATGAGGACGACAGTGACATGTGAGAAGACTGGAGGGGTGGTGATACACTCCAGTCATGGTGTTCCCCCTCCTCATTTTGTATTGTTGGTCGTTACCATGGTCATGTGACCTAGGTGTTAAATAAAGGTGTGGTCAGGGTGTGGCGATCAGAACGGCAGGCTGACGCAAGTGACAGTAGCGCTGCATGGTGCCTTACTATCGTCGCACACAGCCACAAGTGAAAGCAGCCGAGTGTGCCGAGTGTCATTATTAAATAGCGTCGGTCACCGCCGACACTACAACGTTCTGGGTCAATCCCCGCCCATTTAATACGGGTACCGTTTGTTCGATTTGGGACTATGGATTGAATTCTGTCATATTTCTTAAAATGCCTATCTCGTAAAACGATCGATAAAATCAAGTAAGTTCATGAACCGTGACTGCTGAAAGGCCATGCATCCATTCTAGTCATAGATTCTTAGCTGCCAGGCCACAGTGCTACTGCGAACCCACAGTCCCTTGAGGCTTTTTACCATTAGAATACATTTTGGAAAATACAACTGTATGTCTTAGTCAATGGTTGTGTTGACTTTTGCCAATATGTTTTTGCCAGAAACCGTGAGTTTTGGTACACTGTCTTAGAAGATGAAATCTTCAGCTCCTCCAGAATACCCCGCTGAAAGCTTCTCGCTGACACAATTATTCAGCAATAAGAAAAATATTATTCCGAAACGTGAATGTGTTTATGACAGGAAAAAATACCTTTCCACGCCGCTGCAAGGCTCGTGGTGACGCACCATTTCTTGAAAGCGACAATGAGCTTTCTTTTCTGCAATTTCACCATTTGCCAAAAGGTGACGCTGTTTGCCCACACCAAGCAGGCGCCTCACTCTCCTTTCGCAGTGGCTCATAGCAGCCATTCATTTGGGTGTATACCAACACCGCATGACAATATCGGTTAACTGACATTGAAATATTTCTTGCTTCAAGAGGGAACGTGCGTGCTATTGCCATGTTAACCTCCTAGTACTGAAAAATAGCAAACAGCCAGCTGTTCAACTCATATGGATAAGACAGAGGCCTTGAATATATTTAAGACAGGGTGGAAGACAATTCTACTACGTAGAGAGGTATGAACTGAGTAGCTGCGACCGCCAGATTTCTGACCACATGTAGGTCAGCAGTCAGAGGGCCTAAACTCGGAGTAAAATGATAGAGTGCTAGGCGACGTTTCATAAAACGAGGAACGAAGCCCAAAGAGGTGCAGCTTCCATTGGTGAAACAGGTGCAGTGGCACCGGGGCCCACTGAACCCTCATTATTGCTGTATATTATATTTCACACACCAGCCGTGGATCCCGTTTCCTTCCACTAGCGCCATTGACACACTGGATATGCTACCGGCTATGGCAAGGAATAGCGCCTTGAAATGGACCAATGTAACCAAAGGGTGCAAGCGGATGGCTGCAGCATGTCGAATTTCTTCCATTTGCTTGAGTGGGCCGTTAGGAGAACCCACGTACAGAAAGTTGCCATTATCGAGTCAATAATGGCTGCTATATACGATGTCACCACTTCTGTTATAAGGTCGGGAATAATTTTCTTCAACCTTTTCATATGACAGAAACAGGCAGAGGTAAATCTACAGAACAGAGCGTACAACTACATGCCAACATCAATAGTAAATCTCAGATTTTTGCTGTCTGTAGAGATTTTCGGCTGGGATCCATTTTGGGGTGGGGGGGGGGGCAAATGGCTTGGGCCATCTGCTGACACTCCTCCCTCAAGCACCGACAAAATGAAGAACCCAGATCCTCTAAATCAGTGGTTCCCAACCTTTTGACATCTGTGGACCCCCACTTTATCATGACTGGAACCCGGAGACCCCCATTGAATAATTATTGGAATCCAGGGGCCCCCCTACTGAGTCATTGCTGAAAGCTGGAGACCTAGGGCCATATGTAGCAAACGATTGCGACTCGCAAACGGGCCGATTCGCAATTTGCGACAGTGCAAAATCGGAAATGGGATGCAAAAAGCCCATTTCCGACTCGCAAAAAGCGATGGGACCCGTTTGCGAGTCGCATCCGGTGCGACCCCATTTTGCGACCCGCAAATTGCAAGTCGCAATTTGCGAGTCGCAAACCTTATGCAATTGCAACTCGCAAATTGCGACTAGTCGCAAAAAGCCCAGTTTGCATGTCCCATTTACCACTAACTCAGAGCAGGTGGTAACCATTACCAAAGTATAAAAGGGGACCCAGAAGCCATCTGGGTTACTCAAGATGGCGGAGATATACCTGATAGCAGTGAGGAGGAGAGTCTACGCAGCCCAGCAGAGGAGGAGGAGGGGCCACAGACAGGAGAAGATATATAGAACCAGGCAGACTCTTTTTCAGCAAACTGAAGAGGAGATCTATGACAAATACCGCCTTAGCAGCGCAGCCATTCTAGAGTTAATAGATTTACTGAAACCACAGCTAGAACACAAGACTCTGCGTGGCTGCGCCATCCCTACGCATGTGCAAGTACTATGCGCACTGCACCTCTTGGCCTCAGGGAGCTATCAGGGGGTCATTGCTGTGGCAGGTGGGGTATCCCAAAGTGCAGTGTCAAGGTTCCTCAGGGCATTCCTAGATGCCTTAGTCACGCACATGTCTCACTTCATATACTTACCAAGGAATGAGGCAGAAATTACCAGCACCAAGCTGGACTTTTACCGCATTGCCCACTTTCCTCATGTCATAGGGTGTGTAGGGACACACATTCAAATATGCCCCCCTGCTAATCTGGAACACATTTTCCGCAACAGGAAGTGTACCCACTCACTCAACATACAGGTTGTTTGTGATGCCCATTATGTCATCACGGACATCGTAGCTAAGTTTCCTGGCAGTACCCATGACTCATACATTTTTAGGCATAGTGGGATACATCAACGCCTGGAACGTGGGGAATTTGGAGACGGTTACCTCCTAGGTAGAGCCAAAGACACTAGCAGACATACACACAGGTCACTGTGCACGACAATCTGGACTTCCTAACCGTGTACTTTTGTGCCCAACAGGTGACAGTGCATATGCTCTCAGGCCTTGGATCATGACTCCGTTTTTAACACCCAGAACTGAATCAGAGAGGCAATACAACAGTGCGCATAAGAGGACCAGGAACCTGATCGAGCGCACCTTCGGACTGCTGAAGGCAAGATTCAGATGCCTCCACCGCAGTGGAGGCGCCCTCCAATACACCCCCATTACCGCTTTCAAAATTGTGGTCGCATGCGCCATCCTCCACAACATAGCCACCCGACGTGGGCTACCTCTCACCCCTGCAGACCCAGATCCTGATGATGAAGAGCAAGAACAACCACATCGCCATCACGGGGATAGGAGTCTAGCTAATCAAGGCAGACTGAGACGGGACCACATTGCAACGCAATATTTTGGACGGTACGTGTCAACTCCCACCATACTCACCTATTAACCATTTGTTAAGTGGAACAAAAAAAACTGTTTTATTAATGTCATGAAGAAACTATATACAAGTTGAAATTGTCCATGGGCAGGAAAATGCCAACCAGTCATGTGGCACATTAACGCCATGTGCCACATTAATCTGTCCTGGCTGTTATCTATGGTCTCCTGCCCCTCCTGCCAGCCTGGGTGGTCCCTGCTGCGTCCATGGTGCTCTGCCTACCACTCCTCAGCACCCTACTGTGAGTGGCAGAGACACTGCTCACTGTTGAGCCCTCCTCCCAGGTGTATTTGTTAACTTCCTGGCTGTGATGTCATCATCATGTGCCAGGAAGTGTTTCCAGAGTGTTCTGGTATGCTTTCTGGAGTGTTCTGCTGCATCTGCAAGCAATTTTGAAGGTATTCGCAATTTGCGACACCCACTCGCTAATTGCAAGTTCGTTTTTTGCACACTCGCAAACAGCGACCTCGCAAACTGCGGACTCGCACACAGCGTTGCGAGTTCGGCTGCGAGTTGCAAAATCGTATCGCTTTTTTTTCTGGCATTCCAATTTGCGACTCGCATTTTGCGAGTCGCATCAACTCGCAAAATGCGAGTCGCAATTTTTATTTTTGCTACATCTGGCCCCTAATCTGTTAATATTATCTGATTTTCTAAGCAGTCGCAGACCCCCTGAGGAGGCTTCGCGGAACCCCAGGGGTCCACGGACCACAGGTTGGGAACCACTGCTCTAAATAATTAAGGACCTGATTTTGGTGGACCGGTTACTCCGTCACAATGGTGACAGAGATCCCGCCCACTGAAATATAAATCCCATAGGAAACAATGGGATTTATATTTCAGTGGACATGATATCCGTCACCATTGTGACGCAGTAACCCATCTGCCCAAATCTAAATCAGGCCCTAGGTCATAAGAACATTTTGAGACTTTGGGTAATGGGGGAAAAATCGAATGATCAGTGCAGATTAGTCTAGACAGAGGTTTAATATAAATGCTCAAGACATATGACAAATGGACGGATCCGTGAGGCACCTAAAAATACATTTGTTGACTGAAAAAAGAGACACTCTTTGGGTACGTTTGTTCCAAAATAAAGCAAGGAACAGGGGAAACCAATCAAAAACCCTACCCCTTATTCTTGTATCGTGGAGTCTTCTAAGGAGAACATGATGGCCGACTGTCACAAATGCAGGAGGGGGATTGTGACACTGATGCCATCTGTGGTCTACCTAAGATCATTGAGGATGTCCGGCTGGATCCCTTTGTGAGTTCTGTGGGGTGAAAGCTGGTCCGTGAGTGAAGAAGATTGATGGTTTGCTAGATGTTTTCCAGTTGACCTGCAACCCCCCTTTAAGGATCTTCATGACCATGGGCAGGAGAGACATAGGTCTGAATTTGGCATGGGTATGAATGTTGGACCAAGTTTTTTTTAAAAAGACTGGTGTCTCCTTGAGCTGAGAGAGAACAATTAGATAGTTAAGAGATTAGTTAAAAATGGCACAAATGGTGATGGGATGATGGTGTGACTTAAGACCTGATTATGAGTTGTATGGTAATGGCAGGCTGCAGACTCTGTATGCGTAATTACTGTTACAGTTCTGCATCAACCCGCAAGTACCATATAAATTATGAGGTACGCTCCCTAGAATGGGAGGGCTGGGCAGGGATGAGGAAGATTACTCAGGCGGGGGGGGACGGGGCGCATTCAAATAGGTGAAGCACGGTACAAGGTGCAATGACTCTTGCAGCCAAAGCCACAGGGTATTTTACCAACTGAATTACTGGATGGGAAAACCAACTACAGGGGCACTGGGCCAGTTGTGATCAGGCAGAATAGCCTCCCAGTTGGAGAAGATTTTAACCAGGGTTGTATTTTTTCCCTGGCCTCTAAACAGTTCTGAAATTGTATTTTAACATATTCTCTTTGTTCTCTCCAACTAGCCATCTGTTGCATTTATTGCTCCGCCCAGTTTCCATCTTTTTCACGCCTGTATCAGTCCTGCACTTAGTCCCGGCGATGGTCAAGATTTGTAGGAATTTTCAGAAGCTTCTTACAAAAGACATGGGGCAACATCTCTCATTTGAGTTATCTATGGCCCTATGTCTTAATCTTTGTCACACCTGTAGCAATTATGTCATGAGCTGCCTCATGCATGTGGCATAGTCATAAATTGGTGCTCTCCCCAAAAAAACACCCTCCTCCCGGCTTCGGGAGCACTGTAACGATTGTGTACAGCATTTTATTAAAGTTGCATTCTTGGTGAATTCTCTCGTTAGAATCTGGGTACACTGTCCTTGAAATTCCTAATTTCTGTCGGTATTGCAGCACTGTCATGTAATGCACCATATCACCTTCGGGACCATGAGCTCCATGCAAATGTAATAAATAAATACATAAAAATATGCTCCCTGATATGTCTTCTGCTTTGCTCATTGCATTTCTCAAGTAGGAGGTTGCTTTTGTTAAGTAGATCATGAATAAAATTGATACTTGATGCTTGTTTTCCAGCATTGTTTCCGAGCATATAGTAACACCACCATGGCTTGCACCGCACACTGGAAAAAGCAGTATACTAAGCGCTTTCCTACAGGAACATGGCCACCACTGCCAGAAGCCTTGCAAAGCGTTTGGAGACTCAGTGACCTTTTATGATGCAGCCATTTGTAAAATCTCAGGGGAAGGAATGAGCAACACTACATACTTAGAAGCAAAACACACCATCTGGATGAGATGCCTCTGTCTGTGTTTGGATGTGGCAGATACTGAGAAACGTGTCAGGACTTAAAAGCGCATCTTTCAGAGTACCGACGCTTGTAACTCAGCACCACCTGAATTAGAGTTACTAGGAAGAGTGACCCACTTAGGACAGCTTCACGAACTATAGCTAAATGGTACCGCACTTTGGACTCCTCGTCTTCACCTGTTATGTTCACCATTGAGATCCAGAGAGGCCGAAGATGCACATGCCAGAATTAAGGAGTTAAGGATTATTTCTTTATTTCCAGGACTAATTTACAGAATGGCCTGGGGATGGTCAGAGTTAGCCTCCGATCATGTTCTCCATCTGGAGCTCAGTTGGAGAGAGCTCTCTGAAAGACCTTGCTGCTCCGCATCCTGTGCTACTGCAACTCTCATCCAATTTGTACATTTGAGGTATGTTACCAGTCTCTTCATATGACTAGCAATTACCTTGGGGCATAACAGTGTGGGGAAAGGGCTACGCTCCGAACACCCCTATGAAGGGGTATCTTGCTTTGCCAAGAAGCTGGCTTGGAAGCGTTCAGGAGATGGGCTCCAATCTGTATCTCACATATGTGGCCTTCAGTCTTGCAAGTCGACTTCCAATTACAACACTCGTAGTTGTTCAGATTCTTATAGCTTCGCCACACCCCGTCAGCGCATTGGTTCATCTTGGAGGGGGTCTCTGAATTTAGCCCTGTGGAAGGCAGGATTTGTATGGCTCTTTTGGCAGGTTGGGGGTCTCTCAAGTGTACCACTCCTTGGTCACTAATGCACCGGACCTACTACTGGGTCTCCGTACTAAGTGGGAGTCTTGAGTTGGCACTCTGGAGGATGGGGAATGGAGGGTAGCGTTCATGGCCCCACGGGAGCTGGCCATTTCCTCCTATCTCCGGATGATCCAAGTAAATGTCCTACACACTACATATTTGACCCTGTTGAGGTTGTACAAGGCGGGAAAACTCCGGTTGCCATCATGTCTTAGATATGGGGCAGACAAAGCAGACTTTTATCACATGATTTGATCGTGCCACCTTTTACACCAATGCTGGTTCCGAGTCCTGGGGGTCTTGGCAGGTGTGCTGGGAAGGATAACTGACTTCTCGCCAAGGTTTGGACTCCTGGGCCTGTTAGAGGACTTGGGGGGGAGGTGCTCTGAAAGATATCTTGTAGGGATGGGTTCCTTACTTGGGAAAAGAGACATTGCCTTGAACTAGAATTTAAATGCTTTCCCGGCTTGTTAGCGGACAATAGACTGGTGTTCCAAAATGGAGGAGCAGGTGTGCCTAGCTTGGGGATGCCTACACAAACATTATGAGTTATGGGGTCCTTGGTGGGAGTATTTTGGACTCCAGGGGATGTAATGTCTATTTTAATTTGTTCCTTTTTCAAGATGTCACAGCCCAATGGTGTGTTTGCCTATTTGATTATTATTGCATTTGTTGCTTATTTGTAAAAATCTCAATAGAAATACTTTATTAAACAAAACTAGTGCAGAGAAAGCTATGACAACATCCCCAAATCTTCAATCCTGTTCATGTAACTTTAGTCAAGGTAACGTGGCCTGAAAGGCTCAAGGCCACTGATTCGGACATTCATTCTCGAGTTGGAAAGCCATTGTACCTCCACTTTGCCCACACCTACTAGAAACAAGGAGAAACTGGGGAGTGCAGGGTCATAGCAGGGACCTCAAACGTGACAATGGGTTAGACTGGAGAGTAGAATAGTCACCACACCCCTACAATTATCATGAGAAAAAGGGCAGACTGACATTGCATTGAATGATGAGTTAAAATGACCGGCGCTGCCACACAAAGGAGCTGTGGACACAATCAAGGGAAGTCGGATGTGGGCCAACAAAAGGATTTTTGGCTTCCTTACATGGAAGACTCCCATATTTCACAATCCATGGAAAACATGATGTTGGCAGGGGACATCTCTAGACAATTACAGAGGGAAGTCACATTTAAAGATAAGTAGAATAAAGAAGAAAGTCAGCTATTCCGTAGACATAGGCTACTACCAAATACTGATTATTAAACATCAATATTGAAAGCATTCACCAGTGTCAACTGTGAACCATTTTCTAACAAGAGGATGGCCCTTGTTTAATAGTTGGATGCTATCCGACAAGTCTAAGTGTACTTCAGGGGCTTGAGATGGATACTAGCAGCAAGGAATTCTGATAGCTCATGGAAGAGGACTTGTCCATTTCTTGGACCGAACTTGGCAGGGATCTGTGACTCCAGTAAATGGCACCAACAACATTCGGACTAGCACACCACTCTACCTAAATATTGCCCGTGCTTCTCAATTCTTTTCCTAGCTGCCCCACACAAGGGAGAGGTGATTGGATTTCAAGGCTGGAGGAGCACCCCATCTCCAGAGAATGTTGGGGGTGTAATAAAGGAACCTGCCCAAGACAGACTGTAAGTGTGAAAATGTAGCACAAGTGCTTTAGGTAGAAGGGGGAGCATAAGGAACTTTGAGGCAGTACTTTCAAAGGATGGGCAAGGTGAGGAGATGACTGACACATTGCCCTGACTGAGAGTGTGCAACATAAGTAGATGTTAGCTTCACAAACAGTGTAGGAAGTCATATTGAAGACCTAGGGTGGATGAGTGGGCATAAAACCTGAAATCAGCCAGAGTCCACAAAGTTGTGGTGGCAAAGAAGTTTGAGGAAGAAGCATGTGAGGGGTGGACGCCAGGATATTTTAGACTCTTTCCCTACATCCTTTGGTAATTCCCAAGCTAAGTACAGAATGAAAACGACAAAAGGGTGAAATGGAGTTATTCACCATTCTATCCAGTCCAGTGGTGGGATGGTAAATAACACCATCAAGTTGATAGAATGTTTGGTGACATATAAATGGGTGCAGAATGACATAACTAGTGAAGAAATGTGGGTGAAGGATTATCAAGGTGGCTTCAAATCAGCCGTTCAGCTCTTCACTGTACACACATGCTTCTTGCTGGGGATGCAGTTTGGCTTTCAGGTATATGTTCATAAAGTGAAATTCCCGAGTCTTTCTGGAAAACACACACAGTTTGAATGTTTAGTCCATCTGTAGAATGGGCAAGCACATGTTGGTCTGGGCTAGAGCAAGCGCAGCGCTACATGGATGAATCTCAGGTTGTGAGCAGGACAGATATACATGGAGGCTATTAGCATCTCGTGGGACACTTTGAAGGAATGGTCACTGAGCTTGCTGTGTCGCTAGGAAAGGAGGAAAAGGCCAAGAGGCCGGGCAAGATTTTCAGGGAATGGGGAGACAGCATTACAGCCAAGCAGACATGTTGATGTTGTTAGATTGGCTCGACCCAAATCCTCTGGCAGCATGTCAGTGGTAGGTAAAATATGTGGCTTGATATTACTTGGCGGCCCGCTTTACAGGGTAAAAGGCAGAGCAGGCTGCAAGTCACTCCAAACGACCTGGGGACCAATGGATGAATGAATAAGCCTACATTTTACAGACTGAGAATCATATTATCGGTGATCAATGTGGAAATGCAATTGAGGAACAAATAGTTTTTCCACGAGTTTATTGCTATGATATTTATGCTAGCATTCTCATGATGGCATATATTATAATGATTTATGATGATGGTTTCACTTTCTTAATAAAAAAAGAGAGTTTGAGCATCTGGGGGGACGCTTTAAAGGAATGACCACTGAGTTGGATGTATCAGTGCAAGTCCTGACATGTGAGTTACAGGTCCATGAAGGGAGGAAAAGGCCATGAGGGTGGGGAAGATGGTTTTGGGATACGGGGATGGTCTTGGAGAGAAGCAGGCATGTTGATCTTGTTTAGGAATGGGAGAGGGTATTTCCATACCTCTATTTTAAGATGATGACTAGGATTTAACTTACATGCAAAGCAACGGAAGCTGACCATTTAAATTGCACTTATTACCTTACCTCACGATTAAAGCACCAGTTAACAACTTAGAGAGTGCCTTGAGGTTCCTTTTGCTGTATTATTTCATATGATCCTCTCGCCAACCATCACCGGACAAGGGGATACAGTATGTTAGGTTATGCGACATCTACCAGTTAGCTCCATGTAGTACTTACCATCAAACCAGGAGGACCTTGACGGCCATATGGTCCCTGTTCACCAGCATCGCCTGTTGTTCCATTGCAGCCATCGTGGCCTGGTTTTCCTCTTGGTCCTCCCTGCCCTGTGTGGCCCTGTTAAAGATAGAAATTTCTAAATTGATCTGTGCACATGCAACTGCATATACATTTTCAAACCATAGATCCTCTCACTTATTGTGAGTGCTATGGACTTATGACTATGTGAGACAGAAAAGAATGTTTGAAGTTTCTAGTTTTAAACTTGTCCTTATATGTTCAGGCAGTCATAGTAATTGTCTTTGGTGAGCTTTCTGGGCACATAGTAGGAGTTATATCTAAGAATAATGATGATAAAAATAGCATCTGACATAAATATTGGGGCCTAAATATAATTTCCAAACATATAGCCCCACGGAGAGTAGACTTTGAGATATTTACTCCAACGGAGCAATATATTGGTAAAACACATTTCAGACACAATATTTTTGTCAGAGAATATTTAGACCTCGATATACTGGTACCTTACCCACATTCAGGCTTCTATTGTAATACTGTTATGTAAGAACCCACCATGCTGATTTTTTCTTTGAAATAGACTTGTATTCCAGAATGTTCACAGGCTACGTGCTGTGCGTTCCCCCAAGTGTGAGTCTGACGTGGAGGCCTGCTAAAGCCCTCCACTATTCTAAGGGACTGTTTTATTAAACATTGCCCTGGCTTGAGGCAGCAAACATAGGTGTCTTTTAGTAAGATTTATATTGGCTTAGCTGTTCTCTAGACAGTATGAAACAAGAATATTTAGGGCTGATTTAGATATTGGCGGAAGAGTTACTCTGTCACAACAGTGACGAATATTCTGTCTTCCATAATCTAAATCTCATTATGTCCTATGGGATTTAGATTTCCGTGGATGGGAAATCCGTCACCATTGTGACGGAGTAACTTGTCCTCCAATATCTAAATTAGGCCCTTCGTTTTAAGTCCCTTTAAAGTCATTCTTAACATGATCTCAAAACTGTGGTAGGCCGGGAAAAATACCTTTGTAAATCAGAATCATACTTCCTGGATTACAACAGTTTTATCAGAAAACTTTAGTAGAGCAGTCCTGTCAGCCCTGTAACATTTACGTGCTGTAGTATTATCCTTGTTAAAACCTTTAAAAAGAATTTTAAAAAAATCTTGAAATTTTAATTTTACCTTGGTAGAACATTATTCAGTCACAGTCCAGCAAACGTGGGAATACATATAAGAAATGGAAGGAAGGAATCTCACCTCCAGGTACGTTGTGGAAAGTTAGTCCACAAAGAAGTAGATGCATTTTTATTGCTGTGTTCAGAAATGAAGAACATGTATTGTACAGTCTAATAACAGATACAAAATGATACTCTTTAAGTAAAAATCATTCTGGATGCCGCGTATAAATGAATGATACTTATGTCTAGCTTAATGCAGCAAATATTCTAGCACTTATACAGACTCCTAAATTTGTAATATTTTAACAAGCTCTGCCTTTATTACTGTATACTTTGCATCAGTTTAGAGTAAGTTATACATTCCATGGTTGATTTCTTGTTTTTCTTTCCCAATCCCATTTGGGGCTTATGTATTAACATATTGAAAGTTATATGTTGCTGAGCTCAAAGAAAGACTTGATAATTGAAATAAACTATTGGAACTTGGAGAGCTGTAATCATTCTGGGAGACTTGATTAAGAGTACAGTGACATTATTGGATTCCACCCATTAAAACATTCAGGCTTTTTGAAGTGACTCACAACTGTTGATTATCTAGAACAGTGGTTCCCAACCTGTGGTCCTGGGACCCCTGGGGGTCCGCAAAGCCTTCTCAGGGGGTCCGCGACTGCTTAGAAAATTAAAAAACATTAACAAATATTGACAAATTAGCTCCCCAGCTTCCAGTAATGACTCAGGCGGGGGTCCCTGGATTCCAATGATGATTCACTGGGGGTCCCTGGGTTCCATTAATGTTAAAGTGGGGGTCCACAGAAATCAAAAGGTTGGGAACCACTGATCTAGAACTCTAGTGAAAACGTTCTTCATCTTAAATTGGCACTTTTATCATTGGCCTCCTGCACTGCCATGTCTGATACACATGTCTGACATGCATCCAACAGATGCAGAGCAACCAAGACTTTTGATAATATACATAACATATGTTCACAATTGATGCGAAAACTGTGCTGGTGTTTGGTTTAATTTATTTTAAAGATAGGTGAAAAACACAGAAACACAAAAAATCAATGTGTGCTTGAGTTGGACCTAGGAATGATTCAAAAGGGATTTTCATTTATGTTTGTAGCCATGACGCAGGGCTTGCTTCAGCAAAGTGCTTCATTGGAGATAATGATCGCCATTGGGTGCAAGATTGGCTTTTGACATTCAAGAATCCTTCATGGAAATGTATTGTCAGTTAAAAAAAAAAAAAAAAGAACCTCAGGTTTTCCAGCAGGAAAATAGCTTTCTTTTGGGTTTTACTGGGACAGTCGAGGTGAGCAAGCATAAGAATAGACGCCTCGAGCTGGATGAAGCAGCATTAGAATATTGTAGGACGGGGCATCATTGATGCATTATGTTAACATAGTCTGTGTCCTCACTGCAGCCATTTTTGGGTCAGGCACGAATCAGTATATATACTAGGGTTCGATGCATGCATTGACACTGTTGGTGCAAGACCAGCTTTCATCTGAGAGCCTGACAGTTATAATCCTGAGTGGAGTGAATTAATATGTTTAAAGGAGCAATTTAAAGTTCCCTTCATGCTTACACTCAGAGGCAAGTAAAAGTTAAAGCAGGCAAGGTGTTCCTTACAGTCGTGGGTTGGTTTAGCTTTTGAGCAGGGTGACACTCCATGCTCCAGAGACTGCTTCTCCCTTCCATTTCTCTCCAGGGTTGATTCGACTCAGTTTTGAGAGAGGTGAGTGTGCCCATATTACCATCACCTCTTTTCAGTGATTTACTTGCCCTCCTAATTTTGCACTTAAGTTTATTTGTACAATTATTAGCCTCCTGATGAGTAGAAGCATAGAACCCGAATCTCAAAGAAAGACCAAACTCTAGGATTGTAGTAATAATATGACTTTCACAATTTCCTGGTGGAAGACTGTTTAAAGTTTGGAGTTAGTGCAATGCTCAGTTTGCTCTTTGTTTTTCTACGTGTTCGTTTCACTACTGGTCTTAGCGAGTATAAAGAGGTTGCACGCTCTTTTATGACCCGGAATGTTACCCGTGGGTGGTTCTGCAACTAGTGACCCCTACCTGTCCCGAGCTCTTGTTGCCACCTGACTCTTTCCACTGTCTGTGATGCTGAGAACCTTGAATTACAGCTTCTCCAGCGCTTTCCTCTCACAGATTTAAACTAGTATGCCTACATGAAACATCAGGAAATGTAATTGGACTGTCCCATGGAAAGCAAAATTGTTACCACAATGTCACTTCCTGTTCCACACATTCGCAGTTTGTTATCCCACCCATTACATACCGGAACACCATCTGCTCCAGGAAAGCCGCTAACACCATTTGGCCCCTATAGAAAAACAAAAAGATAGCTATTATGAACACTAGCAAATATTTCCCATTGTGAATATGAATGAATGAATACATGAATTATAATCTAGAGCATTCCCACTATCTGGGTGGTTTCTTAGCACAAACGTTCAGTAAAGTAATGGAATCACTGTTACCCATAACTTACCACATCGCCTTTTGGTCCTGATACCCCAGGAGATCCTCTTTCGCCCTTGTCGCCTTTACGTCCGGCTAACCCAGGATTGCCTGTAAGCCCTGGTGGACCAGAGAATCCTTGGCTTCCAAGAGGTCCTGGTTGACCCTGAAAAGGCACAGGGGACTTTTTCAGACAACCTTCAAAAACACTCACAATTTAAACACAATTTTAGCCTTATAATTGCTGTGACATTGCTGGTTTAATGCAACCACAAAATAAGATAGCTTTCTACTGACACCTGCCTCGGACGATTTCAGTACCAACAAAATTATCGGAACCAGAGCAGAAAACATGTGGAACAACATTTGTATTTCTTTACCAGGCTGATTGCCTGAAAACAAGTGTGCCCTGACTTCTAATACAGATTAAATTCACAGGTGTCTAATTGCCTCTTTTGTTACTCATTGTGACGTCAGAGAAAGAGTAATTACTGCATATATTTGTATGCATAATAAGACATGCGCATTTCAAACAGTAGCCATTTATGTAGCAGCAGTGAGAGATACAGAGGCTATTCGGTAATGTGGTTGGTAACACAAAACATAATCTAAAGGAAGGGGCTTTCTGAGCTGAGGTTGTAAATGAAACTGACATAAACGAAGCATGTTATGGCAACCTATACATTTCATGCATGTTGTGTGGCGGCTGGCTTCTGGGTGGCTGTACATGTTTGTGTTAGTGTGATTCAGGGTTGAGGAGATAAGGGTTCACGGCTATTAAAGCCTTGTAGTGATGAAGGAGGCCTGAGATTCACTGCAAGCGTACTCTGGCACAGGCGACCTAGAAGTTGGAAGAAACTTAGGGCCAGATTTAAAAGGCCCTATTGCCACTGGAGTGTCACTTTTTGTGATGCTCCGGTGGTGCAATGCCCTCCGCCGTATTTACAAGGTGGTGTTAAGCCACTTTTTGTGGCTTAACGCCACCTTGTAAATACGGCCCCTTCACACGCAGCACTTTGCGTGGAAAGGGAGTGCAATGGGTGTTGCTATGGGCATGTCACAGCAACACCCATTGCATTTTGACGCTGCCTAAAATTTACGAGTTTTTGTAAACCTGAGGCAGCACCAAAATCTAACGCCACCCCTGTGGTGGCGTTAGCATAGCCCAACGAGGAGAAATGCTTTCATTTCTCCTCGTTTTTTGCTCTTTCAAATCGCCATTTAAGATTGCTTTTGTGCAGGAAGGTGTTCCTTCCTGCACAAAAAGAATCTCCCCCTCAAAGCAGCCATCCTGGCACTATGGCGCAAGAGTTGCTGTGTTGGCGCACGGCAGCAAATTTAGCACCGGTGCAGGGGGAAACACAGGGGTGCACCGTATTCTAGTAAATACTCCACTTGTGATTGGTCCATTCATATTCCCACTTGATAATAACAGCACTAGAAGGACTTTGGACGCTTATTTACTTTTGGGTGGATGCGGACATCCTCAAGTATGTAGCAGATCTCCCTTACGCTTCATTAAAAATGCACTGATGTCAGTGCACTCTAAACACAGCGGATGGGACATCCTCCACTTTTTGGTGCAAGGTTTTCTCCACCAACCTCAAAACAAAGGCCTGATTTTGATGTTGGAGGTCTGAGGACCGCCAATGCCACGGTGTCGGTCGGACCACCACAGTTGCAACGGTCTGACTGCCACATTGCAAGGTTGGTGGGCAGACCTGCAAACCTACCGCCGCCCCGCAAAGATCTTCAATCCTGACGGGCTGACAGCTGGTGCAGGTTGTTATCAGCCAGGGCTGCGCTAAATGCTGCATGCCATGCTTATTACAACCTTTTTCTCCGCCAGCCTTTTCAGAAAAGGCTGTTGGAGAACAGGTGCAGGTGGCCACAGGGAGGCCCCTGCATTGACCGTGCCCGTGGCATGCGCCGGTCAGCCCAGCGGGAAAGCCTAAATGGGGCTGGTGGGGAGGTCACCAGCATGGCAGCGACCACCTCGTCAGGAGCTTGGCAGAGGGACGTTCCCGTCCGCCAAACTTGATATAGGGTCCTAAGTCCCTTTGTCTTCAAAGCACAGTAAAACAAAGGAATAGTAATAACAAACAGGAACGTCGTGCTATTGTAGCATTATTTATTATTTGGTGTAGAATAGCGTGCATGCAGCTCAAGCCTTTTGGCGGGAAGACTAGTAGGTGATTTTTGGCCCTGGTATGTTGAAACAAAAATGAAAAGAGATATTAGAAATTAAACCTGCGCACACCTGACATGCCCTTATAGAGTACCCAGCAGAGGCAGGATTTTTTACAGCAGCGTTAGAGTGTGTTCTCGCTCTGAAGCCATTGTTGGGATGGGCCAAATATAATATTATTTCACTACTTTGCTTTAACTTAGCAGGGGGCTGAGTGTAGTGTGATACAGTGTGTTACTGTGACTCACACAAACTTCAGCTAAACCTCCAGACCTTCACTGGCGAGAAGGATACTTAGAACAGGCAGACATTTTGTTAAATCGCTATTGATGGGGCTGTTTTCGCAGAGTCGTATCCTTGCAAATAGTGGTTAGTATGCCGATTTTCCATCGAGGATATATATTAAAAAAGCTCAAAGATGTTAAGATATTACACATGTTCATCCCAGATATTGTTATTTTTTAATCTTATTTTATTCTGAAATGCTTCGGTCGCAAACTAATAAAATATCACACAAGCTAGTCGATGGCAGTAGCTTTACAGTCAGAGCACTAGTGCCTGCAAAACCGAAGGGTAAATATTAAAGGAAATCCGAGTAGACTTAGAATTGGTATGACAAAAAGAACCTCCTCTCGCTTGGCTTCCCCCTCGTGCCTCAATCGTTTCCTAAAATAAAGCCCTTGTTGAGGATTGGTTGACTCAACCATTTTATGAATGGCCCATCTCCTGTCACTCTGTCCCTCATGGACGTCAATTCACCAAAATGCCAGGGGAAGCGGAAGTGACTTCACATGCCCTTTGACCTCCACTTTCACTCACACACATATACTTACAAATACACACACATTCACATGCACTCTCACATAAACACACTCACCCACAAACATGCACACAACATACATTTAAAAGCATTTTTACTTACCTCAGCTGCCCTGGAAGGGCATATTCCCAGCTAATCGTACCCCATTTTTTTTACCCTATTAGTGAAAAATTACACTATTAGGGTAAAAAAAATGAACAGAAAGGAAACAGAGTGAAGCCCCACCAGATGTCCATAAGGATGAGCTGCCTATGTGTTCCTGGCACTGAATGTGCTACCTTTTAAGCCAGGGGCTGCAAACGGCAAGCCAGGGTTCGCAGCTGCAAACCCTGGAGACCCCTAAATGACGTCCTTGTCCACCCGTCAAAGCTGTACCGGTGCCAAATGGCCCGCCTTCTGTCACTCTTCCTCTCAAAGCTGTACAGGTACCTCAAGAGGGGAAACGTCCTAAACCATGACTCCGGAACAATGAAGGCATCTACAACACAAAAGTAACCATGCTTGCCAGAACAACGACTGGCTTTTTATCTGCCTTAACCACGCATGTGCTGAACAATGCACATGCATGGTTAAGCCAGAGAAAAAGGCAGAGTGGATCAGGAGAGGGTGCGGTCACTTAAGTGGGGATGGGGCAGGGTTGGGGAGTAGTTTTTAGGGGTGGGGTGGATTAAGGTCAGGGTAGTTTGGTTTTTAAGGGTGGGGGTGGGGGAGGTTGGGGTAGTTTGGTTTTTAGGGACGGGGTCAAGGGGTCGGTTGTTTTGAGGGTAGGTGGGGGGTCGGAGAATGTTTTAGGGCTCATGGTGGGTGGGGGTATCAGGGTAGTTTTGTTTTTAGGAGTGGGATAGTTTTTTTTAGGGGTGGGGTTCAGGGGATCGGGGTAGTTGTGTTTTTAGGGGTGGGGTGGGGGGATTTGGGTAGTTTTAGTATTAGGGAAGGGGTACTTTTGGGCCTCAGGGTGGTTGGGGAGTGGCATGCTACAACCACGCATACCGTTCCCACACATTCCTTTACTAGGCATGCTTTTACAACGAAAAATCATTGTCAAGGCATGCCTGGTAAAGGCATTTGTGGTAACAAATTTGTGGTAAACAAAGTTGTTGTTCCGACCGCATTGTTCAAGTATGCGTGTTTCTTGCATTAGTTGTTCCATCATACATTCCCTCAAGAGACTACCTAAGATAAGAGGACACTTTTCACAACCCCATGGAGGGACAAAAACGTCTACAGACATGGCGCAGTTTCTCGATGTGCATACTGCAATTTGAGAATGTCAGCTTTAGAGGGGAAACTCTGTGACCCGCTGTGCACTGCCTGTTGGATATTAACTGCCTAATCAGGCTATTTCAATGCAGAATACAGTAAGGGCAAGCTATGGTGCGTCATGAATTTCATTAATTATTACTACAACTCTCTAAATGCTCTTTTGTGACTACTTTCTGTTTTGCCCGAGTAGGGCAAAACAGAATGGTTAGTATTAGAGCTACTTCTATAAAACTATAATTAAACACTGTGATGTCTAAACCTATAGGATGCATGCAGTCTTTGGACATTCCGTGGGGTACTAATATGGTTCTAAAAGCCTTTGAGGGGCCTGAAAGTCAGGTACTTGCCAGAACTTCAGTTTTGCTGCTGAAGCACTTGATTTACATTGTTTAAATGTATTTGGAATTTGTCTTTGTGTAAAATACAAAAATATTACTAACAGATACATAAAAAAAACATAAAAATGTAGCATAAGTCCTAAAGCATTTAATTTATAAAACACAATTCTCATGAGTAGGATCCCTTCCGACGTCAAGCAGTTGTCACATGCTTGGTGAGATTCATTACATTAGGCCACAAACTGAAACGATGTAATCATCACATGGTTGTTCATTCACCTAAAGTAGGTGGCCATATTTTGGAAAGTGAGAATTCAAATTACAGCCTTAAAGTGCACGGTAAGTGGTTTAAGGTAAAAAGATTGCATGCTGTCAGGTCACAATTCTAGTATAAAGGTGGTTGGGAAAACTATACCACAGTCCTTGTCACTTTACTGTGATCATCTCCTGTAACTGATAATCTCTTCAGTGGTGAGAAACCAACAAACCCGGAGGGCTACTTTCGGCAGAGGGAAAACATGTTTTGGCCAGTCCTTCTAACTGCATAGAATATTCCTTCCCCAAACAAATTAAAGGGAATTGCAGAAGCAAATCATATGTAACCAAGCCTCATTAGATATGCACTTAGTGCCCTCCACAGCTACTGAAGAAAACGTTATTCAGAACCCATGCCCTTGAGAATAGTATCCAACTGTTTAAAAAAAGCCATGCAGGGGCAAGTCCAAGATGGGGCCCGTGTAGGAACCGATCCCCGGAGCTCGACTGCACCCACTAGGCCACAAGCAGCCCGGTGACCTCCGGCGTTCCACATCACAAACTCGCGAGGCGAGGAACAGCAGCTGAGAGCTGCCCGGGCCAAGCAGTACTTTAAAGGGGACACCTGATTTTGCAACTCGAGTGGCCGCCCGAAGACTCCAGCCTACAAGATGGCGGCAGCTGCATGCAGGCTCGCAGTGGGCCACCAAAGACTGCCCGGGTGCCTGGGACTGTTGCAGTGTGGGAGAAGTCTCCAATGGGTGATTGGAGCAGAGGTTGAGCTCAAGATCATCTGCTTAAATCAATGACAGTGGGCCAGCTGACCACAGGCAGGCAAAGGGGTGTGCATCCGACCCAGAATAATTACCTCAGCAGCCTGTGGCGATACGGAGGGCCCAGGGAACTTGATGGTCAGCTGCCAGCAAAGATACCAGCACCCACTGCAGCACCCTCCCATCAACTTCATATTGCACACAGTGAAGGCACTGTACTTTGTATGCAACAAGAGACTCCCCTCAACCTCTGGGAGAGGGGCAATGTGTGAATGGACCAGCAGGCAGCCACTACTTGTGGCTCAGCGGTGAGTGACCAATGGCGACTGGGCCTACCCCGCACTCTTCCTGCTCCCAATAAAGACTGAGCAAGATCCTTACGAGTGGCCAATGTTTTTAGGGAGGTAACTGGGACTGGCATGAACTAGATGAGGACCCTACCACTGCTACCCACCGAGGAAGCCACTAAGGCCATATTTATATTTTTATTGCACCGTATTTGCATCATTGTTGGTGCAAACCTACAAAATACAATTATATTTTGCAAATTTGTGCCGCTTTTGCATCGAAAAATGACGCAATTGCGGCACAAAAAAGTATAAATATGGGTCTAAGTGAGTGATCTCTGATAATAGAAACTTGCTACCCATCTGCCCAAGGGAGACTGCACCCTGCTCACCCTGGGACTGCAACACTTTGGCGCTTTAGTGGAGAGTGGGTCCGGCGCTGGCACTGGGGTCACAGAGTTGTATCCCTCCACCTTTCCACCCTGCCATGCATCGTGTTCTCCAAAAGCCGGTGAGGGGTGACACAGAGGAGGCTCTTTGCTCTGATTCTGGGGAAGGACGGGCCATTGCTGTGGGTGCCCGCTCTGCTGCGGGCCCCGACGAGCACCCTCACACTGCATGGGGCCTGCATGCAGGCGTAGTATCCTGAGGCAAGAGGGACAACACCATCAAAGACACACTCTCCAAACCTGCCTCAAAACGTATAGATTCAATCCGGGACCCTGCAACCCCTCCACAGTCCCTCTCCACCTCCTCACAAGAAAGCCATGCGGATAGTCACACTCCAGTCACCCGTGGATTCATGGAAATCCTCTTTCTTACACTGTGTGATGACATAGTGGCCTTACAGCTGGAAGAAGTCCAGGACATTTAGGAGGTTTGTTGTGAACTGGGAGACATGGGCCAAAGTGTCGTCCCTTTTAGAACAAGGTAGCAATGCCAAGGAGGAGAAGCTGGAGGCACACAATCACTAGCTGATCGAACTCCAGGACCAGAATGCTGAACTCCGATACCACCGGTAGGATTAGGGGACAGGTCCTGCAGATCCAACATTCAAATAAAAGGGGTCCCTTTGTAGGTGGATTCTGGCAAGCTGGAAGACTACATTCTACACCTTTTCCGCCATATAGCACTGGAACTTGCCGATAAAGACCTCATCTTTGACCACACACGCAGGGCTGGTTGCCACTCAGGAGCCCCTGGACCCCACAAGGTATCTTGACCTGTCTTCATATTTATTGCCAGAAGGAATTGATCATGTCTGTGGTGAGGGAACAAGGATCAGTCACTTTAGAGGGATGGACGGTCTGAATCTATGAGGATCTCTCCTATTTAACTCTCCAAAGGTGCAGGGCCGTGAAATCAGCTACTAACATACTCAGAGAGAAGGGAGTCAGATACATGTGGGGGCACCCGTTTCATCTCATCTTTGCCTGGAAGGGCAAGACACATGCTGTGCATATCCTGAATGATGCATGCTCAATCCTGGTGATGGAGCAGGTAGAGGATGGCCCCACCATCACGACAGCTGCTGCTCCATTCACCACATACTAGTGCCATGGGATGGCCTCGACCTCCGGTGAGGAAAAAGAACAGCAAGCCCTCAACTGCTGAGAGCCGTATAGAGCGGTCCGCCCTCCTGCAACACCTGCATCAGAGGGACCCCGCCACACATTGACACTGGCCAGTCACGAGAACCATGGGTTGGCCACAGTGGAATAGATGCTTCCCCTCCCACTAAATGGGGGGATCCACTGCCTCTGTATTGGGCTCCCCCCCTCAGTTAACCACTGGATGACACTCCCCGGTAGGCTCCCTGTTCCTACTGTCCTTACTTCAGGGTGTGGCAGAGCTCTGATCCGTTATTCCTTCTCTGCACTAGGGCCCATTTTTATAGTCAGTTTGCGCTAAATTAGCGCATTTTATTTTGATGCTAATTCAGCGCAAACCTAACTCCATATTTATACTTCCGCACTAGACACGTCTAGTGCCAAAGTTGTGGAGTTTACGTCATTTTCTGGATGTGGAAACCTACCTAGCGACAATGAGATGCAAGGTAGGCGTTCCCGTGCAGAAATCGACAATATGGCCTTAGCGCCATATTTATCCCCCCCTGTAAAATCTAGCACAGGGGGATGGGGACCCTAAATAATGGCGCTAAGCTTGCTTAACACCATTATTTAATGCCTGGGTCAGGACAGGCGTTAGGGGACCTGTGGACCTTTTTCCATTGTCAGAGTCCATGGAAAGAGCCCACAGTTTCCCTTACCTGGACCCAGGGACACCCTCACCCACCCCCATCCCAGGTAGGGAGAGGTAAGTATAGATTTTTATAGATTTTTTTTTTAGTGCCATAGGGGGACCTACCTTGGACCCCCCTACATGACACTGTGCCCAATGGCCATGCCCAGGGACATAAGTCCCCTAGGCATGGCCATTGGGCTGGGGGGCATGACTCCCGTCTTTACTAAGACAGGAGTCATGTCCATGGGGTTTTAACATCAAAAAATAACGCTAGTCTGGTCAGAGGTATTTTTTATGCCTCTGCCCGTACTAGTGTCATCCTTTGAGGCTAAGCCCCTGCTCCCCCTAGCACCATTTATAATGTATAAATATGCCTCTAAGTATTGGAGCAATTGGTTTCCCCAGTTTGATTGTTCTTCTGCTCACCCAATGCTCGAATCTCCTCCCAAATTGCCTCTTACAGCACACTGCCCACACCACTATGCTAGACGATGGGGCTTGTTGGAGTGAGGCAGTTGGTGGCCCAACCCTCACACCACAACAGTAGTTAAAATACTGAGCTCCAACGCCTAGGGCCTAAGTGCCCTAGCGATAAGTTTGGCACTGCGATGCTGTAAGACTGTCAATGTGATGTATGCCTCTTGCAAGGGACTCACCTCCTCCCGAAGGACTGAGGACTCATGAAATCAAATGGTTCAATAGACAGTATTTCTCCCCCTGACCTGGGAAAAAGGCAGATGTGGCGATTCTCCTGGCAACGTGTTTCCAGGGGCAGGTGCTTCAAGTGCACTCAGAGCTTGTGGCCTGACTCCTTACCTTATGACTCTCCTTTCTCACCAGTACCCTTAATGTGGCCTGTATCTATGCACCCAATGAATGCCAGGAAGATTTCATACAACAAGCAGTGGGGAGGGTACTTACGTCCGCCAATGCTGATGTCTTAATTGGTGGAGACTTCAATCTGGTTCCCAATGCCCTCCTGGACCACTCAATCTAATGGACGGGACAAACCGGGGCATTTATATCTCAGATTCTTCAGTGGTTGGAAGAGATGGGCCTGACAGACATCTGGAGTTCCCAGAACCGCAAAAGAAAAGACTTTACTTTCTTTTCCGCCGCATACCAAACATACACTAGCTTTGATTACTTTCTGGCCGTCACTTACCTTCGACCAGCTACCACACACACACATATCGGAGTGGCGGCCCTCTCAGACAATGCCCTGATCTCGATCACCCTACATCTACCCCGCCTGTCACACAATCATGCATGTGGTGTTTCCATCCAAAGTTACTGGCTTTCAAGCCTTCAATCAAATAAATCAGAAACACCATACAAGGTACCTCACCACCAATGACAATCCCCACACCGCATTATTCTGGGGAACCCTGAAGGCAGTGGTAAGGGGGTGTTTATAGCGGTGGCTTTGAAAGTTATTAAGGGCAGGTGAGACAAGTGAACTACACTGGAGGACCAAGTGAGACATAACAGTGGATGAGGTCCATGGGTTCATAGGGAAACTCCAACGGGATGAGGTCCTTGGGGCCATAGGGAAACTCCAACTGGATAAAGCACCGGGGCAGGATGGGTTTATATCCACCTTTTCTGAAACGTTTGCCGCCCGGCTGGCACCAGTGTTGACTAGGCTATGTAACTCCTTTAGTGCACAGGGAACCCTCACTGCCACAATTTAGGGCTTTAGACAATACCCTTACTGAGAGGGAAGTAACTTAATACCCCAGGGGCAACAACGCAGGGTGACTTCTCACCCTCCAAGTACGAGCTCAGACCTAACACCATTGGATTGCAGCGATTCGGGACTCATCTGAGACCAGTGTCTACCACGATGATGGCATCGCAGCAGGGTTCGAACACTTCTATGCTGAACTGTATTCAGAAGATTAGCTCAACCATACCAAGGCCTCTGAATACATTGTACGGGCTCCCTTGGCCAGTTTACCAGAAAGGGATGCTGTCTCCTAGGTAAAGACATTACAGTGGATGAGGTTCTTGGGGCCATAAGGAAACTCCAACTGGATAAAGTACCGGGCCAGGATGGGTTTATATCTGCCTTTTATAAAACGTTTGCCGCTCAGCTGGCACCAGTGTTGACTAGGCTATGTAACTCCTTTAGTGCACAAGGAACCCTCACTGACACAATGAAAACGGTGCTCATCATGGTCAAACCCAAGCCTGGAAAGGACCCCGCTTTCTGTTCCTCATACTGCCCTGTCTCTCTCCTCAGCGTAGATGACAAAATCTTCACTAGCATACTTGCAGCCTACTTAGGGCTTTCCATGCCTGGGTTGATAGATCTGGACCAAGCCAGGTTTATTCCTGGGAGAATGTGTAGTGACAACACTAAGTGCACCCTCCACCTCATCAATAAAACAACACAATCCAATATTCCATCCTTAATAATTTTGATTGATACTGAAAAAGCGTTTGAACAGGTGCATTGGTCCTTTCTCCAGCTTGTTTAAGAAAGTGTGGGTTTGGGTCTTCAATTTTGAAGCTGGGAATGCCCAAGACACTCTGGCCTCACTGCTTCCGTGCATTTTAATGGACTGTTGTCCCTCCCCTTTCCCTTCTCTCATGGTCCATGTCAAGGGTGTCAACTATCACCACTTTTTATTCACACTTCACATGGAACCCTTTGCCGAGCAGAACCTGCAACATCCCCTCATTGAAGGAATTACTATGGGGGGGGGGGTCAGGACTATAAATAGCCCCCTAAGTAGACGACATCCTGCTGGCCATCACTCAACCATGCCACTCTTTGCCCCCACTGTTGCAAGAGCTTGAGATTTTTGGCAGAGTATTCCGCTTTAAGATTAATGAGCGGGAATCTCAGGTCCTTAATCTCACCATCCCGCAGGGAGAGAGAGTACTCAACTCGAAACCCTCATCTTCTTCCCCTGAGTGACCCAAGGGGTTCAATACCTAGGTATTCAACTGTTTTCCACACTAGACAAGATGTTGGACTGCAACTGTGCAGCCTTCTTGGCCACCACCCGATCTACAGTCCAATCTTGGCGAGGAGGCCCCTTATCATGTCTCGAGAGGATTGTGGCCATCAAAATGTCCCTTTTGTCCAAGATCCTCAACCCAATGCCGGTGCTTCCCCTCCAACCACCCCCACATGTCCTTCAAAAGCTACTGGAGCTAATGAAGACTTTTATCTGGGATGTAAGCGGCCACATATGCCAGGAGGAGGTCTTACATGTTGATGGCAGTGGGAGAACTGGGCATCCCTCACATAGTGCGCTACTACCAGGCAGCACAGCTGAGGTACCTGGTGGAATGGCAGCAGCCAAGCATGGAGCAACACTGGTGCTTTATGGACCAGGCAATTGTAGATATACATATATGGAAAATTCCTTTGTCTTCTCAAGAAACACTGATCCCCCAGGTGTCTATATTCCCCAGTAATGAGAGCAACGGTGGGGACATGGGACAAAATTTGCTTAGCTAAACAGCTTTCTACACTCATTTCACCACTGACATCTATAGTAGGGAATCCAGACTACCCTCTGCCACTACATGGTCCGTGGTTCTCCCCTTGGCAGGAAGAAAACTGTAAGTGGATTGGGGACCTATTTGATTTCAATGGCTTGCTGGCCTTCTCACAGCTCACAGCCAACTATGGCTTACCTGACACAGAATATTAGCACTATACTGCCCTTAAGCACTGGGTAACACATCCTCTAGTACACCCCTTTGCAGGCAGACCCCTCACTCATTTTGTGAAGTGGCTCCTTTCCCATAACAATGACAAGTGCCTCCTTTCTGACATCTACAACGCCCTTAACATGCTCCCAAATTGTAATACCCCCCCACCTGCTTCCACTGGGGAAGGGAGTGTGTATGTCAGTTCACCGATAAGGAATGGTCAGACATCCTACAACAGGCCCGGAGCTCCGTCTGCAGTTCCTCTAGGAAAGAAACCCTCCTCAAAATCGCACTGTTAGAAATGGGGTCTGTAGTTAGCAGTGGTTTTCACTGTGTGCAGGTCTGGACCCTCACTCTAGTCAGGATAAGGGAGTCACACAGCTAAGATAAACCCTGCTTACCTTCTTGGTCACTTGGCTCAAGCAGTTAGGCCTATCTCAGAGGCAAACTGTAAAGTATTTGTACACACACACACACAGTAACTCAGTGAAAACACTACAAAGTACTCCACACCAGTTTATAAAAATAGCCAATGTTTATCTGAGCAAAACAAGGCCAAAACGACAAAAATCCAACATGCACAAGCAAAGATACACATTCATTTCTAAAGATTAAATCTCAGTAAAGCACTTAGAAACACAATAGCTCCAATTGGGGTTAAAATGAAGTCTTGACAGAGTCGTACCCAACAGTCTAACGCCACTTATGAGGGAGTGTGGGCTGGTCACAGAGTCGCAAGGACTCCAGGTACAGTACCTATGGAAAACGAGGAAACAAAAAAGTTGCAAGGAGTCAAGGTGGTAAGGTGTTGCAAAAGCAAGTGTGGCATTATGTTCCTTATTACTACCGTGGAGGTGAGGCATCAGTTCCTTATTGTCAGGCAGGGGAGGTGAGGCGTTGGTTCTTTATGGTTGCAGGGGTGGTGTTGTGGCGTCAGTGGTGAGGCGTTGGTTCATTTCGAGCCGGCAGGGTCAATTAATCCAACAGGTCAAGATTCGAGGCGTCGACTTTGCAGTGTTGCGATCCCATCATCCGGTCAAAGGTGCTGCGGAGACGTTGGAATCAGGTGTCACGGACATCGGTGACATGGCACTCGGAACTCAAGCTGTGGTGGGGCTTCGGAGGTGCTGTGGTAGCATCGGCCTGTGGTGTCTGTTGGTGTTGCACTCAGTGAGGACCACAGCTCCTGGTGCAGGCAGCGGCATGGAGTCAGACAGTGGTGCCGATTTCAAAGTCCCCCAGAGTTGATGTGCTTGTTTCCTCTTGGTTACACCAGAACTCTCTCCGAAGGGCCCAAGAACTGGATTTGGCACCTCTTGGCAAGACAGGGCTCTCAGCAAGAGAACCCAGGTGGTGGCAGATGAAGTTGTTGATGTCCCTGAGACATCTTGACAGGAGGCAAGCTCAGTTCAAGCCTGAGGAGAACCTTGGAAAGCAAAATGTGGAAAGCAAAGTCTAGCCCTTTCACTCTCAGGACAGAAGCAGCAAGCAGCAGTCCAGCACAACAAAGCAACAGGCAGAGTGGCAGTCCCTTCTATGGCATCTAGCTTTTCTTCCTTCGAGAATGTCCTCAGTCCAGAGGTGTTTTAACTTTGTGGGGTCAGAGGTCACATACTTATACCCATTTCTACATTTGAAGTAGGCAAAATTCAAAGTAACATCTTTGTAGTGCACAAGACCATGCCTTTTCTGCCCTGGCCCAAGACACACTCCAGGGGGTTGGAGACTGTTTTGTGTAAGGACAGACATAGCCCTTTTCAGGTGCAAGTGTCAGCTCCTCCCACCACTCTAGCCCAGGAAGACCATCATGATATGCAGGGCACACCTCAGGTCCCTTTGTGTGACTGTCTAGAGTGATTTCACAAACAGCCCAACTGTCATCCTGACCCAGACATACATTCCAAAGTGAAGCTTAGGCACAGAATGGTTAAGTAAGAAAATGCCCACTTTCTTAAAGTGGCATTTTCAAACTTACAATTTAAAAAAACAACTTCACCAAAAGGTGTATTTTTAAATTGTGAGTTCAGAGACACCAAACTCCAAATCTCTGTCATCTCCCAATGGGAAATTACACTTGAACGATAATTCAAGTCAATCCCCGAATTAGCCTATGGGACATTTAGCCCTTGCAATAGTAAAAAACGATTTCACTACCAGGACACGTAAAACACACCACTACATATCCTACCTTTTAAATACACTGTACCCTGTTCATGGGGCTGCTATGGGCCTACCTTAAGAGTGACACATGTAGTAAAAGGGAAGGTTTGGGTGCACTTGCCAGGTCGAACTGTCTGTTCAAAACTACACACACAGACACTGCAGTGGCGGGTCTGAGACACAATGGGTGGCACAATAGGTGCTGTAGGCCTACTAGCAGCATTTGATTTACAGGCCCTGGGCACACATGGTTCACTATACTAGGGACTTACTAGCAAATCAAATATGCCAATCATGGATAAATCAATAACCAATACCATTTAGACAGGGAGCACTTGCACTTTAGCACTGGTCAACAGTGGTAAGGTGTCGAGAGTCCTAAAGGCAGCAAAAACAAAGTTCAGCACACAGTCAAAATCAGGAGGTCAGAGGCGAAAGGTTTGGGGATAACCCTGCAAAAAGGGCCATTTCCAACACACACACACTATTGGTGCAATACTCTGGCAAGAGCTGCTCAGTGGAAGTAGAGTAGTGATGACAGCTGCTGCACCAATACAGCCACACGGGCACACTGACTCACCTCTTATGGCTCTACCCTAAATTACACCATTACTGGTCTGATGTTCTAGCATACATCGACAAAATGTTTGACACAGAGCTGCGCCAATTTCCCAGCTACATCTTACTGGGTCTTCCTAATGTGCTGACCTATCCCTCGCGATCGGCGAGGGGGAGGGCCTTCACCCTTGCTCTGTGCACAGCCAAACAAGTTCTCTTGTCAAGGTGGGGCATGGAGGCAGTGCCAACACACACAGACTGGTTATATAAGTTATGGGTTCTCCTGGCCATGGAGAAACTGACAGCCTTCATCAAGCATAAGCTCCCTCAGTTCGAGACAACTTGGTGCCCTTGCCTAATACTCCTCACACAGAGCTTCTGAGAGTTAACCTGCCCCGCATACATGTGTATGCTATGCTATACAGCGGAGATTCCCAGTCGGACTTAATTCCACCCGTTGTAGCCCTCTGCTTGGATTGTGTTGGAAGATGTTCATGCTTGCAAGCATCCCACCCTCCTTCCTCATTTCCCACCCCCATCCCCACTATGAGTTCCAAGGACATTTGATCCACCCCCCACCAATCTTCCTCCTCCCCTTTCCAACTGTTGTTCTTTCTGGTTCCTTTCTTTGCCGGCCCGTGATTGTAGGCGAGTTGATATGTTACTTGATTTTGTTCATCCCCTAAATGAAAATAAATAAATTGATTTCATCTTCAAAAAAACACCATGCACTGCAAATGTGTGCCTCTAAAACAAGTATAGCTCAAGCCATAATACTCTCCCACTGTTGGTCGTCTAAATTGATCCCTGTGCGCTGCTACCATTTATTTCACATTTCATTAACGAATTTCTCCTATCTGAAACTGAGCACCTGGCACCAGAAACTAAGGAGAAGATTAGCTTCGTCCTCCCTAGACAGATTCCCTCCCTAAACAGATCCATTAACACCTTCTTGGAGGACTCAATGTTGACCCCATTAATATTAGTAAGGATCGCTTTTATTTGTACATACATGAAGAAGTGGTACTGGCTATAAAGCACTTTGCTGGAGAACAGCTTCTAGGGGGACTTTACACTGGAACCCACAAAGAATCCCCTATGTATGTTATGCTCATGTCTTTCCATTTCTGAATTGTCACCTTGGTCAAACCAGGAGATGATAAACTACAAAAACCTAATGGTGTTTTAGCGTTTATTGTGGGTATACCCTAACTTAAAAAGATCTTTTGTCGATGTTCCCAAATTTGTATGTTCATTTTGTAGCTCACTTTTTTGTTAAATTTTGGAGTTTTCGTACACCAGGATACATCAGAGAAGTTCAGGTGTTTGAAGATCAGACACAAGACTGAGTTATCAAAACCTGAGACCTCTACTGACAGGTGGCGCAGCTGCAGAGCGGAGGATGCCATCTAGTAGCACCTTGTTCTTAGGCAATTGCAAAACGCTCTGTTAACTCAGGGGCGTTTCTGATTCCACACTAACGAACATAGCGCCTGATCCAGCCTAACAAAGAAATAATGGTCTGATTTGTAGACAACAGCCAAATGAAAAAGAAACCAAAACAAATTGAGAATTGACATCTTAATAAGTGCGGTTCTACTGATTATCAAAAGTGGAAGTTGCTTTCAGATTTCCAAAAGATTATGCACCTTCTTCAGTACTGGATTATAAAAATTTCCCTTGTTGGTCCGAAAAGTATGTACCTAGGCTTCTCTTTAGGCCTAGGTTTATCTTGTATGCCCTACAGAGTGGAAAAACCTTTATAGTTTGTAAGGCCATATTTATATTATCTGCTTTGGGATTAAATATAGTGCCATGTTGCCTGCATATAACTTTATTTTAGGAACCCCCAATACTGGTGTTGGGACCTGTCTGTTTTGATGTAAAGCCTGAGCCAATGGCTCTATAAATAGAGCGAATAGTAATGAAGAGAGGGAACACCTCTGCCGTGTACTCGCCTCTAACACAATTTTTCCTGCCTGTGAGTTGTTAATAACTAATTGGGCCATTGCACCCTGATATAATGCTTGGATTGATCTCGTGAGGTGTAGCAGAACTCAAAACGTACCCATAATTTGGAATAGACACTTTCAGATCATGAGGTCAACAGCCTTTTCTATAGCCAGTGAAATATCAGTGGTCGGAATTGAACCTGTTGACACCAGACCAATAAATGTGGCCATGAACAGGGTGCTGGCAAACGAACTATGACCTCTGATAAAGCCGATTTGGTCGGAGCAGATGGGGGGGGGGGAGGCGGGTGGACAATGTTGATCTGGTTAGCTAGGATTTTTTGTTGTATGATTTATAATCTATATTTAATTGGTAATTGGTGTAAAATACCTCAGATCTGTCCAGGTTTTCCCTTTTTACAAAATATTGTTCAAGACACCTCTGAGAAAAGAATCTGGCACCCTTCCTCCACCCAGAAGGCTATTGAACAGGATGGCCAAAGGTCCTGACAGGACTGATCATTAGGCCTTATTAAACTCTGGGCATATTCCATCTCCCACCGGAGCCTTACCACAGGTAAGCTGGCCTATTACTTTATATACATCTCTTTCTTAGATTGGGTTTATTAACCTTGTTGAGGATGCAGGCGTCTAAGACCCAGGCCTGCAAGAAAATTCTCCATGTGTTGCTCTGTAACTCCCTTCCTTCAATAACCTTCTCTCCCTGTTACATGGTAGAGTAACGATGGTAAAAAAGGTATTTAATTTCCTCTGTCTCATCTGAAAGCCGGTCTGTGCAAGGATTCTTAACTTGCAAAAATCAGGTTACAAATCTTACTTTATTGGCTTGTCAGGCTGAAAAAACAACCTACTTTCCCCTTCTTCATAGAAATGGCACTGGAAAGTCTGATTATTACCTCCTATTGGAGATAAAAATCTCTAACCCTCTCCTTTTTTCCTGCCATCTTTCGCTCAGAAGACCATTGGGGCTACCAGTAAGTGCAGCTTTGTATGATATGTCTACCTCATCCTGTAAGGAGTGGATTTCTTCCCTGTCCTTCTTAACTCTATATGCTTTGAGACATATAAAGACCCCTCTGATAGTGCATTAAAAGCCTCCCAGACTGCCGACACCTCTACTCAAGAGGCATTATGTAGAAAAAAAGGTATGGATTTCCATTCTTATTCAGTTCAAACAATCTTCCGCTAGGACCATGTTCTTATCCATTATTGATCTAATTGTGTTTATCTGTAAAGGAACTGAGCAGCTATATACTATGACCGAGTGGGCTGAAAAACCGCAAACATGAGAAGGGATATCTAAAGTGGACAGGGACGAGCACCATAAAAACAGATCAATCCTAAAAGCTTTGAAAAATTGTTTGGAGTAGCATGTGAAGGACTGTAACCTACATTCATCAATCTCCAAATATCATGCAAACCCAGGTGGGAGCACAGTTCTGCGAAGACTTTCCCGGTATGTCTTTTATACTGTGTGCACAATGGGTTAGAAGAGTCTTTAGCCGGGTCAGATAAAAAATTCAAGTCCACTCCTCACAGGATAACCTCCCCTGGAAGGGTTTTTAGAAACTATGCCACCTTCTGCTGGTGACTGGGATCATCACTAACTGGATCATAATAGGATCCAACATTAATTCTACGGGGCACTGGCTCCATTGGAAGAATGGGTCAATTCCCCACCTGATCCTTAGCCTCCTGATGGTATTTAATCTGTAAACCTTTTCTCACTGGAATAGCGACACCATTCTATGTCTTGGTGGAGAACAACAAAAATGTGTCTGATGGCCCCAAGTGCTTCACTTTCTCCTCCTCCTTCTTAGACAACCGATGCATTTCCTGTCACAGGATAATGTTGGGATTAAATTGCGTCAGTCACTCAAATGAGGCAGCCCTCTGTACCCTATTTTTGGGACTGTTATCATTAAAACTGACAAATATCAGATTCACCATTGCTCAAGGTGACAGCCCAGCATTTTTGAAACCCTTACCAGCTTTGCACCCCGCTCCCTGGTTAACAGGTGTGTGAGCAGGAGTCGAAAACAATCTTCCAGAAAATGCTGCAAAATCTCATAGCTCCTTGGTTCTGCTACATCCAAATCACCTTTCCATTTTTTTCTTTTTTCGCTCTACCCCATAGTACCCCACCCCAAAGAGGCCCAACTGATCACCTGGTAGACCCCCTCATGGCTGGCAAAATAGATTCGCTGTTATGCATCTCTAGCTAGATGTGGGGGGCACCCGCCTCAGCCCACTCCTGCACCTAAGTCCCATCTGCCAAAAATGAAGCACCACAAAACCCATGCAAACATTGTGCATTGTGTGCCCAAGTCCCAACCAGTTCCAATATGTCAAAACCAGATACATATATCATAGCCCCAATTCATGGCTCAGCCCAGCTAAGCAGCCCAACTATCCCCTACATCTCTAACAAGCCCAAGCCTGTGCCCATGCTTACACCCGGTGCTTCATACACTCGCCTCAACACACCCTGGAGCCTCCCTTCCCAGTCAAAGAAGATTTGCGGGCAGAGATAAAATTACATTCCCCACTTGGGTCTGAAAAATCCTGAAAGTTCCCTCTCCAATTAATCCTTAAATTCGCACCTCAAATAGTGGCTGGGATGCCTAAAGTATTAAATCTTGAGAGCAAAGCTCTGAAGTGTTTTGCCTCCTGGTTGTCTCCCATGCTAAGTCAGGGAAAATGGTGATAGTGAAACTTCTATCAGAGGAAATGCACTTTTTATGATTTATCCATATTTTGAATTAATTCCTTGATATGGTAGCCCTGAAAATAAGCAGGAATAGTTCAGAGCCTTACACTTGCCTTGGGAGTACCTGCTGGGACATGATGTGCCCTTGCAATTGACAGATCTTGGTTGGGTAGCTCTGTAATCTCCCTACCCTGTGACTCTCTAAGCACTTGGGCCAACCATTTCTCCATGTCTGATTGCACTGTCTCTGAGCCCTCGGGAACTCCAACTATGAGTATATTGGACTATCAGGACGGGTTCTCAAACTGTTCACACTTTCCTGACAGAGATCTGATTTGTTAATCCATTGTATTGTTAGTTTTTGAGTGTTTCTCCAGGAGTGTCAAACGGGTTTCCATTTCTTACTGGCTAATAATGAAGATAATAATTTTTTTGTTTAAGGCTACCATATTTTCAGTTAGTTTCTCCAGATTGGGTGCTTTCTCAGTTTGAGTTTTCTTAACTTTCCAGATTTTCATCATGATATATTTGAGCATCTGCTTAGAGGAATGGCTTGCAGAGAGTGAGGCAACTGAGCTGTCCGAATCAGCTTTATTCTCTGACTCCGAAGTCCCCCATCCTGAGAATGCCAGAGCACTATCCTTTGTGCTGAACTTCTCTCTCATCTGATCCGGTACTCTCTCCAGGCCTGGCCTCGCAACAGCCTTACTGGTCTGTGTCAACATGAAGAATCAGTTTGAAATTGGTGTTTGTGCCTGATGTGGGCCAACTCCCTCTGAGATCTTCAAAGTATAATATGTATAGTCCAGCTGGGCCTTCTGAGTTGGTACTGCTGTTAACTGAATGAGGGTCCTTTTAACCCATCTCTTGCTTTAGGAGTGTGGAAATGGGCTTGTTAGGATTCAAATTTGAACAGTCAGGATTGTTGGGCCTTATTCGCTGGATGGCTGATTTGGCCAGTGGGGTGGCTACTAGCCGTTCCTCTTGTGATCTCCATCCTTCCCAATCTCTCCTCACTTAGGAGTGGTGCCCCTTCATCACTGAGGCTGCTTGAGTCTCAAAGGGTTTCCCCACCACAGTTGTGTAACTTGGCTGCCCTAACCAATACAGGTTTTATCACTGCCTTCCTCCAGGGCAGAGGAGGTGGGGGTCTGATTCCTCAGTTTCCATTCCAGCACTTTCCCTAAAAAGGAAGAACTCTGGCCCCGTGGTGTACCCACTGGCAGCTCTATCTGGCCTCTCCCTCTCCCAACCTGTCCAAGATTAGTCCCGGGCCCTGCTCTCGCCGCTACCTTAAGTCCTGGTCAGCTTACTGGCACCCTCATAGATTTGTACTTAGCTATCATCCTTTTGCAATGTTGTTGGGCCTCTCCTTTCCTGAGGCGTAGGAAAAAAAAGTCTCACACTTGAAGAGGAACACAAGATAGGCTAAGTCACGACTTTCCAGGAGTCCCCAGGGGGACCAGCATATGATGTTGAGTCTGGGATACATTATCTGGGACTTTTGGCAGAGTCTCATATAGTTTATTGATTTATGCTCTTTCTTTACTGTTTTCATCCTCTCTATTCTTTCCTCCTCGTCTTCCTCCTAACCTTTTTCTGACGGCACCTTTACCTATTCCTCGCCTCCCTGCCCGAATCCAGACCACTAAGGGCTTCTTCCTCCTAATCTTTTTCACATTTATTTTCTGATGTTACCTTTACCCATCCCTCGTCTCCCTGCCAAAATCCAAACCACTAAGGGCCCCACCACCAGCGCTCAGGATATTAATAAAATATATGCCAGTAAATGGCAAATAAAGGATTAGAAAAGGGAGTAAAAAAGCTGTAAAGCACTCACTGATGCTGGAACTCTATTAAGCCAATATGTACCTCAGAGTGGAAAGATGCTTATCAACTTAGCCACTGAATATTCAGAGAATGTGAAGGAAGGGAAGAGGTGGCATAACCAGAGCTACCACAACCTTCTCTGTCGAACACTCAGTATTGCAGCCTCTGCAAAATGGCTGTCTCTGCTGACTCCAAAAACGCTGACCACATTGCATGCTACGAATGCAGACCTTGGCATGGAAGCAACTGCAATACCAGCAGCAATACCAGCAATACAGGCCAAACTCTCCAGGCATCCATGACATTGCTAGGGAAACATCTCCTGGGCGCACCACCTGGATCCTGCCACAAGGAGTTGGGGGGATGTTGCTATGCCACTGTACTGCCTCACTTTCTTGGATTCTCAGATTTCCTTGAATCATCCAGTCCTCACGTTGCTGCAACACATCTGCAGTGGCCAACCAGCCCACAGGAGAAGCAAAAAGATAGGCATATGCGGCATATAGATAGCATCCTTGGAAGTCCAGGTGAAACCACCAAGTTGAAAGACTTACTAAACATGTTAGAGTCTTCACCTTGTCTTAATAAATTATGAAGGGCACCTCTGCTAAACATGCTTCTACTGAGGGTGGGTTGTAGGGTGGGCAACTGCAGGCTGCGAGATCACATTGATGCTGCAGGATGCACCATTTTTGCTGGGTTCTTCAGCATCCTGGGCAGGCAGCACCATCTTGGATTTTTAAAATGCTGAATCCAAAATGGTGTCTTTCCTATAGTTTTCCTATGGGTAATTGCCAATCAAACACGGCAGCAATTTTCTCCCTGTAGTTTGCTTCCTGTTCCTGGTCATTTTAACGGTATGTAAGACTGCCAGACCTTGTCAAGAGTGTGTCACAAATACCCTTGTTCTGTGTATAGACTCCTAGTTAGTTCCTTGTGTTCTTACTAGTCTTCCTGCTATTTGTCCCTTATTCCAGGTTGGTCCTCTCTGTTGTCTCAAGCCCTTCTGGATTTCTTCTTGGAAGTTTTTGTGCCTTTGGCTTTTTCACCTCCATAAGTGGTTCCTTCAACAGGACATCTGCTAGCTTGTGATCTTCTTCCTGTTTGCAGGGTGGCTTCGAGAAGGTATCGCCTTTTCTTCAACATCAAGGTCTCCAGTATTCGAAATCGACCACCACGACCGGCAATGGGCAATTTATTTAGCTTTATAGTGTAGCTAGACCCAATGTGTGACAGATCAATATACCTAAGAACAGTTCCATACTTAAGAATTCTGTTTCATTTCATTTCAAATTACAGGGTACAAGTTTCAGATTACGTAATACTAGTTCTGTTTGTCACAGTTAATTAGATAGATTCACAGGCAGTTTCGCCGGCAGAGTCCTTGGTCACCTTGCAGGCAGCAGGCACAAGGGCCACAACTAAGACGACTGCACCGAGTCTCACATGGTTTTTGTGTGAAAGCACATCGGAATTTGGTGTTGCTTTAAGTGATCTAGTCTTTCAATTTGGATTCAGGGAAAAAGATGGCCGCTTACTATGGGGAGGTGAGCCACGATCTAGTGTTTGATTATATGATTTCATTTTGAATTTGAAAGAAACAAGCCTTGTGTCACTTGCTGAGGCTGTTCCGGATGAAGGCTACTCAGGGTTCAACCAGCACTGGGAACTCAAGTATCTCCTGCATTTGTTTAATTAACAGCTCATGCTCCACTGTATCAAATTCAGGCAGAAATAGGACCAACAGCTGCATTCTTCCCTGGTCCAAAGCAGTTATTCCTATCACTTCACCAAAGGCCCTGTAGTGTCCTGCTGGACATGTTCTAGTGTTTTGCCAGCCACTCGGCTGAGGGCTGGCCTTACATCTACACCCCACACCCACCCAACACAGGCGTCACCCGTCAGGTGACCCTGCCAATAAAAAGGGTCGGGCACCTGTCCGTGGCCAGTTATTAGCACCATGCCACAGTGTCTGCGTCAATTATTCTCTAGTATGAGGACCTAGGGCCCCCAACAATACATTGCGAAGAGTGGTTCCGAACCCACGTGGCCGCAAGGAGCATCTTCTACGATGTGCTAGGGGGGAGAAGAAGGCTGTTGCAGCCCCAGCCCCGCCCATGCACGAGAAAGTGGTAGGTGCTGGAAAACCACTAGGCGGCTACAGAGCATCCTGCAGCACTGCCAAAACTGCTGCGGTCGCTGAAAAATAAGAAAAGCGCTACAGTGCTAAAAAGCACCCAACAGGCGGTGTGGCGATCACAGCACTGCCAAGATGGCTGTGATCCCCGTGAATAGGACAGTGCTGTTGTGCACCGAAAGAAGCGTGCACCAATGCCCAAGGCCCCCCCCAGTGTCGAGTGAAGCGCAGCCCGCAGCGTGTGGGAAGGCTGCCGGGGCCGTGCATAATGTGCGCATACGGTGCTGTCGCGCACCGTGAAGTACAGAAAAAGGGCACCAAGCAATGGCCGGGGCTGGCGTCCCCTGCCCCCAAGAAGGTAATGCAGTCCGCAGCATGTGCCATGCTGCTGCGGCCGCGTATGAGTAAGAATATGGTGCTGCCACGCACCACAAAAACAAATACAGGGAAATGCCCGGGGACGCTTTCCCCCCTTTCTTTTCAAGTAATCGTGCTGTTGCGAACCAAAGAAAAAATGCGTGGGGCCGCCCCCCTCTTCCCAACAGTAATGTGACAAAGGCCCGAGAAGGCGGTGACATGGGCTGCAGCGAAGCAAGACTGCTGTGGCCACAAGAAACCAGGAAAGTGCAAGGGTGCAGACACGCACTGCACTGAAGGAAAGAAAAGTGCCCGGGGACCGCTCCCCCACCTAAAACCACGTTGGATGCCAAGAGGGTGATCGCAGCACAGGCATGCGACGGCCTGCACCAACAAAGCTGACCCCCCACCACAGCTTTCTTCCCTCCACACCGCGAGGCTCAAATAAAAAAAATATATATGGAAACTGCCCTTTTCCATGAGGCTGTGTCCTTTGGTTAACAAAAAAAATAATAAAAGAGGACAGAAGAAGGAAACAAAAGAAGAAAGAAAAGAAAAAAAATGTAAATAAAACTTACCTGCAGCCCCTTCCAGCCTGACAACTCCTCCCAACAGCATGCCCTCCTCACCGGCGTCTGTTTCAAACAAACGAGGCCGGTAGGGAGAAAGACTGTCTTTAACCTAGAAACAAGCGCCACAGTGGCATCTGGTGGCCAAAGAAAGGTACTGCACCCTGTTTCTGTTTAACCCCTTCCCCGCCATGGACGTAATGGTTACGTCCATGGCAGCGCCCGTGTGGCGCCATGGACGTAACCATTATGTCCTGCATACTGCCCTCAGAAGAAGCGCTAGCGCTCCCCCGAGGGCCGCCCCCCCCACCCCTCCAGGTTAGGGCTGAAAGGGGAATCCCTTCCCCTTCAACCCCCCCAACCCCCCGTGACGTCAGCACGCGAGCGCGCACTGACAATCACAGAGCCTCCCCATCGCGCTGGAAGCTCTGCTTCCAGCGCGATCGAAAGAGAAATGCTCAGCATTTCTCTTTCGATCACATGGGGGAGGCAAGGAGAGGCTTCAAAGGGAAGGAAATGTATTTCCTTCCCTTTGAAGTCTCTCCCAGGGTTTCAAAAGCCGGATTGCTTGCAATCCGGCTTTTGAAACCCCACTAGACACCAGGGATGTTTTTTTTTTTTTTGTTTGAAAGTGACATAAGGGAACGACCCCTTGGGCAAGGGTCGCTCCCAGGGGGGCATTTTTTTTTAAGGCCTTTTCTGCCCCCACTGGGGGCAGATCGGCCTATTATTAGGCCGATCTGCCCCCAGGGGGGGCAGAAACCTCTAGACACCAGGGATACTTTTTTTTTTTTTTTTCTTTTGTGTTTTAGGTGTGGGGAGCGACCCCTTAGGCAAGGGTCGCTCCCATAGGGGGCAAATTATATTTAGGCCATTTCTGCCCCCCTTGGGGGCAGATTGGCATATTTTTATGAGGCCAATCTGCCCCCAAGGGGGGTAGAAACCACTAGACACCAGGGAGTTTTTTTGTTTTTCACGTAAGGGGAGCGACCCCTTAGGCAAGGGTCGTTCCCCTGGGGGGCAAATATATTTTAGGCCATTTCTGCCCCCCATGGGGGCAGATCAGCCTATTGTAATTAGGGCGATCTGCCCCCAAGGGGGGCATAAACCACTAGGCACCGGGGATTTTTTGTTGTTGTTGTTGTTTTACAGATGGGGAGCGTCCCCTTAGGCAAGTTGTATTTAGGCCATTTCTGCCCGCTTTGGGGGCAGATCGGCCGATTATAGGTCTTGGGGGCAGAAACCACTAGGCACCAGGGATCTTTCACGCAATGGGAGCGACCTTGTAGGCAAGGGTCGCTCCCATAGGGGGCAAATTATATTTAGGCCATTTCTGCCCCCCTTGGGGGCAGATTGGCATATTTTTATGAGGCCAATCTGCCCCCAAGGGGGGTAGAAACCACTAGACACCAGGGAGTTTTTTTGTTTTTCACGTAAGGGGAGCGACCCCTTAGGCAAGGGTCGTTCCCCTGGGGGGCAAATATATTTTAGGCCATTTCTGCCCCCCATGGGGGCAGATCAGCCTATTGTAATTAGGGCGATCTGCCCCCAAGGGGGGCAGAAACCACTAGGCACCGGGGATTTTTTGTTGTTGTTGTTGTTTTACAGATGGGGAGCGTCCCCTTAGGCAAGTTGTATTTAGGCCATTTCTGCCCGCTTTGGGGGCAGATCGGCCGATTATAGGTCTTGGAGGCAGAAACCACTAGGCACCAGGGATCTTTCACGCAATGGGAGCGACCTTGTAGGCAAGGGTCGCCCCCCAGGGGGGTGGGGGGGGGGGAATTTATTTTAGGCCATTTCTGCCCCCGCTGGGGGCAGATCGGCCTATTGTTATTTGGCCGATCTGCCCCCAGGGGGGCAGAAACCTCTAGGCGCCAGGGCAAAATTTTTCTTTTGTGTTTTTTTTTTGTTTGTTTGTTTTTTTAGAGATGGGGAGTGACCCATTAGGCAAGGGTCGCTCCCCTGGGGGGCAAATTGTATTTAGACCATTTCTGCCCCCCTTGGGGGCAGATTGGCCGATTTTAGGTCAATCTGCCCTCAAGGGGGCAGAAACCACTAGGCACCGGGGATTTTTTATTTGGCGCCAATGTCGCGCAGGGGGAGTGACCCCGTAGGCAAGGGTCGCTCCCGGGGGGGGGGGGGGTTTATCAGGGGATTTGGGGGAACGCTGGGTGGAAGGAAATTTGTGGCTCCTCTCTGATTCCAGAACTTTCTGTCACCGAAATGTGAGGAAAACGTGTTTTTTTAGCCAAATTTTGAGGTTTGCAAAGGATTCTGGGTAACAGAACCTGGTCAGAGCCCCACAAGTCACCCCATCTTGGATTCCCCTAGGTCTCTAGTTTTAAAAAATGCACAGGTTTGGTAGGTTTCCCTAGGTGGCGGCTGAGCTAGAGGCCAAAATATACAGGTAGTCACTTTGCAAAAAACACCTCTGTTTTCTTTCAAAAAATGTGATGTGTCCACGTTGCGTTTTGGGGCATTTCCTGTTGCGGGACGCTAGGCCTACCCACACAAGTGAGGTATCATTTTTATCAGGAGACTTGGGGGAACGCTGGGTGGAAGGACATTTGTGGCTCCTCTCTGATTTCAGAACTTTCTGTCACCAAAATTTGAGGAAAATGTGTTTTTTTAGCCAAAGTTTGAGGTTTGCAAAGGATTCTAGGTAACAGAACCTGGTCAGAGCACCACAAGTCACCCCATCTTGGATTCCCCTAGGTCTCTAGTTTTAAAAAATGCACAGGTTTGGTAGGTTTCCCTAGGTGGCGGCTGAGCTAGAGGCCAAAATCTACAGGTAGGCACTTTGCAAAAAACACCTCTGTTTTCTTTAAAAAAATGTGATGTGTCCATGTTGCGTTTTGGGGCGTTTCCTGTCGCGGGCGCTAGGCCTACCCACACAAGTGAGGTATCATTTTTATCGGGAGACTTGGGGGAACAAAGATTAGCAAAACAAGTGTTATTGCCCCTTGTCTTTCTCTACATTTTTTCCTTCCAAATATAAGAGAGTGTGTAAAAAAGACATCTATTTGAGAAATGCCCTGTAATTCACATGCTAGTATGGTCACCCCGGAATTCAGAGATGTGCAAATAACCACTGCTCCTCAACACCTTATCTTGTGCCCTTTTTGGAAATACAAAGGTTTTCTTGATAGCTATTTTTCACTCTTTATATTTCAGCAAATGAATTGCTGTATACCCAGTATAGAATGAAAATGCACTGCAGGGTGCAGCTCATTTATTGGCTCTGGGTACCTAGGGTTCTTGATGAACCTACAAGCCCTATATATCCCCGCAACCAGAAGAGTCCAGCATACGTAACAGTATATTGCTTTCAAACATCTGACATTGCAGGAAAAAGTTACAGAGTAAAATGTAGAGAAAAATTGCTGATTTTTTCACCTCAATTTCAATATTTTGTTTTTTCAGTTGTTATTTTCTGTAGGAAACCCTTGTAGGATCTACACAAATTACCCCTTGCTGAATTCAGAATTTTGTCTACTTTTCAGAAATGTTGCGGTTTCTGGGATCCAGCATTGGTTTCATGCCCATTTCAGTCACTGACTGGAAGGAGGCTGAAAGCACAAAAAATCGTAAAAATTGGGTATGTCCCAGTAAAATGCCAAAATTGTGTTGAAAAATTGGGTTTTCTGATTCAAGTCTGCCTGTTCCTGAAAGCTAGGAAGCTGGTGATTTTAGCACCGCAAACCCTTTGTTGATGACATTTTCAGGGAAAAAACCACAAGCCTTCTTCTGCAGCCCCTTTTTCCCATTTTGTTGAAAAAAACTAAATTTTCACTGTATTTTGGCTAATTTCTTGGCCTCCTTCTGGGGAACCCACAAAGTCTGGGTACCTCTAGAATCCCTAGTATGTTGGAAAAAAAGGACGCAAATTTGGTGTGGGTAGCTTATGTGAACAAAAAGTTATGAGGGCCTAAGCGTGAACTGCCCCAAATAGCCAAAAAAAGGCTTGGCACCTGAGGGGGAAAAGGCCTGGCAGCGAAGGGGTTAAAAGGACTGTCTTCAACCTAGAAACAAGCGCCACAGTGGCATCTAGTGGCCAAAGAAAGACTGTCTTCAACCTAGAAACAAGCACCACAGTGGCATCTAGTGGCTAAAGAAAGGTACTGCAACCTGTTTCTGTTTAAAAGGAAAGCAAGCATGGAAGAAGGCAACTTTACAGAAGCACCCCCAGAAAGTGACTGCTCCAGACCAGCAGCGTGCCCATGGACGGAAACGGCGCAGAAGACAGAAATGGCGCAGAAGATGGAAGCGACGGGTAGGAGAAGACTGCAGCTGTCCCAGCCAAGCTGCAATGGTGAGGAATGGACGTAAATGCCACGTGAGGCACGAGGAGAGCGTGCATGGCCTGCGCAGCCCCATCGCTGAAAGAACGCCACATGCCCCAGCAGTGATCGACATTACCGCTGGAAAGGGACATGCCAGGTGTTAACAAAGGATGCTGAGAAGTGGAAAGAAAAAAAAGAGACTATGTCACGTGCACCGAGAGTTGCGCCAGAAAACATGACGACACAGAAAAGCCTGCGAAGATGGAGAGAGCACCCGAGAGCATGACGTAACACAAGGACAGAAGATGGCCACCATTGGCCTATCACACAGCAGGTCAATAGAAGCAACCAACCGCTGCAAAGCACACCCAGGTTCAAGCAGGAGCCAGTGCCGAGAAGGCACTGCCTTGAGGCGCAAGCACTGCGCCCTCAAGTGAAGAGGAGGCAGGAAAAGAAGTGACCTGCCGTCACTGCCCTGCAACGGGCCATAGACTAATCAAGGAGTGTCCTCCCCCACACTGCCTCAAGACGGAGTCGGCAGCAACTCGCAACAGGCAAGAGGAGAGTCGCACATCCCGAGTGGCACGATGCCACCACTGCAACATGGGGAAGAGCCCCTAGTCCTTGGACAGGACAGGACCTTCAAAAGGTCCACACAAAAGGGAGGCAGGTGGCCAGACGCCACAACAAAGGAGAAGAAAGCGTGGCGCAACACCACACTGTGAAGAAGGAAGAAAGGAGATTGTGTGACATCACATGTCACACTGCAACACCTGACGACCACAGAAGAACAAGAGCGGAAGATCAACAGGGTGGAGAGATGGAGGACTCATGCCACAAAGGAAGAGTGCACCCACAGACAAGACAGCCACCGGGGTGCGGTGACATCACTGGAGACAGCTCAGTAGAAGTACCAAATGTAAGACGCCATGCGCGAACTGCGTACTTGCCCCACGCTTCACAATGTGACCGTCCAAGCCACCTGTCACCGGGTGCTTAAAGCAGATGGCATCACTGCTAGCATCTGCACATGAGGAAAAGAAAGACTGCACTAGCTATGGCGAAGTTCTCCAATCACCCTCACTCCAGCAACATCACTTGTCGTCCAGGTCTCCGAATGACAAGCACCATCATTGCCATGTGCACCACAGTATCCATTCAAGGAGCAGTTAAGTAAGCAGACTGGAGTCACACACCGTTGCTTTGATGCTCTGAGGAACCAGTCGACCACCTGCTCACCCTGCCTGTATCCTGCTCTCGGCGGCAAGAGCAAGTTGCGACCTAGACCCATCTACCCCTGTGATTGCCCGAGCGACTAAACAGTGTCTCCTAGGAGGTCTTGCAGCTGCCCTAATGGTGCACACGAGCAGTCCCAGCGCAGACCACAAGCAGTTCTGTGGCAACCTAAACAAGGGGCCTCCCCACGTGTGAGAGGGGGACTTGACATTGCCCCACCGATGAAGTCGAGGAGAGAGCAAGGCTGTGCAATGGAGACTCCAACAGGTCACGGCACACCAAGACTGTCTTCAGTGAATTAAAACGACACCAACTAGACATCCTCCTGGCAACGTGAGAGACAATTGCCCTGAGACCATCTGAGAGCCCACCTGCACCTGATCCAAGCGCACTGACTACGAAACATCCACCCTTGCGGTTGCACGTATGACTTTACCGTGGCTCCTGTCGGAGAGCCTGCAGCGGCCCGCAGATGGCCCACACGCAGCCCAGCACAGTCCACGCCAGTCCCATGGCAAAACCATTGAAAAGACCTCAAGGACGTTCCAGAATGAAGAATCCACAAACGAGAGGTGGTCTGGAAGCAGCTCTGCCAACAAAGTGTCAGGATGTGTCAAGGTTTCAGAGGAGGACTTCACACCATCACAGATGTCATCCGTCTTCGAGGGATTTGCCTTTGTGAAGCCAGGATGTCTTAACAAGCATATTCACAGCAGACTCCACCAAAGCTCCTGATGCATCCAATTCAAATGACGCACCCAATTCGAATGATACGCCCAATTCAAACAAATTGAACTGTATACACCACCAGCCTTGCCAGGAGTGCCCACAGGACTGAACCACAGTGCATCAGTGGACACTTAACCAACCATCTGACTGTTAAAGTACGGACTTCTTCCACACAGTGTTCATGCCCTGCTGTACCTGGTTAAATCATGGACTTGTGCGGAAGTGTCCAAGTGCTCCCAGCTGCACCTGTCCCCTGCAATACTGTGGCCTGCCTTCTCGAGGCCGAGAGATTGATGGTGGTGTTTTTTGTTACTGTGTTTTGTTTTACAGGTTGGACTTTGTTTGTTCCTCAAAACAGTCTTGGAGGAATGTAGTGTCCTGCTGGACACGTTCAAGTGTTTTGCCAGCCACTCGGCTGAGGGCTGGCCTTACATCTACACCCCACACCCACCCAACACAGGCGTCACCAGTCAGGTGACCCTGCCAATAAAAAGGTCAGGGCGCCCGTGGCCAGTTACTAGCACCATGCCACAGTGTCTGCTTCAAGTTATTCCCTAGTATGAGGGCCTAGTGCCCCAACACTACAGGCCCCTGCTTTGAGTCTAGCATGCTCAATATGTAGCTGACACCTTCACAATTTCTTAGCGTGGACGATTGATGGTTTTTGTAAGTAATGTATGGGCAGGTGATGGTGGCATTTGCTTCATATGCAAATGTGATTTGTCAAAGGAAAATACTATTTAGCAGTGCCCCAAGGCGATTGCACAATGTATTTTCCTTTCACCACAAATGCTGAACGCACAATGAAAATGTCTTTAGATGTGGGTTCCAACTGATATAAATAATATATTGTGTTAGTACCGATAAACACGTTTTATGAGCAAAAATGCATATGCCGACACACTAGGTTAAAAATATCATGAGCAGTGCTGAGGTGATATTAGTGCTCCGGGATTCGGATCTAGTCCTTCGACAACCCACCGCGGGGAACATTAACCCCGATTCCAGGGACGTGACTGGCTCAAAGACTGGACCTCCATATGGGAAAGCATGTCTGCCTCTATAAATATCTAAACAAGGAATCCGCCTTGCCAAATTTCTCAAAGCTGCATCCTTTTTGTGTAGGCACGAACCCAAAACAGCTGAGAATTCACTGTTTTTGGTTGCTATGGATTTGGAAATAAAAATACACAAAGGTCTGGGTTGAGGCGAGTCCCAACGCAACTGCTCTCAGGAAGTCCCTGGGTCAGCATGGAAAGAGCAGACGGTCACAGTGGCGTCCTTTGGTAGAATGCTATGTGAGAACACAGAAGAAGGACTCTTTTTTGCATTCTTAAAAAAAAACGAAGGGAACAGTACAGTGTGTGAACAGTACAGTGTGTTCAGAAATTGGTTTTCAATAGTTTTTAGACCGTGAGTGAAACTGTTGCTACGTATAACTTATTTAATGCCAATGCCATATTTCATGCACAGAAACTAAAGAGGAATGTGTAGATAGTTAAAAAGACAGTCTGTGACTTTTGTCAGCCAATGCGTAGAAATTTGCAGTGATTAATGCCATTGTTTTTTAGGGCTGGTTTGACAGTGCAGTTGTTTGTGAAGACATTTTATTAACAATTATTTAAAATATACATAGAAGTATGGCTGTCTCACCTGATGTTATTGGTTGTGAGGTGTATCATTCCACATCTTATGGAGAGCTTCATTTCAATGACTGAAGGACTATTTTACATCTCAAAAGTATAATCTATCATGACACATTATTTATCTCAAGGGGGATCTGAATAGATAAAGCAATCAGTTCTAGTTTATTTTTTCACTCCAGCGGGCTTCTTTTTATTATTTTAGCAAGGGACTTCCATGTAGGTCAGACTTAGACGTAGAAGGACAGGGAATGTAACTGCTTACTGGTCTTTGCAGTGCACAATACCTTGCTTTCCCCTGTCCTTGCTCCAGACAAACTCTAGGGGGTGGGAGTCGGCATTGTGTGAGAACAGTCACAAGTGTTAGCTCCTCCCACCACTCTAGCTCAGGAAGACCCATCAGTCTGGTGATGGGCCATCAGGATATGCAGGGCACACCTCAGCTCCTTTTGTGTGACAGTCTAGAGTGAATGCACCATCAGCCTCACTGTCATCCTGACCCAGACGTGTATTCAGCAAACTGGCAGAGGCACAGAATGGCTAAGCAAGGAAATGCCCACTTTCCAAAAGTGGCATTTTAAAACTTACAATTTAAAAACCAACTTCACCAAAAAGATGTATTTTTAAATTGTGTGTTCAGAGATCCCAAATTCCACATCTTTATCAACTACCAATGGGAAATTACACTTAAAAGATATTTCAAGGCAATCCCCCTGTTACCCTACAGAAAGATAGGCCTTGCTATAGTGAAAACCGAATTTAGCAGTATTTCTCTATCAGGACATGTAAAACACACACACCAGTACATATCCAATCTTTTAAATACACAGCACCCAGCCCATGGGGCTTCCCTGGGCCTACCGTAGGGGTGACTTACAAGTAATAAAAGGGAAGGTTTGGGCCTGGCAAGTGAGTGCACTTGCCAGGTCAACATGGCAGTTTATAAAACTGCACACATAGGCACTGCAGTAGCAGATCTGAGACATGTTTACAGGGCTACTCCTGTGGGTGACACAATCAGTGCTGCAGGCCTCCAGTATAATTTGATTTACAGGCCCTGGGCACACATGGGGCACTATACTAGGGACTTACTAGCAAATCAAATATGCCAATCAGGGATAAACAAATCACCAATACCTTATAGACAGAGAGCACTTACACTTTAGCACTGATCAGCACTGTTAAAATGCCCAGAGTCCTAAAGCCAGCAAAAAAGATATGCAGCACACAGTCAAGGACAGGCAGTTAGAGGCAAAACGTCTGGGGATAACCCTGCAAAAGAGCCATTTCCAACAATAATGTTTCTGTGAACTGTTTCATCATATGATTTTATATGTATTTTTGTAATACAGCTTAGGTACAAATGCAATTTATTTTGTCGTGTAACAGTGCAACACATGACTTATATGATGTCTATATATTTCTTATCTAGATGTATTTAATGAAGACATGACTCTGTTTTGATATCAGTCATTGTATCATCTGACCTATATTGGACATTGATACAAAGTGTATGGAATACATTAAAGAAATATTTCCTGTTTTGGACTAAAAGATATTCTTAGCTTTATTGTGCACCTACTATCTGAATAATCTTTCTTTTTTAGTGTGCATGTCTCTGGACTCATATGGGTAAAGAGGCTCATCTTTCTTCTTCTCCTTCTTCTCTCTCTCTCATTGATCAATCCTATCTCATAAATTCTGGGCACAAGGGTAAGACGCACTTACATCTTCCTCCTATCCACCTAACTCCATGGACCAGTGGTTTGCCAGCACCATGCCCTACTGCTAGAATCTTGACTAATGTCATTGTATGACAGGACTGTGTAAGATCCTGACAATACGTCTTACTGTTTATAATGCACTCAGAACTTAAACATAAACACAAACTTGTGTGTGACACATTTCACCACCCCTACTCAGGAAATCATGGGTTTTACCGACCCAACTCCTTTCCCTTTTCACATATGGTGATGGACACAGCTATTCACAGTCCTATTTTCAGTGGCATATTTTTATCCTATGTCATTTGTTTTTCCAGCCTGGAGAAAGCCCTAGGGTATCGAGTCGTCTAGGGGATGAAACACGTCAGCTGCAATTTTCAAATATAATTTTGTGGAACAAGTCGCATTGAAGGAAAAACACATAGACAATAAGGAGCAAACCTGGAAAAAAATCAAGAGAGGAATAAAGACTGATTCCTTTTTCTGGGTGAACCCACTTATTTAATGACAACGCGTTATTAAAACTGAGGCTAGTAGGTCCAAACCTCGATGAGTGGTCTACTCAACCCTTCTAATATGGATATGGCACAACAAGAAGGGAGTGCTGGAGTTTGGAGTACACTACCATATCATTGATGGCATCTTCACTATCTGGTTCATAATTGACATCAATGTGTTTGAAAGCAAACCTCAAATGTCGACATGTTCTGATAGACCGTCTGAACGATTTCTGCCCTTTACCATTACTCTATTTGAGGTGCCCTCTCCAAACCTGCAGCTCTTGTTACCTTAACTGGTAACATTCAAGACTGAAAGACAATACACACAATAGCTGTCTTTGCTAAGGTGCAACCCCAATGTTTTGTGTCCTCTGGCAGCATCTGTATAGCGCCTGTACGATTAGATATAGCACCAAAAGGTTTTCTTTATCCAGATGCCCCTGTAGGAAGGTTCAGGGATTTTCCTTTGTCGGTTGTGCATGGTTGCTAAGTTTCTCTTCTACACGCGTATAGTCATGTGACTTAGCTGATAGAGCTCACACTTGTCTTGTGATGCAACATTTACAAAATAATTACCATTAGGGTCATTTAGTGATTTGAATACAATATAAATTTGATAAGTAGAATTACAATAGTAGAGGGCATCTGTGATCCCTTCCTAAGGGCCGGTGCTCCACTTAGGTGAGATAAGGTGGTAGGTGATGCTAAATTACAAGAATGTTCTTATTTTTGGGTAATGGAGAACTCCTCTACAGCAAGATGCTATCTCTCTCTCTCTTTCTGTAGGTGTGCAGCCCATCTGTTTTTTGCCACCATGCCACCTCAGTATAGACCAAGCCATATGCATATTAGTTTTGGTCCTGCTCCAATAGGAACAGTCCAGCCCAAAATTTCAAGCCAGTTCCTCTCCAAACAGAAACACAAGCAACCCAAGACTGGTCTCTGACGATTCCACCACTTCAGTCGGGTATAGCTTGGTGCGGGTGGCACAGTGACCCACATCTTGGTATACCATTGACTATTTAAGGCAGTGGTTCCCAACCTGTGGTCCGCAAAGCCTCCTCAGGGGGTCCGCGACTGCTTACAAAATTAAATAATATTAATAGATTAGGTCCCCAGCTTTCAGTAATAACTTAATGGGGGATCCCTGGATTCCAATAATGATTCAGTGGGGGTCCCCGGGTTCTAGTAATGGTAAAGTGCGGGTCCATAGAAGTCAAAAGGTTGGGAACCACTGATTTAAGGCATTACATAAAACACACAAAAAGTGACAGGCGGGATGTTTTGAATAAGTCTAACCACCAACAAACGCTACAGGTAACATTCCAACTCATTGTTCTTTTGCTCACCATACCACCGAAGATTAGACCCAGTCAGGTGAGTGCCCTCAGTTGTCTCCTGTTTGTTGGCACAGTTAATAATACTGGGTGCCTCCTCCTGTAGCAATTAGGGGGGACTCATAGCATTTCTCTTTGGACACTTAATGTGCTTGTCTGCTGATAACTGTGTAGTGGTGAAACATTTATTTCATGGGAATCAAAGCAAACAAGGAAAATATGCCCCACACAGGCAGATGGGTGCTAAAACAAAGTCGAAAGGGGGGTTTACATGGCCCCTGCCTCACACAGCTCATTCCTGGGGTCCCTGCATCTGTTGCACACATGAAATCTCTGCCCAAGGGCATAGGAGGCACTACGTTTCCAGGGGAGAGGGTACACAGGCAGCATTAGGTAGAGCTGAGCCAAGGGTCTGGCTTGGCCCAGGAGCCAAAGCATGAGCCAAATTATCAGAAAATGTAAATCTGGCAACAAATGCCATGAAAAAAATATGATAAATGCTGTGAATGAAAAAAGTATTTTTCAACATTTCTCACTGTCTAAATTGAGTATATAAGATAATATCACTGAATTAAGTGTCATTTATTAAAAGTAATATTTTTAAATATGAAAAATTGAAGATTACCCCTTTGCCCAACAAAACGGCCACAAGTTGATCAAGATGTGCCAGTTTGTCATGTTCTCTATATAGTCTATGTCGTTAAAAAATGAAAACTAAGATTCTTTTATATGAACATTATAAGTTACATTTTTGTAGAGTATTGAACCTATTCTCAATTACTTCAATGTGCTCCCAAACTTAAGGGGTTGAGTAACACACAATTTAGTCAAATGTGAATTCGGGATCTGAATTCAGGATTGCTTATTGGGCAGTTCATAGACTGTAATGTTACATCCTTCCTCCTTGTGTTCAACACAAAAGGTCAGTGCTTTCTAATCAGTTTTTCAATTGTTGTTATTCAATTAGTGTTAGTATGTAGTTCAGTAAACACACTTATCACACCTTAAATCAAATGAACAGTACAGACACATGTTGTTAGAACTGCCGATACGAGTGTATTAAATAATTACTTCTTTATTTGTTCAAGAAACATCGCAGAAGGGAGACAGCGCTGCCGTTCAATCCGCTCCAAACCGTCTCTCTGCACACCGTTCTCGAATGCCTCGTAGCGCGTGCAGAATCCCCAGCGCGAGGCAATCGAGAGCGGTGAGCATTCAATACTACCGACACTACATATCTTCTCTCTTTACAGTAAAAACAATATAAGGATAAACAATGTATGTATTCCTATAAATAAAACAGTTGCCTATAAATAAACAGTAAAACATTACTATAAATAATAGTCTTTTCCTTTGGGTTTACAATAAACAGTTGAACATCCCAAAACACGTATCTATAGAACCTTGCTATGAATAATAGTCTTTTAATTTCTTTGGTATCACAATTCTCCTGCCAAATCTACTCCACCTTCCACTCCTACAGCCGATTTCATCCAAGACACTAGAGTCTCTGGAACTGCCAGGTGACCTCAGGTCATTTGATGGAAGATGGCGATCATCAGAGCTCCCTGAATCCACTCTATGTTGACATTGATGAACATGTTCTTCTCTTCCCTCATTCCTCTCTTCCAACCATTCTTTCCACATACGACTCTTCGGAATACCAATATCCATTCCCGAGTCAACTCTGGAATTCTTACACAGTGATAAAGCCGATATATGCCACACTTTACCATCATTGAGTCGTGCTGACTTATTGTACACAGCAATTACTCTCATGGGGGAAGAAAATTTACTTTGTCCTTTAATAGTGTGTTTATTGCTCTTGACTCTCACAATATCTCCAACACACAACCTAATCTCTTTGCACTTATGTATGTCATCATAATACTTCTTATATTTATCCTGAGCTTTCCCAATATTTGTCTTCACCTCTTCCGGACTCCATTCTACTCTTTTTGCAGCCTTGAGCCAACCAACATTATCTTTTGACATGGGAGTTCTACCCCTCATGAGTTCAAACGGACTAGAATTAGTACTGTTACATACAGTAATCCTAAAGGCCCACAGAGTTTTCCATAACTCTATTTTTCCAAACTAAATTATTGCAATTAGACCACTGAATCATTCCTTTAAGTACACGATTGAACCTTTCTACAGAACCATTACCTGCAGGATGGTAAATTGAAGTAGTATAATGCTTTATCCCATTCCTTCCCACATAATCTTGGAAAGCAGAAGACGTAAATTGTGTCCCATTGTCCGACACAATACATTTTGGTAAACCTTCTCTTACAAAAATTTTAGCCATAAATTTGATGATACTGCTTACATCAGCCTTTCTTACAACTCCTACCTCTGGCCACTTAGAAAAGTGATCTACAAGTACTAACAAGAAAGTCTGCTCTTCACCTTCACCAATTGGTCCCATGACATCAATACCTACTCTTTCCCATGACATGTTGGGAGAAGGAATGGGATGTAAAGACGGTTTCAACATCACATGCGTTTTATCTGCATTTTCACAAACAGGGCAATCTCTCACCAACCTTTCTACTTCCTTATCTATCCCCGGCCACCAGTACCACTGTTTCACTCTAATCTTGGTTTTACCGATGCCTAGATGGCCTTCGTGGCAAATCTCAAGAATTTTCCCTCTTAAGGTGAAGGGAGGTATTACCTTCCCATTCCTAATAAATAGACCTTCTTCCATAGATAATTCGTCCCTTACTTCCCAAAAAGGTAACACATTTTTATTACTCATTTTCTTTAATGGCCACCCTTTATTAATCATGACACTCAATTCTTTCATTACCTCATCAAAATTCTGCTCTGTATTCCATTTATCTTGCGTGATACCTTTGCATATACCTTCCTCCACAATAGCCACCCACATGTCTTCTGTCCCATCTTCATTAGTGTTCTGAAACTCTTCAATATCGTTGGATGGCAAGGGCATGCGGCTTAAGAAGTCAGCGACCGTATTCTTCACTCCAGGTAAGTATTGTACCACATAGTTGTAATCAAACAAACGCACAGACAATCTGGCAAGCCTAGGAGAAGCTTTATACAACCCCTTCATGGTTAAAACTTTCACTAAAGGTTTGTGATCACATCTTAATATGACTGTAGTACCCCACACATACTGTCTAAAATGTTCCATTGCCCATACACATGCAAGTGCCTCACGCTCAATAACTGAATACTTCTCCTCAGACGTAGTTAATGCACGTGAGGCAAAAGCAATAGTATCTTCATACCCCTCCTTATTAATTTGAATGAGAACTGCTCCTATTCCCTTGCAACTAGCATCAGTTGTAATAACACTTCTAAGACTTGAATCAAAGCCTTGCAATGGTGGAGCATTGCAGATATCATTTTTCAACTTGTCAAAAGCATTTTGACACGCCTCTGACCACAAAAACTTGTTTTTTGCTTTAAGCAATTGCCTTAAATCGTATGTTTTTGTAGAAAAGTTATTAACAAATTTGGAATAGAATTCCACCAAACCCAGAAAAGCACGGAACTCATCCTTATTGTGAGGATTAGGTGCCTTTCTTATTGCAGACAATAACTCTTCCTTTGGTTTAATTCCCTGAGCAGATACAACATGCCCTAAGTAATTGACATGGTCACAAGCACCTTTGCATTTACAAAATTCTGCCGTCAGACCCTTTTCATCCAACATATTCAATACTTTTAATAAAGTTTGGTCATGATCATCCCTTGACCTACCCATCACCAGGATATCGTCTTGGAAGACCATCGTATTATCTATTCCTGCAAGGATTGAGCACATTAACCTCTGGAACATGGCTGCAGCTGACGCCAAGCCAAATGGTACTCGCCAAAACCTGTAACACCCAAAGGGTGTAATGAAAGCGGTCAAGTTCCTACTACTGGGATGTAACCCTACCTGATGATAGGCTGCTTTTAAATCAATAGTAGAAAACCATTTCATTCCTCTAGTGCGTGATAGCATTTCACTAATATGCGGTAAGGGGAATTGATCAACTAGTATATTCCTATTAAGATCTCTTAAGTCGATGCATAATCGTAAACCCCCATTGGCTTTCTTCACCACGACTAACGGGGCCACCCACTCAGAAGATTCAATGGGTTCTATAATTTTCTCTTCTTGTAGTTTGTCCAATTGCAACTTAACCTCTTCCTTTAGGGGAATTGGAATGTTTCTTACTTTATGCACTTGGGGAACGGCATTTTTTTTTTTAAATGAATAAGATGCATAAAGCCTTTCATTTTTCCAATCTTCCCCGTAAATACTTTAGAGAATCTCTGCAGAACCAGTTGACCAATTCCTGATCCCTTTTCTATGGACAATACAGGTTCAGGATTATTTGGATCCAATATTATGCCCAATTTCCTCTGATCAATCCATCCCAAAACGGAAGGACCAGTGACTGCAATATACAACTTTCCAGTCATTTGTCTGTCCTTATACTGGAATTCCAATTCCTTGTACCCTAACAATTCGATAATTTCACCAGTAAATGTCTTGATAGTTATGTCCGGTGAGCATAACTCTTCACCCACAATAAGCTTGAAACTCTTTTCCCACACATTTTGATTAATAATAGTATATGGAGACCCTGATTCAACTACAATACGCATAGTCACACCTCCCAGCATAATCTCACAGCTTGGTTTTTTCATTCTATTTTTCTCTTCTTGTTTCGTGCAAAGAATAGTATCTTCATCAGAAGAATTTACACACAAAATACACATGTTCAAATCATCATCCTCTGAAGAGTTTGTGTCTTCAAGATCCAGGATTTTGCTACCTCCACTCTTCCTTAGACACACTTTTTGGAAATGACCTATAATTCCACATTTTAAACATTTCTGTTTCTTTGCCGGACACAATTTATCATTCGCCAAGTGGTCATAACTGCCACATCTGTAACACTTCTTTTTATCATTCGAATTATAATTCTTAGATTCTATTCCTATTCTCCTTATGCTTCTCTTTTTAGAATCTTTACTGTGTTTTTTATCCTTCACTCTTGCAATTATGGTCTCTTCACCTTTATTTTCACTTAAAACTTATTTTGCACACCTTCCCGTCAATTCTGCTCTTTTTACAATATCAATGACTTCCTGCAAAGAGCTTTCTCCTTTGGCCCACAGATTGTCTTGAATATTCGAGTTTGACGATTGCATAACAATCTAGTCACGAATAAGCTCATCATGTAAATCACCGAATCTGCAATTAATTGCTAAATTCTTTAAGGCAGATACGTATTCCTCTACTGGTTCCTCCTTCCCTTGTTTCCGATGAAAAAACTTATAACGATCCACAGCAATGCACACTCTAGGTCTGTAATAGTTATCTAAATCTTCAAGCGCATTCTTATACAGGTCACCATCACCCGCTTGCCTAGGTTTCTTATGAATGTTTTTTAAGATTTTCAGACCACCTGGTCCTACACAATGCAACAGGATCCTATATTTTTTTTCAGCTGAAAGTTCTTCTTCCTCCTCAATGGCGGAGATATAATTCCTGAAAAATTCGCTCCATTCTTCCCATTTTATTATTGGTGAACCAGCAACAGGAATAAATGATTGTGGAGGTGATAAGTTCCAAGGATTGTTAGCCGCCATATATTTGCACTGTCTCCCTTCTAAAGATTACTATAATTGCTAATAGTAGGTTATAGATGGTTTATATAAAGTGTTAAAACTACTAATAAACCAATTCCCAAATTCAAATTTTTCTAGAATTATAATCTTTGTAAAATGTTCAAATGACAGCTAGAATACTAATCAGTAAAAACTGCCTTTTTAAGTTGGTACGAACTGTCCCAAATTAAGATGTCTGCCGCATAGTTGACATCAGACTTAAAATGGCTGCCCCTCTGTAATCCGAACTGTCCCAACTTAAAATGGCTGCCGCTTTTAAAATGACGTGTGACCAATCCAAAATGGCCGCTTAAATAGTATGACGTATACGTTAAGGCAGTACCAGTGATGGTACACACCCACCCGGTGAAGACGATCCTCAACAGCAACGTGAATGCTGCCCAGCACTGGATTGAAAAAACAGGCGATTTTCTGCTGCAGCGTGAGTGCTGCCCAGCGCTTGACTAACCGGGGAAGCAGTTGTTCGCAGCACACTCGTCGTGAAAAATACCGGTAGAGTTCTTTTCCACTCGTCGCCAATTGTAAGAACTGCCGATACGAGTGTATTAAATAATTACTTCTTTATTTGTTCAAGAAACATCGCAGAAGGGAGACAGCACTGCCGTTCAATCCGCTCCAAACCGTCTCTCTGCACACCGTTCTCGAATGCCTCGTAGCGCGTGCAGAATCCCCAGCGCGAGGCAATTGAGAGCGGTGAGCATTCAATACTACCGACACTACACATGTATACATGTGCTGTAGGTACAAGACTTTTAGGTATGATTTGCTTTTTGAATGTTTCTCAATATACCAACGATCAATTATAGTGACGAACCAGGCATGTCTGAAATTATGGTGTACCTCAAAAGCGTCCTCTTGAAGAGTTGTAACCTAAGAAGCAAGCTATATGGGGGCTCCTGAGACTCCTTTGGTTTGCTACCTAAACCAGTGGGCTGCTATCTGAATGGATGAGATGACCAAGATTTGAGTTGCACTGTTACCACAAAAAGCAGTCAGTGTTGTTTTAGATTAGGTGAGCCTCTGGAGCTGATTGAGAGTTTGGTGGACAGATAGCGAGTACCCTGTCTGCCACATGCAAAGCCTGCCTACATGGTTTTGAGTCGGGTCGACTGAAAGTTTTACGCTGATTGAATATAATTTACTCTATTGGGCTAAAACGTCCTCCAGTGGCCTGATGGAGTAGGTGCCTTCAGAGGAATGTCATGCAACCGTGTGCCCTGTTTAGAGAGGACTGGTGGATGGCTTTTTTTTACTGTCTTTCACAGCCAAGTATGTCCTGGCATTGAGGAACAGTAAGAAAAATACAAATGACCCTCCACTCTATGGGAGAAAACCATTTGGTAAACAGGTCACTATATATAAGTTCCTGGTCCAAAAAATTAAAAAGTTAAAACCTTTTAGTGAAATCATAATGATGAGAAAAGTCAACACAGCTGTTACAGACCCAATTAAAGACCCCCAGACCCAACTGAAAGGTTAGGAATCATTTATTTGGGGGCTGTCACACCTCAAACACACCCTTGAAACTGCACTCCTGAATAATTTATTACAGTCATTGAGGTGTTGAGCCTCTCCTAAAATTATTTTGTTTTTTTAAGTCAGGCGAGTCATCAGTAACATTAACATAGGATAGTGTCTCCTGCTTTCTGTTACCCTATTGGCTAACTGGCTTGCCAAACAGAACGTCTTTAGCAAGGAGACTAAACGTGTCAATTACCCCAATTAAATAATTAACAAAACAAATAAGGAGACAGAAGATGTGTAGCATGGTTTCAGAGAGTCATATTCTGTCTGCCACTGTTTATTCTTCACCTGCTACTTCAAAAGAAGGGTTGATATTGTCCCCTGCACCTTTCCACCACTTAAAATCTGGGTGGGGGGAATAAATCCCTCCTGTCCCCCATGTTTCCTGGTCCCATAGCTCTGCCCTTCAGCTAAACCTAAATAGCACGCACAAAAATATATATATTATATTTGCCTCCTGTGCCGTTATGATGTTATCTGCAAATCCAGCAATCACAGGACTACCTTTTAACAAAGTTTGACACTTAGGCTCTCATTACAACTTTGGCAGTCTGAGGACTGCCAAAGCCGCGGTGGCGGTCAGACCATCTCACTCCTGGCAGTCCCACTGCCAGATTATGACCCTGGCATCGGACCAGAGCCGCAGCCAGGATCATGGCTCCTGGTGGGGTGGCAGCTGTCAGAGTCATGGTCAGCCACGATGGTGCTGAGTTCAACATTGCCGTGCTTATCACGAGTCCCCTTTCCACAAGTCTTTTCATGGTGGGGTCCCCGCCATGAAAAGGCTGGCGGAAAGGCAGTGCTGGGGGTAACAGTGGGGCCCCTGCACTGCCCACGACAATGTTGTGGGCACTGCAGGGGTCCCCTTGCCCTGCACCCTCGGAATGCTCACTGTCTGCAGTAGCAGACAGTGTGCCTTCCAAGGGTGTTGGGGACCCTCTCTTTGGGACGGCATTGACCTCTGCCAATGCAGCTGCACGGTTTCCACTGGGCTCCGCAGCAGTCTCCTTGCCACGGGGCTGGAGGGCTGGCAGTCGGACAGCCAGAATCATAATGAGGCCCTTAGTCAAGGCCACTGGAATTATATGGCAGGGGATGACCAAATTATGCAGGAGGGTACGCTAAACTGTGGGTCATAAAGGCAAATTTTGCATCATAATGTGGTATTTTTTTTATGCCAGTACCACAACACTATTTTGTTATTTTGACATGTTAACACTGTCTTGGCAAAGGTTTACCCTCAGTATCTGTTCAAACCCTAAATTCAGAAATCAGCAACTGAAAGATGACCTGTTGCTGTACATCAAATAACCTTCTACGATGTGACAGCACACATGGCAGCGGTTTTTAGTAACTGTTGATCCGCTCGAGATAGAGACAAGATTATGCTTGTTAAAATCAGCAATTTATGTAGAAAATGATTAATTACATGGCAAGTGCGGAAAATCGGTAATTATTCAGAAAATGCTGCAGGCGCAAAAAAACACAATTCCAGTGGCCCTAAATATACTGCATATCGCAACATGCAGTAGAGACAAAAATGTGGTTTGGCTTCTTGTAATGACTATTCAGTGGAAAATTGGAACATATTTAATATAATTCTGGATAAAAAAATATTATTTTTAACTGGTTGGACTTTTAGGATAATAAATAGCTTCACAAAGAACTCAGCAATTCCAAATTGCAGGCCAAATCATCAGTGTCCATTCTTCGGAGTCTGTCTGGAATCTTAGTAATGAGACAATTACTTATTTTATATAGTGCACAGCAACGTTCCTTTCTACAACCCTTGGTTAATCAAAGAAATAAATCGGTTGGTGTGGAATAATCTTTGTGGTTGTGTTTTGATTTGGTTAAACTGTTGCTGAGTAAGACACGCTGGCAACAGCCAGCACCTGTTTAAACGTCCAAAAATCTGGAACAAAACGGAGTTAATCTGCAGGTCCAATTGTTGCAGAATGTTTTCAGTAGTGTGTGGGAGTGTTCCCAAGCTTTTTAACATGCAGGAAGTTAAACACAGATGTTTTCTGTCTTTGGTCGTCGGAACATCTGCGTAGATTTTGATATCTGTGGGAAAATGTCCCCCAACCTCTAAAAAACAGGTTCCCTGCTGAAGTGGCCAGGCTGCATGGAGGCCAAGAATATTGCCCCCAAAGGGCTGCATGAGTGACTCGATAGAAGAGTACGTGAAATTACAAACTCTCGGGACAGTATGGAATGCATGGCAGTGCCTTAGTTTTTGCAGTATTCCCTTTCCCTAAAACCACTGCTGTTTCAGACACATGAAAAAGTGCAACTAGATAACATGTTCAACATATCGCCAGCATGGGCTCCCTTAGAACTGACAGCAACTGGTCTCATGGACATACCAAGCAATTGCCGCTTCCATTACTTTAATTCTTTTTTTAAATGATTTTTTTCCCCTCAATTTTCCCCTCTAAAGACGTGGGGCCAGATTTACTAACATTTTGTGTCATGGTTACACCACTTTTGTGGTGCATCTGTGACGCAAAATGTTAGTAGGTTTTACACAGCCACGCAAGGGACGATTTGTGCCACCTGCCGTGTCTTTGTAAAAACAAAATGTAACGCAATGCAATGACTTGCACTGCACTACGTTGCATTTCTTTCTGAGATACGTTCCATGGGTGGAACATAGGTCTTCCCATGCATCCACCCATGGACTTCATATAGTCACATATTTACAAAGGTTTGTAAACCTGGCATGGACGTCATTTAGGGGTCACCAGGGGTTGCAGCTGTGACCTCTGGCTTGCCCTGTATGACCACTGGCACTACCTTTGCGACCCTGCCCTTAGAGGTGGCAAAATCAGTCCCAGGCACACAAGTCTAGCACCACGTACCTTGGGGGTTATTCTAACTTTGGAGGAGAGTTAATCCGTCCCAAAAGTGACGGTAAAGTGACGGATATACCACCAGCCGTATTACGAGTTCCATAGGATATAATGGACTCGTAAGACGGCTGGTGGTAAATCCGTCACTTTTCCGTCACTTTTGGGACGGATTAACACCTCCTCCAAAGTTAGAATAACCCCCCTTGTCTTTTGTCAATTCTTCATTAGACATATTCACAATTAGTGTAAGAAGGAATGAATTAAAATGTTCTGGAATATGACCCTCCCTGGCCGCTGAAGTAAGTAAAAAATGATTTTAAATGTGTGTTGTGCACACGCTTGAGAGTGAGCGTGTGCTTATGTGAGAACGAGTGTGTGTATGTATAAATGTCTGTGTATCCATATGCGTGCCTATGTGAGTGAAAGTAAAGGTTAAATGTGTGATGTCACCTCCGCTGCCCCTGGCATTTTGGTGAATTGACGTTCATGAAACCTGGGATTGTGTGAAATCGCTATGCCTCCCAGAAGATGGCATAACATGGCAAAAAATATTTTTTCCCCTTGTTACTTCCTCTTTCTATGTATGCTGCAGATTGCATTACACATAGAAAGATGAAAATGCCTGAGAGATTTGTTTGTGCAGGAAGGTATCCTGATGGCCTTGCCCGCATAGTTAAACATGCAGTCTTTGTAACATGGTTAGTATTGGTAAAAAAATATTCTTTTACAGGTGGTCACAATAATCTCATACAACACAAAAAAAAATTCTCTTAAGAATGGACTGGTGTTAAAGTCAGTAGGATCCACTATGAAGGGCCATATAAACTAAAGGGACATGTAAACTGTCGAAAGAGGTGTGCCTTCTGGTGCCTCTCTGAATGCTGGCCTGTTCAGCCTTAACATGAATCTGTTTTACACCACCCAGGCAAGTCTTGGACTAATAAGGAAGCCTTATTATTTGCCTACACAATGAATACTCGCTTTACACGTTATTCATATCAGTTTGATCTCAGTTGTCTAACTGTGTTGTTTCCCCCTTTTTCTTAATTTTCAGGTGTTAGTGCTTGTGCCAAAATTTAAGAAATGCATAACATGCAAAGGCCCATTTCATGCTAATGACCCTGCCACTGGTTTCAGATATATAGGGAATGTTTCTCCCAGCCCAAACCCACAAGAACTATGTGGAGGTTGAGAAATGCCCCTTTTAAGATATTTTGAGGTTTATGCAAGAAACAATTTTGGTGGAAGAACAGAGAACAGCCTTCATATGCAATATGAAGGACCCGCAATAGGTCAGAAATATCTAGAACTGGACCAAAAGCGTTCACTGGAAAAGGAGTTATAATTGTCCTCCACCGCATCACAAACTTCCTGACGCATGGAAGGGCTTGGCTTCCACCACATAACTATCATCCTGATGCCTGGAAGGTATCATTCTGGCTTGAGCCAAGGGGCCCCTCTGATCCTTTCACTAAACAGAACCACCACACGCTTTAAGGGAATTGCTTTATAAATGGATGAACAATTTGCCACAGACTATGCCTCGGGTTACATGGAATTCTGGAGGAATTCTGGTTCCTGTAGCATTATCTTGGTGCTAGTTATAGTGATGTTGGCATGCAGCAAGCAAAACCCTCAAATGACAATGTGACCTTCAAACAAAATCTCAAAGAAATGAACAAAGCCTATCTCTCTTATGGGATAACATTGAGTTACCTGATTACACTTAATAAGTGCTACCTTTTGATTGGGAGCAGGTAGGAAAGTTAATTTGGTATCTGGGGAATTGTAATTGAAAATCCTTTTTAATGGTAACATTGGCGATTAAGTCACAATTCCAAAAATGCTACTTTTCTAAAGTTGGCCCAAACCATTTGATGCCTGCAGCCTGTTGCTGGGTCACATGACTAGGTGTAGTTGGCAGGTGTTCTTTGTGAATTCCTTCCAGACAGCATCACAGTAGAGGGTCTGGGTGTTGGCAGGATACGCCATCTCTGACTTGATAGGGGGTGGAGCTGCCACCTACCACACTTGCACTTCAAAAACACTGGTTCAGCTCACACACAAAGGACTTCACACTATTGTACTGTGCCTTCAGACCCACTGGGACCAGGGCAGGGGGACAGGAAAACCCAGACACCTTTTTAGGGGGAAGCTCCAGAATCTTCTCCCACTTCAAAGTGGGCACCAGACATGAATATTGAACCTTAAGACTCACTATTTAGATCACTCCTGGATCTGTGGAAGCCTCGGAAGAAGGGCTGCTCTGCTGCAAGAAGAACTGCCCTACAGCTCTGCTGCTCTGCTGCAAGAAGGACTGCTCTGCTGCACTGCTGCTGTGTTACCCTGCTGCCTGAGTAAGAAGGACTGGACCTGCACCTTGAACTCAGGACCACCAAAGTGACTCCAAGGGCTAGTGGGCTGGCCTCCTGATTAGAGCCTTAGGAACCAAAAGGGCTCCAGCCATCTTGAACCCTCACCTGGACTCTGCTTGCTGTGAGTCCAAATCCCCCAAGTGGTGCCGCTCCAGTCCTGGACCCTAGGAAGCTGGGCTAAAGGTGTTCTGCCAGCCCAGCCGTGGTCCTCATCGAAACCGGCGCAGCGTGACACAACTTCCATTGCAGCTCTCGCAGAGCCTCATTGGAACTGAAGCAGCATGATGCAACTTGATATAGGCTTTGCATTACCACTTTCACAGTTCCTCCTCAGAACTGAGGCAGCATGACACACCACTACTGTTTGGAACCACCGCCGGTCGGTGCACACACCACATCAAGGACATACAGTAAAATTCTTGTTAGAAATGGGTTCTCTATTTGGCAGTCAGTTTACACCCTGTCCAAGTCGGGACCCTCACTCTAGTAAGGGAAAGGGAGTCACATTCCTAAAACAACTCTTGCTCACCCCTTTGGTAGCTTGGCACAAGCAGTCAGGCCTATCTCAGAGGCAATGTGTTAAGTATTTGTACCCACACACGCAGTAACACAGTGAAAACACTGCAAAAGGACACAACACCAATTAGAAAAGTGGCCAATATTTACTAAGTAAAACAAGACCAAAATGACAAAAATCCAACATACATAAGTAAAGATATGAATGGTTCCTTACTGCGAGGCAGGGGAGGTGAGTCGTAGGTTCCTTACAATTGCAGAGGATGTGATGCGGCGTCTGTTCCTTACAATCCGTCAGGGGTTGATGAATCCTGCGGGTCAAGACGTGATGGGGTGACCTCTTGGGGTCGCAGCCACACCAAGGGGCCACAGGTGCCATGGCGGATTGGGGTGTCACAGGTGTCAGTGACACAGCACTTGGGGCTCACAATGTTGTGGGACTTCAGAGGCACATCGGCGGCCTTGGGCCAGCGGTGCCGGGTCTGCGGCATCCATCACGGTCATTGCACTTCAGTGGGGACCACGCCATCAGCTGCAGGTCGCGGCATGAAGTTGGGCAGCGTCACCAGTCGTGGAGTCATCCGGAGTAGATGTGCCTGGCTCTTCTTGTTTTCACCAGAACTCACTTCCAATTGGCAACTCAGGACTCTCCATCTGGTGCTGGCAGATGAAGTCTTTGATGTCCCTGTGACACTTCTAATAGGAGGCAAGCTTAGTTCAAGCCCTTGGAGAACCTTGGAAGGCAGGCTTTAGAAAGCAAAGTTCAGTCCTTTCACTCCCAGGGCAGAAGTGGGACAGAGTGGCAGGTCCTCCTCAAGCATCCAGCTCTTTTACCTGGCAGAATGTCCCTGCCTCTCCCTGTCCTTGACCCAGAGGCACCCCAGGGGATTGGAGACTGCTTTGTGTAAGGACAGCCACAGCCCTATTCAGGTGCAAGTGCCAGCTCCTTCCTCCATTCTAGCCCAGGAAGACCCATCAGGATATGCAGGACGCACCTCAGCGACCTTTGTGTGACTGTCTAGATGAATTTACAAACAGCTCAAATGTCAGTCTGGCTCAGACATGTATTCCATACCCAAACAGAGGCACAGAATGGTTAAGAAAAAAATGACCACTTTCTAAAAGCGGCATTTTCAAACTTAGAATCTAAAACCCAACCACACAAAAAGATGTACTTTTAAATTGTGAGTTCAGAGATCCCAAGCTCTGGATCTCTGTCTGCTCCGGATGGGAAACTGCACTAAAAAGATATTTCAAGGAATCCCCATGGTACCCTATATGAGAGATAGGCCCGGGAGCGTTTTTGTACCGCAGAGGTGTTGTAAATATGCCCCTTTTTTTCTCTTATCACAAAGTATATATTTTTTTAACTTCATGCTATAGGGTTGCATATATAAACAACAAGTGAAAATCAGGATCTCTGCATGAAAAGTATCACAAAAGTCATATTTTTCACTTGAAAGCCCAATTTTCTGTAATATGCATAATACCTATAGTTCTCCTGAGACTCACCCATACTTCATGGAGAAAAAACTATGTAACTTTGCAACCCCTTAGACTATATAGAGAGATGAGCTTCTCTGTCCTAGAAAGCATACCAGCATTCCATCCTTGATCAGAACATCAGCCACTTGAGCCTATATACTTATCTTTTAACCACTTTGTCACCATATGAATTTTCCTGTTTGAATATTGATCTATCATATCAAGAGGATCAAGAGGATCCTAGAATAGTATCTCCAATCAGGAAAGCTGACATTTTTCTCCCTATATATATAGAATTTTTCATGGATCTCCAGTGTGAAAGCCATGAGATGCTCCTTCCCCCAAAGGTTGGAGAGGTGAACATATTCTTTTAGAGACAATTTTCCAAAGGCAGAAGTTAAATTAAAATCCAGACCATTTGCCTGATCCTCTGATGCCTGTGATTATCACCACATTAGACAGGGATCCAGCTTGGCAACAAAACAACCCTTATTTTGAGTTTTATAATTCATCGATTACTGTACGGGGTACAGTGTACAAACACTTTTAAAAGCCACAAAATATATCCTTATTATAATTATCACAGCCGATTGTAAGATCAATCTGAGGATAGTATTGGGTTCCCTAGATGAACTTCTTTCATCCCTATGGTGAAGCCCTTCAAAAGAGAAGGTTAGGATTTTAATTATGAAACTCTACTTGAAAGGCTTTGTGCAAAATTTGCACCAAAATTTAATAGGCCCGGGCAAGACAACGGTCTGGAAGAAAAGGCACAGAAAGTAAAGAATCCATAATACAGAAATAGTGTTATGGTTAGGATTATGGTAAGGGTTACAGTAAATGTAGTATTAATGTTAAGACTATGTTGTTCAAAATTCTGATATTCTTTACTATAGGTTTGTCGTTACCGACAAACTAAGGTAAAATTAAACCATTGCCATTGTCATATCTTTTTTTAAACCATTGCCATTGTCATATCTTTTTTTGTATTTAACCCTGTTCTGCTTCTTTATTACTGCATTCTTTCCTTAAGCTCTTTGATAAAAGATGGGCCTGTGTGAAACGGATGACCTTTATTCTCAAATGAATGCCCTTATATAAATGTATTTCCAGAGACAAGAGGTCGAGAAAAGCTCGTTAAGTCTCCTCCTGCTGAACTGCTTCAGTCCACAGAGAACCCTACAGTATATGCTGGTGGTCGTCATCACCCCCCAGAAGGAAATATTAGCAATAGTGGGACCTGAAAAAGGAGGTAGATATCTTCAATAAGGACAATGCAAACATTTCAGTCTTACTTTCTCCCATATACACAGCAATAAACGAATTAAAGTACAAACAATTCATATGATGCCCTAAGAAGGCTACAAGATGGCACACAGACAAACAACAAAACTTTATTCCATCATAATATCGCCCACTACTGGAAAGTTGGATGTAGGCATCCTGAGTTATCAGAGCTGGAAAAACACTTTGATGATGGTACTAAATTGTATTGTCATGTTTTTAGGTCTCTCTTTTGAGGAGTAGGACTTCAGTCACGGCTACATTCAGTTTGACATCAGTTCATTTCACCCACTGTTTGGCAAAACTGAGTTCCTTGTGTGTGTTAAAATGTGATTCTGTGTGTCACAATTATAAGTACAGTTGAAAATTGTCTATATAAGGATGGAAATAATACAAGGATCAATGCTGCCTACTGCCAAATCTGCTGAACAGGTGCACGATATAGCGCCCCGTGCTAACCTGTGCCCACACCAGAAAACGACCTGCAAATAATTCTCTTGACTGATATCTTTCTTAAAGGGAGTCTGCAAAATGTGCTGCATCATTAAGCAAATAAAGACTCCTAACATTTCTAGCTAACACATGGGGCAGAAGTTTGCAGTCGGGATTGACAGCCAAGAAAGACAAGAATAATGTTTGGTTTTGTTTATTTCTGGAATTTGAAAATAAAACCTTGGAGCATTTGCACTTCTAGTGTATTATGATATGATTAGCAGTGTTGTCAAAGGAATCTCTTTAAAGGCAATGGTAGCAACTCATAAAACTCGCATTTTGAATAAGAGTAATTTTGGTCTATGGGTTAAGTTGCACACTGTGGAGCCAAAGAAACCTGTCCTTAGCACTTACTCAAACAAATGGTGCTATCCTGGGCAAAAGACTTTGGCTGAAATTGAAACTATGTGAGATGTATATTGTTAAACAGCAGTGATACACTGCTCTGTCCTAACTAAACAGCACCTTCTGTTTTCATTTCCTTCTTAACCCTTCTCTTGCAACAATGTCAGACCTTTAGTGTATAGTCACCTCCCCTAGAGTAAATTATCGTATTGGCCAACAAAACTTTCCGTTTCCACTTTCTTTTAGGCCACTATCTCCTTTTTGGAGAGTGGCCATTAAAAGGGGCTCCACCCCTCCCTTCCTTTTGGTTCTCAAACTATTGGATTAAATCTGCATGGATGTTCGTGGGCCTCGGATGAGGTGATAACCACACTAATACATCTAATGGCACCCCTTCAATGAATTCTGACCCTTACTATTTTTCCATTACAGCTTCTGTGCATCTCAGCCATGCCTGTTATGTCCGTTGGTAGTGAGGGTGGAAGGTCTGTGCTGCAGTCCTTAGGACTGTCTTGTGGTCTTAATTCCTTCATATATGATTCCTGTCGAAATTCAATAAGAAAAAGCTAAGATCACCACAAGCCTCTCATGTAACTCAGTACAAGGAATGATACCTAATCCCTTGGAGCTGTGAGTCACATAGCGTGAATTCACATTCCTTCAAGGTGGATCTGATCTCCGGCTGACAACGTATGCTATAGGGGAAATATTCTGCTGCCACTGAGACTTCCACAAACCTTGGAGTTGTGCGGGCCTCTTTAAAGTAGCTGGACCATCAAATGTTCTTAGACTCCGCTCTCTGGAGGGTGAGTATTAATCCCCCTTGCTCCTTCTTGTAATTATCCTTTAGTCTTGTTAGCCACAACCTGAGATTTCACAACAGCTCCTTACATTGATTATTCTTGTTGGTGACATTCGTGCCAGCCTATCACGTAGCTGTGGCTCAGGCTTTCTTCCTAACATGGTATTTACATTTTCATGGGTACAAGAGACAATTTTGACCACCTTTTCCTTATTCTAGTTTGAAAGAATATCTCTTTGGACACTTACTAGATGTACATAGGGCGGTTCGCACCTATCTCTTTCATCCACCAATTTATAAACAGCGAGAACATGTGGGAATAAACTACAAAACATTTCTCCATGACTTACTAAAAGTCTGAGATGGTTGTTCCTGCCATGTTCAGCTTAGATTCACTAATTATAAGAAACTCTGTTTTTGACTGGGGGGGGGGGGGTGAGTCCCGTCACAAATGACAATCATAATCCTTGTCAGGTTGAGCCACAAAAAACACTAAATAAACCTGTGCTTAACCGTTTAGTAGCTTGGCACAAAAGCAGTCAGGCTTAACTTAGAGGCAATGTATAAAGTATTTATGCAACACTCAAACAGCCATAAGGTGAAAATGCAACACAAGAAAAATTCCAAACCAATTTAGAAACATAGATAAACTTAATTCACAAAGATGAACTTTGATTCATAAAGATAAACTTAGACTTTTGTGTAAGTTTACAATTGTTCGCCATTCACAAATGTATTTTACTAGTAGTATCTTTATGACTTCAGGGCATCAGAGCACACAAAGATGGGACTGCCCAATATTTTTAAGTGTGGAAACTACGCATTTCGAAAGACACTACTAGTAAAATACCTTGGTAGACAGCAAATACTCCTAAAACACAAAAGTATAAGCTTGCCCTTCTGAATCAGGCCCATAGAATACATTTTAATGAGATCAAAATGGCAACAATCCAATCAGTAAAACTAGAGATATGCAACTTTAAAGTTTTATGTAGGCACAGCGTCTAAAAGCACAAAGAGCCACTCACAGTCATCTGTCCTGCTAGACCAGGTTAAAGTTAGAAGCTCAGGTGAACCTGCTCCCTGTATCTGGCATGGGCCATATTCAGGGACCAGGTTAGTCCACCTGACAAAGTTACCTTCTCAAAGTCCTGCGCAAAGAGTCCAGAACTTCAGGATTTCTCTTTTTCTTGTAGAGGAGTGTGCTCTGATACCAGACAAGGGCACAGGATCAAAGGAGAACCTTTTGGGGATCTGGGAATCACTCTAGCAGAGTCCAGCAGTACTCAGGCATGTCCAGGTGCAGATCCAGGAAGATCTTGTTGCAATAGGTCAGCAACAAAGTTGCAGGGAGACCGCTGGGGCTTGTTGTGTTCCTGTATCTCAGAACAAGAGGTCAGCCACCTGACCCTTGAAGTCACTCAGGTAGCATGGGATGAAGGGAGCACGTCCAGTCTTCCTTCACAAAGAGCAGGGCAGGCCTCAAACAACGGGGCAGTCCTCTGAGGGACAAGGCAGGCGTAAAGCAGCAAGGCAGTCCTCTGGGGAACAGGGCAAGCCTCAAAGAGCAAGACAGATGTCTGGTAGCAGCAGAGCAGTCCATTGAGAGACAAAGCTGGCCTCAGGCAGAGGGGCAGTCCTCTGGGAATCAAGGCAGGTCTCAAACAGCAGGCCAGTTATCTAGGCAACAAGGCCGCCTTTCTTCTGTAATGTCCACAGGGGCAGACGCATACTGAGGAGTGGCTCAGGATCTCCAGTATTTATACCTGGCACCATCATTTGAAGTGGGGGAATTTTCTAGGTTAACTCCACATCTGGTTCTGGGAGGTTCTTCCCTTTACCTGCCAAGTCTCAAAGAAGTCTAGGTTCACAAAAGAAAAGTGTTAGGTTTTGTTGTTTGTGCTGGAGACAAGCCCTTTGGAATTTAAGTGGGGCACGGAACAGCTTCACCCGAGCTATCATGGCAGGATGGCCTATCCTGCCCACACACCTAGTCTCCTATTATTCACTGTCTGGGTCCAATACGCATTCTTAATGAAGGAGCCACTAGAAAAGCCAGGCGGCTAGAAAATCCTAGAAGACCTCAGAAACGTTTGGCAGAAAAATGCCAACTTTCTAAAAAGGGCATTTTCAAAATTGTAATCCAAAATCCTTCTTTACCATTAAAGAGGATTTAAAACTACTACTCATTAATTTCAGTCTAAACATGTAATTTCTACCTGCTCCCAATCAGATGTTAGCACGTATTAAATGCAGTAAGGTAGCCTAATGTTATTCAACGGGAGAGATAGGCCTTACAGCAGTACAAAAAAAATGTAGGACCTTTTCACTTTCAGGACACATAAACCTAAAAACACATGTCCTGCATTTGAAATACAATGCACCCTGCCCTATTGGTTTTTAGGTTTGACTTATATGTATTAAAAAGGAAGGTTTAGGCCTGGCAAAAGGCTTATTTTGCCAGGTTGAAATGATAGTTTAAAACTGTGCTAGAGGCTGCAATTGAAGGCCTGAGATGTGTTAACAGGCTACTTTAGTGGGTGGCACAATGAATACTCCAGATCCAATAGTAGTATTTAATTTACAGGTCCTTGGTACATGTTGTACAAAATATTAGGGACTTATAAGTAAATTAAATGTGCCGGTCAGATGAAGGCCAGTTTTACCATGCTTTAGGAAGAGAGCACAAAAATGACAAAGCAAACATGCCAGCATGCCCTGCCATGCTGAACCCAGAGGATTTCCCAGGAAGGGTTTCCTGTTCAGCCTGACATTATGTAACCCCCGACCGTCTATTCCCTGTTCCCTCTAGTGAGCCTAAGGTTGGATTGATAAACACATCACGTCAAGGGAGCAACCTAGGAAAGTTGTCAGCCCTTCTAATCAATGTCGGCACCTTGCACAAATATGCCCACCACATCCTTGACCTTCTCTGTAGTGAGGGATTTGATGTGCTCTTTATGACGGAAAGTTGGTTGAACAAATATTTTGCTCCGGACATCATGCTGGCTATTCCTGATGGGTATTCTTTGGTTTACCATAACAGATGTCCCAAATGGGGAGGAGGGATGGTGATAGCCTTTAAACAGCCATTGTCATACTCTATTTTTGAGCTCAGCCACCTCGAGGGGTGGAGGCAGAGGGCCTAGGTTTCCATCTTGTGCTGCCAGCTCAAATCTCTTTCTCTGGCGCACTAATCTACTGACCCCCAAGCCAAGCTGGGAATTTTATTGATTCAATAGAAGATGCTCTGGGCCCTCATCTTCCGCAATTGGCCAATGTCAATGTCCTAGGGGACCTCAGCCTGCATGTGGACAATCCACAGGACCAGTTGGCGCTTTTGCTTACCGAGCTTATGGTCACTCAGAATCTGGCCCAGTTGGTTCTGCCACCCATGCACTTGGCAGGACACACTATCAACTTGATTTTTTCAGCTGTCTGCAATCGATTTGTCCTCCCAAGCCCGCCATGTGGCCCAACCATTATCTAATTTTCTTTAAGTGGTCATCAGATAAACCCTGCCAGCAGGGTAGGACTGTATATCACACTGCCTTCAGGGCATGGAAGAAGGTGAAAACCTTGGACTGGGGGGACATCGTTGCCAATACCTGCCCCTGTCCGACTAATGATATCAATTAAACTGTAGACACTGTTAACACCTGGCTTCTGGTGGCAGCAGATACCCTAGCCCCTCGACAGTAAGCGGAAGAAGAGAAAGGGCAGAATATCTGCCCCATGCCTCTCTTCACACCGGGTTGAGGAACGTAAATCATGCAAAACTTGGATGCATCTGGCACAAGGACTATTCATCAGATAGTAAAGCTATTGACAAATCTGCTCTTAGAGCCTTCCATGTCTCTCAAACAGATTCCGAGCCTGTTTTTCATAGATAAAATCAATTCCCCCGAACACAGTTCCTGCGCCATCTTGTAGGTCGTGAAGTCTTTCATCTCCTGCAATCCTGCCAAAGTGCTATTGTCCCTTGCCAAGAGCTATGTAATGGGCTAGCAACGTTTTTTTAAACTAACATTTCTGACATTCAGAAACCATTGCCTGCCATGCTGGGGTATCCACATAGGTCTAGACAGGCTTACCCAGTTCAGGCCCATATCCTTGGAACAGTCAAGAGAAGCTATCTTGAAATGAAAATCTGGGTCTCATCTGGATGCATTCCCCCCTACTCTGCTTGCTGAGGCAGTGGGAATCACTTCATATGCCAATGGCTCTCAGCTGCTCTTTGCCATTGAGGGTTATCATAAATCTGTTGCAGCTTCTTTCACAGACAGTGGGGGCGCCGTCTTTGATTGGATAGAGTGTAGCCAACTTAATTGCAACACAAAGAAGATGAAAATTATTCCATGTGGGTCACATGTGTCCAACTGGTGGGAAGACCTTTGGCCGTCTGCATTGCCAGCCCCGCCCCCTCCATTTCCGGTGGTTAAAAATTTAGGGTTGAAGTTGGACAACACTCTCTCCTTGAGGTCACAGATCTCTGTGGTGGCAAGCTAATGCTTCACGTTGCTCTGCACTATCAGGAAATTCCTCCCCCTCCTGCCTTTGGAGGTGAGAAGAGTGGCGATTCATGTTCCAATTACATCATGTTTGGATTACTCAAACACAGTATATTTAGGAGCAGCGGACTCTCTGGTGAATCGCTTACAGGTGGTCCAAAATGCCTCAGTCAGGCTACTTCTACTTCTGTCAAGAAGTTCTTCGACCGCTGCTGCACTTAAAAGCCCTGTACTGGCTGTCTGTCAAGAAATGGATTTTGACCAGAGACTTAGCTTTGGTCCACAGGGCAGTGTATCTCTCTAGCCCTGGGCATTTGGTGAAGATATTCAACCAGCATGTTCCCTCCAGAACACTGCATTCTGCTCCGGCTTCACTTCTGGCAATCTTGCACTTCAAGTGTGTCTGAAGGGATAGTAAAGCTTTTTCCTTCCTTGCTATTAAGGCTTGGAATGAACTCCCTCGTGAACTGCGCCTGTTCTCTTCAGAGCTCACATTTTGAAAAAAACTCAAAACTTGTCTCTTTTCTGCCTGTTAGAGCTGTGACACTCTTCAGAGTTGCTGCACGCTCTACAAATCATTCATTCAATCATTCACTTTAGCACTGGTTAGCAGGGATTAAGTTCACAAAGTCCTAATGCCAACAAAAATGCGTTTAGAAACAGAAGAGTAGAAGGTAAAGATTTTGGGGAGGACCACACCTAGGATGACAGGTACAACACTAATGAAATGATATGTCTATCACTAAAGTTGGTGATACTTCCCTTATGGATATTTGCAAAACTGGGATTCCAAATTCATTTCCCACTGCTGACTTCAAGTGGGTGTTGAGGGTTCCTTAGGTATGGTGCCTGGGGCCCTCCTCTTGTATGATGGACTGTTCTACACCAGTAATACTCTGTGCTTAATTTGTACTTGTTGTTTCCGGTGCAGAACTTATTTTGAGGGCCGACACTTATTTTTCAGCCTCAAACATTTATTGCGAGCAAAAGACACATATGAGAAAGACGGAGAAAGAGAAAAACAAAAAAGCGTCACAATGGGAGAAAGCAGAAAGCTGGAAGAGTGAGTTGAAGGGGCAGGAAGTGACTTTAAATGGATTGAAGAGGACCGAGATGGCTTCAAGATTTGCTGCCTCAGTATTTAGTGGTCGCACATTTAATTGCAGCAGGCGCATGTTTATGAGGAGAGCTTTGGGCACCGCACGTTTTTATTTACAAATTAAGCACTGGTGACAATAGGTCTTACAGATATCTGTGTTGTCAAGACAGACCTAAAACACTGCCATCTGTCTAATAGACCTAGACATCGTGTTTGTTATAGAGATCCAAGCGTATATAAATAAAGTACATGGAAATAAATAGAGACCTTGGCCATGCCCGTGGAGATGCAAAAGAGAGGCCTGCATAAATAATCACGTCATTCGGTGTCCCTTTCATTCAGGACAGGAGTTCAACAGCTGTCTACTTATCTCTGTTGTCTCTCCAAAGATTCAGTCGAGTTCACCTGCGACATAAATGAGACATCTGAGACAGCCGTAAATCTGGAACAAATTGCTGAAACTTTGGATTTTCATACACCAGATAACTTCACTCGCAAAGAATGTTGATAAGTACTCTCATAGAAGGCCAGTACATTATTATTTGACTCGAGGAACTGCCAACTCCCTTTTTGCCCTCTTCCCGCCATTTCATGCACTGCTATAGGGTAGTGACATGAAGCAACTGTTCTACGTCACTTAAGACATCATCTTCTACCATGAACTGTGCTGGTTTGAACTAGGTATGAAAGGACATGCATGTCTGGGGCAGGTTCAGTTTATAAACACGTTCTGTCTCAGTGTCTGGTGGATGTAAAATGTTTACAGCACCAGGATTATTAGTTCACAACATGTCTGGAAGTCCTGGGCTGCTTCCTTTAAAGGCGGTGACGGTGCACTAGTGTAGACAACACCAAGAACACCCTTAGAGATGGCAGCATCCTGGCAGGGGCTGTACCTAGAATACCGCCTTGGGGAGTGCTCACAGATCACTCACACATTTGGGTTTGCTTTGAAAGCGCCCTGAGAACTAAGACTGCTCCAAATTGGTGTCGGTAGAAATTTCGCATCCCAAATGGGCTTAGACGTGACCATGCCCGACCAGGTAAAGAAATGTAATGTGGCTCGTGCTACCTTTGTAACCCTTTGTGCTAGAAGAGCACTGCTTAATTTGTGCTTGTTGTTTCCAGTGATGAGCACCGGCACTTATTTCTGAGGGCCGGCGCTTAGTTTCGTGTCTCAGGCATTTACTGTGAGCAAAAGACACATGGGAAAGACAGAGGGAGAGAAAAAAGAAGAAGAGTCAGAAAGGGGAAAAGCAGGAAGCTGCAAGAGTGAGCTGAAGGAGCGGGGAGTGGCTGTTAATGGATTGAAGAGGCCCGAGGTGACTTCAGGATTACGCTGCCTCAGTAGTATGTGCTTGCACTTTTAATTGCAGCAGCCGCGTGTTTAGGAGGAGAGCTTTTAGCACCGCCACCTTTCCATTTACAAATTAAGCACTGATGCAGAGGGGATGTTTCCCCATTAAGGGGGGGCCAAATAAATGTCACAAAGAAAGCAGAAAGATTCCTTTGTGTCATTTTTTTCGGCACTTTTAACGCCTGCTCAGAGCGGGGTTAAAAGGAGACACCCCATTGTTTACAATGGGCCTCAATGGGCTTTGCAGGATTAGCATAAACATTTTTGATACTAATCCTGCCAAGCTCCGAACTAGCATCAAAAATGTTGATGCTAATTCCCCTAACTACTGACATGGTGAGCTGTATCTTAGGTAAGGAGCACACATGGTGGCTTTGGGGGGGGGAGGGGTGCTAAGGGGCACAAGAAAAGTGGCACTGCACTGGGTGCAATGCCAATTTTCTTAAATCAGGCCCTCTGTGCCCTGTCCTCCCCTGCAGTCCCATGTCCATGTCTTCCTAGCAGTTTCCTTGTACCTTCTAGAGGTGTGATACCCTGTGCCTGAGACAGTACCTGTGCCTGTACCTGTGTCTACTTGTCTCTTATTTATGTATCGTGTTTTCGCTGTTTATATACTGGAGGATGAACATGAAGTTGAGGGTGAAGGTGACACTGGGTGCTGATATTGTGAACCAAGAAGCAGGAGCTCCAGAAGGCTCCCAGGGCCTGGGAGGAGGCCCACCAGTTACAATCTACAGTAGAGGAGCAGGGGAAGGATGAGGAGGTGGACTTTGAGGAGGAGCAGTAGGAGGAAATGGAAGGGGAAGATGACAGCCCCCTGATTGTAGTCTTTGAGGTGAGACGATGGCCCACAGGAGTGAGCTCCCTTGCCAGAACCAGCGCATGGTGCATTATCTATGCCTGCGAACTATTCCCGGAGGAGCTGGAGGAGAGAAAGGCAAAAAGATGATTCAGGCAAAACTGAGGATGGAGGAGGCAGCTGCTCAGAGGGCCTTGGACGAGAAGAGAATGGCTCATAAACTGAGTCTTAAAGAGCTTGACATAAGGGCCAAGCAGAGCAAAGAGTCCAGCAGCAATGGTCAGCGATAGCTAGTCACTCCATGGAGACAGGAAAGTCCACATTCCGAGGGACCTAATGCCTAACTTTGTTGTAGGGGATGATAGAGACAAATGGTTTGAGGCCTATGATGTTGCCGTAGATACACAGGATTCCTGAAGATGATTACGGGGCCAGACTCTGGAGGCACATTCACAATGAAACGAAGGATGCATTACTGGCTCTGGGAAAGAGGGCAAGATGAGGTATCCCCTCATGAAGGACACTCTTGTTAGAAAACATGGTCTCAGACCTGGAATGTATAGGCAGACGTTTAGGGACAGCCAGAAGTTGCCCCAACACTCCTGGGTGGATATTATGGATTACTTTTGCTAGGCACTGCATGGGCGGAGGATGGGTAGTGATGTGAATGATTACCAGAGGATGTACAATTTAGTTGCCAGAGAGCACATCTTCAGCAATTGATTTGCAGAGATGTTCCAACACCTAGTGGATAGCAAGCCTACTGACCCCAGGGAGCTTGCCACAGAGACAGACTACTCGCTCAGTACCGGGGGCCATGAGAAGGTATCCCCAAAAGTATGAGAATGGTCCCCCATGAAAGGAAGACCTGATAAGGGAGGTTGCCAGGACACTGTCAAAGCTCAGGCTTCTAGAGGTACCCCTCCCAAAAGAAGGCTACAGGAGACCAGATGGAGGGGTTGGAAGGCTCACCCCTGTCCCATGTTCAGTCTCAGGGTACAGATCCCGATCTACAGATTCAGTGTCAGGCTACCACCCTGGACTGGTGGGGGGGAAAGTGGAAGTAGGGTGCCTAACACCTGACCAGATGTTCACACTACAACAACACTGACTGTAATGTCAAGCCTGCTCTACATGCTACAGTGATGACCAGGTCCCTTAATGCAAACCACGCTCTATCACAGACAGCCTGAACTTGTGACTTTCCCACTGTCTAGTATGACTAGATGGCCATGAGTGGCGTATTGTGCTTTTAGGAAGTATGTCTAACTAACACTTTGAAATTGCATATCTCTGGTTCTATCGATTGAGTTAAATACATTTTTGTGTCATTTTATTAGCATGTATTCTATTTTACAAAATTAGTTTGGGATTTCCCTTGTGCTACATTTTCACTCTGTCACTGTTTGTGTGCTGCATAAATACTTTACACCTTGCATTTGAGGTAAGCCGGACTGCTTTGCACCAAGCTATCAGAGGGTTAAGCACAAGCCAATTTAATGACTTTTGTGGTTCACCCTAACAAGGATTGCGGTTATTGCTTGAATAGGGTTTTCATCCTCCATCCAATTAAAAAAAACATTTCGTACAAGAATGGAAGAAGTATTGATTGCTTCATTTTGATTAGTGTCCTTTCCCTGCTTGCGCTGTGATTGAGGTATTATTTTTTTATTTCTTCTTCACCTATTGTCGTTATTCTTGTTACTTCTTTCCTCTCACCCTCCCATTATTTGTGTTGCTTCTTCCTTCCCACATCCCCGCTCCTGTCCGTCCCACCTGCCACTCTTCCGTTCTCCCTCCCACCCTCCCCTTATCTGTATTGTTTTCCCATGTCAGCCATAAGAAAAAAGCGCTATAATGCCATCTGCGCTGGACCCATCCTTGTTCTTTTTTCACTGTCCCATTGTCTATGCTGCTTTTTCACTCCATCCTAACATTGCCTATGTTGTTTGTTCCATGCCACCCTCCCTTCTGTTGTCCATGTTGCCCCTCCCCAACTGTCATAACAAGAAAAAGTACTATAATGTGGCCAGCACTGACTGATTCATAGCACTTTTTTCTGATTTTCAGCCATGCTGCTTTACAACATCACTAAAAGACATTGTCAAATCTAATAGCTCTTGCACAGGTGAGACCTAATGGCTTTGCCAATGATTGTTGTATCAGAGAGCAAGGATTCCTATGGGAATTCAAATGGGACACCCCCTTTTTGTGGCCCCACTTGACAGATCTGCATAAAACGTGCCATGCCTAGTCTAAAGTGGACAAACTCTTTTTGGAAGTTGTTGTGTGCAGATATGTTGAACAGCACCAAATCTAAAAAAAAAACAACACCTAAATATATTTTTGATGGAAAATTTGATGTTACCATAAATGCACATGTGCTTTCATCATCTGTCTAATAATATATATCTATATATCTCTCTAGCTATATTTATAACCTACTGGCATAAGCCAGTAGGTAGTTATAGTGAGTGCCAACCTTTCTCAGAGACAAAGTGTTTATTGTTTTGCTAATAACTGTGTCGCTTGACGAATCTTCACCAAATTTTCCAAAAAAGTGTTGCTGTGATTCTTGTTGCACATGGAAAGTTTTGGGGTGATCTGTTAAGCAGGGGCCAAGAAAAAGGGGGTTCAAAGAAGGCTGTGTTTCCAATGTTAATTTCCATAGGATTCTTTAAACATGACTACAGGCCCGAACCACTGGACGGAATTACACCAAATTTGTCAGAAAGCTAGCTGTTGCTACTCAGATTGCGCTTTCGCTTATCTGGTGTGAACCTGTTCAGTTGTTTTTGAGATATTGAAGGGAAAGTAAATTTGTATATCTCTAGCCACAAATAATTTGTGAAATTCACACATTTTTCACGAATACGCATGCGAAAAGAGGCATTGCAATTGGCTGACCACAACCTGACTACAAAGCTGCGGCCACCATTTTATTTCACGGGACACGGTACCCAGGGGTGAAAATCCAAATCGAAAGTGGCATAAGGGGTCAGGGTGACCCCAGGGGTGTGATATAGGTGTTTTTTGGGTGCAAATTATAGGTTTAAAATATTTTTGCATCACCATGTGCAATATTCAGAAAAATTCAGAAATGTTCATGAATTATTCACAAATTTGGAAAAATGTGTAAGAATAACCACAGACTCATTCATACACTAATTCATTCACTCATACATGAACTCAGAGACTCATGCATCCACTCACACACCCACTTAGACACTCATGCACCCCCTCACATCTACTCAGACTCACAAACCCACTTTCAGATCCACTCAAAGACTCATGCACCACTTACAGATCCAGTGACAGAGACAGGCCCTGTGGCCAACCTGCGCTGCTCACAGTCAAAGGATGTGTGTGGCATGGGGTTGGGTGGTTATAAGGGCTTTGTTGCAAGGTCTGGCTGCAGGTCAGGCCTTATGACCAACCCCTGCCACGCACTGCCAAAGCCATGCGCAGCAGAGTTTGTAGTAACGTGTAGTAATTAAAATTGCTTTATGTTAAAAAAACATCGAAATTCACAGAAAAAAAACAAAGGGTACAGGCACCTTATAGCTAGGTTCTGAATTTACTCGCACAAAACCATAGGAATTCAGCAGTTAGAGTTCTTTTAAGTAACTATAACTCAATCCCTAAGGTAACTATAACTCGCGCCTTCGCCATGCACAGCGAATTACTCCACATATTATATCATCGATACGATCTTGTACGGCATCTTTGATATTATCACTGCAACATTTTGCAATAACATTATTGATAAGAAAAATGTGAATGGCAAGGGCGCAAGTTATAGTTACTTTATAGTGCGAGTTATAGTTACTTAAAAGAACTCTAAGTATAACTGCTGAATTATTATGGCTTTGCACGAGTAAATTCAGGACCTAACTATAACGTCCCTGTAACCTTTATTTTTTCAGTGACAATATATATACATGTATTTATACATGACATGTATTTATACATGTATAGTACTTAACTTTTTAGAAGCACGTTTATGTAGTATTTGTATAGACTTTTAATTTATTTTTGCACACACACACACCTCTATGACCTTCACTCTCTTCAGTTCTCTTTGCTAACTTACATAAGAACTATGGAGAGGCCACAAAGCTCTCTGGAAGCAAAAGGCATGTTTTCATTTTAACTGTTACCAAAGATCTGTACCTTCAATTACTCAAACAGGATGGTGAAACAGGAAACTATAAGATTAATGGGCCTGGAAAGAAAACGCATTTTCCAGTGTGATCCAAGGAAATCAATATTTTTTCTACCTTCCTATTTTCCCAACCTTTTAAGTTTTAAGAAGATGTGACATAAGTATACACGACAAGGAAGCAGGCCCCTTGTTTGACCTTTTCATGCAGGTGTGTAAACGGCCTGCCCTGCATATGTGCTGCAGACTGTCACGTGACTGGGTTGTTTGAAGATGCAGTTCACCTCTAACTGTATAATTATGAAATGGAGAGGATAAAGCATGCGAGCGAAGGCAGCACAGGGCTCTGCAATTACCATTTAAGAGTCTTGGGAATGAATGACCTCTCTTGTGGAAACAGAGAAGAGGCGGTAGGGAAGAATTACGTGGGAGGAGTGTGGCATCCTAGTACATTTGGGAAACGTCTGTCCCAAGCAAGCTGAATATATGGGGAAACTGGTTGTTCTGCACGGATCTCTTTGTTAGATCTCAGGCGTCTGATGTTTGCACCTTTTCTGAAATGCAGGCGCAATTGAGCCAGGCTGGCTAGATTTACAAGCTCATTTGCAATCCTAAAGAAGCATTTACAAATTTAATAGGTTTGGCCTTGCCGAAGGCTGCCTGCAAAACCTGAATAAAGGGAAAGCCATATCAGGCCAGGGTTTTGGAAAGAGAACCAGCTAAGCATGTACTCTGGCGAACGTGTTAATGTTTGTCCGCGTGTTTCTCTCTTCTGTGAACCAACTTGAATTTCAATGTATTCTACATTGTCTACATTTGTGCCTTGAAACCATCAAACCATGGCTGCCCACACTATGCCTGGTGCTATCAAGTTCAGTCCTGGACATCATTGTGGCAGGGTAGGCACGATCAAGCCCAGGTTGTACGCAATAGGTCAGTTCTTATTACCATAACGCAAAGGTCTGGCTCATGCACGCGTCAGGTACCATTATGCCATCGATGCCCACGATATGCCATTAAGTACCACCATATTGTCACTGTTGTGTGAACGGTGAGCATCATTGCGCATTAGAGGCCCACAATAAGCCACCATTTACCACCATACTGGCATAAGCGTCATTGTGTCATTAGTGGCCACCATTATACCATGGGTAACCACAATATATCATGAATGACCATACTGTAAAGGGCAGTATGCCATAGGCAGGGACCATCAAACCATGCATGCTCACAATATGTGAGAAATTGTCACCATGCCTAATGCACTGACCAATCTTCAAAGGCTCCTAGAGTACCAATTAGCACACACTTTTGCAATTGGGTCATTGTATGAAAGACACACATTGACCTAGATTTATGTAGGGAACGATGATCCCACACTAATTTGTTGGTGGATTTCTCAAAATCTATGGACAAAAGAACTAAAGGTTTGCAGATTCAATTTGTCATCGCAAGAGGATTATAAACAAGTCAGATATCATGGCAAGTCAACCTCCCTGGTCAAAGCTGCTTTGACCTTGATGATTGAGGGGGTGAATTACTTCAAGCAGGTGGTGGGCCAGCACCTTAACTAGGACTGTAGCCCACAATAATTAAGGGTAATCTGGTGGAAAGAGTCAGATCTATCCACTTCACTTCTGGTGTAGCAGTGATCACTGTCTCCCCTGGGTTTCAGGACAGTGCTACTTCCAGCTTCAACATTAGAAGGATGACATATAGGTGAGGGGTGGAGCAAGCAAAGTAAATAAGTGTTTGATAGCAATGCTTTTAAAAAAGAATGCCCAGGAATATTAAAGCGGTTTTACCGGCTACTCAGAGCAATATGTTCACTCTAAGTACACCAAAATAATGTTAAATTAGTGATGATCCAAAGCTCTTTCATAGACTGCACTTGGCTGTGTGAAAATGACAAACTTTTCCTTTTACCAAGCAGATGGGCCCCTCAGTAGAATGTGACAAAATGATGAATGGGTCGGGAGGCAATTGCAGGGCATGGTGTTGAAAAAGGAGTGCAAATGTACTAGGGCACCATCATGGTGGGCAATTTTTTGCAGCATTTAGTTATCCTGAGCTGGCAGCTGTTAGATTTCTGACGGACAGCTGCAAGCACACAGCAGCGTGAGATATCAAACTGAACTGTACGAGGGAGTGTGCCTCTCAATACTACACACACTGCTCTAGAGCTAAGCAGGACTTTGTACTCCATTGTGCGAGTCAACGAATTAGTGTCTTTTGCAGAGCGGAATTCAACTGGTATCAAAAAGCCTTTTTTACATGGAGACGACAATGCAAGGGCCAAATGTATCAAGTGATCTTCCTGTGAAGCTGAGGTAACTTTGTATAGCATTCTGATGAGAGAAAGTCAGTCCATTGCCCTGTGCCCAGTGTCCGACCTGCGAACTCACATGGTGCCACCGTGCGTCAGAGGATATAGGTCTCTTCACATGACCACCCGCTGAAGACCCACTATCATGCTATAAGAACCAAGGGGCAAAAAGGCCTAAATCCCCGCGCCTTATTTACATGGTAGCGCAATGGATCCATTGTGCCACTCTGTAACTGCACCAGGCATAATGTATGCAAAGGGGAGTTCCCCCATTAGGGGAGCTGAAAAAATGGCGTAAGGAAACCTATGACATTTCTTTGCGTCATTTTTTGTGGAACTTTTAACGCCTGCTCAAGAGCAGGCATTAAACTCTGCAGGAGTAGCACCAATATTTTGGTGCTACTCCTGCACAGTACATCAATAGCGTCATAAAAAATTACACGATTGCCCCTGCCCTGCGCCATGGTGCACCGTATTTTAAATACGGCGCTCACATGGTGGCGGTAGGGGAGCGCTAAGGGGCGCAGGGAAAGTGGTGCTGCACCCAGTGCAGTGACACTTTCCCTAAACCTGCCCCCAGTTTTGCTGGAAATCATGACTGGTAATGGACTTCCAACTCGCATTGTTTGCTGAAATGTCATAACGGCAGAGCATTTTACGAGAATTTTGCAAACCCTCGTTTTCACATAAAAATAAAGTTCATCATTGTGGTTTTAGATTGAAAAACAATCAGGGGCATCATAGGGCATTTTAAAATCATTGCAGCTTTTCACAATGCCAAATGCCACAGAAAAACGTTTCATGTTTTAGCTTTATTTTAAAAAGGCCCAACGCTGCTGCTGTACGGTTTTGGCACGCCCACCAGACAAAAATATTTTAAAAGAAGAGAAAGCAGCTTGCGAGACAGCAAATGTGCTCGACTACCAACAGGCTCGGATTTGCAGAAAAATTTCAGGTTTTGTTGACTTGGGGGTGCCATGGCAGACTGTGGAGGGAAAGAGGATTTCTCTGACCCACCAGTAAGTAGATATCTTTGCGCGCCCAGCATCAGTATGATGTTTAAACAGCCTGCTGGAGATCCTCACAAGCTGTCATGTAACATTAACAGGGATATGCAGTGGACTTGGCAGACTACAACTCAACCATGTCATGACCATTGATGGTAAGGCTGGCAGGGAAAGCAACAGCTGCCCCAAAATACTCGGCTGCAACACATGACTTGTATCTGATCTGCTGGTATCACAGATATATACTAATATTGTTAGGCCAAAAGTTAGCCAAGACCTTTTGATTTTACTAAAATTATATATAATATACGTTTGATTCATCTACTGATCCATTATTGTGTCATCCCTATACTCCCCTCTACAGACTAGAGCATGGGGGATTTAGACAGCCCCACAGGCGCTGGAAGTAGGGGTATTGGGGGTGCTGAACTCCCCCTGAAATATGCTGGAGTTTAGAAAGTCAATGAGCAACAAACATGCCTTTAAAACTTGTGCTTATCTTATCACATTTGCTGCATTTTCAAAGACAAAAGTTAAATGTCAGGCTATGTCTTCCGACAAATAGCTGCTTATTCGGAAAGTGGTGTTTACTTTTATTTCTCTTACTGCAAAGTGAGTGGATTTCATAAAAAGTGATCTAGGTGACAATCCTGCTGGGGTTCAGAAAAATAATGTAAAGGCTGTTTAATGTCCGTTTTTTTTTTTTTTAAACATTTAAATTTTGCTAAATTAACTATTCACAGATTTCCAATTTTATCAACAATTAGGAAAGCACAAAAAACACTTTTTGTAATCCAGAATAGTGATGGAAACAAAGGTTTTAATGGGATCAAAACAAATCAAGACATTTTACTTGGTGATGCAATTAAGATAGATATTCTCTTGAACCCGATTTCCACATGTTATCATTTTTGTGCTATATAGTATTGCCAGTAAAACCGCATGTCCATAGAAGGTTAGTGGCCATTTCAACAGAAAATATACTGTCTGTAAATGATATTGCACAATCTCACCAGTGCTCCACAATGCACCACCAGCTACATACCACACCCTTACCACTCTTCAGCTGAATGGGACATTTGCCACACTTGTTTTCTGTATGATGTGTGCTGAGCCCGGGAAAGCAAGATGGCGAGCATGCAGAGCCGCTGCTGCGTGCTCCCCTCAAGGCTCAGTGCGAGGTTGCAGCGATGTAGTAGGGAAGCACTACTGACGTGTGGAGGAATGGGTGTGACAACCTGGTGCTGCTCGGGGGTCCGAGAGGTTTGCTGGGCATCACCGGTAAAGAAGACGTACTGCTCGGAAGGTCGGTGCTGAACAAGGCCCCAGAGCGTTATCTTGATTTTTCTGACACCTTGCTGGGCGCGCTTTCCATTCTGCAGCTCCAGAGGCATTTGACCGCGATTCGAGGTGGAGATGAAAGTGACCAACATAGCGGAGCTGGCTGCTGGTCCAGAGGATACTATGGTGTCAAAACGTGTTCATGTGATGAAAATCAAAGTTGTTGGGGAGACACCCAAAGGGAGGATGATGCTTGGGAGTTGCCAGAAGCTGAACACTAAGCAGGAGAGGACAAGTGAAACCCTCTACAGGTAGGCTGGCTGTAACAGACCTGACAAATAATGCTATGGACAAGCCTGCTGATGCTGCTTCTAAGTCTCTAAGCAGTATGGATCAGGCCACGAATATGTATAGTGATGGACCGCAATCAACCATTACATACTATTTCAGTGCTGGGGACCAGACCAATGCCCGCAGGAAATCTGACGCTTACTTGGGGGGAGGGGGCAGACGCTGATACAGTCAGAAATGCAGGAGTAATATCACCCCCCAATCCTCCAGCAGATAATGCCCAAGGGGCAGCCATAGGAGAAGTGAGGCAAAATGAGTGTGCACATACAACCCCCCCAGGTGCTGGCCAGATAAATCTAGGTGAATTGCAGACTGTGGTGGGTGCCACTACTCCAGCAGCAAATACAGAAGAGACTGATATACTGATTTTGTCTGGATAGCAAAAATCAGGGGAGAGCAGCTCAGGAAAAGCTAAATCTACTGTTGGTCTCTAGCAATACTGATGGATCTTCATTACCTCTCAAAGGGCGTGATAACAGCTGTATTGACGCCACAGCTGGAGCCAGTGGGGGGAGGAGGAGTTGGATATAACATGAAGCTGCATATCAGTGAGGGGCCCACAGAAGTTGAAGCAGTACAAGAAGGTGATGTGGGGAATAATGGAAGGAACTCTGACTGGTCTTGGAAGGGAGGAGATAAGTTTTATTCGCTCACTGATGAATCCACTAGTTGTTGCCCCAAACGTAGTGAGGATGAAGCTAGCCTGTCCCTGGAGAGTGGGGGCAATATGTCAATAGCACCTGGGTGTACAGTAAAACAGCAGAGGCATCAGAGGTGGCTCAAAGTAAAATCTGCCTCAACGTGGGGGAAGGACAAATTGATACGTGGGGCAGCCCTGAAGTGGGAATACTCAGCCATGAGACTGAGATTTCAAGAAAGAGGACCTGAGATCTGCGCTGTAGCGGAGGGCATTGGGGATGGTCAAGCTGATAGGGATCTTTATGGCACAATAAAAGATCTGCACATGGAAACCTGTGCTGAATCCCAGGGAGGTCAACTGTCCGACATTATGTGGAAGCTCGAAACTTTTGAAAACCACCAGTAGAGGAATAATTTGCGCTCCCTTGGAATTAAAGGGGGGTGGAAGGCAGTGACATTAGGGTTTCTATGATCAGCCTATTGAGGAATGCCTTCCCGGAGCTTAAGAACTGGGACTGGGAGAATAAGAGGCTCAGAGGGTGCATAGGTTCCCATTAATGAGGGGGAAAAACACATGGAGGATCCAAAGCTACCTAGAGCAATCCAGTTTTTTTGGGGAACTTTTTGTTAAGGCAAGCTATTTTTGAGAATGCCTGGTCTGATGCCCAGAGAAGCTTTAAGGAACATACCGTCTTTAGGAGCCTGGATTTCTGTCAGGTCACGGTGGAGGAGGCTGAGACAGTTGATTAAACCCTTTCAAGACATGGAGGGGTGAAGCTTTTTTACTGTCCCCTGCCAGCTTGCAGATAGTCTTTAAGGGGGAAATCAGAGTGTTTACATCGGAGATTCTGGTGAAAGAATATTTAAATGAACTGGCTCCATGGAAGTTGGAATAATTGTGGATGAATGAAATGGGATAGTGCTCAAACTGTTGTGATCTGAAATGAAATTATACTGTCTTTGCCTCTATCTTCACATGAAAGGGGGTTGAGGGTGATAAAGGTAAGTAAAGGTTGAAGCAAGATTGATGGTTTAGTATATTCCCTGCCTGTAAATTGTGGGCAGCAAAACTAAAACCGGGCATCACAATTCTCTTTCAATTGATTGAAGTTTTTTTTTTGCAATGCTTTCCAAGACAGATAAGATATCTGCACGAGGTGTTGGTGGGGAGGCCTGCAGGAGCACCCTTGGAGCCATCATTTTAGGCCATGGGGTGTCTGATTGCTTCCTGTAGAGAGGGAGGGGTGGTGGAGGGAGAGGCTGGAGGAGGGTTGGGGGTGAATAGACGAGTGGTAGAGCAGGGGTCGGGATGGGCTGGTGGGAGCAGGAAAAAGAGATGCTTGAAAAGATGACAGAGAGGAAGAGGAGAGGTGTTTTAATACCTGAAGGAGTGTTGAGTCCAGGGGGGCAGCAGGGTAAAGGAGTCAACGGGTATCTGTGAAATGAGGGCCGATTTAATGGTATGCATGACTTCCAAGGAGTAACCATGATTGATTTTAGGTATGGTTGCCCCAGCACAGTCATCAATTGGTGTAAGGGATAATGACTAAGTTACATATAGGCCCTCATTACAACCCTGGTGGTCGGTGTTAAAGTGGCGTTAATACCACCAACAGGCCAGGGGTAAAAAAATATGGGAATATGACCATGGAGGTAACTGACCGCCAGGGTGGTAATGGCTGCTGGACTGGTGACTTTGGTCTCCAGCCTGGCGGCCGCCACAGTCCCATCCTCGTGATTACAACCCGGCCTACCGCCATGGCTTTCGTGCCAAACTTACCACCACGAAAACCATGGCGATAGACACTATCAGTGCCAGGGAACTCCTTCCCTGGCACTGATAGGGGTCTCCCCCACTCCCTTCCCCAGAGTCCTTCCCCACCCTCTGCCTCCCTCTCCTGCCACACACATATATGCACCCACACGCGCACCCATATACACAACACCCCCCCACCCCCCTCTCCTGTCGGAGAACCCAACTTACCTGCTTGCAGGAGGTCCTCTGGCTGGAGACGGTCCGCGACGCTGCTGTCAGAAGCAGCGTCTGCCAGCAAAACACCGCCAGGCTGCATCATTGGTCATGATACGGTCTGAGGTATTTTGCTGACGTGGCAGTGCTCCTGTCAGCAGAGCCGCCTTACTGCCGTCCGCCGCCATGACCGTCGGCGGTGTTCCGCCAGCATTCTGGCGGTATACCGTCGGCGGTCATGATACACGTAGACGGCTGGTAGCCACAGCAGCGGTATGTTGGCGGCCGTCGCCGTGGCGGTAGGTGGTAGTTACCGCCAATGTTGTAATGAGGGCCATAGTCTCTATTAATATATGGGGTCTGAATAATGCCCAGAAAAGGAGAAGAGTAGCTGAAGTTTTGAAACATCTAAGGGCTGACATGTATTGTCTCCAAGAGACACATATAGAATATTGTAATAAATATCTGTTGGAAACCCAGGGATTGACGTTAGTGACTAGCACCATGCAGAATACCAGCACAAGAAGGTTTGCTATACGTACCCGCAGTACGGGATGTGAGTTTATTCGACAGGGCAGCCAACCATGGAAGATGGACCAAAGTTGAATGCCGAGATAGCTTGGTGGGTTTCACCTTGTGCTCACTGTATGGCCCTGTAACCGATAACCAGGAAAGTTGGATTTCTTCACCACTGAACTAGCTGAGTGGCCGGCTCCCTATGTGGTCTGTGGGGATCCAAACTGTAATGGGTCTTTGCTTAGACCGAAGAGGGACGGGGGGCTCAACTTCAGACGATATATCGATCGTAAACCTAGGGTTTTCAGAACCCTCCAGAGGCTGTAAGAAGAGATTGGTCTAGTGGATGTCTGGCCAACAATAAATCTGATGGGCCCCAGATACACCTATTATTCTGCCCCACACACGTCTCTAGTTGGCTTGCATTATTTTCTCTTGTCACCCAAATTAATGACAGGGGTACGGATGGAGCTATTCCTGCGTGTCATGTCAGATCATAATCCACTGGTAGTAAAACTTACTGTTTTCTGTATGCTGCTAGGATTTTCCACAATCTCCATAACTTCAAGGATCTAACATTAATGACAGCACTCTCATTCTGAAAATTGTTCCAGCACCACTGGACAGCCCACTTCAGCCACTGGAAAACTTCTTTGTGAGAATTGGCATTCTGTTCTTCCATAAGGATCACAAACTTCCACAAAATAGTACCTTTCAGTGGCAGGGACTGCTGTGGCAATGTGTGCTTTTTGAGTTTAAAAAATATTTTTGCTTTTAACCAATTTATTTTTACAAAAAACATGACAAAAGAAAACAAACACTGATGAAGCCAGAATGCTACCAGTCAAAACAGACCTATTGGCTTTGCCAGTGGTTGCTCAGTAATGTGTTTGCTCAACTTTTTAAACTTTAGGCACATTCCAGAAGATTTAACTGTGCAAGCATGGGTTCAAAACAAACAACCTTGATTATTTGTCCAGTTATTTTTATTGCCATGAGCTTTCACTATCCCTAGTGATGAGGACAGTCCATAAGCGTGTGAAGCCTGATCATTTAATATCTTTTAGATCAGGCATGATTTATCTTGGGAGAAATACTTTTTTTCCACAGGTCACCAGGCTGGGCCATGGAACCACTCTTTTTGGTGCAGCCAAAGACCATGTATTACTCAAAGATCACGATCAAGGAACAAGCATGCCTTGAATGTAACTCCAGAAGCCATCCTTTATTATTTGTCCATTCTGGCCAACAGGTATTTCGTCATTGCTGACTTCATTGGGGCTAGAGAACCATATGAAACATTTTAAATTACAACACTAAAAGGTGAGATTTCATAAACTCTCAAACGCCAAGTGAAACATACACCTTGGTTTTGGATGAAAGGAAGGGAAGAGTGCTTGGGAGATACTGTGGTTCTTATGAGAATCTAACATGGAGGTAACCCTCCTTGCTAGATATGGGATACCCCTGCCTTAAATGAATGATCTGACATAGCACATAAACTCAGCAAAATTGTTCTAGAGCAATTCAAATACTCTATACCAAAAGAGTAATATTTATTTTCTGAATAGGGATTACTTCAAACCTAGTATCCATTTATTCAACGTCAGTTAATGCTGCAATATTCTATGTAAATTTGAATACATAGTAAGAAGTAGCAGTTTCTTATTTAAAAGGCAGGGATATGCTGACTTTGTAAAACCCTCGCCCACATATAGCCTAAAATAAGCAAGCACCTCTTAACTACATTCAAAACCTTGATTGAATGCATGAACTACAGATGTATTTCGGGCGACATTTAGAATCCCATTTGTTGAAATATTTTAGATGGCAGATATTATTGGCCAGCCCCAACGACATCCTGATTCAAAAGTAGGAATTTCTTAAACAAATATAGCCCAACTTGGAATTAATTTGAAGGTCTGTATGCTTGATCAGAGGAGCTTTTCTTTCAAGGATTTGGTTATTTAGTCAATCTCTACTACATCATCTTCTTTTTTGAATGTGTGAGTCTCTTGATACCAGAACTGGTATACTCTTAAAACAAGATGTTATATATGGTTGTTTACATTCTGTTAATCTATTCATCCTTTGCATTTACAGTTATTGCAGAAATTAAGTTCAATACTTTATATAGTTGCTACTATATATTCTAATGTTAATATATATTATGTTACTTTTGTTAAAACATTGTAATATGTAATAAACTACATAACAAGGAAACCATATGTAGGAGAATATGGTTATCATGACAACAGAGGAGAATCTTCTAAATGTAGTATGTTTAAAATAAACCTATTAAAAAATATTATCTTTCTCTCTCCATCTCTTGGTCTTTCTCTTTCTCCCAACTCCCTCTTAAGCCCCAAATTCACAAAAACTCAGAAGAATCATACTCATTTGTTTTTAGTGCATTAATCTTAAACCTGGACACTTCACATTGTGGTCATGTTGTTGACTTGTTTCTACTATGCTGTACCTCCAACATAGCAAAATTAGTCATTACTGTACAAAGAGTAAGATGTGTCATTCATGCACTCCACCTACTAATAAGTGTGTTCTGCTTGTGACCACTGTGAGAAACTGAGCGGCTGGACTGTTGTCTGTTTTGATCTGCATCATGCTGCTTCAAGATGTGTGGGGTTGCATTGACGTTGAAGGAGCATGCTAAGTCCCTCTGGCTTTGAATAGGGTGGCATCCAACTGACCCTTGCAGATTCCCAGGAGTCCTAGGTCCACACTGCAATGCTAGATTTTGCAGGGCAGCTTACAGCAGCAGCAGAAGAGTCTTGGTAAAGCAACAGGAGGCCTTGGGCAGCAAAGCAGTTCTAAGTTAGCAAAGTAGAGCTTGGGCAGTAGGGCACACTTCACAGCTGGACAGTCCTTCCTCCTGGCAGAGTCCACAAAGCCAGGAGAGATCTGAAGACTTGGGTCTGAGGGTCCACTGTCCACAGACCATCTATTGTGATGCTGTCGGAGAGGATTACACTGAGGCCAACTGCCAACTACACCTCATCATGTGACCCAAGAACAGGCTACAGCCACCAAATGTTTAGGACAAGAAAATGGCAACTTTCGAAAAGTGCCATTTTCAAATTTGTTTTGTAAAATCTAACTTTACCATTAAAGAGGGTTTTAAATTAAATTACAATTCATTGGGCACTAAACATGACTTTCTTACTGCCTCCAAATCAAAAGTTATCACTTATTAAATGTGATAAGGTAACCCAATGTTTTCCTATCGGATAGGTAGGCCTTTCAGTAGTGAAATATAAATTGAAACGTTTTTCACTACCAGGACATGTAAAAGTTAAAAGTACATGTCCAGCTTCTCAAATACACTGCCCCCTGCACTATTGGCTGTTTAGGGCCTACCCCACGGGTGACTTCTATATATTAAATATGAATAGATTAGGCCTGGCAAGAAGCTTATTGTGCCATTTTGAAATGGCAGTGTAAAACTTCAAACACAGGCTTCAATGGCAGAACTGAGACACATTTAAAGGGCTACTTAAGAGAGTGGCACAATCACTGTGCTGCAAGCCCACTAGTAGCATGTAATTTACAGGCCCTAGGTACACGTGGTACCATAGACGAGGGACTTACAGGTAATTTAAATGTGCCAATTAGGTGTAAGCCAATTTCACCATGTTTAAAGGAGAAAGCACACAGACTTTAGCACTGGTTGGCAGTGGCAAAGTATGCAGAGTCCTAAAGCCAACAATAATTAATTCAGCACAAAAAGGAGGAGTGAGGCAAAATGTTTGGGGCAAGACCTCTCTAAAGCTAACAAGTCTAAAAACCACAGAACATCACAGCACTGTCTTTCATGACTCTCCTCACTACACTTGTTCATCACATCTAAATTGCCCACCCATTTTCATTTTTGAGTTCTTTTTTAATAAGTTTGGAGGAAAATCTATAACGTCCTTGTTACTTCTGACTTGAATTGTGCAATAGATTTGGCACCTCAAATTAATCAATATTTAATCTGACTATCTATTTTTCTTGCTCTGTGTTCCCTACTTCTTGGGTATGTTAGTAGAAGACATAACAAATCCTTCTGTATCCTTAGCAGATACAATTTTTGTTCTTTCTGCCTACGCACTGTACACATAGAGTGACCACTTCACTCCAGGCCATTATGGACACTACCTTCAGTCCTGAACCTTCCACATACAGATCATTGCTTTCAGGCCTGTTAGCCTACTAAAGTTAATGGAAGCAACACAATACTTTAGCACCCAGAATGCATTAGGCTATCACATAAAGGTCCAGGACTGGAAGCAGTGTCCGTAATTACCTGAAGGAAGGTGATCACTCTATGTACAGGATATACAGGGGGTCAGTTGTAGCATGCTACTAAACACTGAGGGCTTTATTCACCAAGGTAAGTTACACTTATAAGTAAGTTCACTCTTTGAAGTCAGTTTACTATTTTCAATATTGAGAAATTCTGTGTAAACTTACTACAAAAGTGGTGCATGTCTCCACCCCCATAATAATAATCTTGTGTGTGTGGGTAACGTCCCTCCCTAAACCCCTCCTTGACCCTTCTAAACCCCACTTTCTCCTCTTGTACCCCAACTCCTTTGTAGTATTATTTCACCCACTCCCCTGTGCCCCTCCCATATTTACTGGTAAAATGTATACTTACAGTTGAGGATATAAGTATGGGCAAAACTTACACTTCGCAGTATGCTTCGTAATACTACAAAACATACTACAAAGTGCAGTTTGTGAATCAGGCCCTGAATGTGCAGATACTATCAAGCACTCCTTTTTACTCCTGTACTCCTTAATATCTTAAGTCAGAAGCCATCAATCTTCAAAAGCTACCTTACACAAAACAAGCACTTCTCAGAGTGCAATGCCAGTGAATCAAGACAACTGTTCTACATGTTTTCCTCTGTTTCAGTCACTGAAGTATCTCTCAAAGCTACCCTAGCCTTGTGCTCTCATTCCGAGTTGAGTGCAAATTGCAGTTCCTTTGCACCCATATTGGGGTTTTAACTTGTGTGATAATTATGGTTTTTGCACACATTATTTTTGCCAGGTAAACTCTAATACAAGTTGTGACACCTAATAGCGCCTATTTGTTTGTGCACCTCCGAACAAGAGAAAATAAGTGCAATTTACTTTTTATTCTGCTTTTCGAGGGCCGAACCCCAAAATAATATGCAAATTTCCTGCTTGTAAAAATCTGTTTCATTAGCATGCAGTTAGGACGAGTAATTGCCTCTGGCATGGCTCTAAGAGTTAAAAAATAACGTTCTATTATAATCTCGACAAGATCTGAATCGGGTGTAGGATCTAGGAGGGTATACCATTTTTAATAAATCGACAGAGTGCAGCTATATTTTGCGACTGACATTGCACAATCAATAATTTAGATTATATTCCTGTACATTTGTCAGAAAACATATTCAGTGAAAAAAGTAACCGAGAACCAAATACAACTCCATTGTCTGCCATCATAAGAGCTTGCACACATATTTATCCACTACAAACAATTACTTCAGGACCTGTGAACTTTATAAAGGGCCAGCATGCCGACCACTCAAAGATTGTGTACAAAATGTTAGTATGACACTGGCTTGCCATAGATTTAAGACCATTCACCATTCTTGGTGGCTAATCGTTGGAAGCTGGTGACAAAATCTTTGCATATTTCAGCTGTTCCATCATGGGAACAAATCAGGAATTGAGGTTCAACAGATCTTGCTTAAGAAACAGCAGGGGATCCATGTTAGTTTCCTTAAAAACAAGATGTTCCAACATTTCACGCGCTTGGCAATATCCCTGCTGTGTTGTATCCTTCCGCTGAGTGCATTCCAGGAATGAGTCACCAGGCATTACATCAACAGTCGAAGAGCATGAGAATCTGCTGTCAATTCCCCGTGGAATTGCCATTGAATAGCCTCCCCTCAAAAAAACAAATCAGCTCTGCGAAGTTACTATGAATTTGACCGCTTAAATAAAGAGTTAATAGTTAGATATTCTTGTAAATTATGGTCAAGTATGCATTGCAGTAAACTACGCTTTATTTATTGGGCCAACCAAAAACACACAGGTGGGGGAAGTGAGAACTCGTCCATGCTGGCGAAAGAAAAGAAAAAGAATAGGTCAGCAGCAATGACGTAGAAGCAATTCCTTTCAGCTCAAAAAGCTAGGCTTGATTGGTAGAGAAAGGGAATTCTCTTCTTCCAACTCAAGTCTTTAGAAATATTTCCAGGGGATAATGGAAGCTTGGTAAGACAAAAAGTCTATATCTCTCTTAAACAAACTCCAGGAACCCCCCACAATACCCGAGGGGGTTTGTTCCGGAGGTCTAGCAGTGAGTGTTTAGGCAAGATCTGCCATGCCTTGCCCGCCACAACTTGTGCCTCAGACCAGGAGTGCGTCTGGAGGATACATTGGATGCTTCTTAAAAAATATTTCTAAGAACATTAATTTGCCTCCCTGAATGCAATGTGTTGACATTCGGAGAAATCGCAGGGCTCTGCCCTCCGTTGTGCTGCTCATACACCATGTGAAGCCAAATCTGTACACTTCAGGGGTGAGGATTAGCCACTTGAGCACAACATCTGCCAAAAGCACTTATGCTCATCATTTCCCTTTGCACTTAAGTGGCTTCATGAGCAGCGTAATGTCGGATTTGCTGGAGTGCTACTACTCCTTATTGCAGCTCTGCACTTGGCAAGCAGCTATTGAATGGAGGATGGGGCACCTGAGGTGGCTCGCTTTTGTAGCTGCAAAACACCATGGAGAAATCAAGCACGCGTTTGGGATGTAAACATTCTCATTCATACAGCCTGTTTGGTTTACAGAGGAACAAGTTTTTAAAGTTTTATAGAAGGAAAAATGCTAATCCTGCAATGACTATTTGTATATAAACACATCTGTAGTGTGACTAAAGCACTCTCCAACTATTCTTGTCAGAGTAGCTTGTGTTTACCTTGCTACAAGGCACACGTTTGAAATATCATATCCCTTCAAATGGAAAGTTTTAGATTATTTTTATAATCTTTGATATCCTAAAGGAATGCTCTAATTTTTTTTAATAAGTCATCTCTCAGATCTTCCTTCAAGTCCTTTGTGGCTGGAATGAGACATAAGTCAGCCCAATATGGATGTCGATCACCAAAATATGAAGGGTAGCATAAGTGACATCACACACCTCTTGACCCCAGATGACATCACCAGGTCAATCCCTTGTGCCACTCTCAGTTATTCAAAAGCCTTCGTTTTGTTGTTGAAGGACTGAGGAAAGTGCAAAGAGAGAAGGCTGCAGAAAGCACATGCGTTTTTAAAGACTTGATTAATTTATGTTTCAGCTGCTACCTTCATGACCCTTGACACTACAGTAGTAAGAACAGTAGTAGGAGGCTGAAATAGCAAGCCGGGGTAGCACTTGATTTCCCTTACAATCTTTTAGTGATCCCAGAGAGCCCTTTTAAGAAATCATAGTTCTTAAATACTATGTTGTTTTTTTTCCTAAAATGAAACATTACGCTAGTGTGGCCCAACAAGGCTAGAAGTGCCCGGGTCGGGTCACCAAGAAAAACGTCGGATAAGAGGAGGGAGTTGAGTGTTCCAGCGAAAGGTGGTGAGGTGGTGGGCTGGAAGCACGTATTGAACTCCAGCATTTGGGCAGAGGTGGTGAGGGGTGTGAGACGTGGGAGATCTTACACCTCTCGCTGTTCTCTTCGTGGAGGCTTACCAGAGACTCCGGGGTTTTCAACTAGGAGGAATTTAAATGGAAGTTTGATAAGAGGTGAACGGAACGGCGTTGGAGCTTCACGGTGTATGTCGCCAGTCAAGCGTCGCCCCAGGGGTGTCTGGGCAGAGTTTAACGACTTGGTAGGTGTGAAGAAAGGTAAGCCTGGCCCCCTGGGGGCGAGTATTAATCCCCAGCTACCAGTGACCACAGCAGCAGCTATTGTAAGTACTGGATTAGAGACTCGTGGTGAGGGTTTAGTAAGGGGGATTGAACACACAGTGTCACATTTGGAATTGCCTCAACCCCCCCTAGAGGAAGTCCGAATTGAGCCTCTGGGGAAAGAGTGAGTCTTTGATTACAAGGTATTTTTGGAACACAACCCTCCCCCCGCAGGTTATGGCAAATGTTCAACCGTTTTTAGGTGATTTGGGAGCATCAAAACAAGCTGCGAGTTCGGACAAAAATATGTCAGATCAAGCAGTTAAGGAGTTAGAAGGGCAGAGGGAGGACTCTTCCACTACATTACCCTTGCCGGTAGCAGAGGGTATCCCCCCTGGCGGCTCAGCGACTTTCAGTATGGATGTACAGGTTTTGTTAATCTCCCTTACTAAAGAGATTAGGGAGAAATTCGAGATCTCAGAAAATAATCAAGCCAGAATTCGGGAAGCCTGTGAAGTTCTGGAAAGCAAAATTAATTTGTTATCAGAACGGCTGGGTAAGCTGGAGGCTGTGGTGGAGGCTCAGGAGGAGCGGTTGTTAGTACAATCTAAGGATATTTTACAGTTAAAACGTGGAGAAAAGATGTTACAGGATAAGCTAGAGTCATTGGAAAACAACATGAGGAGGAACAATATTAGGCTTTTGGGAGTCCCCGAGGGAATGGAAGGGGAAGATATTAAAGGCTACGTGACTGCTCTAATCAAGGAGGTTATCCCGAACATAGCAGTGCTTAATTTAGAGGAGGATATCCAAAGAGTCCATCGGGATCCGTTCAAGAAGAACCCCAGGAGGAAAAACCCCATGAGAATTTTGATAAACTTCAGTACATATTCAATTAAGGAGAACATTTTGTCTGAAGCCCTTAAAGTTGGAGTCTTCTCCAAGGGAGATTGGTCCTTCCGGATAAGATCGGATGTGTCCAAAGCAACGTTAGATAGGCAGTGGGAGTTGGGAAATTTTATGCGGGAGCTCCGCTCTCTTGGGGCTACGGTTCAACTAAGATTTCCGGCTGCTCTACGTATTATGTGGAAGAACAAAATGTATAACATGAGAGATCTGGGAGAGGTTAGTGCATTTATAGAACAGATTAAGGCGTCTTAGTGAGATCTGGGAAAGTCACGTCCGACGGCGAGTTCGAATAAAGGATAACAGGATGGCTATCCTAGTAGAAATAGGGAGGGTTCCCTTGGAGGGGGTTTGGGTTTGGGTGTGTGTTGGTGGTGGTGTTGGTGGAGGGTGAGGGTGGCACTGGGTGTAGGGTCTGGGTCTGAGTTAGGTGGGTAGAAAATGATGAAAATAGGAAAGTCCTTATAACTTGCTTAGATAGGAGGGGGGAAGTTTGTGTTTATGTTCTTTCCTTTTTCTTCTCCTTTTTTCAGGGATGACTAAGTATGGTAATTTACGATTAAAATTTCTTTCTTGGAATGTTAACGGCCTAAGGGTGCTACATAGGAGGAGGAAGATTTTTGAATATTTAAGATTGGCTGAGGAGGAGATTATTATACTGCAGGAAACTCATCTTCAACAAGATGAGTGGGAGAGATGGCTTAAACGACTAAATTGGGTTTCATTTAGTGTATGTTCTTCCCAAACTGGCGCGATTAAAGGTGTGGCAGTCCTGATTAAAAAGTCTATAAGGTTTAAGATAGGAAAGGTGCAAGTAGACTCCAGGGGTAGATGGGTAGTGGTAGAAGTGTGTGTATGTGGCTACTGGGTCACAGTTGCAGGTTACTACGGACCAAATCTAGATGACCCGATGCCATTTCAAGAAGTATTTAATATTTTACTTCTAGCTAGGTACCCAGTGGTGCTAGGTGGGGATTTTAATATACTGTTAGATCTTGCTCTTGATAAGTCGACCCCCCGGGCTGCGGTTAATTCACCTAAAACTAGGGCACAGGTGAAGCAAGCCATGCGGGATTTAGGATTGATAGATATATGGCACTGGAAAGGGGGTGAAGGAGACAGATACACATTCTACAATAAAAAATATGGACATAGATCTAGAATAGATTTCTTCTTAATACATAAAAGTTTATGTTCAGAGGTGATAAAGGTAGCCCATAACCCAGCACACCTTTCGGATCACTCAGCTGTAAAACTACATTTGGATATCAGGGTCATAAGTAAGGGTATCAGGAGTACAATCAATCGCTCTTTACTTTTAGATGACTCAATAGTAGAGGTGTTAAAGAAAGATACAAGAGATTTTTTCTATTTAAATCGAGGAACAGCAAGTTTATGGTGTGTCTGGGACGCTTATAAGGCTTACATTAGAGGGAGGCTTGTGAGCCTGGCAATATACAAGCGTCGTGAAGAAAGGAAGACGTTGGGGGGTATGGAATCATCTTTAAAAACTTTTCAAGTTTTAATTCATAATGCACGATTAGAAGGGAAGGAAGAACTACTAGAGGAGCTGATACGCCAAGAGGAAAAGGTTCGGATCGACTTAGATTCTTTTTTGGAGAAGCGTAATAGGTTAAAGTGGGAAAGTAGTCGATATGCACATTATGAATACGGAGAAGGTTGTAGTAAACTGTTAGCTTGGAAGGTTAAGTCGGATTTCTCTAAAAGGCATATTTTATCGGTTAAATCAGACCTTACGAATCAGATTTGTGTGGAGCAAGATGAGAATGAGGGGGCATTTGTATCTTTTTTTCAAGAAATGTATTCAGAAAGTTTGGTAAATTCAGAGGAGTCGATCAGAGCATTCTTGGAAAAAGCGCATCTTCCAGTCTTGGATGAATCAGCAAAGCTGTCATTGAATTGCAAGATAAGTGGGGCTGAGCTTGATGAAGGCATAAAAGCTTTGAAGAAAGGGAAGGCAGTCGGCCCAGACAATTTACCTAATGAGTTATATAAGGTTCTGGGGGAAGAACTTATTCCAATTTTACTGGAATTATTTAATTCTATGCTGGTAGAAGGGGGACAGGTACCTAAATCCTGGAGAGAAGCTATAATCTGTTTATTGTTAAAGCCAGGTAAGGACTCAATGTCTTGTTCATCGTATAGACCTATTTCCTTGTTGAATTCGGACTACAAATTGTACACAGGGATTTTATCTTGGAGACTGGGGAAAGCTATAGGCAATTTGATTCACTTGGATCAAAAGGGATTTATGAAGGGTAGACAACTTCATGAGGTAACTCATGAGTTATTCGCTGCAGTAGACCTGGCGGAGCAAGAAAAGGCTCCATTAGCGATTTTGACTTTTGATGCAGCGAAAGCTTTTGATCGAGTCAACTGGTCTTTCTTGGGGGTCGTGTTGGAAATAGGGGGTTTGGGTATTCCTTTTATTAGGGCTGTTAGGGAACTGTATAGATGCCCTTCTGCGAGAGTCTTGGTTAATGGTCAACTATCACAGGAATTCAAGATTTGTCGGGGCACGCGACAGGGGTGTCCCTTATCTCCCTTGCTTTTTAATCTATATATTGAACCTTTGGCAATCTTATTTCGGGCTTGTAAGGACATTCCCCCGTTTCGGGTTGGGGGCTGGGAAAAGAAAGTAGCGTTATACGCAGACGATCTTATGCTATACACTAGTGATGTGATGACTACTTTGCCTATGGTTAATACATTGATGGAGCAATTTGGCAGATTTTCAGGTTATAGTATAAATACAGAAAAGACGGAAATTATGTGTTGGAACTTGGCTTATGTTTCTCCCTTAGTTAAACAAGAGATTAAATACTTGGGAATCCGGTTTACAACTGATCTTAATGATGTAGCTAAGCTAAATTTTTACATAACTTATAGGGAAACTAAAAAACTGTTAAAGGCGTGGGCTGCTCTTCCACTTTCTATAATTGGAAGATCTAATATCTTGAAGATGTGTATTCTTCCAAAGTTTACCTTTTTATTTAACACAATCCCATTAGAGTTTAAGGGGAGCTGGTTTAAAAAATTACAGGGAGATTTATCCTCGTTTGTTTGGGCCTCCAAGGGAGTAAGGATTTCTTGGAAAAAGATGAGTAGAAAGAAAGAGTGGGGGGTATTGCATCTCCAGATTTTTTTAGGTACTATCTGGCTTTTCAACTAAAAAATACCAGAATGTTATTGAATAAGAAGTCAGAGTACGCATTGGTCTGGAGAGCTCTGACGGCACATTTTGAGGAAGGAGCTGATAATTTTTTATATAAATTTGGACACCCAAAGTACTTCAAGAAGGTGCGTTTGAAGCTCCCCAGACAGGCGTGTAATGTTTGGATTTATTTTCGGAAGGTGCTAGGGATACCTTATTATTGTAGTTCTGCTCCTATCTGGGATTCACCCGGTACTCCTGAATGTCTTATCGACAAACTATCAATTCCTTTGAGAACAAGTGGGATGGTAAGATGGGGTCAGATTATAGAATGTTCTGAATTGTTAATCTGGTCTGAATTTCAGGAGCATACTAGAGGGACAGTTTCTAAATTCAAGTACCTTCAGTTATCTAGTTGGGTGAAATCTCGACGAGCAGGAGAAATAGGGAGGAGCTCATGGGAAGGGAAATTAAACCAGATAGCCATTAAAAAATAAGTTGCTTTGTGGTATCATGCTCTGTTGGAAAAAGTAGATGATGGTGCATCCCTCCCCTTGTTGAAGTGGGGGAGGATTTTTCCAACCCTAGAAGTTACAGCATTGTGGCAGAAGTCTTGTTCAGAACTGTGGTTTACTACTAAACCTGCAGGATTGAAGAAAAACCATCTGTTTACACTACATAGGGTTTACTGGACACCTGCTAGATTAACAGCTATTGGGAAATTTAAGAAAAACTGTCCGCGGTGTGGGGAAGACAATGCGGACGATGTTCACATGTTTTGGCAATGTTCAATGTTGATTAAATATTGGAAGGAGATAGGAAGTATTCTGAAGGTAATTTTTGATGTAAACTTAAGAATAAACCTTCTTATGGTGGTGTTTGGGGTTTGTGAACCGGGTATAAATTATCAGAAAATGTCAGTACAACAGGAGCACTTGTTGTTTGTACTAATGCTTTTGGCCAGACGGGAAATATGTTGTAAATGGGTGGATCCTCTGCCCCCACTTGTTCAGGATTGGCAAACATCTGTAAATCGACTGTGCAAAATGGAACAACAAGGTTCTCTTACTAGAAGAGATAATTTTTGGGTGGATTGGGAAAATGTTTATCAGTAGCTTACAAGTGTGGAGTAGTTTCAGTTATATAATTTGTATTTTGTAGTTTCTTTGTTTGGTCTCCTCCTCTTGAAATTTAAGTCCAATGATTAGAACTCCCCTCACCTTATTGGGTGCCACTTTGGTTATGATCAGGTCTTGAAGAAAACAGTAAGATTTGGTCGATGGCAGTCGATTGGGAAAAGTGCAATAAGTAGAACAGGTGGGGCGGCCCGGCAGTGTTGCGGACCGCACACCTGGAGCCATACCATTATTGCCTCGGCCATTGCTTTTTTCCTCTTAACCAAAGCGCGGGTGGCGAAATGAGGACAGAAAAAAAAAAAAGGCTAGAAGTGCCACAACAAATTTACAAAGTGGCGCAATGCATGCATTGCAACACTTTCTAAACCCTTTGCGCTACATTATGCCTGTGACAGGCATAATGTATGCAAAGGGGGTATTCCCCCATTAGGGAGGCCGAAACAATGGCTCAAAGAAATCTAAAAGAAATCAGAGGTCCTACTACATACAAAACCACGTAACATAGCTTCATCAGAAGAGAACACCCTAAAGGGTTTACCTCCAGTGCAAGGGTGTTTTCCCCGTGGTTCAGGTTTACAAAAAACACAAAGATGCATGGGCTAGGTCTCACTACCCAGTGGTGACTATCAAATTATATGGATTGCAGCTCCACCATTGTAGTTTACTTGATGTCCATGTGGCCTGCAATACATTAGCATGACAACTAGGCAGATCTGGGTCTGCATCTGCGAACATCACAGTAACATTAGATGTTGACATAACACAACCAAAATGATAAACCATTTTTTGAAACACTATTATCCTCAAGATGATTTGGAGTTGGTGGTTACAGAGAAGGTCTTATTACCTGCTAATAAAATGAGACTCCTCCTGGAGAGAGAATAACAATAGGTGTACTGCGTCAAAATACATGTGACAGGATTAAATGATGAAATGCCTTGGAACCAACTCAATTCAATGCGTTCATATCTGGTTCAATAATGTCAGACTAGGAGCATCTACTGTTTCTGAAGCATACATATATATCCTTTAGTGGTGAAACATATATCTTTGTTAACCAACACCTACTGTGTCAAAACTAGATGTTGCATCACAATTAGCTATAAATATTTGCCGCTCTCCCAGTGTAGTAGGCTTGGTATGATCCATTTCAAGTTCTTACGAAGAGCTCACTACACTCCCATGAGACTAGTGAAATATGGTCTTAAGGTGGGCTCAAAATGAGCAAGATGTGACAAACCAGAGATAGACTCCTTCACCTGGCCTGGTCATGACACAATGTACAGCTAAACTGAAGTAAGGTTATGTCCACCCCTTCTATTATGGAAAGCTATAACACACTGATTGTTGGACTTGGTCCTCTCTGCAGGGTCACCCCCAACCTTTTCACCTCTATCCATCCTATTTTTGCTGAATTCATTTTTGTTGGCCTTAGGACTCAGCGGACTTTACCACAGCTAACCAGTGCTAAAGTGCTTGTGCGTGCTACCCTAAACATATTTAATTTACCTATAAGTCTCTTGCAGAGTGGTATACTGTGTGAAATTGGGTTGGTGATTGACTGGGGTGCGAGTCCTTGTCAGGGTAAGACACAACCCCAAATTAACCTGGGCTCACCCTGTGGTAGCTAGGCACAGAGCATTCAGGCTTAACTTTGAGACAATGTGTAAACTATTTGTGCAGTACTTCAAACAGTATACGAGTGAAAACATCACACACAAAGGATCACACACCAGGTTAGAAGAACAACATAGTGTAATAAATAAAACAAGATGAAAACGACAAAAATCCAATCAGTAGAATTTATAAAGAATAAACTGTAATATAGTGCCAAAAAGCAAAAAGTGCCAACCAGGTATATCTGGTCATGCTGGACCAGGAAAAAGTCAAATTTCCAAGCCGACTGCTCTTGAGTGGTGCCTGGCTACAGGGACCCAGTTAGGCTCTGAACAAAAGTACCTTAAATCCTGATTGAGGAGCATGCGTGGATCCGAGCCCAAGATGAAGCGTGCAGCTGATGCAATGCGCTGGATCTAGTATTCGGTGAGGCTGTGGCACAAGGTCTTGTTGTTTCAATGTTGAGGATCCCATCAACAAGGCTTGTGATGCAAAGGCCAGGGTCCGAGATGCATTGTGCAGGGGAGGCGATCCATTGGTTCCAATGAGCAGTGAAGCTGGATACTGAGATTTTTCGTTGAGGCTGCCATCAATGAGGGCTGAAAGGATGTGCTCTGGGGCAGCGCTGTGAAGTGTTGTTTCTAAAGGCAATGCGTCAAACCGAAGATGCAGGATGCTGCGGTGATGAGAGGCTTCTGCGTCGGGGGCAATCCACACAGCAGCGGCAATGCTTCGGTTCTGCTTGAGGATCCTTTGCTCAGCTTAGATGTGTTGATTCTCTTCTTGATGTGCTGCTCCAAATGCATCAGTTCTACTGGGAAGCACCTTAGGCCCACTTCCAAGGGTCCAGGACTGTGGTAGGAGCACTAGGTGTGGTAGACTCACAGTTGGCAGAATCCAGGTGCAGAAACAGGGTGGTTGGAAGTATTTTGTGTTCCTGAGACTTCGGGTCAGGAGGACAGCCAACTAGCCCTTGAGTTCTCTATGGGTTCTTAGTTGGAGAGATGCAGGTCCAGTCCTTCTCGCTCCCCGAAAAGGGGCAGCAGGCACAGGTCAGCACAGCACAGGAAAACAGGAGTCCAGCAGCGTGGCAGTCCTTCAGGAGCATGGCAGTCAATCTTCCTGACAGGTTATTCACAGATCCAGAAGTGTACTGAAGTGGTGGTGTCTGAGGTCCAGTTCTGATACCCAGTGGTGCCTTTGATGTAGGGGAGACTTCAAAGATAAGCCTTTGAAGTGCACAGATATCCTGCCCTCTCTGCCCTGGCTCCAGATTAACTACAGGGGGTATGCAGCCCTTTATGTGGGGACAGGACACAGAATATTCGGGTGCTAGTGGGCTGTGCCTAGCTCCTCCCTCCTATCTTGCCCAGGATGGCCCATCACATCCCAAATGGCCCATCAAGGCACACCTAAGCTCCCATTATGTGTGGCTGTCTATGGGAATACACAAAGCCCAAATGCCAACTACACCAAGCCATGTGACCAGAGACAGGCTGCAGGCACCAAACGGCTAAGGCAAGAATGTACCAACTTTTTAAAAGTGGTATTTTCAGAATTCCTATTTAAAATCCTACTTCACTAAGAGTTAGGATTCGAAATTGTGATTCCAGAGACACCAAACCTGCCTGTTTTATCTCTTCCCATTTGGAAATTACAATTATAAAACATAATAAGGCAACCCCACTGTTATGATATGGGAGAGATTGGTCTTGCAGTAGTGAAATATGAATTTAAGGGTTTTTCACTACCAGGACATGTAAAACTAAATCATACATGTCCTACTTTTTACGGCACCCTGCCCTCTGGCGTGGATCATGTGGATTATAAAGAAAGGTTTGGGCCTGGCAGAAGGTTTATTTGCCGGATCAAAATGGCAGTTTAAAATTGCACACCCAGACTCTGCAATGGCAGGCCTGAGGCATGTTTGAAGGTCTACTTAAGTGGGTGGCACAATCAGTGGTGCAGGCCCACTAGTAGCAATTAATTTACAGGCCCTAGGTACATGTGATGGATCTTACTGGGGACTTATAAGTAAATTAAATATAGCAGTTGGGAATATGTTAATGTTACCATGTTTTAGGGAAAGAGAACAACCATGTTAGCACTGGTTATCAGTAGTAAAGGGTGAAGAATCCTAAGGCCAGCAAAAAAGAAGCCAGCAAAAAGAGAAGGTCTGAAGGCTAAACATTATGGTGAAACCACACCAACGATGTAGGTCTAACAGTTACCTCTCATCCAGGGACTGAAAATTAAATGCTACTAGTGGCCCTACATCACCTATTGTGCTCACCCCCTTAAGTAGTCCTCTAGAACATGTTCCATACCTTCCATTGCAGCCTCAATGCAGTTGTAAAGTGCCAATGTGACTTGGTATTAAAATGTCCTTACCTAAACTTAAACACCCCTTTTATTGCTTGTAAGTCACCCCTAAAGTAAGCCCTGGGGAGCCCATAGGACAGTGTGCATTGTAATTAAAAGGTTGGACATGTACTTTTAAGTTTTACATGTCCTGTGAGATCTAGCTAGCCAATAGGATAACATTGGGTTGTCTTATTGCATTTAATAAGTGCTAACTTCTGAACTGGACACAAAAGGATTTCAAGTTTGGTATCTATGAAATTGTAATTAAAGGTCATATTTTATGGTAAAGTCATATTTTATATAACAATTTTGAAAATGCCACTCTTATAAAGTTGGCATTTATCTGCCCTTTTCTTTTTGGTGCTGCAGCCTGTTCTAGGTAACATGACTGGGTGTAGTTAGCAGTTAGACTTTGTGAATTCCCCCCAGACAGTCACACAATAGAGAGATTAGGTTTACCTGAATGGGCCATCTGCTGGCATGATGGGGGGGAAGAATAGAGCTGGGCAAGCCCCACTTGCAACTTAATATTCTGCACTCTACTTTCAGACAAAGGACTTGTCACCAATGCATTGACCCTGCAGCCAGCCTGGAGCCAGGGCAGGGGAGTCATCAAATACCAAATACTTCAAAGAGAAACCTCTAGAAACTGCTCCTACTTCAAAGAAGGCTCCAGGTGTAAAAAAATAGGGCCCGCAGATCTACTCTCCAGATCACTTTCTGGACCGTCGGAAAGACTTTCAGAAGACTGCCTACTGCTGTAGCATGCTGTGTACACCACAAGACTGCTTTGCTGCACCTGGAAGGACTGCTTTGCAGCCTGGATCCTGCCATGAACCCCCAGAGGAGTGCCCTGCTGCTTTAGCCTTGCTTCTTCACCTGAACGCAGGATGATCAGAGTGACTCAGAGTGCTAGTTTGCTGGCCTCCTGTTCAGAGCCAGAGGGACGTAACAGGCTCTCACCATTATTATCCCACATCTGGACCTAGCCTGAGAGAGTCCTACCCCCCTCCAAGTGGCACCCATCCAGTCCTGGATCCTTGGGGTTGGTGCTAAAGCTGCCAAAATCCAAAACTTGGGACGTAACTTTTTTTTGGCTAAAAACTACTTTGAGAACTGGGACCGGCCTGCTTGTCTATCTGCCCAAGGTATATTGCCGGTCAGCCAGACTTTGTGGCAGCTGTGGCTACGCTACTTTCCACATCTGCAAATCCTGTTCATTGGTCGTTCGCCAAAGGAGTATCCGGCCTCCTGGAACTCTCATCGGCTACAGTCTCGTGCCTCGTCCCACTGGAGATTTTTGACTTTCAAAAAAGTCTGAACCTCGAAATTTTCACCAAAACTTCATCCAGCGGCTCCCCGATGACTACGCTCCATCCCCGGACACCGCCTGCAGCCTTGCCCTGATGAATTTTACCTCCTTGGAGCTTTTTCTCCAAAATTTCTTCTAAGTCCAAAAGTAAGTGATGGCCGGGCCTAATCGACTTCTTGTATCTATCCTGTGCTCCATTGCAATTGACCACATTTTTCGACTTTGACCCAGTCTTGTGCGACTAGATGTCTGCGGTTGGCACTTTGATCTTTTAGACTAGAAAGTTTTTACTAAAAACTTTAAAAAAAATCATAACTCCAATTCCACTGATTGGATTTTTGTCGCTTTTGTCATTTTTGTGCCAAATAATTTATCAAAATTTACTTTACGTTTCTAAATTTGTGTGTGCTTTTTTTGTGCTGTGTTTCCACTTTATAACATCTTAAGTGCTGCATAAATACTTTTTACACATTGTCTCTAAGTTAAGCCTAACTACATTTGTGTCAAGCTGCCAGAGAGTTAGTTCCAGGTTTTCTTTAGTGGATTTTGTGGTTCACCTTGACAGGGACTGTAGCTGTTGTTTGAACAGGGATCACCCCTTCAAACAACAATCCAGTTTCTCACACAGATGGATCCCAAGATTTCACTTGTGGGCTGGGTTGAGGGAATCCCCTGCTGCTCACAAAAAATGTACTGCCTTAGTACTCTTGCTAGCCAAAAGAAGTGTGGCATGTTGCTGAGGTAGGAAAAGAGCTCTGAAGCAAAGAAACTGGCATGAATCTGCATACAGCAGTGCTCAACTTGAATTTTATGCAAGATAATGCCACCCACATCCGCGCCAGAGAGATATGGGAACCATTAAAGTCATATCTCCTTGCTATTCACACATAAATGCACCTGATGTAATACCACTATTTATGGATGATGTGCACATATACCTGCGTTTTCTTTCTATTCTTGAACATGCCCTGTGTGCTCCCCTTTCATAATAATAGATGCCTCCATTGCCACTATGCAATGTTTGAAGGGTGACAGATTGATGCTTAAATATAGGTTTGATTTGACTCCTTGTTTTTTTTAAATCTGGAGTTGAATATCCAATACTATGACACACATTGTGAACCGATGGTCCACGCATTTGGCCAAGTTATCTTTTTTGATTTGGCTGTTTTTCTGTATGTTTGTTATCTTGATAAAACCAATAAATACAAACCAGAAAGTACAATTGACAACATAAGTGGGTTTTGACATGCTTGCATACTCCATATATTAGAAATATGTGGCTGTGCTAACCACTACCACATTTGCAGCAGGAGTATGTCTCATCACAAATAAAAATATGCAGCTACTGTGTAGAGTGTCCACCCTATTATGTGCCTCCTTTCGCTGGATTCTTGAGAATTTCTCTTTTTGATCTTACCAGGGGCCCCCAAAATAAAAGGATCCCGGGGTAGTCCCTAGGTATTTTTAAACTTTCAGTGACCCCCCCAAAAAATATCAAAGTGCTCCTGATGCTGATGCTGAGCCCATCCTGGCTTCTAGGGTACCAAGATGAGACACAAGGATGAAGCATGTCACTAATAGAGTGGGTGAGGATCTTTCTGCAGTCTCAGTTAGACTACTAACTCTCAATCGAGGTTTACAGACCATTCGTCTGAAGATATCTTTGAGGTATATATACATTAAATAAATGCAATTTTTAACACATCTAAGAAAATGTAAAAAGACATTTCTATATTTACTAGAAGTGGCTACTGATAATGCGTCGGAACGCAGTTTCAGTTGATGCCAAAAGTGTGGCATGAAGTGCTGTATAAAAAAAACAATTGTATCAATATTGAAGATTCTTGGAGTTTAAAAACCCATTGTCACTGCCTTAAATGGGATGTACACAATCTGGCTGATTGGAAGAAATGGTCGGGGGATAAAAACAGGTCTGTCTTTTGGATGCGGAATTCCATTATCAAAATGTGAAACCATTTATAAAAATTGTTGGTTTAAATAGGAAGGCAGCTCGTGCAGTTGCACTCTTCCCCTCCACCCTTTCCTCAGACCAGTGTATCTGACTCTCTATTGCCTGCATGCTGTCCGATTGCAAGACTTGCTCATCTACACCAAAGAGTCTGTGCCTCACTAATGCAGGAGTCAACTGGTGACATGGAGGGCCAGTGTACTCCCTCAGCATCTGCATGATAGGTTGATGGTCTGGCCAGTAGTTTATACTGAACCGTGAATGTGGTAATTTGTCGACCTTCATATGGACATGCTCAGGTTGAAGTATTGGCTTGACACTTCTCCCCACTTTCTACAAGTGAACATGATGCAAATAACTAGAAAGACAAGTCATAGTCGAAACAAGTCAACAAGCATCACCAACCTGTGCATAGCTATCATGAAAACAGCATCGGTGGAGGGAGGTGAGAGCCAAGAGAATTAATGTAAAGAATGAATAGTGCAAGGGATTTTGTGAATTCTTAATTACCAGCAATTCTCCAATCCATAATAGTATCCCTTGGTGGCCTGCAGGATTAGTTTCAGCCAATTTGCCAGCAACAAATGCAGCTAAAACACATGCAGGACTGATGGTAAACAGAGGCCTTGGTCCCACTAACAGATGAAAGACAGATCCTTAGCTTTGGTAAAAAAATGATGAGTAGGATATCGTAATTTTACTTTCTTTTTCCCCTAGAAGCAAGAGATATTGACTGACTTTTATATGATATTCCTGACCATAGTGTATATTGCCAGTGTTGTTACCTAGTTTCAACAATGTGTGCAATTGTTATAAATTCTTGAACGACGGAAATTCAAGCCTTGCATTTTGGTCATTTGTAGACAGCAAGTGACTGTCTGTGCCCCTGTGCCCATCACCAGTGTCTACCTGCAGAAGTATATTAGCCAATAAACTATTTTCTGGATCCAAAACCCTGAATGGCCACAAGATCACTCTTTTTCTATGAAGTTTACATTTTTGAAATAGGAATATCAATATCCCTTTCATTAGAAGAATCTGTGCTACTCGGACGACGAAGACACAAATTGTTGGTCTTTTAATAAACAAATTAGTACTAATACTACTTCCTATACGAAGAGACAACCTTTTTTTAGCTGAATGTAACAAGCAAATTATTAGTTGGTATGACAAACCCATTATACTGGACATTCACAAGGCCATGTAAATTGATTTTATGATGCGATTTCAGAATGACACTATGGTTTCAATAAAGAAATACAAAGACAATGTTTGATTCATGGGAAACAATCATTTGTTAGAAACCTAGAGACCTTCTAAATCAGAGAGCATTTATATGAATTTAAAAGAACAAGTCGATCACTAAAGTTACTGGATGTTCTAAGATAAGAAATATGCCCACGGTCACAGTAACAATGTACATTGTATCCAGTAAAGTTATTTTGCCCTTTTGGACCATCTCTCTTGGCTGTGCTTTTACCAAGGGAAGGAAAAGCAAACATCTATCACAGCAATACCTTCTCATTGAGTATGACTGGCATTAATAATATATTTATGATTATTAGTAGTAGTAGTTGTTGTTGTGGTATCATTATCAGTAGTTCTAACTTGTATTATGTATTATTACTGTTAATGGTATTCATGTTTTTGCTAATATATTGTTTAAAGGGGCATACCACCTTCTCATTTATCCGATATCTGGTAGGGATGGTAGAATTAGCCCTGATGGCTGTAACTCACAATGTTTACACCAGAGCAGGCTTTGAAATATCCTGTGTCCATTTTCTTTTGCAGCTTGGATGCCATTTTGCATCGACTCGTGTAAAAGGCAGCTGTTTGGTAAGTTTTATGAGATATTCTTAGTGGTGTTCTACATTTTATGATGCCAGTGTGCATACCCTGCTCTAATATCGCAGCTCTTTTAAAGAGTTTGTTCTACCAGTTCCTCAGGGGTGGTAAATAATAGCACTGTACGTTTTGTAACTAATTTATCAGATGGCCTCTGATCTATATCTAGTGGGGATTCTGTGCATTAGAACCATGAATGAGTGGGGAATGTTGCACCCTGCTTGATGGAGCATTAAGCAGCTTCCGCCATGCCTGGCTTATGTGGATTGAAGGGGCAATCTGGCCTCTCCTGATGAGCTTCCCTAGGCACTTTCCATGCCAGGACTTAGAACCACACTGCAGTGTGCATGATGTTACCCTTTTTCTGCTTTTGCTGGGCAGTGACACTTGAAGGCCAACCTCAGAGGAGTCATTTATACATCATTGTATCAGCTTCTGTCTTTATTTTGCGGTGAAAGCTGTGATACAGGGCTGTCTGGTTGGTAAATTATAGTGCGGAATGTCACTTTTGCATTCTGTGGTTTGGGCAACAATTTACAGCTGAGCTAATACGTATTTGAAACAGCACATGTATGTGCCACATCCCGATGCTTTGCACTGGATTACAGATACATGAATCACATGAAGTCTGTTCAGGTGACATATTTTATGAAAAAACATTAAAATTACAGCTGCAGCCTGAACCTCAGCAGCCTCTAGAGTTTATGACAAAACCCCTATCTAGCTCTTCATGGTGGAAACAGAGTTGTATCCCGATAGGGCTGCACTTGAAAAAGATGGTAGCTGATTATCAACACAACAAATGTCATGTGAAGGCGTGATTGCTGGCACAACATTTGCCTAATCGATGCACGAGGGCATCATGGCCTTCTTCAATTCACCTATGTACGAAGAAGGGACGATACACAACATAGAGGCACAACACAGGGGCAATTCACTAGTTTTATGGGCACTATTAGGGAAGATTGTTATATTTGAATTTATGTTTGTTTCTGAAATACAACAGTGAAGGTGGAAAAATACTAGTGGTGGCCTAATATTTCACAAAATGAAAAACGGGAAAGCTAAGAATATGAGAAAAAAATGAGGAATGGAAAAAAATGCAGAAGGAAAAGTCAAACGTATAAATTCCCTAAATCCTTAAGGCTTAATTATGAGGGATGTCTGCACGTCACCATGGGTGGCCTCTGATCCCTGGTGCATTTCAGATTGCAGTCGTAGGCAAAAACAATGTCTGTGCTCGCAGTGAATGACAATTCACACGACATATCACTATAAATTTAGTAGTAGCCGTCGTAGCTGCCAAACGTCTGCTCTGGGGAGATGTACTAGAAATGGGGACGGAATGTCTTGCAGTCTCAAAGAGACTCTGTGGGGCAGTTGGGGATACACGGATGTCTGTCTGTGTGGAAAATAATCAGTTTTGGATTAATTGGTATTTCAAGTGCTGGAGGATAAGTAGACTCCCAGATAGGCTAAAAATGCCCCTAGCTATCGAAATGTACAAAGTTATAGAATTATAGGGACACATTATTGTGCTTGTTTTATCTGTTGATCGAAAGAGTTGATCACAAAAATGTATGTGTGCTGTTTAACAGTTAGTAAAAGAAATAGGAACTACATGCGGAGGGAAGGGCAGCATAGGGTGGTGGGATTCCGCTCTGTATTTTATTTTTTGCTATTTTGTAAAACCAATAAAATGATTTAAATAAAAAAGAAGTAATAAATCAAAATATCTGCAAGTAAATCGTTCACAAGTGGCACGATACCAAAATGGAAAGTTGCCAGAACAACTTGAAAAGAGATCAAAAATTAGTCTTAAAGAAAGGTTTTTTTTTTGCTTCTTTGATGAACGAGCCCAATATGTGGGCCATTAGAGCGTTCGTGGGACAAAGGGCACCTCTGTCTCTCGATCAGCGCACACTACCAAGCTACTAACTATATAGACAGCTTACTGAGACATAAATGCGACCTGCTTCAGAGGCGCATGTCTTTTTTATTTGCTTTCAACAAAGTTTCCCTTTTTTATTGTTTAATTAAGGGGGATGGAGCAACTCAGTACTTGCCTTGGAGCAAAACTGATCCTTTTTAATTTACAATGCCTGCCTGTACACATTTTTTTCATTTATGGTCAATTATTTTGGATAGATCTGTACACGTTGTTTTATCATCTTGTTTCCAGACATCACCCTATGTGGCTCATTACTAGTGCCTTTTTAAATCCCTTCCTACCCCCCGAGTTACCAAAACCTTCGGTATCTAAAATTCTGGAGTTGACGTTAGTGAGGATTGCAAATGTTATGCTCAGATTCCTCTGTGCAGTGAGTAATGATGTGGGGAATCAGTAATTTTGCATGCGATTTCCCAGTCAGTTCCTCATTTCACCTAGTTTTTCTCCTGGACATTTCCCCCAATAGTTCATCATATCCTTCAGATTCCCTTCTGCAGACTTCACTTGCTTAGAGCAGGTGAAATATTCAGAAGTAAGACATCGTGTCTATTGATTTACATGGGTCATGTAATTCTATTTGGGTCACAAAGGCGAGCAACTGGTCCCATCTGAATGAAAGAGGCACTCAAATCTGGCCCCCAAGTAACCATTGAAAGCCATTTGCGGTCTTAAGCTTAGGCAGTGCTTAATTTGAGCCACTGTTTTCCGGTGCGGGGCACTAACACTTATTTTTGAGGGCCGGCACATATTTACTGCGAGCAAAAGACATATAAAGGAAAGGCAGGGGAAGCAAAAAACGAAAAAGCATCACAAAGGGAAAAAGCAGAAAGCTGTAAGAGTGAGATGAAGAGGCAGAGAGTGGCTGTAAATGGATTAAAGAGGACCAAGATGGCTCGCATATTTGAATGCAGCAGGCGTATATTTCAAAAGAGAACATTGGGTGTGGCACATTTTTATTTACAAATTAAGCACTAAGCCTAGGGGTATATAAAGTTGAAAATGTTTCCTCCAAAAACACTTGTAAAGTTCCCTCCAAAACTGTATACGCTTTGTAACATTTTTGATGATTGCAGAATTTAAAATGCAAGACACAGAAGTCTGCAATTGTATATTTTGCAGAAAAAAAATCAACAAAAAACTACTATTTAGTACAATATTTTTCTAAAAATATTTTTGTGAGAAAGGTTTAGAAAATGCCACAATCTTCACGAAGTACACCGTTTATATACTTCACAAAACTTTACAGATGAATTTAAAATTTTGGCTTTCATCAGCAGATGTATAAGTTCACAAGGTATCCATCTTGAATTTTTGAATTGGTTGAATGAAAGAGGTGCATTTATTAACAAGAGGCTTTTGGATTGTTTAGAGTTTCATTCTAGATTTGTAGATTCTAAATAGTGTACATTCTTGATACCTATAAATGTGAGCGGTGTAATATTAGACAACATAAAGAAACTGATCTTTGCTAAATTAATATTAAAAATTGTTGAACCTTCTACAACAATAGCCTATAGACATACACATCTCATAATCATCATCTTTAATTTAATAGTACAAACTCACCCTCATTTATATGGGCAGCACAGTATTCACAAAGCTAAATTTAAAGTTGATAATGAAAAAGGGATAATATATATGATATAACAAGAAGATAACATTAAGGAAACGCCAGAAAGAATAAGTGAGCTTTACACAAATACAGTAATGGCTGTCCATTTTGTGAGGAGCAGTAAGGCAATGTCAAGGAATAGCAACTTCTAGGCACTGCTTTAATAAGTTTGTCCAGCCCTTCCAGAGTTGGCATCAGCAGCCTTGACTAGAAATACCTGGACTGTTAAAAGCTTCTCAAAGTCTAACTGGTCAGCAGTGTTGACTAATCTGTTGAGGATTTGGGGCATAAACTGACCAGAAAACCAAGAGGAGTCACTAAGAAGAATATAAACTATGTGAGATCAAGTTTTGTACATGGCACAAGATGGCACTTACCTGAACCTGTCCCTGTGGGTTGCAACTGGTAGCCTAAGTAAACATCGCATTTGTGAGGTAGACCAGGCGGCTCATCACAGAGGCACTATCTAGGCTTTTTGCTGGCAGGAAGTACTTATTGCTCTGTTAGAGAGCTGAGGGTGGTGCTACAGTCCAGAGCTCCCTAAAAAAGCACCGGGCATCATTACCTCCAGTAAATTATTATACTATGAGAATATCTGTGCTCAAATATGCAGTGTGACTGAGAGCGTATGGGCATGACACTCATGGTAAAATACCTTGTGGTTTACTGGGAACCATTTGTCGATTGGCCCTGTATTTTAAGTCGTGCTGTGTATGAGTTGGTATCTCCTGAACCCTAATTTACCACCCACTTGCCAGGACTGATGTGGTGCTGGACACAAAGGTGATACTCAATGGAAATTTAATTAATGAGTTGCAGTGAGGGGAGTATGGATGTTTGCTTGTATACATGTCAGGGAGTCTCTTGGTGCGTGTGTTTTCTTGTATGCGTGTGTTTATGCCTTTGTGCAGATCGGTTATGCATGTGTGAATATGTGTTTGTGTCTGGTGTATAACTACTCTGGCATCTCATTCATTCCATCCCTTGCCAGCTTTTGCTATCTGTTGTTTGCCATCCACCGGCATTTGATGTTCACCATCCCAAGACAATAGGAAATGAACAGATTTTGATGCTGTAGGGTGAAAGTCTACAACTATTTGTAATCGCTGCTCCATCTTGCTATTCTTTTAATTTTGGTTATTTGTTTCGGTATAATTTAGCACATGGAGGTGGCCCACCATCACCAACTTGTGTGCATCCAAGAAGATCCCTATGCTCTTGGAGATTCATAGGGATTCCAGAAGGGTCCCCAGGCAAATTATTTGTATGGCCCCCTGCCCTAGATTCCCTTAATGCAAAGGTATTGACTGGGGAAAGGGAATTGATTGACCAGACAGAGGGGGTGTGCTTGATGGAACACAGAGTACAATTGGATCACTGTTGCTGAGAGCGGTGCTGTTCGTAATGCATGATCATAAGATATAGCTTTTGGATTTATGAGTGGCAAACGACTTGCAGTATATTTTTTCTCAACTCATACCTGTGCTTCAGAAAATCTTAGCATTCTAGGCTAAAATAAGCCATGGCCTTTCATCAACAGAACAGACTCCAGAGTCCCCCTGTTGGCCAGATCAAGGAATACCTGAGTAGAGATGCTGCTCACACCCAATCCCTTCCTTGTGGAAATTGTAGCAGGACTAGGGAACAAAAAGGCAGCATAATTTAGGAGCAAGTTGCACCCTGCACCCCTGCACAAGGGATAGGAGAGTATACTCTGATCCCAGGTGTTCTTGTGTGCTGTGGAGGACCATTTCCACAGCTTTAGGGCTTTTCCAGATTACTATGTTGCTATGGACAGTGTCCTCATGCTATTGTCCAATGGCAGTTCTCTACTGCCTAGTGTTCCGGTGTCCCTGTTTTCAGTGCTCCCATGACAATACACTGAGGTCACTGTCCTTGCTCCGTCTGTGCATTTTTCCCATGTCAATGGGAGAGTACCAAATTCTCTTCCAGTGTCCCAATGTCGCTGTGTCAAGTGGGGTCTGGTGACTTAGTACCCTGATGCGTCCACTATAGGGGCTTGTGTTAGACCTCATGGTCACAGGTTCAAAACCCCGTTGGTCCACTCATCTTTCTAAGGTCGATAAAATTAGTACCATTTAGTTGTGTAACAATAAACATCTGTTATTCAGTGCCAAGATACCCTTCTGGGTGAATGCACGCTTTACAAACACACATGGTATGTTATGTCACTTAAGCAGTCGGAGTTCCAGTTTCCCCAGGTAAGAACTAGTATCCTCGTATCAGTGTAGTTGTCTATTAGCCAGAGCTCCTTTTTAATGTCAAAGTCAGTATCATTGTCTCAGTATCTGGAGAACAGATTTGGGTCCCAAATTAAGAAAAGTGGTGCTGCATCATTTGCAGCGCCACTATTCTTGCGTCCCGTAGCACCTCCCTAACGTCACCATGTATGCGCCATATTAAACATACAGCGTACCGTGGCGCAGGCTAGGGACAATAGTGTCAACATTTTTGACGCTATTGTTGTACTTTGCAGGAGTAGCGCTAAAAGTTTTGGCACTCATCCTGCAAAGTACAAGGAGGCCCATTATAAATAATGGTGTGCCCCATTTTAACGCCTGCTCTGTGTACAAAAAATGGTGCAGTGGAATCTCTTAGATTCCACTGTGCCATTTTGGTTGCCTCCCTAACAGGGGAACGCCCACCTTGCATACATTGTGCTTTGTGCAGGCATAATGTAGCGCAAGGGTGTTCAAAGTGGTGTAATGCAAGCATTGTGCCACTTTGTAAAAGTGGCAGGGCAAATTTGGCATTGTTGAGCCACATTAGCATCATAAAAAATGACGTTAATGTGGCACAAGGAGGAGCTAGGCCCTCGTACATTTGGGACTTGGTGTCTGTGTCACTGGGATGTCACGTTGTTTGTTAAGTCTTCTTCAAAGGGCTAGGGTGGAAAAGGAGAAACAGGGATCTAGATGGGCATGGAAGGATCCTTTATGTGCAAGGTTGGAAGGGAAGATATGTCGAAATGCCAGAAAAATGGATGATGATAGGGTGAAGAACTATTGGTGTTCCATTTTGTTTAAAGGTTCATAACACTCGCTTAAAGCTGGGAGAGCAGAGCATCACATGCAAGGAGTCACTAATGCATTAATGGCATGTTGCATTAATCTGACTCGCTTCGCCTAAAATCGCACACTCTCTTTCACTGACATTTTTTAGAAACGAATGTGTGTGTTTATGCGATACACTACAAAGCAAAGTCATCACAAATGTTTGTTTGTTGTAATGTAGCATTACAATCTTTCCTTGCTTTAGAAAAGGAAATACTGTACAAAAACCAGACAGTGTTATTTGTACAGTTCAGAGCACGCCGTGCAGTTTATCTTGCAGGATTCGTTTACATCCAGGTTAGATATTTTAGACATCACTGTCAATTAACCAGCTGGTGGTTCCTGCTGGCCATTTAAGGAGAGACATTTCTTGCTAAAAACGACGGTTTTGATCTCTCAACGCCACGTTAAGAAGTGAAGACTTGCTCTTTTCTTGTGGTAGGAACGAAAACAAAGGCCTGTTCTTAGGAAGAGCCTCAGTTGTGATTTGTAATCGCAATAACGTTCAACCTCCCTGGATTCTGTGCTCAAAATGAAACGTCCCGTGCTGTGACAGTATACACGCCTGTGTATGGAATATGGAGACTAGCAACTATATTTTATGGGTCGGAAAACTTGGATGCTGGCAAAGGGCATGAATCTCAAGAAAGAAAGAATAACGATTTTTAGCGAGAGCATGACCTTGGACCGCTCGCGCCATGAGACAGACGCAGAAGCGCAGGGGGAGGCGGGAGAATACCGAGGGCACCTTGCCAGAACATTCCGCAGCATCTAAGCCAGAGTTACTCGTAAGAATCACCGTGGACCTGTAAGAAGGTGGTACACTTTGGTAGTAACTGTCCTCGAAGGTAGCAATCCCAAGCCTGCTACATCGACAGCAATGGACTGCGAGGTAGATCTCTATTCCCACGCAACCCCCCTTCTAGCCGGTGAAAGAACGGCATAATGTCCATCTGCCATCTTGAACGTTTGTGTTAACTGAGTAGTCGACCACCTTCTTCACCTAGGCCTGTTAGTAGTCTGTTTGCGTCACCTTCAACAATACTGGTTAGTCGTAATGCGCTAAGATATGTAGCGCAGATGGCTACAGGCCTCGCCAACACAGACACAGTTGAGGACACCGTCCGCACTACAAACCAAGCACTAGTATAGGCTGCATACATTTCCTACAACAGAACACAAAAAGAGAGAACTCTTTACTGCATACCCAACACTGGCCAAATATGTAATTAATTACTAGGGCAACTAACAGCTGAAGCTTTCACGGTCTAATCAACATGCACACTTACATCTGCTGGGCAATGTGGTCGGTGCTAAATGAGAAGATCTGAAAATGAGGGTGGATTAGTAACTCTTGAATTGTTTAATTTACAACAGCCCTGAACAGAGAACAGTGGAGGGATTGAAATGTGTAGTATTTAGTTTTGCTGTAAGATTAAAAGTACTTTAATTTACCAAAAAGATAAGATCTGCACTCAACAGGATATTGTTTCTGTTATTTGATTGTTGAGTTCTGAGCTCATGCTCCCACACTATCAGCCTGAGAAGCTTGCCCTTGTTACACCAACAGTCAAGTGTGAAAAGGGTTGTACTTGGTCCAGTTTGCAGAGCCATACCAAGAGGAATCCCAGTACACCAGTAGCAAATGATCTCAATCAGAAATTCTCTATGGCTGGGCTGAGATTTGTTTGGGAACAGCAGTTTGGACATGTGGTGAAAACAGTTTCTTTAGGGATCTGGATGAGCAAGTGGTTGTTGCTGTTCTTACTTCCATTGAGAACAGGAAAAAGAGATCAGGATGAGGATGATTTTGTGGTCTTTGAATCAATGTTGACCCCTCATTTCTATTGTCACATAAATATGCAGATAAATATAATATAAGAAAATCCTTAACAAAATAGAAGGACATCTCCACAGAGCTACACAGCATTTCCTTCCGTGGCATTATTTACACTCCAAAATAATTCATGAGTGTGAAGACATCTTTGACACACCCATGATAGATCTCCTAAATCAGTATTAAAAAGAAGGGAACTTTTAAGCCATCTTAAAATAACGTATCATCAAACCCGATCAAGAAAGCATTACTTGACTTAGCCATCACCAACAACCACACAGGCATCATTGCTCATTCTACCCCATCTAGGACACTGATACACTTGTTATTTCCCAACACCAGGCTCACCTAAAAGATCATATCTGTTTGTTCTGCTGCAAGATGGCTTCTGCTTGTGGCATACCTGTAACGACTATGCTCCAATGCATGACCACCATTTTACTTTTTTTTTTTGTTATGCACTAACTCCTTCCTCAGTTAGGTGAGAGAATCATGTGTGAACCTATAAGAGACTCAATCTGCAAAACTACAGAAAGATGGATAAAATAAGCCATCCAGGTATGCTATCATTTACAATACAGCACATTGTTATCTAAACCAAAGACCTTGGATTCAGATAAGAATGTAGTGCATGCTACATTATAGCATAACTAGCTGGTTCATTTAATCTATCTTGTGATAGTACCATCTTGTTATCTACCCTGTTATAGTACCATAGTACTGAACACATTTTTAGCATATGCCACAAGAACTGAGCCACAAAGAACTGTTAAGTTTTGTGTGTATCCTTTCTCACTTGTAAATAAAACATTACTGCTCTTCTAACAACTAATGCATGTAAATCTCTTTCTGCTGGATTTGAAGGATTTTGACAGCAGGTTGGTCACTGGATTACTTGATTAACATGAAATTGTGAGACCACTTTTGATATGAAATGTGAATTGGTTTTCATAATTACCTTATCTTTGTGTATATTACGAAGTAAGGTTCTTGCTTGTACCTCACGGATCCGTCTTAGAGCACTTCATGGTATTTTTATTTTCTCTGGACTTTCACATTTTGTGTGGCAATCTTTTCCTTCCTAGAGTTGAAACCTTGTTCCCACTGGGCCTCCTATGCTGCTAATTCTTCATCTTCTGAAAACCCCTTTCGGACATTGATGCAGTGACATAACAAAATTTGAGGGTCCCCCCTGCAAAGTACATGGAGGGGGCACTTAACCCAGTTAGGAGCTCTCAGGCCAGCGGTCAGCTGACAATTCTCACTGTACTGTAATGAGCCCCATCCCCCCGGAGCTAGCTCAGGCCCCCCCTGCACTGCGGGGGATGTGGGGGCTATTGTTTTGCCAGTGCATTGATGGCTAATGTCATATATGTTTTGAAACCTTTGTTTCTTTGGATAGTTCCATTATTACACATTTTTTTTTTTTCTCTATTTTTAGCCTAAAAATGCATAAACAAAGCAATGTGCAGAGTCATTATGAAAACCTACTCAAGCAACAACCATGATCCTCACCAGGATGAACCACCAAAAGTCACCACATAAACCTGTGCTTAACCCTCTAGTTGCTTAGCACAAAAGCAGTCAGGCTTAACCTAGATGCAATGTGTAAAGTATTTATGCAGCACACAAACAGTACTACAGTGAAAACACAACTCAAGAGATATCCCACACCAATTTAGAAAAATAAAGTAAAAATTAAAAGATAAAATGAGACAACACAGCAAAAATTCAATCAGTAGAACTGGAGATTTGCAATTCTAAAGGTGTAAGTAAAAATACCGCCAAGAAGCAAAAAGCCCTAACTGTGGGTATTTGCTTGAACTAGACTGGGACAATGTCACAAGTTCAGGCCCTCCACAATGGAGTGTGGGCTAGATATAGGGATCAGGTTAGTCCTGCTGAAAAAGTTACATTCGCAAAGTCTGGTGCACAGAGTTCAAAACTTTAGAATTTCACAGGAGGAGCTCAGCTGATGCCAGCTGAGGGTCCAATACCTGGGGAAGCACCTCTCTTTGATCAGGAACTCACTTTAGCAGAGGCCAGCAGAGCTCAGGTAGGTCCAGTTGCTAGTCCAGACAGGGCCAATTGCAGAAAGTCAGCTGTACAATTGCAGGGAGGCCTTTGATGTTTGTTGTGTTCCTGTTGCTCAGAACAGGAGTTCAGCTAACTGACCCTTTGAGTCACTCTGGTAGTCCTGGGTTAAAGAAAAAGGTCTTCTCTCCTTCAAGCAGCAAGGCAGGCCGCAAGCAGCATGTCAGACCTCCAAAGAACATGGCAGGCCTCAAGTAGCAACGCAGGCCTCTGGTAGCAGCAGGGCAGTCCCCTGAGAATAAGGCAGGCCTCAAGCAGCAGGGCAGTGCTTTGAGAAAGAAGGCATGACTCAAGCAGTAGATCCACTATTTGGACCTGGTGCAAGGTTTGAAGTGGAAGAAACTTCTGAAGTTGCCTCTCCACAGAGGGTTCTTCAATTTCCTTCCTCCCTGCCCAGGTCCCAAAATGTTTGGGGTGACAAAAGCCTGGTGTCAAGTTCTATATGAGTGTGCTGAAGCAGCTCCTTTAAAATGTAAGTAGGGCAAGGAACAGTTGCGTCCCTCCCATTCTGGCAGGATGGCCCTCTCCCGGCTACACCCAAGTCCTACTGTTTACTGTCTGGGCCCAATACACATTTCTGATGGGGGGCAATTGACAGGCATAGACAGCTACAAACTGCAAGAAGGAGGCCTCGGAAAGTTTGGGGCAGGAAAATGTCAACTGTCTAAAAGTAGCATTTTCAAAATATTTATCTAAAATCTGACTTTACTAATTGAGAGGATTTTAAATGACGGTCTATTTGAGTCCAAACAGGACCTTTCTACCTGATCCTGATCAAAAGTTAACACTTATTAAATGTAACAAGGTAACCCAATGTTATCCAATGGAAGAAGTAGGCATCACAGTAGTGAAAAATGCATTTGGGAGGGTTTCACTACCAGGACATGTAAAACTTGCAAGTGCAAGTCCAACTTTTTAAATGCAATGCCCCATACCCTATGGGCTGTTTATGACCTACCGCAGGGGGTGAATTATATGTATTATAAAAGGAGGTTTAAGTCTGCCTGTAGGGTTATTTTGCAGGTTCAAATGGCATTTTTAAAACTGCACATGGGCAGCTTTGGCAGACCTGAGACATGTTTTAAAGGGCTACTTAAGTGGATGGCACAATAAGTACTGCAGGCACACTAGAAACATTTAGTTTACAGGCTCTGATCACATGTAGTACCACTTTATTGGGACTTACAGGTAAATTAAATGTGCCAATTGGGTGTAAGTCCATTTTACAATTTTTGAAGGAGACAGCACAAGCACTTTAGCACTGGTTAGCAGTGTTAAAGTGCACAAAAGTCATAAAAGTCAACATAAATGGGTTCAGAAAGCAGGATGAGTAAAAGTAAAAAGTTTGGGAGTGAGCATGCAGAGATGGCAGAGCCCAACAACTGCAAATTGTCTATTCTGATAAGGTCACAAAATGATATGCCTTATGAATGATAATTAGGAAAGTTGCTATTTACTACCCTCTGCCCTCTGAGATTGGCTTCTTATAAGGTATGGAAACTTTTAAAGGACAACAGACTGCAACGCTGTAATCTCATTCCCAAGTCAAATCGTAGATTTTTGTTTCCAAAAAGCCCATGTCCCATAAAGGGAAAGATTCTTCATTTAAAAAAAAAGAAAAAACAAAAAAACATTAGTTTTCAATCTGGGAGGAAAAATGGCAGTCTATTAGCTTCCACTCGAAAATGCCTGAAAAAATTATCAGAGGGAAAGCTGTCCGTCCAGGGATAGCTTTACTCTACCGAACCAGATATAACTCAAATTCAAGTATCAGTTTCTGATCAGTGGTTTGCAACCACAATTACGAATTGCAAACCACGTGTACAGGTCACTGTGACTTGCACTTAGGAAGGGACACCACTTTCACAAGCCTTCCTAATTGCATTTCTAAATGAGCGCAGAATCGGTTTTGTGAGTACTCCCCAAACAGGTTTAGTGCATAGAAAAATACTATTTTGTGGCTGCAAACATGGAGGTTCTGTGGTTAACAAGGACTGAAATCGAAAAAAAAGTGTTGTCCATCAGCCCCAAGATAACAAATACATGTAAGGGGACATGGTGCTACATATTAATGACAATATTTTCAATCTAGTTGTTTGGTTACATTTGATATTCAGCCAGTTGTCCGACATAGATTGCACTAATGTTCTGGGTAGACGGTTATTAATTGTAGTTGTACCCAGCCTGTGACAGCTGTACACAGGAGGGGTCCAGCCATGAGGCTTTACTCAGTCGTGGCTCGTGACTGGGCAAAGTGGCGGGCGGGGAGAATAAAACAAAAATAAAAATATAATTAAAAAAAACAACTTACCCTAATAGTACCGCTGCACCACTGCTCTCTGCCGCACTCCAGGCACAGCCTCCCAGCTTGCCCTGCGGCCAATCATGACGCTGCTCAGAGCAGTGTTATGATTGGCTGGAGCACCCTGGCTGGGTGCTCCAAGGCAGACTGGGAGCATGGGCTTGCTCTCTCCAACCGGCAACACAGTGCCAGGTTGGTGAGAGCCCTTGTGCACATGTGTGTTTGGCCAGCCCAAGACGGTCGGCCAAACACATACGCACTGAGTGGAGTGGTCTGTGCACTCCCCTCAGTGCTCATCACCCCATGGCCCCGCCCCTGTAAAAATAAAATGATAATAAACATAGTTTAGTATTGTTTTATTTTTAAAGGTTTGCAGCAGCTGCTGATGGCAGGGGGTGGGCGATGCTTCTCCGCCATAGCGGAGGAGCTCCCCCTGGCTTTACTTACTGCAGTTCCTTTTCAATGTTGATTAGGGGCATTTGAACTGTCAGCAGATGGTGGACTCTCCAGCACTCAAACTGTCCTTGAGCTTGGAAAGGTCAGTGTGTTGGTGTTATGAAATGAATAGTTCTCAATTATTGAATGGGCTGTGTGCAGATAAACATATTGACCGGAAAACTGTGCAGGCCACTAGAGCAAAAGAGTGGATTTGAAGGCTCACATAGATGATGGTTACAAAGAAAAATATAAAATCTATCCAGTGCACAGTGTCCCCTGGTAGCTCCATTAATTACATTTCATACCTCTAATAAAGATATATTTAACATGTTAAATCCTTGCATAATTAATTACTGGATGTATTTATTTATACAACATGAATCCTGAGTTTATAAATGCTATTTTGCCTCGTGATTTTTAGTTTATATTTTATTCATGAATTTATTTGATTCCTTTTTATTTGTAATCTTTCTATGTACAGCAATCTTGCTGCTGACAACTGATTTTGAATGGTTTTAGTTTATGATACTTTAAGCTAAAGTGTTATAGTAGTCAAGAAGAACAGTAGAGGCTACATCTTTCAGGTGTCACTACTGGATTGACCAAACCTGTGTCCTTTTAAGGTTCTTTGTGCACTGTTCATTTTTGAAACTGTACTAAATTTCTGCAATTCGATTTACTTAGGACATCGTATGATTGCAATTCTGCAGAAGGTCCAGAATGCCAATATGAGATTGCTTTTCAATCTGAGCAAAATGGAAGTGTTTCCTTCTTCTTCAAACTTACCCAAATTGGCTACCTATTGTCAAATACATTCAATTGAAAAAGATTGTAGAGATTTGACATGCCTCAGATACTATTGTGTTCTGCAAGTTCTTCTCTCGGGTTGAATGATTTACTCAGGAGCTCTAAGGTAAACAGGAGGCTGGGGGTGAGGGCTGAGGTGTAGTTCTGTAGTGTTCACAGGTTATGGATGATTTGACTGGTAGAGGTAGGGTGTGTGATTTAAGTGGTTGTGTTTTATCTTATTCTTATGGAGAAGTCTGACACATCCAAGAAGTGTGATGACCATATTGAGTGCTCTCTGCTCTCCTCTGTCAGGCTTGCTGATGGATATAGCCCCAGGGATGAGTGGGGATGTACTGTGTAGATGGGGGCAGAGGGGCTGGGGGGGATGGGAATGAACATGGTTATTGCTGCTTGAAAAACAGAAATGTATTTTGTTGCTGATAAAATATCTAACAGAAATGATTGAAACTTTAAATGACCTGCATGATGTTCAAGACCCATAATTAGCCAAGAAGTTCTAAAAAAATATTCCACCCAGAGCTCTTCAGTCACAACACCATCCTTTGTTCTCCATGTCTAAGAACAAATTCAATAAGGAATATCAAACCCAATAGGTCTCACCTATCTAACAGCTATTGTTGGATTTGCCAACGTGTTTTAGCCATGTTGTACACCAGAGTGGCTGCTGTTCAGTATGGCTAAAAGTTAGCGGCTTAGAGGAGAGTTGCGTGGTGTGTTATAGAGTGGAATAGAGTGTTGTAGAGTGGAATGACAGGGTTGTGTATTGAAGTGGCATATTGTGGAGTCACGGAGAGTGGCATACACTGGAGTGGCATAGAGTAGAGTGGACTGGTGTAAAGTGCATTGGCATAGAGTGTTGCAGAGTATAGTGGTGTAGAGTTCAGCAGCATTGAATTCAGCAGCATAAAATGCAGCATCATAGAATGCAGTGGTGTAGATTAAAGTTGTGCGTAGAAGTGGAGAGTGTAGTGTTGCAGAATAGAGTATCAGAGTGCAGTCGTGTAGACTGGAGTAGAGTGGCGTAGAGAGCAGTGGCATAGAATACAGTGGTGCAGAGTAGAGGGCAGTGGCATAGAGTGCAATGACATACAGTGCAGTTGTGTAGGTTTCACTGGTGTAGTGGGGAGTGGTTAAGAGTGGAATGGCATTTAGTGCAAAAGTAGAATGGCATTTAGTGCAAATGAATAGAGTGGAGTGGTGCAGAATGGAGTGGAGTAGATTATTCCAGATTAGAGTGAAGTAGTGTAAAGTGGAATGGTGCAGGATAGAGTGCAGTTGCGTGGAGTGAAAATAGAGTGCAATGGTGTAAAGTGGTGTAGAGTGAAGTGGCATAGAGTGCAGTGGTGCAAAGTAGACAAGAGTGGCATAAAGTGCAGTGGCATAGAGTGCAGTGATGCAGAGTGGTGTGCAGTACAGTGGCATAGAGTGGAATTTTGCAGAGTAGATTAGTGTGGCCTAGACAGGAGTGGTGCAAGGTAGAGTGGAAAAGAGTGCAGTGGTGTAGAGTAGAGTGGTGAAGAGTGCATTGGCATAGAGTAGAGTGGTACAGGGTAGAGTAGAGAGGCATAGAGTATAGTGGTGCAGAGTGCAGTGGTGTGGAGTGGTGTAAGGGAGAGTAGTGCAGAGTGGAGTATAGATGGTATGGTAGCGCACAGTCATTACAGACAACACATTTTCAATTGAAATGACCATTACATTTGCACAGACATACCTTTTTACTACTAAAATTATATAGTGCACAATTGAAAATGTGTGGAAATTGCATCACCTAGTGCAATAATTTGTTTTGATTATATTACAGTATTTGTTTGCAACACACTCCAGACATAACAATAAATGTGCTTCATTTGTGTTCCTAATTCTGATATATCTTGAAATACTTACACAGTTCATTTAAATGTTGTCATGCAATAGAACAAATCTATTTACTACCGCCATTATCCAGCAAGATTGTCATAAATCTGCTCACTTTGAAGTCAGAGAAAGAAAAGTAAACAAGTGCCCTCGGAAGACAGTGCCTGACATTTGACCTTACTCTTTGAATGCACAGCAAATGGGACAAGATAAAACCAAGATTTAAATGTTTGTTTAAGAAAGGGAGTTCATGGAAGAACGCAGTAAACACAGTTTAGGCAATGGGAGGGATGAACTGAACCCAGAGAGCCTAAAGCAAATACAGCCAGCAAATAGAAAGCCAGAAAATGTGAGCTACAAACCACAAAGCCAATTGTAATGTATGGACGGAATGTATTCCTAGGTCAATTTTATGAAAGTCCCCAAGATGTCTTAAGCAAACCAGCGCTGGCTGGTAGGCTGTGACCTAAAAAGTTGGAAGGAAGATCTTTTCGAGTAGCAGCAGCAGAATTGTGAAATCAGCTCTGACTCTCACCCTGGAAGGAGTCTTCTTTAAATGGTTCTGTAAAGAGCTAATAGCTTGGCTGTATGTTCAGTAATTCTTTTTTTCTTCTTGATATTGTCAATCCATCCTTGTGTCATTTTCATTTAGATCTGCTCATTAATGCCAAGACATTCCTAGAGGGTGAATACTGAGCTTTATAAAGATCAAATAATAATAACAGATCTGAATCTAGTTACTCACTGCTCTTACATCACAGCAGTAAAAAGCAAAAGCTGTATTCCAATTGCAATGTCACTGTGGAAGCACTCACTTCTCCAGTCACAATTCCCCCTTGGTTTCTAGACACCTGAGCCAAGGTATGGCATGGCGGATGATAATCTGGTCCTGCCTAACTGCTTTCACCTACCTTTCTACCAGCTCCCTGAACCAATGTCTTCCATATTAGTCCGAGCAGGCTAGTGGCTAATGGGTATTGCAGTCCATACTGGAACTGGGCTCTCTTTCTTTGCATTAAGAGTGGAGAGATTGGCTTTGGCTTGGAAGGGGGAAGTGAAAGCTCAAAGGGTGGTGAAGGAGGATGCTAAGATTTCATGTATTTGTAAATATTTCGGTCGGTGGAGTTTAATGTACGATGGTGGGGAGGGTTTCAGGATGTCAGGTACCTACTATGTAATGGTGTAGTATCAGAATATCATACTCAGGCTACCATTAGATATAAATATTGTCTGCAAAAATATTGCCCCTATGAAATTAAAAATAGAAAATATATATGGCTAATAGGACAATATCATTGTAAATGATATGTATGACAATATTTGTGTCAGAGGGCATTCCTGGTTACAATATTTTGGCAGGGTGAAGGCCACATCAGAGATGAGTGGAGAAGGGTGGCAGGATGCCATGTATTTTAAATGAATATAGTGGCAAAACAATTCTACCAAGAGTGGTGGGGGCTCTGGTGACAGGAATCCTGGTACGTCTTTCTATGTTATTATAGTAAAGGGGAGATATTTAGGGGCTTGTTAGGGTGTTGGGCAAGACACCAGATGTCCATTATATATAAATTATTTAAAGGTACAGATGGGGGAACAGTTTCCTGAGAGCTGAAGCCATATTTTGCAGGCCTCAGGGGCGTAGCTCTGAGGGATGAGAGGGATTGGGGTGTTACCCCCCCCTAATAAATAGATTTTCTTGAAAATAGATGGGTACAGATGATTCAGTATGGTATGGTGAGGTGAATGTTAAATTTCACAAGAAATGGTTAAATGAACATAGACAGAAACACACACACACTTTCCTCCTCTCCACTTTGAAAGTCTTCAAAAATGTTGGTTATTTTACAAAACATTGTGTTTTCTTCACTTAGTAACCCAGCTAATCCGCATTCATCTCACTTTCCGCTGCCCCTTTAGTGCTTCTCAAGTGCCATGCTTGTCGTATAATGTATTTTGACATTGTACGCAGTAGTGGTTGTTGTGGGTGGAAGTGGCGGGGTAGGGGCACAAAACAAAAACACACCAAAAAAAACAAATATCTGCTGCCCACCGCATCACTGCATCGTCACTTTTCTGGTTCCACTGCAGGCAGGCACAGGCTCCCAGACCGACCTGCAGTCAATCTGAATGCTGCTCTCATCTTGCTGGCAGCATGGGTGCAGAGTCAGGAATGGCCTGAACTTCCTTGATTTGCACTCCCAGACATACTGGGAGCCTGTGCCTGCTGTCTTCAACCCAGCAACGTAGCTCGGGTTGGAGACACCTCAGTGCGCATGTTGGTTTGGCCGTCCTGAGATAGCCGGCCAAACCTACATGTGCACTGATAGCAGTGCACCTACCACTCCCCCCGGTGACTGTCATCCCCATTGCTTCACCCGCTAGAAAAATAAAACACTAATGAACATGGTTTGTTATCATTTTATTTTTCATGTTTTGTAGCTGCTGCAGCAGGTGGGAGGATCAACGCACCTCCCCCTTAGCGGAGGAGCTGATGCTGAATTACGCCAGCTTGATTAAAGGGAAATCTGAAGCTCACCCCCGTCTTACTGACCAAGCTACGCTCCTGGCAGAACCTTGCTATACTCCTCTACCTCTGCACAGCTGATTACACAACATAAAATTGTAGGTGAGCACCTGTCAATAACATAGAGTCCTTCAGGACTCTTTTCTTTTCTGTTTGTTATTATTGGAACTCTTCATGGGAAACAACTCTGCTATTGAGTTATCCACCTATACCTATCTATGTGATACGTAATATGAGTTGCCATACAGTGCATCAAGAGCAATTTGTAAAAACATGTCTAGAGTAGGGATATACATTTTACTATAGCACATGCGTGACCACAGTAACTATGGAGATTAACATTCAGAGAATGATGGAAAATATCATACTTCACTTTCCTCCACGTCTGTTAAACCATCCATACAGGATATATGCCACATATCCCTCTTCACTCTAAAGTACCCGTCTTTTTGATTGTACATTACCTTAACACTATTCCCTGTTTGTGTTTCTCTAGATTTTGTGCACTGAAAAACACATCCTTAACAGGCAACTTCCAAACTTTCAAAGTTGCACCCATAAATCCTTCTAAAATTCTACCGCCCCCAAAAAAAAATGTTCCATACCCATTCCAATAAAACAAGTCCTTTGTGCACAGTTGATCAGCAATTGATCATCTGTAATGCTCAGAGCCAGCACGTTATCCCGTGGCATTATGATAGATGCTTGTGATAGAATACTTGTATCAATCACGTTTGCCACCAGTGTTGGTGTAGCCTGTGCTTGCATTTCTGGACAACTTTGTCTGGGTTGTAACCCATCTTCAGAATAAAGTAGAAGGCATGTCTGGGGTGCCATGAAACTCTGTTTGTGGATATAAGTAAAGTCCACTCCAAACCATTTAGGGGGCCTCTCATGGCTTATTAATCAAATGACTCCCAGAGAATTCTAACAATCAATGGGGGCACACTCCCAGCAAGTCCGCACCAGCTCTCCCTTTGCATTATGCTGTTGTCCTCACTCATTGGAACTGTTCTCTGTCTGACATCTCCAAACAAAGTGACATCTTTCCAGTTCTTGAATCCCTTTTGATGACATGTCACAAAGCTGTTTTTGTGCTGTCATTTTAACTGACTAGTCCCAACATTATTTAAGCTTAATATGAGTTCACCTGGTTAGGAGGAAGCCGACATCTGCACTTGGACTTCGCCAGGAGCCGGGCACTTTGCCTCCTTTGACTCTCACAGGCTGGCCTATTCCACACAGGATCTTTACCCCTCCTTGCTCCCTGCAAGGCACATGGTTGGATACTAGGGGGGCCACCCCTTCACTGTAGAACGTGTCACTTTAAGACCCTCCCTGTGGGGCCTTTGGCTAAGCTGTCTCCCCCAATAACAGAATACAAACTCTTTATCCTTGACTGCTGCTCTCTGGTCTTCAATCGTATCCAAGACCTCACCCCAGGCATTGTGTTTCTGACGGGGACCTGGCTGACCCAGGACTCAGTGGCAGAACCAGCTCTTCCACCCAGCTTCTACTGGAAGAACTTTAACAGAGCTCAGGGTGGAGGTGGTGGCATAGTGCTGATTTACAGGGAGAGCTACACTTGCAGTACGACTCTGCACCATCCCACATTGCGAAAGTGCCTTTTTCAAAATTGCCCTGAACAACAATTGTAGTTTATCTGGGGTTGTAATCTACCGCCCGCCAGGCCCTTCACTTGCTTTCAGGGAGGAACTGACCAATGTGATGTCCTCACTTACCATTGAGTCAGCGAACTTTCACATTCTGGGCGATCTCAATCTTCATTTTGATGCTACCCAGGATGGCAACATTGCCAACTTGCTTAATGATCAAGCTCAGTGGTTCACAACCTGTGGTCCAGGGATTCATGGGGGTACGTGAAGCCTCCTCTGGGGGACCGCAACTGCTTAGAAAATGTAATAATTTTACCAGCTTAAGTCCCCAGCTTTGAGTAATGACTCAGTGGGGAGTCATTGCGTTTCAATAATGGTTCAGTGGGGGTCCCCGGGTTCCAGTATTGATAAGGTGGGGGTCCACAGAAGTCAAAAGGTTGGGAACCACTGATCTAGCTGCTTGCCTGCTGACACAACTAGCTGCCAGTCCTACCCACTCAGCCGGCCACCTTCTTAACCCAGTGTTTTCAAATCTTCACTCTATGAAGGTATCAACTCCCATCCCTAAGCCTCGTACAGATCGTTTTTTGATCCCCATGTCCATCTGTCTGGAGGGCCAAAGACTGAATTCTTCTCAGGATTCCACCCTTAAACGGCCCGGTACAAATTTGATCTTCTAAAATTTGAAGATTTTCTGCAGTAATCTCGCCCTCAGTTGCCCGCTAATGTAGAGGATGCGAGCAATACTCTAAATTCATGGCTGCTGTCTGCCTTAGATATCTTTTTCCCTGCCAGGCCTGTTTGCAGTAGGAAAGAGCATGCCACCCCCTGGTTCAATGCAACCTTGATTTTGGCAAGAAAACATTGTAGGTACTTAAACAATCTTGGAGGAAGTCCTACAAATCTCGAAAGTAAATTTACTACAGAACCACCATCTAGCCCTATCATAAGATAATCCAGAGATCTAGGGCTGAGTTCTTTGCAAATAAAAGAAAGCACAACAGTAACCCAGCTAGAGTAATTTTTCCCTTCTAAACAGCCTTACCAAACCTTCACTTGAAGCAGACTCTACTGATGCCTCTAATGACCACTACGAAAGGTTGGCGAGGTACTTTATTTGCAAAAATAGAAGTGATCTATTCCATATTTTCCCTCAATACTACTGACTCTATCCTTTATGGCCACACCTGTACTTTCCTTCCCTCGCTCCACTCGCAATCAGATTCTGGATATTTCTCAGAATGGTTTTAGGCCATTACACAGCACAGAGTCTGCTCATCTTGCAGTCACTGAGCAAGTTCAGTGCACTGTAGGTAAAGGCAGATCTTCTGCCTTGATCTTACGTGATTTAAGTGCTGCTTTTGACACTGTGTCGCACAACATTCTGCTCCAGCTTCTTGAGGAGACTGGAATAGTTGGATCTGCCTTAGACTGGTTTTCCTCTTATCTCTCTGACCGCTCCTTTCAGTTCATCTTCTCCCCATACTGCTCTCACTCATACGCTCTACCATATGGAGTTCCTTAGGGCTCCTCCTTGAGCTCTACTCTGTTTAATACCTAAATTCAATTTCTGGTGCAGGTTGTGAACTCCCTGCAATCTGGTGTCCTACCCAGCTTGTGCTCTCTTTTTCCAACAACCCCATGTCTTACATGGCTAATTTCCAAAGGGGTAATCTATCCTTTGCTGAGTGGATGGAGGCAAACTGCTTATTACTCTACTCTAGTATACCTGATACTCTCCTTCTAGGAAAAGACATCCACTGCTGGGGTGACCATTGGTGACCTCCTTCACTCGGTCTCCTCCTTCGGCCCAAGACTGTGGTTAGAAATTTAGGTGTCTGGGTGGACAACACATTAACCTTCAAAGCACAGGTGAAATCAGTGGTTGGCACTTGTTTTGGAATTATGCGCGGGCTCAAACCTATCCTTGTTTCTTTTACCCTTCCAACCATTAAGCAATTATTCAGGCAGTTATTCATTCCTGGCTTGACTACTGTAACATCCTCTACCTGGGAACCTATAAGGATGTGATCCGTAGACTCCAGCGGACCCACAAAGCTGTGGCCAGGCTGTTGTTTTCTCTTCCTAAGAGTTGTTCGTTTTCCAGCCATATTCGCAAACTACATTGGCTCCTTTTGAGAAATGTGTGCATTTTAAGACCTTGTGCACTACTCATAAGATCCATTTCTCTCAGGTGGCGGGCATCCTGTCCAACTTAGTATTCTGTGCAGTCCTTCACAGTAATTTCACTCAGCCGACCGCAATCTGGCCTGTGTCCTGCGCTTAAAGAGAGCAAGAGCGGGAGGTCGCTCTTTTCTTGCCAAGGCCCCGGGCCTTTGGAATGCGCTTCCTCGGTCACTGGTCTTTCTGGAAAATGTTGAAGACCTGGCTGTTCTCCTCTTAGCTGCCTTCTATGGCACTTTGTGATTGGTCTGTTTTCTTTTGCAGTCTCCTCTTTTTAGAACTAGCACCTGGATACCTTATAGCTGAGGCTGCCATGCGCTGTATAAATTATTTTAACATAGAATTCAAGAGTTAGGTTGATAGCCAACAACTAATTGCTCCAGAGCTGTGTCACAGAACATTTTCACAACATTTCTTTTATTTTGCCATTTCTGTGGTATGGTACACATAATATTTGCACAACTGACCAGATCACAATAAGAATGATTTGCTGGTCACCTAGCACTCACTGCACTTATACACACACAGACGGGCAAGTGCAAAGGAAGACAGGGGAAGACAAGGTAAGACAAGGAGCAGAAAAACATTTTTAATCATTGTGTCACTTTAAAATTAAGCAGTAAAGTGACTGGCCATGTTGCAATTACTCCTGTCCCCAAGTTGTCTATAATTCAAGCTGTCAGAATATCCGTACCTGGTTCAGCAGGAACGCTTCCCGCCAGCCCAGCCTATCTCAGCCACTGCCCAAGCCTGCTTTTCACAATAAGGAACAGCATTGTGATCTGCTGGCAAAACAATCCAGCACTCCGTTGATGACCAGTGTGTCACAGCCTTTACCTTGAGCCACAGTCTCTACCTCCCAGTTCTGTGAACACAGCATGGGTTCAGAGACCCTAAAGTGCACCTGTTGAGCTAGCAGAGATGACCTGCTTGGTTACTCCACAATGCACACTTTAATTCAGACCTGTCACTTATTTAATTCAGACCTGTCACTTATAACTTATCAGACTGGGCACAGTGTGTCAGTGTGATTGGAGAATGAGGTATCCTCCTATGTGACTCTTCAAGATTCATTCCAGAAACGTGACTCTGCAGTAGTCAACTGAAAGTAAAAATTATGTTGAGCCTGACGATAAGTGTAGTGGTGCCAATTATAAATAAATAAGCAGACATTAGGCAGTATGTAGTACCTCATGCGTAGTAAGGCATTTCTCAAATGCCCCTAATGACAAGCCACCAATGGTACAATATATATAAAATCTAGTCCATAAGAGGACATCATATAATTGGATGGCTTTAGCCAGCGCTACTTCTCAGACTTGATCTGTCTGGAAGCTGTGTCTGGAAACCAGAAGAGAGACGCCACAAATGGGGTAAACAATTGCACATGTTGTGTTTGTATGGACTACAAATGATTGAGACTGCCACACTTCATTCTGGCTACCACTACCAATGAGAGGCTTATGCTTAAGAGGTGTCATAGAAATTATGCTTCTGTGATTGGGGGTACAGGACGTGGAAGTCACTAGAGGGATAGTGGAGGATAGTGGACTTTTTAGGGATAGGTTAGAGCTTCCTTTGGGGGCACTTCAGATGAGCCATATGCAAAATCAGCACATAAGGTCAAGACAGGAAACAGAGTCAATAAAGTGGCTGTACAACCTAGTAAGGTCATGGGTGTAAAATTTTAAATTGTAAATAGTATATATATAGCACCTACTACCTCTGAGGAGGTGCTATGCGGAGAGTAGCATGCGACTCCGGAATCACAAGATTAGAGTTAAATAGTAAGTAGATTAGTAAAATGTGTTTCTGTTTGCCCTTACAGCCTTAGGGTGGTCTTCACCCAGACTTTGTGCCTTTTACCTCCTGTTTTTGCTGTAGAGTTTTGCTGGCCTTAGGACTCTGAGCACTTTACTACAGCTGACCAGTGCTATAGTGCATTCTTCCCCCCTAAACATGGTAACATTGTCATATACACAGTTGGCACATTTGATTTAGCTGTAATTCCCTTGTAAAGTTATATACAATATACTAAGGGCCTGTAAATTAAACGGTACTAGTGGGCTTGCAGCACTGATTGTGCCACCCACTTAAGTAGCCCCGTAAATATGTTTCAGGCCTGCCAATGCAGAGCCTGTGTGTACAGTTTCACTGCCACTTCCATTTGGCATCTAAAACCCCTTGCCAAGCCTTAAACTCCCTTTTTACTACATACAAGTCCCCCCTAAAGTAGGCCCATAGGGCAGGATGCCATGTAAGTAGAGGGTAGGACATGCACTTTTAGGTTTTACATGTCCTGGTAGTGAAAGACTCTCAAAGTCATTTTTCACTACTGTGAGGCCTACTCCTCTCATAGACCAACATTGGAAATTCCTTAATATACCTTTAAGCTGTAATTCATGATCAGAAAGGAGTAGGTACATTATGTTTCATATCATTGGAATGGTAATGATAAACACTTATTACCGGTAAAGTCAGATTTAAAATTACTATTTTAGAAATGCCACTTTTAGAAAGTGATTGTTTGTGTTTTTATAAAAATACACTGGTGACCCCTCTTGTCCACAATCCCCTCACTTGTAATAGGGCCTCACGGTCATAATACCATTCTCTTTTCAATGATCTTTTAACCAATCGGTAGGGATACTCTCTATTGACCAATTTAGAACACAATACTTTTGCTTCATTGAAATAATCATCTTTTTTTGGTACAGTTATGTCTAATACGTAAAAACTACCCAAATGGGAGATTATCTCTCAAATTACGAGGAGTGATGGCTAGTGTATTTGAGAAGAGTATTCCTTGAAGAAGTTTTGTATATAGACTCACAAACAAATGACCATTTTCATGAAAGATTTTCAAGTCAAGAAAGTTAATAGAACAATGATTGTATTCTATTGTAAAACGAAGATTAGAGTTCTGTAAATTAGGCCACTTATGGAATTCAAAAACATGGGTCACAGAGCCATGCCATATTAATAAAACAGCATTGATTATATCTTAGCCAATGTTTCATGTTGTTCAAATAAGGACTGGTTCTACTGTATATAACGTTTTCTTCAAATTCGGCTAAATACAGGTTTGCAATATCTGGGGAAAAAATAGCTCCCATAGCCACACCGGTAATCTGCCCAAAAAATTCCCCATTAAACATTTTAAAGAATTACGCTCTGAGGCAATCCTGGCACAATTTTTGATAAAGTCAGTAGTTACATTATGGGGATATGGTCTCATATCTAATGTTTTAGCAATGACTGCTAAGGCCTCTGTTTATGGAATGTTGGTGTAAAGACTTTCAATGCCCATAGTAACCAAAATATCGTTTAAAGGGTCAAACTCCAGTCCCTCTATTTTCGTAATCACTGCCAAACTATCCCATGTAAAAGATCTTGTAGATGTGACAAATCGTTTAATGAAACAATCCACATATTCAGCTAAAGGTAGTAAAACAGATTGGCAACACGCCACAATAGGTCTTCTACGGGTCTTTTTATCATTTTTAGAAATCTTAGGGAGTGTGTAAAAAGCTGGTATAGTATAATCATCTCTATTCAAGTAGTCAAATTCTTTCTGACTCAACCACTGTCCATGTAACCCTATCAAGGTCAGTTTCAATATTTCTTTTCCGATAAATGGAGTAGGATTCCCAAGTAATCTCTGCTACTGACTAGGGTTCAGTAGTTGTCTCAAAATTTCTGAATCATAATCCTTTTTATCTTACACAGTAATGCTACCCCCTTTGTCTGCTGGCTATATTACAATATCTTTTCGATAAGCCAGAGGGTCTAAGGAAGTTTGCTGTATTTTGGAGAAATTGTATTTCACATATCTATGTTTTTTCAAAACCTGTTTCACTTCAGCCAAGACTACATTTTCAAAGGTTATCAGTTCTTTAGGCATGAGGTTTGTTGGTGGATAAAAAGTCGAAGGACAATGCAAAAATGTAATATTTTGATGTTCATTAATTGGTGTAAATTGAAAAAAATATTTTAATCTCAAAGCTCTGAAGAATTTATACAATTTAATTTGTGTCGTAAAAGGATCATTCCGTCTGAACAAAGGATAAGCCCAAGATTAAAACTTACATTTCAGTACAACTAAGATCATGTGATGATGAACTGAAAACGGGGACTGTTTCAGAATCCTTAATAGAAAACTGAGCCTCTACCATTTCAGAATCTTTAGTAGATGACTGGGCATCTACCACTCATAATACTGGTTCCGTGTTTGGCGAAAGCCTGGAGTGTACTGATTCCTGTACCATCCTCGTCTTGTGTTCCTTACTCTGCAGTTCTTCACATGAGCTGCTGGAGTCCCTTAGGAGTGATTTTCTGATTGTTTGAAAGACTCCATATAGGACTCAAACCTTTTGTGGTTGGAGAGTCAGGAGGGTTGGTGCATTCCTCTGTCCATGTATGTAAAAGGATTGTGGACAAGAGAAGTCACCAGTGCATTTGTATAAAAACACAAAAAATCTCTGTTGCTTTGCTATGTTGATATATATATTATTAGTGAATATATAAAACTTCTTCATTTTCCCAGAAACAAATTACACGCTGTTTGAAGATTTATTCATTTATGGAATTTAATCTATGGTTAATTACAACATTAATAGTATTTTTTTAATACCGCTGAAATATTTGTATACAAATGATTCTTCCATGAACATTGTGTTCTTTCGAGTTTAGATTACCCAGTTCTGTGGGGAATATTGGGTTACCCTGTTTATTTGTAACTTTTAGAAAGTAGGCATTTCTCTGCTCTTACTGCTGTGTGTGCCTTGTAGCCTGTGTCTCTAGTAGTCTAGTCTAGTCTGGAGTAGGTGACAGCTACACTTTGTGCACTCCCTCTAGACATCCACAAACACAGGAAAGGTGGGTGTGACAAAGGACTCTCTTCTTTGAAGTGGCGCCCAGTTTAAAGTTGCATCTGGGTATAGGTACTAGGTCTCTGACCCTACAAAATCAGTACACTTCTAGACTTGGGAAGACCTCTGCTGGAGTAAAGACTGCTGTGCAGTAAGGATTGTCACTTTGCCTGGACTGACTGTTCCAAGGAATTGCTTCTCTACTTTGCTGAGCTGCTCTGCTGCCTGCTGATCTCGGGCCCGCTAAGGACAAGGACTGGACCCATCTCACTTCAACCTAGAGTGACTCCAAGGGCTTGCTGGCTTACCCCGTGTTCTTTTACAGTCTCAGAGACATCAAAGACTGCCTGCAACTCTCCTGGTGCTGCTGAACTCTGCAATCTGTGAGCCCTAATCTGGCCTGAGGTGTGCCCTCCAGTCCTATGGCCAAGAAGTGGGTTCTGCAGCTGATTTCTGCAAAAACAGATGCATCGTCACTACTGCGCTGGTCAGAACCAACACATCGCCCCCACAGTGACGAAGCAGAGGCTGTTCATGACCCATATTCACAGCCTGCACGGCCTGATGACGACACTCTGTGTGGCTAAACGGCAACTCATTGTATTCATCTCTATGGAGGTCGACGCTGATGTCCGTGGAAAAGATCACCGTATCATTGACATCGATGCTTGCTCCATACAAGGTAATTCTTCAGCAGATTTCGCATGGTTTCTGTAGCCGGCCTGCCCTCCATTGCAGTTGACTTGAACTCTGGATTTGCACTGGTCCCTTGTGACCTTAGGTAACCTTTTGACCGCTAGTGACTTCTAAGCACTATTTTTAGCTAATCTTTAAAAATGCACATCTCGACTTCTGCTGATTGGTTGTTTGTCATTTTGGTCTTGTTTTACTCAGATAAATATTCTCTATTTTTCTAAACCTTAGTCTTTTTGTGGTGTTTTCACTGTGTTAATGTGTATGTGTATGCGTTGCACAAATACTTTGCACATAGCCTCTTAAGTAAGGTCTGCCTGCTCTGTGCCAAGCTTCCAGAGGGTGAGCACAGGTTAGTTTAAAGTGTGTATCTGACTTACCTTGACTAGGATTGTGGTCTCTACTTGGACAGTATTCATACCTCTGCCAACTAAAGACCCAATTTCTAATTGTTTCTTTTGTTCTTGTGGATTAGATATGATAAGTTTGTGCTCAAGAGTTCTTGTCTGTATAGTAGTGTTTTGAATAGAGATAGAATGATGGGAATGCATTAGCAAAAGGGAAGTTGTAAGTTGTTACAGGGAGTAGTGGACATGTGTGCCTGTTAGTTGGGTGAAGTGGCCAAAAAGGAGGGGGAAGTTTAAAAAAGGATGTCTGGGTGTTTATAGTATACAGAATGGTTTGGGATATGGGTGTGAGTGGGGTGGGATGGAACAAAAGTTGAAGACAATAATTATATATGTATGTTTTCATATACATACACATTCATTGAAAAACTGTAGCATGATAGTTAAGTAAAATGTTCAGTAACTATAACTCATGCCCTAAAGTAACTATAACTCTCGACCCACTAATTAGTTTTCTCATTAATAATTTCATTACCAATGTTGCAGTGATATTACCAATGATGTCACGGAAAATATCATGAGTGATATAATATGTGGGGTAACTAACAGTGCATGGTGAGGGAGCCAGTTATAATTACCCTACGGCACAAGCTATAGTTACTTGAAATAACTATAACTGGTGAATTCAAATATTATGTTGTTACTGAACATTTCACCTAACTACAACATCATTTTAACCTTCGGTTTCTTCAGTATATTTCTAGGTTTTTAATTTATTTTTTATTTCAAGTAATACTTTATAACCATGTGCGGAGGAGGGTTGGCTTAGCTGCTGGGCCACGTGCCTCCCCCTGCCCGAGACTTATTAGACTTTGGGGACCCCATCCCCAGGCCTTATATTTTTTAACGGGTAAGGGGGCCAAGTGGCCTCCATCCCCGAGCCTTATTAGGCTGTGGGGACCCAATCCCAAAGGGCCATTATCTTTAAGGGCAGGGGGAGCATGTGGCCTGCCTCCCCAAGCCTGTTCTGGCCTCAGAGAGCCCATACCCTGGGGCCTATGTTTACTATAGGTGGGTGCCCTGGTGCCACTATACGCATATACAATGTCGGGGGCTGTAGAGGGAGCCCCAGGGTCCCTATGGCCCCAGTTGGCTCCCAACATGCTGTTTTTTGGGGGGGACTTGGACTGTGCCCCAAGTCCTAAGATGGCTGCCACCACTCTCTGGTTGAGGTCCTGGCATCCAATCAGATCTCAGTTTGAGATCTGTCAGCTCCTTTGCAGCATTGAATACACACTTTTCTGGAACCTTAATTCCTCCAAAGCTGCTAAATGGATTTACACAAAAACACAAAAAACACTCTTTCTGCACCAAGATCTAGCTCTCTGAAAAGTTGGTGTAAATCCATTCAGTGGTTTGGGCTGTAGCTGTGAGTAAAGTTCCTATGTAGAAATGAATGGGGAAAATGTGTTTTGGGACCTCCAGTTGAGGGATCACCACAAAACTTCCCATGCACAAACTAGTCAAAAAGTAGAAAGTTTTTGGAAAGTTTCACGGACATTAATCAAAGGCGCCACAGTTATTAGCAACATCATAAATGCCATTCCTAAGTAAACACAATCCTAACTTTAATCTTTGACTACCCAGTGGTGATGCCTCTGGGTAAGAAGAGTATAACAAACTCTTCTGAAGGCATGCCACCTTTAGTTTCAGTGGTGGCCGGCAGCTTTAGGAGGGAGGGGGTGGGCGGGACACAAACACTCATTCTTTCATACACAGACACGCACGCACATCCATTAACAACACTCATACCATTCAAACATGCACGCATGCACCAAACATTCATTTTAAAACATCACACACACTCATTCTTTCACACATGCACGCACGCACATCCATTAACAACATTCATACCATTCAAACATGCATGCATGTACCAAACATTCTTTTAAAAGATCGCACACACTCATTCTTTAATACACACAGGCACGCACGCACATCCATTAACAACATTCATAACACTCAAACATGCACACGTGCACCAAACATTCAATTTAAAACATCAGACACACACACACTTACCTTCAGCCTCCAAGTCCTAGGAGGGTTGGGACTGCTGCCTTCCTTCATTGGCTGAGGGAAGGCAGCAGTCCCAGCCTCGTCACAGAGTAGGATGGGGTCAGTGAGACTGCTGACCCCTCCCCACTCTGTGACGAAGAGTCACTGATTGACACTCGCACAGGGCGAGTGTCAATGGATGACGCTTTCCTCGTCACCCAGGGGAGGGCCTCGAGGCACCTTTGCTGAGCCGAGGAGGTCACGCCCATAGGAGCTGTGACCTCCTCAGCCCAGCAAAAGTTCAGCTCAGGCAGCCAGGAGTGTGAGCAAATCGTGCATGGCTCACTCCTGGCTGTCGGAGCTGAAAATGAAGAGTGTCTGTCAGACTGGCCTTTGTTCAGCCTGACAGCCACTCTTCATGAGGGGAAAAGGTGGGGGGGGGGGTGGCCCCTCCGCCCTAAAGGAAGAGCCGCCACTGTTTAGTTTATTTAAAGTTATAGTCCGCCCTCCCTTTTCTTATGAAAGCTCTACGCAAATGTGCCCTAATTACTTTTTTCACCTTTTAAGCACTTTTATACAACTTAACTAATATGTGCCTCATATTTCTATGTTTAATATTTGTGGTTTGTATTTGTAAGTCTTCAGTTGAAAAGGTCTTCTTAATACAACTTGAATCATGTTAGGTGAAACGTGTGTAAATTACAGCGTTTAATATTGGTAAGACTCCTTCAGAGAATCTGCTTTGTGAATCAGGACGTTACCAGTAAAGACTAATAAATGGTAGAAGGAGATTCCCGAAAGAGCAGATAATGCTGCGAAAAGGCCCTCCTTCCAATACTTTTTAAATCAACAAACATTCAAAAGCAGGAGTAACATTTCACTTTGCACAAGTCCACAAGCCATGAGAAAATCAGATTTAATTTAGATGTTCTAAAGTAAGAAAAATAAACATACGAGAAACCAGAGGCGATGTTTTAAAGATTGATTGCAAAGTGCTTACGCCTTCTAAAAACATCTTTGCAAACCTTTTTTTTTAACCCTTAGGCACTCTGCGTTCACAATCTACAAGAGGGAAAATAGCAAATCAGCAACAACGTCGACGAATACGGAAATAAAGACTTGATACTAAGGAACTGATGAGGGACAAGTGTCATAAAGGACTAAATGATATCTGGCGGACTGTATGTTATGTTAAAATGCAGGGGCTTTTATAGTGCTGTATTGATATTAACTGGCTTTGTAGCGCGGTCACAGTGTTATGGGTACTGTCATGCCTTGATCGTGACAGTTGCACACAGACTGGAGTCTGTTTTATGCAAGTTTAAATTGGATCATCAGTAGTGGGTATCTGTTTAAACTGATGCTTTTGTGTATATTTTTCATTGTATGTGTGTTGAAATGGTTAGTGTTGCCTGGTGAGCATAGCCTGAGGTCTTTTCCAATTCAGAGACGTACCTGGCTACATGAAATTCCCAATAGGCAGGTGGGGGCAGATTGAAAATAGTTGAATAAATGTTTGGTTGGAAGAGCAATGGTATAAGTCCACCTCATCAAGCATGCATCCCTCCGTGGAGTGCTTGAAATGATTGCCGAGATTAAATTCTATTTCATGAGTATCATCTGAATTATGGCAGCCCAGAGGGCATAAGTGCAAATTAAAATCACCCAATAAGATAACCGAATAAGATAAATATGTTCTCATCAAATAGTTACAAAAAAACATTGGAGCCCACAAATGCTCTGTAGGGGGTACCCGCACAAAAGAGTTATAAAAGTGTAATAACAAAATACTGGGTAAACCCTCAAAGTGTAAGTGAACAACCAACAGATTACCAGAGCCAGATTGTACCTTAGTGGGTGTATACTGCAATTGCAGGGATACCAAAATAAGCAGGCCACCCTTCTCCCTACCTGCAGATGAAGATGGTGCAGTTAAAAAAAACAAAATATAACCATCAAAAGAAAACAGGTTTTCTGGGTCCAAGATTTCCTGTAAATCTATAATCTGGTAGTCTGAGTTTACATTTATCCCGGCCTCGTTATCTCTTTTATTACCCAACCCAGCAAAATTCCAGCTGCAGGACCCTTATCAATATCTTCAACTGTAGGGACGACTCTGTTGTGAGCAGACCGCTCGGTAATCTGTGGGGGACTGTCAGGTACAGGAATGAGTCAATCAGTACAATCCAGGTCTCCCAATGGCGGAAATCTATTTTGCAGCTCAACTGACGACATAATACCTTTAGTAAGGGTGTCTATCTTGCCTTTATGCTGATGTACACACATTTCTGGGCTCCCCTCTTCCATGAGAAACTCAGGGGGGGGGGGGGGGGTGGCGGGGAGGGAGAAAAAGCCCAGGGGAAGCACCTTTATTCCTGAACCTTGCACATCATTAGGAGCATAATGTTGTGTCATACGCCCAGCTGCATCAATGTGACTGACATTTAAGACAATACAATCCCCCCTCAACTAATTTATGACCAAACCCTAACCAACCCACACGTCTGGCCATAATAATATTACCACAATTATGCCAACCCAACCCTTCTTTTAAAAAACACCGATGTTTGGCTTTATGAATAAGTTCATGAGTGGGTTCCACCACACCTGGTCTCAGAGGGGGGACATCTGCTAAGACAGCTGCCAAAGGGATAGATTCGGGGTAGAAAGAGGGGCCTCAGCACCTTGCATACGACATTGGGTAGGGAGGGGATCTGTCAAGGTAGAGAGCTATTATTGAGTGGAAGGCATCAAAACCGTGTCCAGCACCTGCGGAAGATTCTCTGTGCCAAGGTTAGCACCCAACTGTTTTACATCACCCTGTAAAATAGACGAAGGTTGAAGTGCAGTCTGTGAATCTCAGAGCTTAATTTGTGCTTGTTGTTTCCGGTGCTGAGCACCGCACTTATTTTTCAGGGCCAGCGCTTAATCTTCTGCCTCAAGCATTTACTGCAAGCAAAAGACACATATGGGAAAGACGGAGGAAGAGAAAAACAAAAAAGTGTCACAATGGGGGAAAGTAGAAAGCTGCAAGTGTGAGCTGAAGGGGCAGGGAGTGGCTGTAAATGGATTAAAGGTGCCTGCGATGGCTTCAGAATTACGCTGCCTCAGAGCTCTGGGCACTGGCACGTTTTTATTTACAAATTAAGCACTGGTGAAGCTACTTGATCCTGCTGATGGATTTCCACCATACTCCCCTTGCACCTCACTCCAGAGGCGAGCTCAGCTAATTTTACAATACAATTAGACTCAGTGTTAAGTGAATTATGGGTTTTGTGCGCGGACGCAGGGTGAGATTTTATTAAATACAAGAGGTCTTAGTTGAGCTTCTATCATTACTGAAAGTCCACTATACACTTCCTCAAGATCAACAGAGCCCAAAAACAACAGAGTTTCCTGGCTTCCAGGGCCAGATCGGCTGGACTGAGATTTTGCCCTTACAACATAGCACTCGACTTTTTCGGTTTGGTGGCCGGTTCAGAGGGCTGATAGGCCTCGAGGGTGCCAGGGTTGAACCAATACTAACTGTGGCAACAGTGGCGTGGTGCGTAGGGTTAGAACCACAGGGGGTTACTATTTCCCCAGCATCTCTTACAGTGATCTCCTGTGGTAAACTACGATTTTGGACAGTATCAATGCCATTTGCTACCACCCAAAGACTATTCACCTACCCAAGCGATAGCCTATGCTCAGTCAAGTCAATTTCGTTAGACACAACTCCAATGGCATGTTCCAGCATAGTATTAATGCTTGTGGTTTTGCTGGAGGGGGCAGAGTATCTGACTGCTTTTTGCTTGCCCATTGTAAAAAGATGAATATGTGAATAAAGACTCACCAGGATAGGTCTAAATTAATCACCTGTGTAAGAGGGGTGGCCTAGCCCAGCCTTGTCCGGCTGCGGACAAGAACAGACGGGCCCGCTCTTGGTGCGTCCAGTAGCGCTGGGAAGTGTTTGGCACAGAGGCCTGCTGGGGGACGTAGTCCCATCCCAGCATCTTGCAGGCTAAGTCCTGGTAGTGCCTTGGCAATTATCGCGTCCCATGCCTCAGGAGTGAAGCAGCACTTTAGTAGTGCTGGATGGTGTTTGGCACAGAGGCCTGCTAGGGGATATAGTCCCACCCCAGCAGGTTGCAGGCTAAGTCCAGGTAGTGCCTTGGCACAAAACTTTGGAATGACGGCGAGTTTTTGAAAGGAACACATGAAAACTTCCAAAAAAATGTGATTTGACAACTGTACCCATGAGCATTATTGCTCTACAGCAGCAAATCATCTATGTGCCTGTAAGAAAATTGAGTGCTAACTTCTTAAGGCTGGTTTCATGGCTGACTGGCAGACGAACCCGGAGAATGTCCATTCCAGGGAGCAGCCCTATTCCCACGTTCACCACACTTTTTCTCTGTGACCTTCATGGCCAGACCTGCTCCCTTTAAAATAATTTATTCTAAACGGTAAAAAATCTATATTGAATAAAATGCATATTATGAGGCAGACCACATGACCATGTAGATGCAGGATTTCACGCCGGGAAAACACCTTTAGAAAAAAAATGAGATGCTCCCGGTTTGAGATCACATATTTTCTATATTTCTGTGGATTGCTGTGCTTTCCAAGACTCACTGCCCGATTTTGACTTTAATCTCATCATTTGGTGAGGTCCATGAATATATATTTCAGAACCTGTGCATATTAGGTTCCTTAGTTACAGCAGAAGTTTGTTCCAAAATATACAATATTTATGTGTATGCTCCTATATATCCCCTGGTATCTAACCTTGAATGAAAATGGACAATCTAAGTACAGGCGTGAGCAGTCATTTATGAACCGTCGACAAGTAAATTATAATCCCTTACTTTCTGAAAGTCCTGGGCAGAATTTTAGTTTTTAAAAAGTCAGATAGGGATGAAAATGAAAAAAGAACTGAACTGTAACGTGTATAGTGCACAGACTCTTTTCGTCTTACAGTCCAATCAGACAGTGGGGTGATTAGTTCCAAAGATTTTAAGGATATCTGCCCTGTCCCCAGAAACGTTTTAAGGCATGGGCAAAGTGGACTATTGTCCAGGGCTCCACTTTCCAAGGGGCCCCGCGGGAAAGTGAAGTTTCTCTCTAGTTCACTTCTGCATATTTTTGTATCTTCACCTGTAATGTATGAGTTAGAGTAAGTAGCTTTAGCCAATATAGGATTTAGATTAGCAAAAAATGATTAAAATGTTTCAAGGTTGTGTCAAACAGGGATCACAGAATATTTCTTGTCCAGCCCCCTCCCCGCCACCCAAGTCCTTAAAATGACAATGCTTGCCCCTCTGTCCATTTAAGAAGTGCTGCTTTGAGCAAATCTGACATACTTAGGCCCATATTTATATTTTTTTTGCGCCGCATTTGTGTCATTTTTTGACGCAAAAGTGTTGCCAACAGAAAAAATAATTGTATTTTCGAAAGTTTGCGCCGCTTTTGCGTCATAAAATAACGCAAATGCAGCGCAAAATAGGTATAGATAAAAGCCTTAAAATCTTCGGGGGGCTTTTTTACGCCACTGCTCCAGGTGATATCATCTGCTAAATGAGGCCTACAAGATTGGGGGCTAATGGGGAAGCAATACAAGTACACGTTTAATAACTTCATCAGGGTCCGATTCAAATGCAAACTTCACAAGACAGCTCAACAGGTACAACAGTCATTTTACAAAATGTACCCGTCTTTAAGAAGAGGCAGACGCTGTCTGCCACGGGTGCTGATCGTGAAATACTGCTGTGCTTTGGTTGTCAAATTTCAGGATAATGCATTGATCACAAGGGAATTGTCTTTACAGTAGTGAGCAGGGCGTTCCTTAAGCAGCAGACATTGTCCATTAATTTCTGTTTGCTGCACCTGCTCTTATGTGTCATAGGTTCACAATGTGTAGGATTTCCTCCATATTCCCTGCAGAGAACACATGTGGAAGAGGAGTAGGCCGAGTGAAACATGATTACCAAGGGCCCGCTGTATCAAAGGGTTATATCCATTCTGTGTCTGTGGAAAATGTGTTGGTACACATGGACCCTACTGCACAAAGAGCGTTTCCAAATGTAGTGTTGAAAAGAAGGCCACACATTTGGCACTTCAGAAAGCAGATGGCAAACAATTTCACAGATGCCGCCTTGGTAAATAATTAAATTTAGCACAAGGGAAATTTTAAAATTTTGAAAAAATTAGAAACTCTATGTAACCATCCATTCTGATTGACGCTGTGTTTTTTTTAGCATGTGCAGATAAAGTTCACCATTTATGACGCTGGCATAATTTAAACAACGTGCGGCACATTTCCCAAAATGCTTACAGAGATGTCAGCGCTCTGCACTGTAAAGGTGACCCAACTGAAATGAACAATGTGCCTGCTGCATGGCAATTCCCATTGATGCATAGCTGGCCCAAAAACCACTTAACAAACGAAGCAATGCCAATATACAATATTGAACAGTTATAAAGCATGAGCCTGAATAACATGTTTACCTAGCTCATGTAGGTTGATAGGGATACTCCAAGGATCTTTTATGAATCTTCAAAAAGTGGAAAATCTACTCTAAATACAGAAGTAAACCAACTGGAATGGGTTTGGAACTTTCATGTTGTGGTCCTTTTTATATTTTTTAGGACGAGAGAAGATGGATATTAATACTCTTGATCAGCAGAAGGGGGAATGCTTAGATAGAGATTTAAGAAAGCATTGACCAAGTAAGTGACAAAGGAGTTGGCTAATGCTTTCATCTTCCTTGCCAAAGCCATGACTCGCAGTAGGTTACTGCACTTTTTGTGAAGCTAACCATTCATCTTGTGGGTATCTTGTGCTTTGGATCAGTATTTCCTGAGCTGCTTGGACATATTGTTGGGCCAAAATTCCCACAAGTAAATGCAGCATATTTTAGTGCATGTATTTGCAGGCTGGGCTGCAAGGATCTCTTCCACTACATCACATGACCAGTAGTGGTACAAACCTGGTTGTATGTTATTACATATCCTGCCACTACATCCCCTGACATTGGGGATGGCGGACCGATCTGACCCTTTTAAGGTCTGATGTTTGTTAAGACCTTTTGATTCTAGTAAATGTATAAATATGTAACATACTTATATGTGGGGTATTTCAGCCATCCCACTTCATCCATAAATCTGTTATTCTGTCATTCCAATTTTTCTTCTTCCCACTTGGAGCAGTGGGTCACCCCACTTCAGCTATTGGCTATCTTCACTGTGAGTGACAGCATTCTGTTCTTTCACAAGGCCAACATCCATATTCATAGTTCTGTAAAGTCCCAGGGTCAACTATGGCAATGTGTGTTTTTTAAACAAAAACATGTTTTATATGTATGGCGAGGGCTGTGCAGCTCACCCATTAATTAAAGTTTTACAATATCCATAATGAAACAAATCATACATTGGCGAAACCAAAGGTCTAGCACCTAAATCTAGGTTGATTGGTTTTGTCAATGCTTTTTTATGTTTAGTTAACCTTAAGCTATTTCTTTAATTAAATATTCCTTACCCTTACCGTATTTCATAAAACATATTTTTGACAATGTAATGTCAGACCACAGCGGAGGCAATGTAGTGGTTAGACATTGCAGTTGTGGAGATGTAGCGGAGTTGTTCCCTCAAATGCTGAGATCTGCCAATGAAAAGTAACTAAGATGTCCTTTTATGGCCAACGTTGTCACTCTACCACTGTTCCTTGTGAATTTTAGTTAAGACATGTTAAAGGTCTTCCTATTGACTTGCTTCACTGTAGAAGTATTTGTGTCCTCTCACAAAAACAAAACAAATGTCTCAAACAGAGATTTAGGAAATTGGTGTAGCAAAAGATTGCAGAGGGCTATTGTAGCAATGTTAACCGCACAACCAGTCATTAAAACAAGGTAATGTCCCTCTCATGACTTACAAACTTATATTGCAGGCGAGGGAGAGTAAGGCTCATAAGGTACAAATGCAAGTATAATTGTCAATGGCTTAGGTCAGTAATGTTATGAACAAATGTATTTGTCTGTCCTTCCCTCATGCCTCATTTCCTGTTCCTCCAAAAGTCCAGTTGTTTGTTATGGAAGTTAAAGGTGAGGGCATTTACTGGTTGTTTTAGCCTGCATTCTGAGGGAAATGGTTGGCTGCCTCACTCTCAACATTGTTTAACATGTTGTATTATACATGTACGGGGTGGCTCCTTTGCAATGGTGAAGGAGCATCACCCCGTGGCTAAGAGCCAGGAAAAGTAAAATAAAACATTTAATTATTGTTTTATTTTACAGCTGCTAGATCAGCCAGCAGCAACTGCAGGGAGGGGTGGGGCTGGGCCACAGGAGGGTGGAGAGGGGAGAGGGAACGGAGTCTGTGCACTTTTAAGTGCGCATGTGTGGCAGTATTAGGCCGGCCAAACACACATGTGCACTTAGGTTTCCCCAAAAGTTGGAGACACTGCATAGACTCCCATGAAGTGTCTGAGCAGCAGGCCAACCACTCAGACCAATCCTGGCACTGCTCTCATGCTAGGTTTAGCATGACAGCAGCACAAGGATTGCTGAAAAGCCTGTGCTGGTGTCCCAGGGAATGCTGGGACACCAGAAGAGGAACACGAGGCGGCCGTCGTCATCCGTGAAGGTAAGTTTTTTTTTATATATTATTATTTTTTACATCCCCCCACCATCCCCATAGCCCTCCGCCCGCCCCTGCCCTTTGAATTTGTACACCGCTGTAGATCTATGCACAAAAATAGATAACTTCGAATAGATAGTTATATTGTCTTTAACCACTCCAAACCTGTGCAAAAGAAATGTGTGAAATTTAGAGGGTGCACAACAGATATTAGATATAGGTTCCTCGATATGTGAACTAACATTGTTTATTAAAGCCACAAGCCCAGCCAATGTTCCTGGCTTCCTTCTACCGTTATCATGTGAGACAAATTCGTTTTTTTCTCTCAGCACATATGTATCTATGTAAGTATGTGCTTGGAGAGTGCACACACACATTAGGATGTCTCACACCAGCCCCACACCTCGTGACAGGACAAGATGCACACTGAACAATCAATGGTCTCCAGAGACTGTCCTGACTGCCCGTGGTCTGTGATCGTGGACCTCTGAAGGAAGCAGTTGTGGTGTAAGGTGACCTTGCAAGCTCAGCAGTGAGGCTGAAACCCATAAAAAACACAGTACAGCTATCTATATTGGAAAACAAAACCGCAGCTTCAATCTTGTCATACCAGGACTAAAGAGGAGCAAATAATGGTGCATGCTCAGTGTCTGCTGAGGCACTGGTTTATTTGAGATCACAGATGGGCCGAGACTGTTAACATTTAGGATTAGAAGTTGCATTTGAACGAAGAGGCCTCATAGGAGATACCAAAAAAAACACACCAACACTAACAGCCACCCGAAAAACAACAGCAAAAATAGAAAAGCAACAACACGAGCTATAACAGCATGTTTCTGTATATTACTTCCCAGAAAATACATCTGCATGTGTTGCAAATACCCAGAGTCTACGTACACATCATGTATGGCCACAAAAGCAGGCAGTTTCTTAGCCCAACGACTGCTTTGCGTGCCTGCCTTCATTTTGTACTGTAATTGATGGACTAATCATTCATAGCTCAAAAAGTTCAGCTTCAAACACTCATGCCCTTTAAAGAAGTGTATCTTAAGCTCTTTCCCAGAAATGTATGTGGTGGGAATGTGGACTTGTATGAGGAACCTGTGCGGTTTGCTGTAGTACCAATCTGCAGTATTTTCACTTATCACTGGGCCCTTCCTTCCGCTTTTGTCCTTAGTTTGCCTCTATCTGTTACGCATGGAGTGGCATGACTGCTATATTGTACATGGCATTGTATGTCACATCTAAAATTAGGGCTTTGTGTGCAAGAATATCTTGTTTTGTGGGAAAACAAGTAAGTACTGAAAATAGACTGAGCGTGGGTTATTCACTTGGCACACACCAATCCCATGGGGCTCTAGATATGTTCAATGTGAAAACTGAATCATTGGTCCCTGTGCCATTGTTGAGTTCAAGTCAATGTTCCAGGACACAACTGCTGAATACCACATTGTTTTCAACAATTGAGAGGGCTGTAGTCTTGGGAATTACTTTCATATGAAGAGATTAGCTTGTGGTGATGGGTATAGTGGTGGGTACTTGCACTTACTTGTAGGAACCAAGACTTATTTTTCATAATTTTGACTCAGAGCAAGAAAGAGATCGAATTTGAAGAAAGAAGAAGGAAAAGAAAGTTAGGGAAATAGTGATAAAGAGTGAGTGCTGGAATGAAAAAGAACCTGCAAGCAAAATATGAAGACAGGAAGCTGAAGGTGGTGGAAGAAAGGGACATGGGATCTAGGCTAAGCGACCTTGGCATTTGCCAGCCGGCCCCTATAAAAAACGCAGGGTTCCTTGACTCATTCTTGTACACATCAAGCACTGTTTAAATAGATATGTTACCACATGACCGCAAATAAGCAGAACATTCATGACTTGAATGCAAAAACAACCCGGACCCTCTGTAGCATGACTGGTACCTTCAATATTAACGTATGCGATATTCACTACTTGATATTCTAGACTTACAACATTAAAGGGCTTGGAACCTAATAGGGGATATCTATTCCTGGGGGTGGCAATCATATCAGTGACGTTTTCATCAAATAGAAGAGGCATGAGCATGATGGGAAGCTTGAGAAAGATGACTCAAGTTTTTGTGCAATAAATCCCACTTGGGTTGCATTGTGCTGGAAGAAGTGGACCGGGGGCTGTGCTACAGCACTGCCAAAAATAACCATGCTGGAATTCAAAAACTGAATGAGTAATAAAGAGGCCTTCACATTTCTTGTCATATTGGATGTGCATTAAAAAACAAGGGTCAAAGATCAGGCTATGTATTCTGACAAATTGCTGCTTATTCTTTTAACGTGGAGATTGGTGTTTACATGTGTTTCTATAACGGTGAAGTGACAGAATTTTGTAAAGTTGACTTTTTGCCAACCTTTCTGGAGAACATAGAGAGTCAATGGAAAGGCTATGATGGCAATTATCCGTTTTTTTCAAAACACAACAAAATGTAAATACAGTTAAGTGAACTGTACAAATATTTAAAAATATATCACCAATTAAGGAAGAGCATGTTCTTTGTAGTGGTGATGTGTGATGGAAACAACAATGTTTATATGATCAAACAAATCAAGCTACTTTTTTTAGGAATGCCCTAATAATAAATATTCCATGAAAACACATTTTTACACATTATCATTTGTACAGTGTTTAGTTTTATTGGTTCATGTCTGTGCAACGTTAGTGGCCATTTCAATAAAAAATGTGCTGTCTGTGAATTACAGTGTGCTTCCCTATGCTTTAATAACATATTTGCAACAGTGTGCTCCATAATACACCACCTGCTACGTCCTACTCCCTTGCCACTCTACCGCTGAATGGCGGTGGTGCATTTGCTACACTGGTTTTTTGTGTGTTGCTTGAATTTTTCAAGATCCCTATGACTTCATTCATGTAACACTGATGGCAGCACCCCCACTATGAAAATGGTTTCAGCACCACTGCCAAGTTATTCAACACAGTAAAGAAATCAGGGCTTGCCTATGAGGGTCCTGACACTGTCTCTAGCAGATTCTTGAAAGTCAGTAAATGCCCGGTTTCTAGAGAGTGGGCAGTGCAGACTACATCTATGCCCTGTAGGTGGTTGTTTTTGGACAGCCTGTGCAATTTAGCTGTTCGGGCTGGGACCGCGCCCTCCTCTGTCGTGGAACCAGACCCACCAATTGAAGAACCTTCCACCAAGCGAACAGCATTCTGGTCTGGCCTTTACCTGTCTTGAAGGCTGCGAGGTTAAACTGCAGTTTACAAAATACTCAACATAAAGAAAAACATTCATTTCAAAATATATAACCCCAATGCATGTCTGTTTGCTCAAACCACAGTGGAAAGAGTTGCTTGCTACAGACATCATTTACCACCTCTCCAGCTGCTGCCTTTGTAGCCTTGCCCAACCCTTGCTCAGGACATTAGAAGAGCACATAATAAAACATGCCTCAGCAAAGCCAATAGGTGTGTTGTGTGTAAGGCGAATGAAAACAGAATCATGCACAAGTGCATATTTGTGCATGCTTATCTGTGCCTGCATACGCTCATTAGAGCCCAACCGGTTGGCATTGCCAGTGCTTGGCCCTTATTCTCCTGGGAAAGCAACTATGGATAACATGGAGAAGAGCATTCACAGATACAAATAGTCCCTCGTGCATTCCACTGGAGGCGAAAGGACACACAAACAGCTGTAGTCCGATCTGATATGTGATTGCCAAAATCTAACGCAAATGGTAGCAGCTTGCAGAACAAAAGCAGCCAATGGCTGAAGAAGGATGACAGTGAATAGAGGATGGATAATGAATACAATATGTTCGCCACGAAGAGCGTCAGCGCCTTCAAAGAGCAAACCTAACAGGTTATGTCGGACAGGTCACAGGGGTAGGCTATTGTAGGAGATGTGAGTTAAAAAATTGGCAAACTCCTCAGGAAATAAGTTTGGAAGAACTTTGTTTTTCCTCTTAGTCCATATCTAGTTGGTTCCAAGCATGTTATACAGTATGCAGTCCATATCCACGGGCTGTGCCAGGCACCTGCTGCTCCCAAAATAAAAGTTCACGTCGAAAGTCTTTTGATGCCTTTTACGCTATTTGAGCAATATAAAGATTAAGTACTGTCCAGCGCAATAACTAACATTAAGGTGCATTATGGGATTTGTATTTCAGATTATGGAACCACGTGCTGATGATTGAAAAACACTGTGAGAAAGTACATCTGTTTCATATTACCTGTGATCAAGGCATTAGCCGAAACGCGTCAGGATTGAGAACTCACAATTTCTGCTGCACTGAAGTGGAAATAAAACGCTTGATTTTACTGTGGATTGGTGCTTCGGCTTTCTGTTGCAATTAATACTGGGATGCTTCGCCCTTTACCGCGGCCGCCCTGGAGGGTCTGTGGCCCTGTACGGAGCAATTTTGGATAAGGAATATATATATATATATATATATATATATATATATATATATATATATATATATATATATATATATTTCTCTCTCTCTCTCTCTCTCTCTCTCTATATATATATATATAGTCAATGATGTCATGGATCATGTCATGAGTGATGCAATATGTGAAGTACTAGCAGTGCATAGTGAGGGTGTGAGTTATAGTTACTTTATAGCATGAGGTACAGTTACTTGAGCTAACTATAATTGGTGAATTTGAGTGGATTTGATGGTTTAAAATGGTAGGTTTTAATTGACATTTTCACCTAACTATATTGTCCATTTAACCTTTGTTTTTTCAATGAATTTTTAAGGTTTTTCAGTACAAAGTAAAATATTATTACAGGTATGTAAGACATCGTATTACTGGTTTTGGGGGGTGGGGTGAAACCCTTCTCAGGCAACAACCACAATCCTTGTCAGGGTGAAGTCACAAGCAAACCTCAAATTAACCTGTGCTCATCCTTCTAGAAGGTTGCCACAGAGCAGTCAGGCTTAACTTAGAGGCAATGGGTAAAGTATTTGTGCAACACTTCAAACAGTAATAAAATGAGAACACCAGTAAAAGGATCCCACACCAAATTAGAAAACTAGAGTACATTTTAATAAGTAAAACAAGACTGAGATGACAATAATCCATTTAATTTGCTGAAGATACACAATTAAAAAAATATAACAGAAAATCATGTCAAAAAGCACAAAACTCCAACTGTGGATAGCTGGTCGTACCGGACCGGGCCAAATTCACAAGTTCAGGCCAACCGTGCTAGAGTACGGGCCGCCACAGGGACCCAGTTAAGCCTGCTGAAGAAGAGTACCTCAAATCCTGTTTGAGGACTGTTGCGAGGTTCCGCACCAAGGGTGCGTCGTGCAGATGAGCCAATGCGTCAGTTCTGACGAGTTGCAGAGCTGCAATGTGAGGTCCTGCATCGTTGTCAGGGATCTCACTAATGAGGGCTTGCGAAGTGAAGTCTGGGATTGAGGATGCTTCAGGCAGTAGAGGCAGTGCGTTGGTTCCAAAGAGCTGTGATGCTGTGACGAGAGAACCAGTATAGTCATCGAGGCTGCCATTGGCAAGAGATTTGCTATACGAGGGCCTATGTCTGTGAAGTTTCCTACAGCGGCAGTTCCAATGCAGGGTGCAAGGTTGATGTGGAGTCCTTGCCCTGGGAAAAGCCTAGCAGCAGAGGTGATACATCGGCTCTGCTCGGAGTTGCGCAACACCACAGATGAGACATGTTGGTTCTGCTGTAGCCACAGAAAGGAGGGGTGACAGAGCACTTTCAATCCCGCTCCCAAGGGTCCACAACTGGGGTGGCACCACACGTCAGGGTAGGACTCACAGATGGCAGAGTCCAGGTGCTGAGTTCAAAGTTGGTGGAGCCCTCTGTCCCTGAGGCTCTAGTCAGGAGGCCAGCCATCTTACCTGTGAAGTCACTTTGGGGTCCTGGGTTCAGCAGGTCTAGTCCTTCTCACCCAAGAAAGAGGGCAGCAGGCAGCAGGACAGCATGGCAGAGCAGCAGTCCTTCCAAGAAGCAGTCAAACAGAGTGACAGTTCTTTAAGCTGCACAGCAGTTCTTCCTGGCAGAGTATCAACAGGTCGAGAATTGTACTGAACAGTTGGTGTCGGAGGTCTAATATTTGTATCCAGTTCTGCCTTTGAAGTGGGAAAAGCCTCTAGAGGTTTCTCATTGACGTCAACAGGTTTCCTGCCTTCCTACCCTAGATCCAGACTAAATACAGATGACATGCAGCCCTTTGTGTGGAGGCAGGACACAACCTATTTAGGTGTAAGTAGGGCTATACCCAACTCTGCTCTTCCATGCTTCCAGAGATGACCCATCCAGGCACACTTAAGCTCTCTATTGTGTGTGGCTGTATAGGAGGAATATACAAAGCTCAACTGTCAGCTACACCCAATCATGTCACATGGAGGCAGGCTACAGGCACTAAATGGCTAAGGCAGAAAAATGCCAACTTTCTTAAAAGGGCATTTTCAAAATTGTAATTTAAACTCCGACCTTATCATAGGAGAGAGTTTTTCATTACAATTCTGAAGACACCTAATATGAACTGGTTGCCTGTTACTAGTTGGAAATTACCAGTTATTAAATGTAATAAGGCCTTATGAAGAAAAATGTTGTTGGCAGTTATGACAGGACTTGAAGACCTAGTCCCCTGCAAAAAAAAATTTAAACACATAGAGTGGGCAGGAGTGCTCTAACCCCATAGTTCTTGTCGAAGGAGTGTTACAGAAATCTCCCCAGACCCAAAAAAGATACAAAAAAATATTTTTTTCTTGATCCTGCATTTTAAAATGAATATTTAAGGAGGGGCATAAGTGGGGCCCCTCTTCCCTGAGCACATTTGGGCCCCACCAGCCCCACCACTTCAGAAACATTTTTCAAAAAAAGGGGAGAGGCTGTAGCCGCTCAAACCGTTAAAATTACCAGGGACCCTGATCCCCATTGCCCACTATATCAGTTACGGGGAGAGGGCACACATCTACTCCTCCAAAGACAGTTGGGGTCCTGGGGAGCCCATCGCCCAAGACCACCTATATTAGTTAAGGGGAGGGGGCACATGGACCTCACCCTGAGCTTTTAAAGGCCCTGAGGACCCCATCCGCTGGGCTTGCTCAAGTCTGTATCCTGGGGAACCCACTCCCGGGACACATTAGTGCGGGTAGGGTGACATGGGTTTGCTCCTGCTTGGTGAGAACATTTTTAAATCTCCCTCTAGGTTTGGGCAAACAAGTCTTCTTTGCCTGCAGCAGTGCAAGCAGGGAAGGCATATCTGTTCTCACTTTGTGGGAGATTTAAAACACGCTCCTACCGGGTGGGACCAGACTTCAGTTTCCATGCCCACAATCTTGGGGCAGCCCCCTCCCCTTTATTATGGCATTTGGCCTTGAGGGATGTGTCCTTGGAGACTATGAAGGCTCGGGGAAGGGGGATGCTCTTTGTAGTTAAATTCCTTGCCAGAACAGCCATGACCTTTGTGGTGCAAAATGAATTGGATACTCTCCAATTGGAGAAATGGTCATACACTAGGAGAATAGTTAGTGGAGGGGCTCAACTCACAATAGGGTGGGGTACATGTGGAAACTATTGTCAGATAAATCTCTTTTTGCATTTGCCCAGAGTCGGGGAAAATGACTGAATCACAGGAATGTGTGCGACCTAGTCAGAATTAAGAACAGTCTTTGGTACTGTTGTGGATAAAAGACATGTAAATAACTTCAACATCACAAGAGAGGGAGTCAGGCTTTTAAAGTGGGCTTGAAACTAGCCAAGTGATGTCACATCTTCTGATCTGAGCTTCCTGCTAATTGAACTAAGGCTCTGTCCATCTCTTACCTTCTTCAAAGAAAAATGGCCGACTTGCGAGTCTGTTTGGGCACTGGTTTACACCAGCGCCTTCAGACCCAGGGTACAAATGCTGGCAGTCAGTCCATCATGTGAGCTTTTAATGCTTTATTTGCTGCAAAGTATGCTTAGAGAAAGGTTGGAGAACGAAAGCAAGAGCTGGTCTATGGAGCCCACTCTAAGATAGAGGTCAAATCTTATAACCACTAGGATAAGCCCTTTGCCCCATGCTTTTAATAAATGAAATGCACTGGATGTCTATCCCTGAAACCTCATCACACAGTGAGGTAGGGTCAGCAATTCACACTGACACCATCCCACTCTGTGACGAGGTAGAGACTTCCGTCCAGGTCCGTCTTCAGGGTGGTGTGAGCAGTGCAGCTGCACCTGGCACTGACCTTAGGCTTTGCTGTGAAACAAATTACTTAGCTCCCTCTGCAGAGTTCCATGTGTGTCCCACAGTTTTCAGACAACAATAAAAATGTCAAGACAACTCTGGTGATGAATGTTCCTGCTGGAACAAGATCAGAATTTTGTCTAGTGGCAGTTTTTACTCATCATAAAATAGTGCAGATTGTTAATATGCGTGCTGCAAAAATGTATACCATACAAATCACAGAAATGTATTTTATGTGGAAAGCTCGTGGGTTACTGCTTTCTCACAGAGATCCTTTTGTTACTTTGCAGTTCGTGTGTTAAAATCCTAATATTGCACAATGACCAACGATTTGTTGTCAAAGAGCTGCAGGCAAACTGCATGATCTAGGTTAGAACATTTCTTTTTTCTCCAGTCTTTCATTATCCTAATGTTGCTAAAGAGGGTTAGTAAGGGCAGAAGTACATTCTTACTAGTAAAGCCAACCCCAGCCACTGCAGTATGTTTCAAAACCTGAGTTTGTGTCAAGAACAAACTCTTAAAATATACTGCCTACTAATATGAATGTGATTCCTACACCTTCTAATGCTCATTGTCTTGTGTAACATTTCCTATAGATTAATTTACACATGTATGATTTATTGTCTTTGTATAATGTGTGTGATGTAAAGTGCCCTGACACCCACACTTGTATGAGTCGCACTATAAAACAAATGAAAGACCTGTGAGAGAGCGGCTCTGGAGACAAGAAGGGCATGGTTGGAGGGTGTTAGCGAGGGAATTCTTGGAGAAGGAGGCTCCAAAAAAAGATTGCTGCACTGGGAGCCACCAGCCCGAAAACCAGCCTTGCTGTCTCCCTCTCTCATTGGGTGACATAAAGTCATCCAGTTAGAGGAGGCAGCAGTCCCAACCCTCCTGGAACCTCTGAGACTTCCTTCCAGAGACACTATGGAAGGTGTTGTATTTTTATTTAATGTTTGGCGTGTGCGTGCATGCGTATATGTATTAATGTTTGTGTATGTGAGTGCATGATGTGAATGTGTGTGTGTGTGTGTGAAGGTATGGGTGTAAGTTAGTGTGCATGTGTGTGTGTGTGTGACTCCCCCCACCACACCCTGCTTTGCTTGTATTACCGGCCACCACTGCTATTAACCACGCTGATCCCGAACCACAGGAAGACTTGGATGCCACAGTACAAAAGAGCAATCATGCAGGAAGCAATTGGGAATATGTTCACCTACATGCTCATCCACCCAACCCGATGTTTCGTATGGCGTGCCCTATGGACCGGCAGTGGATTGAATCACTGCTAGGAAGTAAGAAGCACAATCATAAACAGAGAAGTAAAAAGTGGCAAAATGAAGATCTAGAGTCATTTAAAGACCTTCAGCCTGGAGTGACAAGCAGGGCCAACCCATTAACACCATTTTGCTGCCTATGTCTAACACAATGAGGAATACAGATTTTTCTCCATTTTCTAGCAGAATTATTTTTGCACCAAGTCGAAAATGTAGGAAACTTATTGCTACTTCCTGTTATACAAAGGCATTTAAGTAGTTTGTTAGCTGCTTTTACTCTTGCACTAGTGGCAAATGCCATTACTAGACAAGTAGCTAGACAAGTAGCTGAGACTGCATTGCAGTGATTTCCTGCCAGAGTACAAAATTGCTCCTTCTCTTCATGAAGACCAAAAAAACACACTTGAAAAGTAATTCCCTCAGTGTAACCAGTCATCTGCATCTTCCAGGAAGGGCACATGACATTCTTCTGATTTGCATTTAATGTGCTCACTGAAGCTTTGCCTGTGCTACTTTTATCCAGGTGCTGGGATTTTTGTGCCGAGTTATCACTGGGCGGAACCCCTTCCACTGACATGACATGATACCTTGGTGCATATTACCTGATTACTTTCCTGCTTTATACATAATCGGGTATTAAACCTTTATATCCATTAAGAGAGGCATTCTAAAATCCATCACTCAATACTGCAGTTGTCAACTCTTGGACGTAAATTTACCTAAAGAAAAGTATTCATGAGTGTTTTCAAGGTGGCAGCTGTCATAGCCAAAATTCATAATCTACCAATGGCAGATGAGTGCACTGTCTCACTCCTGCTACTACTACATTTCAGAACCACAGTTCATCAGTCAATGAGAATGGATAGAGATGTGTTAGATCCTCTGGAGAGCTTGAATTGTATCAAACGTCTGCTGAACATTCTTGATGTTTTTGGGGGATGGAACATATTTGATTTCCTGGCGAGGTGGTGATATAACATAGAAGTCAGTGTTATGCGCATTAAATGGATTACTTACCTTATATCTCCATACCATTGGATCTCTTTACAGGATGCACTGACTTGGCTTCTACAAGCATCACAGGACCATCACAGCTTTTGAGGATTCTTTTGCTATTGTTTTTTAAGGTATTTTGGATACACCCTAGAAGAGTGTCTGCAGTTGAGCTACATTTCCTGTCCATACAATTGGGACGTACTAAAGGCTGATTATCAGTTCCTGCACATTACATAATGTGGCAAAAGGACTAATCAGTAATGGTTTGTTAATATGCCATTCACCTCTTTCCTCCTTTTGTTCCCTGACTGTCGTCAATGCCTGCTTTTAGCCTCTCAACTCATGTGTGTGCCTTCTACCACATGTATTCTGCCTATGTCCACATATGTCCATTGATGTCCGTCTTCTGAAAATTCTGTACACTACGGCCAAGATTATGACTAGGCAAGACAATTCTGACCCCTTTGTAAACCTTTGTTTGAGATAAAGTCTGAACCCATGTTAATTTAAGAAGGCCAACCCTGCCGGAATTTAAAAAGGGAAAAGGACCAAGTAACTGTGGTAAGCACCACAATCTACATGTTATTTCCCATAATTGGGGTAAGGTGGAATAAGTACTATTTATTGCAATAAGCTCTGGGCCCTGGGGTTCTTATCAGGTGGGAGAAATATCACATAACCTGGTTCCTAAATATTTCAAATTCTAGAGGTTGCAATATATAAGAGGCAACAGGATGAATGGTGCTACAGTCACAGGAAAATGGCCTTATCCCAGTGAGTTTAATCTCAATTTATACTATAAAACCACATGAATATGGGAGTGTGTAATATGTAGTGTTCCAGATACTTTTCTAATGAAAATAAGGCTATTTTATAGACCAAAATTGCATACACAAATACTATAATTGTTGTTGGCCTTGACCCTCTCTGCAGGGTGATCCCCAAACATTTTTGCCTTCACCCCTCATGTTTTCTGAATTTCATTTCTGTTGACCTTAGGAGCACTCAGGGGCACTTTACCATGATATCCAGTGCCAAAAGGTGTGTGCCCACTCCTTTAAACATTGTAAAATTGTCTTATAGTCCCTAGTAATGTGGTACAACCTGTACCCAGGGTTTGCAAAGTAAATGCTACTAATGGGCCTGCAACACTTTTTGTGCCACCCACTTAAATAGCCCTTTTTAAACATATCTCATATCAGCCTACTGCCAATTTGGCAAAAAAGCCTTTTGGCAGGCCTAAATCTTCCTTTCTAATGTATGGAAGTCACCCCTAAGGAAGGCCCTAAACAGTTCATTGTACTTATATGTTTCAGCTGTCCTAGTATTGAAAAAGTCCCAAGTTTGTTTTTCACTACTGTGAGGGCTATGACTCTCACAGGATAACACTGGGTACCTTATTACATTTAATAAGTGCAAACGTTTGATTGGGAACAGGTTGAAATGTCATGTTTGGTCTCAGAAGAATTGTTAATTTAATATCATCTTTAATGGTGAAGTCAGATTTTAAATCTAAAAGCGCCACTTTTAAAAACATTGTCACTTTCTTGTCCTAACCATTTGATGCCTGTATCCTGGGTCACATGACAGAAATAATTTGACACCAGTCCTTTGTCACCCTAGAACTCTTGAAGACTGTGCAGGGGAGGAAGGAAAATTCCAGAACCAGATTTCGGGGAGGTCTAGAAGTTTTTCCCACTTCAAAGGCTTGCAGCAGGTATAACTATTAGACCCTCCAAGTCACTCTTCAGTTCACTCCTGGACCTGTGGAGGACCACCAGAAGGGCTGCCTTGTACTTTAGAGGACTGCTATGCTGTTTGTAGCCTGCTTTGTACATTAGAGGGCTGCCCTGCTGCTACTAGAAGACTGCCCTGCTGCCTGAAGCCTGTCTTGTCCCATCAGAAGACTGCTCTGCTGCTTGAGGCCTGCCTTGCTGCTTGATCTCAGGGCTACCAGAATGACTCCAAGGGCTAGTTAGCTGGCCTCCTGTTTTGGGCTACAGTGACACAAAACCTTCCAACAACCTTGAAACCGCATCGGACCCTGCCTGAAGGTAGTCCTGCTCTCTAAGTTGTGCCCCTACCAGCCATGGACCCTTGAAAGTGGTGCTAAATGTGCCCAAACAGCCAAAAAACAAAACATGGGGCTTGAAAACATTTCCACTAAAAAGTGGTCTGAGACCCACCAGGAGACAGGAAACTACCTGCTTGCCAATCTGCGCAAGGTCCATCGCCAGTTGGCCTGACTTTGTGGTAGCTCCTGCAACAGTCATCTCCACAGCTACAACTCCTAGGAGCCCTCGTTGGCTACAGACTGAACGTTCGTCCCACTGGAGATTTTTGACTTTGAAAAAAACATACCAAATTCTGAATGTAAATGTGAGAAATTGGGTCACTGGTTGACTGGGGTGTGACCTGTAGTTAAACAGCAACCACAATCATAGTCAGGGTAAGGCACAAACATACCCCAAACTAACCAGTGCTCACCCCCTGCCAGCGTGGCACAGAGCAGTCAGGCTTAACTTAGAGGCAATGTGTAAAGTATTTGTGCAACAATTCAATTCAAACAGTTAAACAGTGACAACACTGCACAAAAATTATCCCACACCAGGTTAGAAAAAAAGAGCTTAATTAAATAAACAGGTTCTTCTTCCCCAGGCAAGAGGGCAGCAGGTCACCCCAGCAAGGCAGCAGCTACTTCAGAGTAGCAGTCCAGCAGAGTGGCAACCCTTACAGCAGTACAGCAGTCATTCTTCTTGGCAGCGTATACACAAGTCCAGAAGTGTACTGATGTGGTAGTGTCTGAGGTCCTTCTTTTATACACTGGTGCCCCGGTTCTAGAAGGTGGGAGAAACCTCTAGACAGTGTTTTTGAAATGCAAGGAATTCCCTGCTTCCCCTGCTCTGGCTCCAAACTGGCTGCGTGACAATGCAGGGTTGTTAAGCCCATTGTGTGGTGACAGGACACAACCTATACAGGTGTAAATGAGCCTGGCCCCTCCCGTCCATCCTGCCTGTGATGGCCCATTGAGTCACACCTAAGCTCCCATTTTTTGTGGCTGTCTATGAGGAATACACAAAGCCCAACTGCACCTAGTCATGTGACCTAGGCAGGCTGCACACGCAAAAATGGCTAAGGCCAGAAAATGCCAACTTTCTAAAAGTGGATTTTTCAGAATTGTGATTTAAAATCTGACTTCTTGTGATTCCAGAGACACCAAGAACCAATTACCTCTTCCCAATTGGAAATTACACTTATAGAATGTAATTAGGCAACCCCAGTATTATTCGATGGGAGAGGGAGGCCTTGAAGTAGTGAAAAATTATTTTAAGAGTTTTCAACTACCAGGACATGTAGGACATAAAAGTACATACCCATCGTTTTAAATACATTGCAAACTGCCCTTGTGGCTGTCCAGGGCCTACCTCAGGGGGTGACATATCTATGAAAAAGGAAGGTCTGGGCCTGGCAAATGATTTATTTTGCAAGGCTGACATGGCAGGTTTAATTTGCACACACAAGCTCTGCAATGGCAGGCCTGGGACATGGTTAAATGACTACTTAGGTTAGAGGCACAATGAGTGCTGCAGCCCACTAGTAGCATTCAATTTACAAGCCCTGAGCACATGTATCCATTTTACTAGGGACTTACAAGTAAGTTAAATATGCCAATTGGATATAAGCCAATGTGACCACGTTTTCAGGAGAGAGCAGAGCACTTTAGCACTAGTTAGCTGTAGTAAAGTGCCCAGAGTCCTAAGAGTCCAACAAAATCTAAGTCAGCAAAAACTGGAGGTCTGAAGGCAACAAATGTCAGGGGGAACCACACCAAGATGCCAGGTCTAGAGTAGAAATCTTCACGATGACTTGATCCAGTGGCTCCCTGACGATGATGCCTCTACCTTGGACACCGCTGACTGTCTTGCCCTACTGAACTTTACCTTCTTAAAAAGTTTTCTTCAAAACTTCTTTTAAATCCAAAGGTAAGCTGAGACTGGGCCCAACCCACCTTGTATAGCCGAACCAAGCTCCATTATGATCAGCTATAACTTTTGACTTTGCACTTGTCTCACGCCCCTAGATGTCCGTGGTTGGTGATTTGATCTTTTTGGTGCTATTTTTCACCAAAAAAACATTTTAAAAAATCATAACTATATTTCTACTGATTGGATTTAACTCATTTTGGTATAATTGTATTTATTAAAATGTTCTCTACTTTACTAAATTGTTGTGATAGTTTTCTAGTTTCTCTTTTCACTTTATTACTGCTTCAGTGCTGCATAAATATTTAACACATTGCATCTAAGTTAAGCCTGACTGCTTTTGTGCTAAGCTACTTAAGCACAGGTTAATTTAATGAATTTTGTGGTTCACCCTGACAGGGACGTTGATTGTTGCTTGAAGAAGATTACAGCCCCTCTCAAATCCCAAGCTTCCTACAATTTTGCTTTAATTTTGGGGTGAAAAATCTCAGCCACTCAATGTACCCGACTGCAGGAGGTTCTCTGACCTCTTTTTAAAGTACAGGCAGGTTGCCACCTGCACAGAAAAACATGGAGCGGCTTTGAAACAGCCACTCCGTATTTTCCTGAATGCGCTGCCTGGCTTCAAGGCAGCGCATGTTTGAGGCTACCCTGAGGGCTGCACATTCATCACAATAGGGCACACTGTCTGTCCCAATTTGTGCCCAGTACGCCTGTCTGAAGGTGTACCATGTCACAAATAGGGACATTCCTCACTGCCTATAAGACGTTGAAACGAGTGAACCGGACTCGAGTTCAGGCTTCGACTCAACATGTTGTGATTCTGGGCAAAACACCTCATATCCCTGTGCCTTAAAATGTGTAACGTAATCTGGAAAAAAAACTGAAAAAAACACAAAACAGCCTCCTGTAATACAGAAATTAACTTAACACCGACTGCATCTGCTTGTGTCAGGTGGAAAGGTGGTGGAGCTCTTGTCCCCTATACTACCTTCCTTCGAGGTGCATGAGATAGTCAGTTATGTTGTTGCTCATCAATTGATCGAAGACAATGAAACAGCTCGTCATCCACTCACACCCACCCTAACAACATTGACCCAGAACTGCTCTTTGCTCCTACTGTCGGATCGCGAGCAGCGTGGCACTGATGTGGCAATGTATGCTTTACATACTTGGACACTGTAGAAAGATAACAGCAATGTATGCTTTTAACTCTGGAGCAATACAGATAAAGGCAGGGTAATGTTTTTTACACACTTGGGCAATGTGGATGCTGGCACGGATCTTGTGTTCGAAAACATACCTGTGAATATATGGATACTTACATCATGTGACATATACCCAGGTGGACAAACCCTGCATTCTGAGTTCAGCAACACACATGGCAACCTCAATTAGTACAAAGAGCAGCCCACAACAATTTGACCATCAGTGATCTCCTGTGACACGCATGGAACACTGAGTAGAGCTTTGCAAAGTTTGACCAGTGGTCCTCGTAACCACACTGAGCATCAGGTATGCAGAATCCTAAATGATAGTGCCTTGGAACCTTAGGGGAAACTCTCAGAAGTAAAGTGTAAGCACCCCGGAATAAGATGGCTGCACCTTGGCATATAATCGCATCTACAAAGTTGGGGATTTATTATCCGGCACATATATTGTGATTGACTATTAACTGGTTAATGTACAGTGATGAGGACTGTGTCTGGGTACAATATATAAAAATGATGTTATTTCATATGGCATATGTTATTTCCTGTCACGAATAACTGTATTGTACTCTATTGTAAAATATCTTAAAGTGTATGGACATTTAATTATCTCCCCTTCAGGAGTCTGTGAGGCCCATGACTTATTAACTAATATATGTTTTAAATTCTTCTGGAAAAGATCTTGCCTCTTTTTCCCCAAACTCTCCTGGGGTCGGTTGGGGCTCTTCCCATCGAAAGCATCTTGGGAAGGATCTGGCTAATGCAGTAATTTAACTTTTTCGAAGCACTGTGGACATGAAATTAATACTTTTTGCAAATATAGCTCTGATCTAGCCCTGATAATTACTAGTGGGAACAGAGCTCTGCAAAGAGGAATCACACCAGAAGACATAGATACACTAAAAACAACTATCCAGTAGGTGTGGGGTAGGTACACAGTAGAGTGGTATTTGGTGCACCCAGTGAATTTACTCACACATATTGTTACGGGTTCAGTAGTGAATTTCACAGGATTGAGCACAAGTAGTTCATCTGGCGAAGTCAACAAAGACCATAGTGGGATCCAAAGCACAATCCGACAATAACTGTAATGGAGTCCTTTGCTAGTGTTCTACACTGCATACACATACCAGGACAACAGATGACAGACGAGCCTGGCCAGGGTGTGACATGCAGGCATAGGTGGTCACAGGGCATGTCTTCCACCAGAGGCAAATGAGTTCATACAATCATACACAAAGAACATTTCACCAAACCAGATGAACATTGTCCCAAGATTCCAGGTGGTCTCACTGGTGCTGGCTTCCTCTCAGCCTAGGTATGTATTATGCGTTAGGAAAGGCTTAGGGCTTTGCTTTTAGTCTTTGTGTGCTGCTTTTGCAGCTGTCTTCTGTTGAAAGAAGTGATGGTGATTGATTTTGGGAGCAAAGTGTAGGCTGGGATGAAGAACAAACTACCTGGATAAAGGACGGCATTGGACACAGGTTTACAGAAGAAGAGAAGAACCAATCCAAACAACAAAAGAGAAAGTAAAATAAGTATTACATCGAAATCCCAAAGGGGAGCATCTTCAAGTGTGATGCCATCAGCACACTCCCGCGGTGGGAGGGTGAAATAACCTAACTTAAGCATTAATGAAGGATGTTGTGAATAGCAAGGCCACTCGAGAGTCGGGTTGTCTCCTTAAAACTATTTGCACACAACATCATTAATGAACAAAAATCAACGGCTTTTTGGTAAAACGTACGCCTTCATGGTTATTTTCTAATCAGATTTACACAATTCTCTTCGATAATTGATATTTCCAGGACGTGGGACCTGTTTTTTAGGGGCAGTCTTGTCCAATAGGACAATCAGAACACAGTTCCCTCATATTTGACTCTATAAATTATGTTTCTTTTGCCCCAATGTGCAGACGTAAATTGGAACTACCATCCATAAAATGTACTATCTACGATGCTTAAAAAATTCCAGCGATATGTCTGTCATTCGTAATTTCAAGCATGCCTAAAAGGGCTTTTTGGGTCAAAGCAACCAGAGGCAGGAAGCTATTGCCTCTTTTAGAAAAGAAATCAATCTTCTGAAAATGTAAGGCTTGATTACATGTCCCAAAGGGATGGCATATTAATAATGTTTCCTATTGTCAATATGAACTTTGTACGAAACATAGGTAGTTTTTCACCTAAATGAGGTTTGCAGATTTAGGCCTCTCTTGTTAGATAGGCTTTTTCATATCTTTTTGCAAACAAGAAATCGCCTGCATGTTGCTTAAAAGGCATGATTAACCTAACCTCACCTAACCTAACCTATGTGAACCTCCTATAGCTAATGTAGGATTAGAAAATACTTCTGGAATCTGTTTAGAACAGGGGACTCCAACCTTTTCTGTAATAAGAGCTACTATTGTTCAACGAAAATCATCATGAACTACTCTGATTATTTTAGGAGTGAGCACGTCAGACAAGATTAAATTAGTGGCCTACATATGCAAGATTACCATCAGTGATCACATCAGTGCATCAAGAGTTGCCAGCAGTAATGTAAAAAAAGTCTTGTCAATTTGGAATTTCTTTACATGGGCAATACTTAGCCAGAGCTGCAATGCTCCTGGCACCAATGTAATTCTGTTAGTGATGAGCCTCCCCAAAGCCACATGATTTATTACTGAAATATCTACTTTAAATACATTTTGGAATTTCAACCATTTTTCATCAAACGTCTCCTGAGCTCTGAAAATACAAATATTTTGTCTCAAATACAGACTATTTAAGTTTGGAATACATATATTATTTCAACCAAGCAAAATCTTCAAATTTAGTAGGCAGGACTGCACCCAGGAGAGCTATTACCGTAACTGGAGAGTTACCAGTAGCTCACAAGCTACTCATTGGAGAAGAGTGGTTTAGAAGTATTATTGTTTTGTGACTGTGTTAATCAGGATTTTTTGTTATTTTAATGTTATTCAGGCAAACTGCATTATGTATACTACAATAACAGCATCAATAATCTTCAATCTCAACTTTCCCTTTGCCCTGAAAAATAATGCACAAAAAATTGCACAACACATTGAAAAATATGGTTGTCTATCTAGTGGATAAGTGAAAGGTGAACATGTTCACCATAATACACTGGATTAAGTCTTGGTGCTCTAGACTCATACACACGTATCAATTCTCTAATCTAAAATGGAACTCTTAGTGCGGTTCTCTCATCGCCTCAGGATATCATTATGCCTCTTATTGAGATGGTGCCAATACCGATTCCAGCCTCCAGGAGATGTCCATGGTGCCAATACGATTACCGAATCCAGGAGACGTCCAGATCTCTCATTGGATGGTAAAAAGAATGAAAGGAGGCTATAGGAAAAAGAGGATGGTAGAGGAGAGAGAGGAAGCAAACAGGGAGAGAATGTGGGCTAAATGTCAGGGACTCGGAATGTCACATACATGCTTTAGAACACTAAATAGGACTGAATTCAATGTAGTGTAAGAGGTGGGGAAAAGGAATCTGATCTAGGGCCTTAATGAGGAAATAAGCCCTCTCCCCTGGACATGCAATGCCAGTGTCCCTGAGAGCCTAAAATACTAAAAGACTGGTCCCAAAAAGTGGCCACAAATTGTGCACCAACTTTTTGTCTCCGGTCTTAAATTTTGGAGTGTGACCTATGTACCATTAGGTTGCATCGCAAAATTTCCAAAGCCACCTATCTAATTAATATTATTTAGGCAGGTCTCTATTTGTTACACCATGTTTGGCTGCCAAAAGGATGGTGGCTTTAAGGAACAGTAGACCACCATCCCTCTGTTTGCACCCCTAGGTGGGAATTTTATTTTAAAGCTGCTTGTGTTCCTTGAAGCATTCGGAAATACTTAAAAAAAAAAAAAAAAAACTTTTGGGGAGACATTGGACCACTACCTCCTCCTCGGAGGTTGCCTTGCATGGTTCCCAAGGGTGAGGATGCAGCAAGGGAACCATCTCAAATTGTGACTTGCCTTAAATTGTAAATACGAACCCAACACTTTGTCATGGGTCTGTTCTAAAAAACGTAACACAAGACTGACGCAAAGTGTTTGAAAATCTGGGCCACTGAAGATAGGACATTTTTGAGTAAGACAAACATGGTTCTGAACGGCATCATGATACGCTTATTTAAAAGCTAGGACATATTTACATTGATTAAGCGCATAGCGGTGCTTTTGGCATCTCAAAAAAAACTCATACCCATGTACAGTCTCTTAACAAGACACAAATCCAGATAGTCATCGCAAATGCCCAAAAATGTATTGACTGAGGCCTTTGTAGCCATTTTCAGTCCGACCATGGAAATACATTAAAGGACGGAAAAATCTGGGATGCTATGAAAAGCTCCTATTCTCACTGTCGGGCACTGTTCCTTGACATGTTGGTGATGAGACTGAAGTTCACATGCCAGGCACTCAGCCGAGGTTCCCGTCTGGAAAGAACTGTGTGTGTCGTGGAGACTCCGCCCAGTGTCTTGCGCACTGCCATTTTATAAATGGCGGCTATTATTAAGTCCGATATCGGAGAGGAACTGAAGCACTCCTTGTTAACTGAGAATGGTTGTTCTGAAAGAAAATAATGTAGTTTATCTGTGATCCTCTTTCCACTGCTCGTCAGTCTTGAAGCGTCGAGGTCGGTTTAGATTAAGCGTCCCAGCCCTACAGCGTCTTCTGAAGTGAAATGGTGTCTATGCGTTTCTGATGAAGTACTGCATTGTTTTGCATTTTAGTTACATTAATATAGTGTGTGGCACCCTTAACTAGGCTCCCAAGCACATTTGCAGACTTGTAGTACTTTCCTTGTGCAGCTTCTAGGGTGCTGCCCCAAAGCCAATGATTAAGACAATGCCCTGGTACTTGTCAAAACTCACTTAAAGATATTATTGACTGCAGAAAACAAGCGACGCCATACTTCTGGTTTCTTTCTTGTAAAGCATATTTATGGGCAGCCCTATTTGGACATGAAGGGCTGAGCTTATCAGTGTTTACAGTTTTTATTATCGTTTGTTTGCGTAAGAAAGTTGGAAAGGACAAAATATAGGAAGTAAAATGTGGAAAAAATGTGTTTCTGCGAGTTGGGGCGGAGGAGGGCCAGGGAAGAGGGTAGCTCCGTTGCCATGGCAATGCAGCATTTCTCCCCTCAGTGTTTAGTCAGGGAAAAAAAATAGGAGTCAAGTGAAAAACAAGTGTCACCAAAATCAATAGGTGTCATCTTTTCGACCTGTATGTACACTTTGCCAGTGCTGTGCAGCGTCGGGAACAAAGCTCCGGTGTTGTAACGGCTGTTCAGTGTGCACAAAACAGAGTGCACTCAGGAAGGCCGGGACAGAGGGGAAGCTACAAAGAAATAACAGTGGTTTTCATGAGTAAGGTATTGTAAGGAACCTTATGGGTGAGGGTCACATAGGCCCATCACATCTAAGCAGTGCTTAATTTGTAAATAAAAACGTGCCGGTGTCCAAAAGCCCTCCTCTTAAATTTGCGGCTGCTGCAACTAAATGTGGGAACACGGAATACTGAGGCAGCGTAATCCTGAAGCCATCTCGGGCCTCTTCAATCCATATAAAGCCACTCCCTGCCCCTTCAGCTCACTCATGCAGCTTTCTACTTTCTACCTTTGTGGCTCTTTTTCGTTCTTCTCTTCCTCCGTCTTTCCCATATGTGTCTTTTGCTCGCAACAAATGCTTGAGGCAGAAGAATAAGCCCCAGGCCTCAAAAATGAGTTCCGGGGCTCAGCACCGGAAACAACAACTACAAATTAAGCACTGCATCTAAGCAAGAAATTATGAAATTATAAATCAGTGTCTATGAATCCTTTTTCGTTAAATTTTCTTGAGAATGTTACTAGAATTAAATTACATTTTTGGAACAGGCAGATTGCCTACTGAGTGGCTGGCTGTTCGAATTTAGGCTAAATGGAAGCACAGAATCGGTAAAGATAGGCAGAAACAGTGTTGAGTTGGAGCAATCTCTTGCCACAATGCCACTGGTCCTATCCCATCACCCTTGACAGCTCAGGGCATAACATTTTCCTGTTGGGCGCTTAGAATTGTTGTGGGAGTGTCACAGGCACTGTAAAAACGTTTGGCTAGAAAGCAAAATGAATGACGCATCATTCTTTTCTAATTGCTAGTAGGGGTGATAACTGGTGTTTGACAATCACATCATACCCCCTAACATGTGGAGTTCCTCTGGGATTCAGAGCGGTTATTATTGGTTGCTGTACGTAGATGGTAAAGCTCTGCTGAGTAGTCGGGGCAGTCATCATGATCATGAGGCCAGTATTTCATAGAGATCTGTAAAATATGCATGTGAAATATGGGTTTTAGATCACTCTAATTTGTATATTATAGTGTTAAAACATGTATATGTATATATGTGTGTGTCTGTGTGTGTATTACGTAATGGCGGTTGACACAAGGTAGTCATAGTTGGGACCTAGTTTCCATAGGAAAATAGTTTTTTGCTTTGCCAAAAACTTTGGAGCTGTTTGACGAATCTTCACAAAATTTTCAAAACCAGTACACCACTCACTTCAGCTGCTGTCCTGAAAGTGTCAGGTTGATTCTCCAAGCGGGAACCGAGAAAAAGGGATTTTTAGACACGACTACAGCCCAAACTGCTGGACGGAATTACACTAAATTTGGCAGAAAGATAGATCTTTGTCCAGAAATCATGATTTTTGTAATTTGGTGTAATCTGTTCAGAAGTCTTGGAGATGTTAAAGGAAAAAGAAGTTTGCATATCTTGGTGTCGCAGATCCTCAGTGGATCTGACAGAGCGAATGCTGAGATGTCATTGGCTGCTAGCACTTCAACCAGGGAGTACTGGCAGCCATCTTGGGACCTGGACTCATCCGAGTCCCATAAAAAGCCCAAAAAAACACAGAAGGGACAGGGTAGGAATAACATGACCCCCAAGATCTGGGGGTAGGGTCACACTGGGACCCCGCCAGGGGACCAACCCCTTATAAAAAAAGTGATGTGAAATCGTGATAGCTTCATGAATTAGCTGCAATTGTTTTTTTTAAAAGGCCCCGTTCTCCCCATCCTGCTGCATCACTCTTGCTCCTGTTTTCACCTTGCTTTTACCCCCTTTTTTGTGTGCCTTCGCCTTGCTTTTCCCTTGTTCTGATTGCTTTCATCTTGCTTGTTCACCCATTTTTTGTGTGCCTTCTACTTGCTTTCCCATCGTTCTCGCTGCTTTCTCCTTGCTTTCCCTCCCTGTTTTGAATACCCTCTATTTGCTTTTCCCTCATTTCCACTGCATTCTCCTTGATTTCCCCCTGATATTTTGTGTGCGTTCTCCTTGCTTTTCCCTCATTCTCACTGCTTTCTCCTTGCTCCCCCCCTTTTTTTGATTGCCTTCCCCTTGCTTTTTCCTCATTCTCACTGGTTTCACCTTGTTTCTTCCCGTTTTTTGTGTGCCCTCGCCTTGCTTTTCACTTGTTTTCACTGCTTTCTTCTTGTTCCCCCCTTTTTTTGATTGCCTTCCCCTTGCTTTTTTCCTCATTCTCACTGCTTTCACCTTGTTTCTTCACCTGTTTTTTGTGTGCCCTCGTCTTGCTTTTACCTCGTTTTTTACTGCTTTCTCCTTGCTTTCCCCCATTTTTTGTGTGCCCTCTCCTTGCTTCCCCTTGTATTCACTGCTTTCTCTTTGCTTTTTCCACCTACATTTTGTGTGTCCCCTCCTTGCTTTTCCCTCATTCTCACTGCTTTCCCCTTGCTTTTTCATGTGGAGAGTTGGCATCAGGACCTTGTAAAAACAACATGGTTCACTCCCCGCTGCATTTAAAAAAAACATAGAAATGGATTGAAAACCCAAAGGTTACAGGGACGTTATAGTTAGGAATTATCATTTAAAAAACCTTGGACATTACAGTTAGGATCAGAATTTACACGCACAAAACCATAGAAATTCAGCAGTTATTGTTAGAGTTATTCTAAATAAGTATAACTCGAGCCCCAAGGTAACTATAACTTGTGCCTTCACCATGCAGTGTTAATTAACTCACATATTACAACAGTAATTGCATCTTCTATGACTTCAATAATAATATCAATGCAGCATTTGCTGTCAAATTATTGATCTGTGCATGGCGGAGGCACACAGTAACTATGGTTAGGTCAGAGTGGTTTCACTAATAACTTTGGCCCCGTTCGACAAATAGCTGGCCAAACTGTGCAGTCCTGTCATTAGGCACAGCGATCTCTGTGTTCGCCTTTGCATAGAACACACCACACATCATTATGGACAAGCTGGTTCACCTGCCGCTGCATAAGTGTGTGCAAAAGTCAATGCATTGGCTCTTTCCACCTTTATTGATTACATGAAGTTGGCGAGACAGCTAAACCAGTCTATAGGCAAGACCTAAAAATAACTACTAGAAAACAGGCCAAAATAGGAAACTGCATCAGGGAATGAAAAACTAAAGCCTTAGAATATGAGTTATTTTGTTTCCATTTTGGCTCAATTATCTGCATGTATATGCTGCATATATAAATTTCCTAGTCTTCTGGTTGCAGAGGATGAGGTGCCATAAGCTGTAGTTCAAACAGTTTCATTTTCTGTTTTGCTAAGAGGAAGGACCAGGCCACACCTGTCTGACTATGGAACATTTTGCTACCCCACGCAATCATATAAAACTTTACTGGATAGGGAAACTCACCAGGTACATGCACTGGAGTCTTGAGCACCTCTTGATGAAAACAGCCCTGTCCTTAGTGTAGCTTTAATCAACATTGTGCATGTGTTTTACTCAGGTGTTTTTCCAAATACATTGAACATTTACATGGCAATCCAAACGGAGACCATCAATTCCTACACTCATCTGTGGAACAAGTCAGCAAGACATGCAGATCGTCCTTTATGGCTATCAATCAACAACTTTGTGGTTTTCATCATGCCTTACAGCTTCAATAATCTAAATAGATGCCATGCTAATTGAAATAGCCGGAACAATAATTATTGCATTTACTGTCACATTTTCCAAGATCGACCAAGTGCATGAAATTCTGAAATTGAAGCTCAGGATCATATTTGAAATTATTAACTATGGCAGCTGAAGGAAGCTTAAACATAGACCATATCCGGGAATCAATGTGCATCGAGGCAATTTGGCAACCACAAAGATGATCGAGCAAAGAGTAAGATGACAAAAGATATGCAAAATATGCATGATGTTGCAGAAACTTTATGCTATCCCTTATGTCACAATGATCATCTGTATGTGACAGTCTATGCATTATGTTAACCAAAGTACTACTAGATCGTAGAGTGATGCACTGAGAAGCCATTTTCGTGTGCATGTGTTTAGATTGTAGACTTAGACATAGGTGGTTTTGAAGTTTAATTAAATGTTTGAAGGATTTAACTGAGATTATGTTATAATTTAGAGTCTAAACTAAAAGTCTGTATAGAAACGATATTGAATTTCACATGATTAATGTTTTATATACATGTGCAAATTTAGAGAAATGCAGTTCTGCATTACACTGACTGAAGTGTATCAACAGAGTCATTTTGTTTAAAATGATGGTAACATGAATGTTAATGAAGATTTATTAATGTAGAATTTGTAGTTTGCATATTAAAATATGATTTTATTTGAATGTATTCATTTGTTGTATTAACTCACTTGCATTAGTCTAAGTGAGGTCTGCTAGGCCCAAGTGGCATAACGAAACGTAAAGGGTCCCCCCTGCAAAGTACCTGTACGGAGCCCTCTCACCCCTGGACCCAGTCAGGGGACTATAGCCTGTTCACTGTGTACTGTGCTAGGGGGGTCCCTGGAGCTCAGGCTGCGGTGGCCAGTGGTATATCAAAAGCCCCTTTAGCCCCTACAGAGCGGGTGGCTGACCAATGGGCAGAGGCGGCAGGCCCCTGACTGGTTCTGGGGGTGGCTCCCCTCAAGGGACTTTTCAGGGGGGGGCTCCTCAAGTTTCGTTATGCCACTGGCGTGGGCCTTTGTTACGCCACTTCTAGGTCCTGTATTTTGTGACTTTGCAGAAAATGTTAAGTCATCTTGCTAATGTGTACTTTTCCTTCAGACTTTGCTCCCTTGAGAAGAGTACTTTGGTAATAGTTGCCTATTATTTTACACAAAGAGAGTTGTACAAATCTGACCTCGAATGTAGAACATCCTGGACTGTGGACTAGCAATTAAAACAATTGTTTCAATCTTGTGTGGAGCTGCACGGAATGATGCTGTGCTCATGACAGACTTGGGAAAATTTGAGGATGTTTCAACTTGGAGTCAGTTGATCGATTTCTATTGGATATTGTCCCTGCAACGTCAAACGTACTGTTGCATTAATGAATCAGATTGCTTTATGAACTTCGATATGTCATTATTCAGTTGGACTTTGGTCAGAGTTCCTGTCAGAGTACCCAGAGAGAGATCCCCATCAGAAACCAGACAGATGGCTTGCAAATGAAGAACTTCGCCTGCTGAGCCCCTTGGAGAGGTACCTTCCTCTCCCTTTGCCCATTTGCCATGGCCATTTGCGAACAGGAAAAGGCTTTTCCCGATGTAACAATCATATTCTGCAAGTTGGTTACCTGTTACCGTCAGGCATAGTAGGTTTGTGAGTCACTATCAGGAAGAGGCATGTCAAGGGCTTCCTGTCCTCATAGCGAGTCGCAGGAGGATGTAAGATTGAATTGCGACCCTGAATGCAGTTGCAAAACAATTGCAGTTGTCACCAACTTTGAGTTGGGGGTAACCCATTCTCAAATGGGAAGGGGTCCCTTTGGGACCCCTTCCCCTTTGTGAATGGAAGCGAAAATATTTTTTCAGAGCAGGTAGTAGTCCCACTGACCACTGCCTACTCAGAAAAAATGAAAAGAAAACTTTTCATTTTTTTGTTTGAAATGCATCCCTTTTTCCTTTAAGGAAAACAGGCTGCATTTAAAAAAAAAATGGCTTTATTTAAAAAGCAGTCACAGATATGTTGGTCTCTGTCCCCAGCAGGCTACCATCCCTGTGAGTGCAGCCATTCCCAATGGGGTTGCAAATTGCAACCTATCTCATCAATATTGATGAGGTAGGTAATTTGCAACCCCACTGGAAATCGCAAACAGTGTTAAACGCACTGTTATACATCCTAGTTTGCCAAAACTACATACATCTGGCACCTATAGATGTTCTTCCTACCCCCCTCTAGAAGACTCTTGACCTAGCTTCTGATATGCTGACACTTTCCCTTTTATTTACTTTGTGTCCACCTTAGTTAGTAACTTGTTGTCTGAGATTACCTTTTTCCAAATTCATTGTGGCCTTTTTGTTCCTTTTGTTTTGCCCACATGTGTTCCACCCTGCACGTTTCCCCTGATTGGCTAAATTGTAGGGTTTCCCCTGTGCCCAGTAATTGCCTTGATGCTTTTTAAGTCAGAGCAACACCTGTTTTCTAAACATCAAATTATTTTATTGATGAATGGTATCATTTTCATAGCATGTTCAGTTCTCTTAATGTTAGTTTGCCTAAACGTATTGACTCATCTTGGTCAATCCTTGGTGATACAGTATCTTTATAACTTTGTTTTGAGAACTGTCTACATGACTTTGAGCTTAAATTTGCAATAAATCCCTTAACTTTATTCATGACAGGAGTTTTCTTTGTATGGCCACATTGGTCATACTGTGTAACTAATTGGTTAGTATTTAAATGTTGAAGGGTCCAAAAATCCATTGACCTCGATGGGCATTGAGTCCTGCGAAGGATTACAATTCTTCATCACTCATTAAGATCTGAAACACAACATGATTTCAGTGGTTATGTATCTGACATAACTTAAAAGTACCCTATAACATCGGTTGGTGAACACCATGAATAAAATAGCCTAAACGGTCAATGCAAAGGAACTATGTACGGCGTGAAATGACATACAACAAACCACAAAGAAATAAATGCAATATTATAACACACAAAGACTCTTCACATAAACCAATAAAATTGAAGTGCTGTCCCACCAGCAGTCTCAAATTGACACAAAATGAACTGTCACCTAAGCCAACTACCCCAATGAGGTCAAACACACACAAAAAACAGCCTAGCAGAAGGATAACAGTGAGCCACAATCCACACAGGGTTAATAGTCAAGATCAAGATAACATTCAATAAACACACACTATAGTATAAGAAGATAGATGCAACCACTTTTAGAGCAGCTGCTGATCTGCAGAGCAAAGAAGGGCTACAACAAAGGAGCATATTCTGAGTCGAGACATCATCACTACCAACACACTTCGTGCTATGTGTTACAATAACCATAATGCCTGTCCTAAAGGTCTTACCATAATTCCTTCTAATGGCAGAGATCACACACCCGCCTATCACCCCTGACCGGTGAGGAGAGATCCCTCTAAACAACTTCAGTCATACACCACAATCACTGCAGGCTGGATTACGAGAGCCGGGATGAAGCACTACTTCAAGGGAAGGCCCCATTTACCACAATTAGCAAATTAATACTGTGCAAGCACTTAGTCTCTCATTCTTAATAAGAAATCAACACCCACCAAGGCATAGCATAGACCACAGACTTTTTCACAGACAGATTACACATCAGAGCACAAATATAACCACCCCCTCAACATCGTTTCATGAATGCTAGTACTGCAAATACTGACAGCAGAAAGCTGGGACCGAAGCAGAAAGTCACTCTGTAAACCATGTTATTTACCAGTAGCCATTCCACACTTAACCAAGGACAATTCAAATGCACTTGCTTACTTGAATCAATGTGATTGACACCTGCAACCAAGCAAAATCAAGAAACTCAGGACTCCTGCAGTGCCACTTCTAACGGAACAACCTTTGGGAAGGTCAAGACAGTACTCCACATGAGTACATCAGTAAGGCGGGCATGAACAGTTGATGGAAACTCAAAAAAACACAGACACCTCCAAGAGCTTTGGACCCAAAGCACCAACAGTGGACCCAGTTGCTAAAAGTGGGCCCTGGCATACCAGATCTACTTTACAAGCTAGGCCTCAGGATGGAGCAGATGGTCGTAGAAGGCCCCACCAGTGGCACCAGCCCTATAAGTAATGCCAAACTGGTGACTGTCCCATGAAGTCAGTAAGAATAAGATAGGTGGTACTTGGCAAGGTGTCTGACTTCACCAAAGATGAAGTGCTCTTCCTTTGATAGGAAATATGGCCTTCGGTGATGGTTCTGTACAACAACAGAGAGCCAATGAAATAGTGTCTGCTTAGCATTGTATCATGTTGTGGCATCATCACTTCAATAGCACACATTCAATTATGATCCCTAGTATAATTGTAAGCTATGAGAGGGCTACACACTTTCCAGAGAGGTCTATGGGAGGAATTTGCCTGGTAGGATTCAAACAGTCCATCTGTGTGCATTGCTCCAGCCAGAACCGACTTTAGGGACGACTGGTGCCAAAGCACTGGGCTTGAAATATCTTATGGATTTAAAAGCACCTGCTGAAGAACTCCTTCTGTGTCAAGATGTTTTCCTGGACTAAAAATGTCAAGATATCTCTGGTGAATAATGTATCTGCTGGAGAGAGAATGGGGTTTTGTCTAGTGGCAGTTTTGACTCATAATAAAGTAGCATAAATGATTAATGTGCCTGCTTCACAGAACTGGTGCCATGCAGATCACAGACCTGAGTTTTATGTGGATGACGCAGTGGGTTGCTGCTTTTGTTACAGGGATCCATGTGCTACTTGCAGCTCACAAGTTAAAATACTAGTATAGCATAGTAAGCTATGGACTGTCTTCAAAGAGCTGCATGCACATTGCAAGTAACAGGTAAGAATGTTATGTTTTTTTCCCCAGACTCTCATTATGATAACATTGCAAGAAAGGGCCTGATTGGGTAGAAATGCACTCTTATTAGTAAAGCCAACCCCAACCACAGTTATGTTTTAAATCCCAAGTTGGTGCTTCTCTAGCCCAATTACTCTTATAATATACTGCCTACGAGTATGGATGACATGTGACTCCTACACCTTGTAGTCCTCATTGTCTTACGTAACATTCTGTATTCACTGATTTACACATGTATGATTCATTTACTCTCTATAATGTGTGTGTTTGATGTAGTGTGCTACAACACAAATGAAATACATGTGAGAGATGGGCTGGGAAAGATCAGGGGCACTGTTGGAGAGTGGCAGAGAGGGAATCTGCAGAGAAGGCAGTCATTGGAGGGCACCAACAAAGACTGTTGTACCAGGCACCACCAGTGCTTATGCTAGTCCTGGATCCAACAATACAAATGTCGTGACAGCACTGCAGTGCAGACACTAGCACTCTTTATTTCTCTCCTTGCAGATACATCCTCTACCATTCTCGGCTGGTAGAGATGCTTCTATGCACAGGAGTAGAATTATAACTGTTGTGAATCCACTGCTTTCTTGGTGTACCACAGGAAAAGTCAATCACTCAATTAATTCAATCTTCATTCGACCAAAATCATGATCATAAAAGAAATGGTAAGAAGCAAAAAAACATACAAATTAAAACTGTTCATCATGATACAAAGTTACAAACTTATCTTGACATTGCCAGATGTCAATAAAAAGAGAGATACTAGTAAATATTTATTGCACATTCATAGTGGCCCTCTGCCTAGTGGCCCTTTGTATATAAACTGCGGTCAGATGGGAAATCCACAGATTCAGCAGTGACTGCAAGTAAGTAAAAGCAGATCTAGTAAAACGATTGGTGCCTTGTTTTTTAAAAAGGTAAAAGGTCACATGAAAATGCATTCGATTTTTACCCACAATACTGAAGTGTACGTATAGTATAGATTTCCACTGAGGACAGCCAGCACTTATTTGCAATACATTTATTTTTCCCACAGGATTTTTTTTTTTTCCTATGTAGAAATAAATAGTTTGGCTTAGTTTGTGAGTGCTTGCAAACCCACAAAGTTAAGCATGACTTAGCTCTCTCTTATGTGGGAGTTACGGAGTTTTCTAAAATAACCAAACGTTGCTGATAAAATTGGCTTGTGAATTGGGTCCAATATGTACTTTCTTATTTGCATGCATTTTTTCGCAGTGTTCTAAGCCTCTGAGCCTCTCTATAGAACATTTAGGGGCAGATTTAAGGAAAGTGGTGCTGCATTCAATGCAGTGCCACATTTCTTGCGCACCTTAGCGCCGCCCTAAGGGAGTATTTAAAATACAGTGCACCATGGTGTTAGGGAACTAGAGTCAGAATTTTGATGCTAATTCAGCGCTTTGCAGGATTAACGTCAGAAATGTTTAAGCTAATCCTGCAAAGCACCCTGAGGCCCATTGAAAACAATAGGAGTCTCCTGTTAATGCCTGCTCTGAGCAGGCGTTAATAATGCCAGAAAAAATGAAGTGAAGAAATCTTTTAGATTTCCTTGCGCTATTTTTTGCCCCCCCTAAAGGGGGAACACCCCCTCTGCATATATTATGCCTGGCGCAGGCATAGTGTAGAGCAAAGGGGTACAAAGTGGAGCAATGCATGCATTGCTCAACTTTGTGAATATAGCGCGGGGAAAAAGCCACCTTAGCGCTGCCTTAGCGTAAAAACAATGACGCTACGGCGGGGCTAAAGTGGCAATAGGCGCTCTTAAATAAGGGCCTTAGACTTCCTCCGGGGTCTGAGCTGGACTTCAGAAATGCAATAAATGAAATACCCTGTATTTTTGTATGCAAATCACTTTAAAACAGCGTATCCGATCATAACCAACCAGGGAACAAAAGGGATGTTGATTTCTGCAAAGTTTAACTCGCTGAAGAGCAAACCAACATTTATGGTCAAGGAAGCACTGCAATGACTTTCCGTGACTGATCCCTGTGACCCTTTTATATTATTTAATAAATAAACTAGGCCTTCTGCGTGGTATGGAGGTGCTTGTATGTCTAGGGAGTGCCAGGTGCCATTTTAGGCAAAAGTACTGTCTAGTGTGAGCTTCGAAAATGTCCACATCAAGATTGCCTTGTTAAATGTCGACACCAACATTTCTTAATTAAGCTGCAAGATTGGTTGCAGGAGCAAACACACTTTCTCACGTTGACAGAATTTCTAGAACGCTCCTAAACATGTTGTGCATTGTCCGCAAAGCTTTATATTTTGGAACGATGGTTTATTAAATAGGAAAACGGAAAAAAGAGGGTGGAAGAAGAAATAAACAGATGTAAGCCACTTCATTGAATGCTGTGAGGGTGTGGGTTGACCCCTAGTTACACTGGGCCCTCAGCCTGGTCTGATGATCTTAAATACGAAACTAAAACCATTGTTATGTTTTTCACTACGCTCGGTCTTAATTGGGGACAAAGGGCTATAAAGTCGGTTTACTGGGAAGGGTGTCTTCCTGTTTATAATGAAGAATGCGTATGCTTAGCCTGGAAAATGTTGTAATCACAATTTCCTTGTACTTTGCACAGCACAAAAGTCCAATGTAAGGACATTGTTTGTGTCATTACAAAGAATTGGCCATATGCAAGTTAAAGATGTTGTATGTAGCCTCCTCGTCAGTGAAGCAGTGTGACAAATTCCGATACAAAGCGATCCAATAACTTTTTCAGATGATCCACATGTTGCATTGGTTGGAATAGCCTTGCTCGGCTATCTTCCCTTCCACCTCAAGTAATATGACTGACCAAGAGGTCATCTGTTTCCATCCAGAGACTCAGTGGTCCAAGTGTCACTAATATGGAAGCTGTAAGAGGAAGCGGTCACCAGCATGACCATATTTTTAAACACCTGTTTATTAAATAAAAATAGTTAACTCTATTCAGTAGACTGAGACAAATTCTGCCATGCATGCCCTTTCAGTGGTAACATCATTCACCTGTCAGATGCATCACATTCCTGGCAGCGCATGTTTGCTGCCAGTAGGTAGCAGGAAATTAGGAAAGTTTGCAGTGATTGGATCCATGCTAGAATACTACGATTCAGGATATCTAGGTATTTATGTGTTCCTTAATGCCTGGGTGCAAATTCTTCAAGAGCCAAACAATCCTTCCTTATTGGCTGCCCTAAGAAGTAACTCTATTTCCATGTTATACCCACTCCACTGTCCCTCTGTTCAGGTGCAGGTCTCTTTCACATTTGTAATGAATCATTCACCATCACAGCCCGCCTACCTTTACGCAAAACGTTAAAGACATATCTTTTCCCACGACAATGCTTTGCTCTTCTGGTTGTGAAACTAGCACTAGAAGCCCTCGTTGGGGTGACAGTGCAACTTATGAGACTCCTCTAACATAACATAACATAACATAACATAACATAACATAACAATAGTAAAGTCAACAAGACTCAGCACTTTCTGTCAATCTGTCTAGAGGATGATTTAATGAACACATGAAGTCTTCTAAACACTCACATTCAGGATCCTATTCACAAAACAGAGGCAATCATGTTTTATGTTCATAATGTAATAAATAAACTAGAGGATAATAAGAGAATTCTATATCACACTTGGTAGCTCTTAAATTGTCATCAGTTGCTTTAGTGAACGTCTACCATCAAAGAACAAAACATACAGAAAAACATCATATTTATTGGGCTGAGAGCCACAAAACATATTATTGTATTATAAACTGCTGCTATGGCTATTCTGGTTGTATAAGGCCCTGTACCCGACGTACAGTACCAAGCCACAGACGAGGGCGTATAGAGAGGGAAAGGTTCTTTAACAACAGGTAGAAAGAAGAGCTATAATGATATTAGAACATTCCACTAAGTAAAGGTAGAATGTTATAAAATAAACAGAGCGACACAGAAAGATAAGCCTTGGAATCTTTGAAGCAGAAGTAATACACCAGTCATTATTAAACATTTGCACTTCCCTATAGTCAATGGAGCGCTTATCAGTTCAATATTCTAATTGTCAATGAAAAAGCAGTGTGTAGCCTATTCTTTTTCTTCGAACGCTGCCTTGTGTTGCAAAAAAATCCAAGATCTGCTCTCATTTAAATTAACCTCCTACTTTCAGATCTGGGGACCATAGAGTCTCAGTCATAGGTGAGGATTTGCCTTGGACTCCCAGGTGCCTAAAGGATGAGCCCTATCTGTGGCACGCTTTTATGTTTATATGGCCTTCCTCTAAATAGGCTTTTTTCAAATGAACCATGTAAGGCAATGCCCCTTTCTGTATAGTCACCTCCAAAGTTTTGGACTGATGCTGCTAGTTTTTGGACTCAGTGCACTGAGGCCTGCTTAACATACCTGCATGCCAGTGCCTGGACCCTTAAATGTATAGAGTCTGTACCAATTGGCATAAGCTAACTTACCTCTAAGCCCTTAGCACATGGCACCAGGGGTGCCAAGGGCTTGTAAGTTAGGGTGTCCTCTCGGGAACTGCAGCACTTGTGCCACCCTGAGTGGGACCAGGTAAAATGTGACTCTCAGTGACTCCATGTTTGCGAGTGCCTATACTCGCTATGGGGCCGCAATTTGCGACCCACCTCATGAATATTCATGAGGTGGGTCATTGCGACCCCATAGCGAGTCGCAGTCGGTGTCTGAGACACCGTACTGCATACCAAATTGCGAGTTGCAATTTGCGAGTCGGATGGACTCGAAAATTGCAACTCGCAATTTGGTTTGTTGCTACATCTGGCCCTATGTTTGCTGTGTCCTGCTCATAAAAAAGTCATCCTCTGACCCCAGCCAGAAGCAGAGACTCCAAGAGTCAGTTGACTTTTATTAGGAGACTTGGGAGAATGCTGGGTGGAAGGAAATGTGTGGCTCCTCCTAGATCCAGAACTTTCTATCACCGAAATGTGAAGAAAAAGTGATTTTTTGGCCAAATGTTGAGGTTTGCAAAGGATTCTGGGTAACAGAACCTTCCTGGGTTCCCCTAGATGTCTAGGTTTCATAAATGTCCAGGTTTGCTAGGTTTTCCTAGGTGCTGGCTGAGCTAGAGGCCAAAATCCACAGCTAGGCACTTTGCAAAAAACAGGTCAGTGTTCTTTGGGAAAATGTGATGTGTCCATGTTGTGTTTTGGGACATTTCCTGCCGCTGGCACTAGGCCTACCAACACAAGTGAGGTACTATTTTTATCGGGAGATTTAGGGGAATGCTGGATGGAAGGAATTTTATGGATCCCCTCAGATTCCAGAACTTTACAGCACCAAAATGTGAAGGAAAAGTGTTTTTTCGCCAAATTTTGAGGTTTGCAAAGGATTCTGGGTAACAGAACCTGGAGAGAGAGAGAGACCCACAAGTCACCCCATTCTTGATTCCCCTAAGTGTCTAGTTTTAAAAAATGCACAGGTTTGGTAGGTTTCCCTACGTGCTGGCTGAGCTAGAGGCCAAAATCCATAGCTAGGCATTTTCCAAGAAACACATCAGATTTCAATGTAAAAATATGATGTGTCCATGTTGCGTTTCCTGTCGTGGGAACTAGGCCTACCCACACAAGTGAGGTACCATTTTTATAGGGAGACTTGGGGGAACACAGAATAGAAGAATAAGTGTTATGCCCCTTGTCTTTCGCTACATTTTTTCCTTCCAAATGTAAGACAGTGGCCCTCATTACGACTTTGGTGGTCAGTTTCATTGACTGCCAAAACCAAACCCGCCAGACGACAGCCAGTGCTGGTGGTCAGCAGACCGAGAATATTACAAGTGGTGGCTGCTATCTGCCACTATTGAGACTGAAAGCAGACATTATTCGTTCTGGCGGTCGGCTGTGCAGAGGCTGTTCCCTCGCCGGCACCGCCACACCAGTAGGACTCCACCCGCCGTATTATGAGCCGTAATACGGCTCAGTGGTGTCCTGCTGGCGTGGTGGTGGTGGAGAGGGAAGACAGCCAGGACCCATCCCCTCCTAGATGTTCTTCTTGACTCAGAAGGTAAGTGGGGAGGGAGTCTGTGTGTTTGGGTTTGTGTGTGTGTGTCTGCGGGGGGGTGAATGCTTGCGTGTATGAGAATTAATGTGAATGAGATTGTACGTGTATGTGCGGGTGAGTGGGGGTGACTGAGTGGATGTATGCTTGTGCTGCATGTGTGTGTATGTGAATGCATCAACAACAACGCCCACGACTGCAAAGAACTCTTCGGCATTGTGAAGGAACTCTCAAACCCCAACGCCAACTCCAACGACATCTCGCCCTCCCAGAAACTCTGCGACGACCTCTCCACCTTCTTCCACCAGAAAATCACAACCATCCACGACAGCTTCAACGCCACTCCGCCGCCAGACCCCACCCCTGACATCTCCACAGACGCCTGCCACCTCACCGCCTGGACCCACGTGGACGACACCGAAACAATAACAACCATGAACACCATCCACTCAGGCTCCCCCACGGACCCATGCCCTCATCACGTGTTCAACAAAGCCAACGCCATCATCGCCCCCAAACTCCGCGAGATCATCAACCTCTCCTTCGACTCCGCCACCTTCCCAGACAGCTGGAAACACGCAGAAATCCAACCCCTCCTCAAGAAACCCAAGGCTGACCCCAACGACCTCAAAAACTTCCGACCGATCTCTCTCCTCCCTTTTCCAGCAAAAGTCATCGAGAAGATCGTCAACACACAGCTCGCCCACTTCCTCAAAGACAACTCCATCCTAGACCCCTCTCAATCCGGTTTCAGACGAAACCACAGCACCGAGACTGCTCTCCTCGCCGCCACAGATGACATCAGAACCCAAATGGACAACGGCGAAACCTCGGCCCTCATCCTCCTCGACCTATCAGCCGCTTTTGACACAGTCTGCCACCGCACCCTACTGACCCGCCTCCATGGAGCCGGCATCCAGGATAAAGCCCTCAACTGGATCTCATCCTTCCTCTCCAACAGAACCCAGAGAGTCCGACTCTCCCCTTTCCACTCCAAAGCCACCAACCTCATCTGCGGCGTCCCCCAAGGATCCTCCCTCAGCCCTACGTTGTTCAACGTCTACATGGCCCCCCTCGCCAAACTGGCCCGCCAACATCACCTCAGCATCATCTCCTACGCCGACGACACCCAGCTCGTCCTCTCCCTGACCAAAGACCCACTCACCGCCAAAACCAACCTCCACGAGGGACTAAAAGCCATCGCCGAGTGGATGAACGACAGCCGCCTGAAGCTCAACTCCGACAAGACGGAAGTCCTCATCCTCGGGCGCACCCCTTTGGCCTGGAACGACTCCTGGTGGCCCACCGATTTAGGACCCCCACCCACCCCAGCCAGCCACGCAAGAAACCTCGGCTTCATCCTGGACTCAGCCCTCACCATGTCCAAACGGGTCAGCGCCGTGTCCTCTTCCTGCTTCAACACCCTTCGAATGCTCCGCAGAATTTTCAAGTGGATCCCAACAGGAACCAGAAAGACGGTGACCCAAGCCCTCGTCAGTAGCAGACTTGACTACGGCAACGCACTCTACACAGGCATCCCAACAAAAGACATCAAACGACTCCAGCGTATCCAAAATGCATCCGCCCGCCTGATCCTTGACATACCCCGCCGATGTCACATCTTCCCTCACCTGAAGGACCTCCACTGGCTCCCCGTGGACAAGAGGATCACCTTTAAACTCCTCACCCACGCTCACAAGGCTCTACACAACACCGGACCTACCTACCTCAACTCCAGACTCAACTTTTACGCCCCCACTCGTCAACTCCGCTCTGCCAATCTCGCCCTCGCCATCGTCCCCAGGATCCAGCGCAAGACCGGCGGCGGCAGATCCTTCTCCTTCCTCGCCGCCAAGACCTGGAACTCTCTCCCCACCTCACTGCGCCAGACCCAGGACCTCCTCGCCTTCAGGAGACTCCTCAAGACCTGGCTCTTCGACCGCTAACAGCTCACCCCCCCCCCCCCCCCCCCCCCACCAGCGCCTCGAAACCCTGACGGGTACATAGTGCGCTTTACAAATGTTATGATTGATTGATTGATTGAATGCATGCATGCATGAAGGGGGTTAGTGAGTGTGTGGATGGGTGAGGGGATGTGTGCATGTGTATGTATGTATGTGTGGGCCGGTGACAGGAATGGAAATTCCTGTTGTCAGGTGTGTGACTGCCAGGGTTTTCGTGGCGGGCTGACTGCCACGGAAAGCCTGGAGGTTTGAAACCTTATAATCCGGACGGCTGAGGCCTGCCTCCGGATTGGAGGAGGTCACCGCTGGCCGCGGCGGTGCAACTGCGACGGTGGGCCAGGCGGAGTTGTGGAAGTCTGGCTTCAGCCAAACTCCACAACTCGTAATACAGCGGTCTTCACCGCTGGCTCTGCAGCAGTGAGACCGTCACAGCGAGTCTGGTGCCAGACTCATAATGAGGGCCAGTGTGTAAAAAATAAGTCTATTTGAGAAATGCCCTGTAATTCACATGCTAGATATGTGCAAATAACTACTGCTTCTCAACACGTTATCCTGTGCCCAATTTGGAAATACAAAGGTTCCCTTGATACCTATTTTTCACTCTTTATATTTCATCAAATGAATTGTCGTATAGCCGGTATACAATGAAAACCTATTGCAAGGTGCAGTTCATTTATTGGCTCTGGGTACCTAGGATTCTTGATGAACCTACAAGCCCTATATATCCACGCAACCAGAAGAGTCCAGCAGACGTAACGGTATATTGCTTTCAAAACTCTGCCATAGCTGGAAAAAGTTATAGAAGAAAACGTGGACAGAAATGGCTCTTTTTTCACCTCAATTTCAATATTTCTTTATTTCACCTGTTATTTTATGTAGGATAAACTTGAAGTATCCACACAAATGACCCCGAGCTGAATTCCGAATTTTGTCTACTTTTTAGAAATGTTTAGCGGCCCGGGATCCAACATTGGTTTCACACCCATTTCTGTCACTAACTGGAAGGAGGCTGAAAGCACAAAAAATAGTAAAAATGTGGTATGTCCCAGTAAAATGCCAAAATTGTGTTGAAAAATGTGGTTTTCTGATTCAAGTCTGCCTGTTCCTGAAAGCTGGGAAGAAGGTAATTTTAGCACCACAAACCCTTTGTTGATGCTTCAGGGGAAAGAACACATGCTTTCTTCTGCAGCCCTTTTTTCCATTTTTCTGAAAAAAAGAAATTTTTGCTGTATTTTGGCTAATTTCTTGGTGTCCTCCAGGGGAACCCGCAATCTCTGGGTACTTTAGAATCCCTAGAATGTTGGGAAAAAAGGACACAAATTTGGCGTGGATAGCTTGTGTGGACAAAAAGTTCTGAAGGCTTAAGTGCGAACTACCCTAAATAGCCAAAAAAGGGCTCAGCACGCTCAGTGTCTGTTTCTCAAGGAACATATAAAAGTGATCAGCACTCTAAAGGCTGCTATGGGGATTCATAAGTTAACGCAATGCTCTGTTTATGCATCTTAATGTACTGGTTTTCATGTCATTCCCCACTCTTCACACAAAACCTTTACATTTGTAAAAAAAAAAAAAAAAAGCATTTGAGCAGCGCATTTTATTTAGTTAGTGGGGAAGAAAAACTGCACATTTTAAATGTTCCACTGGTTACTGAAATAACCTACAGTTTGTTTTAATAAGCTTGAGTTCTAAACTTAATTATTCTTATACGTTTGTAGGAGTTAAAATATATGAGATTCACAATACATGAAAACAGCAGTGGATTTGCTTTGAGTTGTGTGTGCTTGAGCGTGTGTACACACTTGGCACCTGGGCATGTTCAACTAAGAGGGCTTGCTCTTATTCCAAACACTGAAACCTACACACTTGTGTCACTCCCCATATTTCACAATAATGTAAACTGCTTTCAGTTCCTTCCACGAAGATTGCCTCTTGCATGAGCCAACAATGTTCATGTTTGCTCACATAATGAGAGACAGAGGCCCTCACATCATTACGCATATAAACCGTGAGTAACTAGCAGCACATTTTCGGAAAAGTATGCATTCCATCGTGACAAACCTTTCAAGGCATACCACATGGCAGCGATTATTTACATTATATTATATTATCTACAGAGGGCTGAATACTCTGCTGGAAACGAAATGTAAGCAAGTAGCGAAAGCGAAACGCTTTATTTATCAATGAAACCATGCTGCTATTTTCCGTACAAAATCCCACTCAAATCTACCGGGCAACCATTTTTTCCCACAATTGCCCGACTTTCACAGATTGGCTCACATAAGCTACAGCGGTGGCCCCTAAAAGTGGGTGGAGGATTGTCGCCCCGCTTAGAAAAATGTCCCCAGGACAGAAAAGTAAAATGGTAAAAAACTTTGTTTATTACCATTTATTACGGTGTGTCAGGACGGGGCGTGGCAATTGCTGCCGAGTGGCAGCAGGGAGCTGCGCACTTGTTTAAACTGCGCATGTCCCTTTGGCCGGCCGTCTTGCAATGACCAGCCAGACATGCACACTTTAAACACAGGTCTACAGCGCTCTGGTGAGTGCTGAGAGAGCCTCCTCTCACCAATCCTGATGCTGCTTTTATGCTGGTTACCAGCTGGAAAGCATCACCAGGATTGGCTAGTGCAGGTTCCAGGGTCCAGTCATGCGTTGAGCCCAGGAGAGAAGGAGAGACGTTGAGAGGAGGATGTCCGTCCAAAGGTAAGTGCCATTTTTTTGTCTTTTATCTTTTATTATTATTGTACCTCCTTCCTCTCCCCATTATAAGTGAAAGACAGCTGTCTCTGATAAGCTACACCCTATTTACTTCTAAGTACACATCTGATGATAAGCTCATATGCCAAATCGAAATAAGACAGAAAGGGCTGGGGGTAATCTTGGACGATCGCTGGTTACCTAATATGCAAGTGTGGATTTACTATTGTGGACTTCTACAACTTCTGTGGAATTTTCTTAATTTCAAATCGAGACTCGGGGGGCTGGGGCTAAATGGGGGGGGGGGTTGTCCTCACTAAAAAGGGAAATTACATCAGCCAAGAGGTTGCCAAAGCCAAAAGGTCTGATTTTAATGAGCTAGCGCATGCAGCCTAAGCACATCAAAGCCAGACAAGAACTCTTGAAGGTTCCCTATATATACAGAAACAGCTCTGTTTTAGTTTCTATTTCAAATAAATTGGGCTATAATTCTAAAGTAATCTCTTACACAGTTTAATGCAAGCCCTTGAGTGGAGGTGGAAGGATGCACCCAAAACAGCCAATACCATTATTTGGAAAATGTATATTTATTGGGGCGTGCCAAGACGTATGTGACAAAGTCTGAAGCAAATGGTTGAAAGAGCCTATTTGAAGAAAGCGATCATTTGAAAGGAGTCAATGCAAAGCCCTGAATGTAAGTGTATATTGTAAACATTAGGACCCTTTGACAGCTATTTCATAAATTCCCAAACCCTACAAATGCGAGTTCTGGGGATCCCTTAACCCAGGAATGTTTATTCAGGAAATGTGCACATACTAATATCTCACGAATCCAGCCCAAGGCCTAAGGCCCAAGGCCTAAGTTCCATATTTGCCAAATCCCAAATCTGGTGGAAGGAAAAGCAATGCAAAGCTGCAGAAGCACATAGAGTCGACAGCAAAAGGATCGAACTGCACACAATAGCAATCTTACTATTCTGGCTATATAAGGATAATACCAAAGTAGCCCCAGGGAAAGGCATTATGGAAATATATTTGGTATTTCAGGATTCAGGTACTGGATAAAACAGAAGACATATATAATGATTTAATTATGGACGTCTCTTGGTGAAACGTAAAGAGGATTTTGAAAATTAACATTAGACAAAGCCATGGCTGGAAGGGTGCATTGATATGATAACAATGCGTCTTATTTCTCATTAATACTTATTGTTTCGAAAGATGAAAAGTCTGGTTATGGCTTATGCCTGAGCTGAGAAAGCACCGCAAACTGAAGGCATGTGTAAAATTTGAGAACTGAAAGAGGACTGGACCTTAGAATTATTCTCAATCTGTCCTACAGCTGAATTATCAATTAATTCCCACAATGATAAAGAAGCCGGATTGTTCAGTCAGGTCGCCAAATTTAACAGCTACAAGTACTTAAAAAAAAAAAAAAAAGAAGTTTAGTCCATGCCAAACTCTGTGTCAAATATACGCACAGTGGGTAAAGGAGATAAGGGAAGCTGGGATTAATTGGAGCATACCTTTGCTGAGAAGCATCACTTTGCCTGCTGAAGCAGCCCGGGGATGACTACCTGGGAGGCATAAGGATTACAAGAATTGATCAATTGCTTGACCTATGCGGATTCCTCTCATTCTCTTCTTCCATGGGAACTTCAACAGGTTTTATAACTTTCTCTAGTTAGACAGCTGTTTAACTTACTGAAGTATGTGTCAAAGCTTTTTGCTAATGATCCTGAAAAGGTTTTGTGGGGTGTGTGTATGGAAAATTACCATTTTATGTCCAGACACTGGACATTATCAGAATATGTTAAGAAGAGACGTGAAAGATGAATTATGACCTGCAACACATTTCGATGACGTCAAGTCTATACTGGGTGCAATATTATACAGGGTGCTGGCTACAATACAATCTGGAAATGCTTTTATAAGGAAATGCTTTCATAAGATTTTTGATTGCTAATCATCCTAATGTACAAGCGGCTCTGCATTGATAGGGTGAGGGAGCATGTTTCATAGAAATGGCCACTGTTGGAGACTTCTTGGCAATTAGCGCATATTTATGAGCCCCTAGCACTCATAAATATGTCCCACTTATAGTGATGCTCCGGTGGTGCTATGCCCTGTGCCGTATTTAACGGCATCTTGTAAATACGACCCCTTCACATGCAGCCCTTTGCGTGGAGGGGGCATGCAATTGGTGTTGCTGTGGGTGTGCCACAGCACTACCCATTGCATTTTGATGCTGCCTCAGATTCATGAGTTTTCGTTAACCTGAGCCAGTGCCAAAATCTAACGCAGCCCCAGGGGTGGCCTTAGCAAGATGCAACAAGGAGGAATACTTTTATTCCGACTTGTTTTTTGCTTTTTCTATGTGTGCTGCATTCTGCAGCATGCATTGAAAGAGCAAAATGCTAGACATGATTGTTTATGTGTGGGAAGGTGTCCCTTCCTGCACATAAATAATCATTTGAAAATGACGCTCTGGCACTTCTGTGTGTGCTGCATTTTGCAGCAAACACAAAAGTGCAAAATCGCCATTAGTGAATGTTTATGTGTGGGAAGGGACACCTTCCCGCACATAAACAATCACACCCCTCGATGCAGTGCAAGGAAGCCTGCATTGGCACTGGCAGCTAAATTTAGCGCCAGTGCAGGGGACAACACAGGGGTGCGCCATATTCAATTAAATATGATGCATCCTGCGTTGAGAAAATGACGGAGAATAGCGCTGCCAATTTTGGCGCAGTGTCGCGTTCCGTAATTTTCCTATAAATATGGACCTTAGTGTATTATCAATTCAAAAAATAAAACCAGGTGACTGTGCATCTTGATCCTCGCATAGCCTTGCTGCTTTACTAATGAAGTCAGGGTGATGAGCACAGAGTAGACAAGCTACTTTTCTTGGGCTCCGTCCTGTCATAACTTTTAATTGTGCAAAATGGTGGTTGGTAGTACTTCCCACTAGACCCGAAAGGACCATGAAGAACTATATTATCATTTTAAGGAACAAAATGAGATAACTAGAGGGATACATAGGTATTTGCATACACAACCTGCGCAAAGCTTAAACTATATTTCAGTGAAGTTGAAGTAGGTGGAGTAGGTGACTATGACACAAAGGATTTAAAATTCACATTCTTTAGTGTTCTTTGCACTAAAGGGCATTGAATATGTTGCTTTCAGCATGCTTTCCGACCCTTTGAAGATTGTTACATTCTTGTGAGGAGGCTTCATAAAATGGTAGCTGGGCAAAATGTGTGTCTGGTTTCATGGTTGTCATCTCAGCCAACACTATTATTGGAAATTGCATCGAGAACGTAGAAATGTGCATAAACCTATCTCTGTAAGAACATGGCAGTGTGGAAACTGGCATGGCAATGCCAGTATGTGCTTTACATACTAGATAATGTGAAAAAGTCATGCTAATATATGCTTTAAATACTGAGAAAATGTAAAAATGAGCATGGTGATATGTACTTTAGTCACTGGCCCACAATAATCCTGGGGTAATGTGAAAATTAGAACAGCAATATATGAATTAAATTGTACGCTAATTTTGGAAACTAGCATTAGGATATGACCGATGCCACGGCCTATGATGAGTGTTAACCTCAGGAGGATCAGTAACCTGCTTCTACTCTGGCCCTTATAGAAGCAACCTGGTGCCCAGAGAATACTCCTAAAAGAATGACCATCCAGGGTGTAGAGAGTACGCCTCCTGGTATATTGAGCAGTGCTTCAGATCTGAGCATCACTTCCTGGAGTCTGAACACCAGGAATCATAATATCGAACAAGGAAATCCTAAGGGATAGTTTACTCCTTGACCGCTCACACCATATTCCCTGGCTTGGATATATTAGGGACAGCTTTCAGAGCCTAGGGAGGGCTGACTTATTCACCACCCTAGAGATAATAGTTGAGGCTGACCGTATACGGATTCAAGAACACTTTATGCGACTGAGGTCCATGGATAGAGAACAGGCAGCCTTACAGATGCCCTGTGTACGCAGTCACATTTTGTTTACGCAGTCCCAACCATGGAGCCCTTTCTTTCAATTGCGAGGAGCACTTACAATTATGTTCTGCTCACTAGGTTCAGGGTGAATCCTCTGCACTATTTGCTAGCGTTTCCCCGGGGAGGTGTACAGCTCACTTGACCCCTGCAGCTGCTACAATACGTCCCCGCAGGATACCTTGCACTTTATGATGTTATGCCCATTTTTATGGTTCCTAGATAGGTTTTTATCATTCCTTTATTGAAACAGGCAAACTTTGCCTAAGTCTGTCCTCCCCTCCTGTATCTTCAACTGCTCTCGGGAGAAATAATTGTTAACGTAGTTAGTTGAGAGCCGTAGTGAGACTGAGGAACAGCTGTGACCAGTCATTTTACGTGTAATGGCGGATGTATCTTGTATGGGAGTATGTTTTTCTTTGCACAACATTTATGAATATTCATTTTTGTTGTCACTTGATCCTAATTCATTTAATGTGTTTTCTTAATTGCATTACAATCCGTTTTGGAATTGTTTTAAAGTCTAACTTGTGAATGGTTTTATGATGCAGCTTTTACGGTTTGAACAAAAACCGAATAAAGCTTATTTTGATTTGATTTGATATTATGATTGCAGCACTGGAATATACCCGTATGTGATAAATGACAGTAATCTGGAATATTTAAGCAACACATTGGAAGGATCTTGGATTATAATGGCGAGGGCTTGCTAAGTAATTCAGATGGCATTTATTTTATGACACAGCAATATTAATGGCTTATTAAGTAGCACGCGAGCCGAGATTAACATTATAAACACAGGATTGTCAATTTATTATTTTCCTAGTGAGGTACACTGTATATCATGGGTGCTGATCTTATATAGTCTTAGAACCCGCCGTAGATTGCTCTACCGGCTATTAAAGGCCCGCTCCCCGCGTTAAATGCCCGAGCCGAAGGCTATTAGAACATTCTAATGCTTCTAAGGCTATTAGAACATTCTGCCACAAAAGGCAGAATGTTCTATTAAAAAAAAAAAAAAATGTTCGCGGAGCCCGAGGGGATTTAAATCCCCTCGGGCTCCGTGAGGCTTTGTTCACAGCTGTTGCTGTGAACAAAGCGAACAGTGGTATGTTGGCGCTGCGGGCTTTTACCGGCCAGTAAAAGCCCGCAGCACTCCATTGTTTTCAATGGAGCCTCCAGCATTCCAATGTTCTAATATGTTTTACTGTCTTTTGTGTTTGCTTGCTATACCCCCTTCTTTTGTATGATACACACAATTCTCTGATATGCACATGCATGATCATAATTACTGATATTGAAAATGAGTATTTCCAGGGTCTGGGGCACTTTGTAAGGTATTGGAATAGCTTACTAGTTGCCATTTAGGCCTTTCTGTAAACCCTATATCTTTTCAGTCAACATATGTGACGTATTGTCCTCTAAAATGCTACTTTGGCATCAAAATGTCCAAAATTGGTATGAAAAGTGTTGCCATTCGTGGTTTTTATTAATGGAAATTCAGTTTGTTGTGGATGCCTTGATGACCACGCTGTCTATGTTTGTACTAGAAGCAGGATTCAAAGCTGGGTCCACTCACTGTTTATGGTATCTCAGGATGCAAATATGACGACACGACTTTTCATGTCTTTATCTCGGAATCTGATTTAGCTTTCAAGGGCAAGTTCATGACAAAAATAAAACAAACACTTGTCTTATCTGTTCCTGCTCCTGGATATCACTGCACATTTGTTGATGTGATATCAAATGATAAGAATGTGAAAGTTAAACTTCATCCTGATGTTTGTGCGAGAGCATTGTCTGTTTATAATCTGCGTCTTTGCTCTTTTGTTTTAGGGAAGCATATTCTGTTGGCATCTCTTGTCTTGCAAATCATGAAACATTGACATCACAGTAAAACCAAACAAACTTACACAAAAAAGATTTTTCGTGATCAAATAATTTCTGATTTAGTTCAAATCACAATAAGCGATGTGCAGTGCGCGAAGCTGTGCACTTTGTGCAAATATAATCACTTGCACTGAGTTTATACCCGGGGTGGATCTGAATTCATAGGACTTGATTCGCTAAGATTTTCCTGGCTTCCTCTCATAGTACTTTTGAGTCCCGGAGTAATTCAGAAGTAAGCCAGGAGGGCTGCATTACTCCTGAAATTCATGAGTAAACCGGTAACACTAAATAAATCGCACCTACTTATACACTAACCGTTGTGAACTGCATGTGGTGGCAGACACTGGCAGGCACACATAAACACACAAACACAGTGGCAAAGCACCCCACCTACAGGCGAGTCAACACCAAACCTATATGTGTGCATCATTGTGCCTCTGCACTCAAGCCGGAATGAGCCTGTGTGTGCAGCTGGAAAAGCATTTAAAGCATTTGCACATAAAATACACACATTTTCATCTGAGCAAGTAGCTGAGTATACAATAAACCGGAGGAGCAGACAAGGTTGGTCTATAAGGACCCTTCAAACAGATGTTTTATTTCACTCATTTACCAGTAAAGAGCAATGAAGACACACAATAACATGGGAATATAAGGATTTACATGCAGAAAGAATTTACGCATGCTGCTAACCTACTCCTTGACTATGTTGGAATGGAACCTTTCTCATACAGTACGTACCATACATTGGGTAAATGTCGCATCTCTTAGTTACAGCGTTTCAAGTGGTAAAGGTGCTGTGTAAAAAATAATTACTGAAATAAGAACACAAGTCACCTGTTGAAAACTATTTCTGAATGAGAGGCAAGTGGGCTGGCTGTAGATGACTGGGTGCTAACCCAACAAGGTGGGTGTTTGGATCTTCTGAGGTTCAGCCAATGCAGTGTATATGCACCTCCCACAAATCGTTCAAGCTTTAAAGCTTGGCTTGTGTGGTACATGCCTTGAAAGCTGTGCACAAATACAACTGAACTGCCTCAAGAATTAACCCAACTAAGACTTGACTGTAATTTAGTTTTAAAGAGAGATTACCGAGGTTTTAAGAGAGACAATGGGAAAAGCATAGTCCTCAATTGGAGGGAGAACATAAGTAGGTGAGGGGGTGTCCCGTGACCTCATGATATAGTACTAGATTACTGTGCCTAAATATTGCCTGATAAAAATATTGGCCCAGATTTAAGAGGGCCTAGCGCCTCCTTGCACCACATTAGCGTCATTTTGTTTTACGCTAATGTGGCCCAACAAGGCCAAAATTGCGCTCCAGATTTACAAAGTGGCACAATGCATGCATTGTGCCACTATGTAACCCCTTGCGCCACATTATGCCTGCGCCAGGCATAATGTATGCAAGGGGGAGCCAAAAAAATGGCACAAAGAAATCTAAAAGATTTCTTTGCACCATTTTTTGTGGCATTTTTAACACCTGCGCAGAGCAGGCATTAAAAGGAGGCACACCATTATTTATAATGGGCCTCAATGTGCTTTGCAGGATTAGCGTCAACATTTTTTATGCTAATCCTGCAAAGCACCAACCTAGCACTAGTTTCCTAACTACCATCATGGTGCACCATATCTTAAATATGGCGCACACATGGTGGCATTAAGGGGGCACTAAGGGGCGCAATATAAGTAGCGCTGCATTGTATGGCAGCGCCACTTTTCTTAAATCAGGCCCATTGTGTTCTAAATATGTATGCTAAAAAGAAAGGGCCTGATTTAGAGTTTAGGGAATGTGTTTACTCCATCAAACATGACAGATATCCATGGAGGTTATAATATAAAAAAAAGACTTCCATGTCTTCGACTGCTCACCATGACAAAATATTGCTCCAAATCCTAACATTTTGGTAAGATTTTTCATTCAGCTGAAGCTAAAAATGAGAAGCTTTGAAACAAGATGATTGGAAAAAATGACAGAAGTATTGATAAATAGTGGCATTTTCGATAAACAAATTCAAGATATTTTTAAGATAAAGGCTAAGTATTGACATTGGACATTAAATTGCCGCTAACCTAATGCTTTGTCACATTCCATCTGGGTAATCAAGAAGCACTGGAATAAAATTAAGTACTCACCCGACTGCCTTTCTCTGGAAGGCACCGGCAGCCTGCACTACAGTCTCTGCCTTCGCACGGTCCAGTGTAGGATTTCCCACCCTGAGGGAAAAAAACAACCACAACATTAGTTGATGTAGTTTTTGTCTTTGGTAAATTTGTTCTTTATTTCATCAGAAGGTGTGCCAGACAGATGGAAAGGAGAATAAGTAAAAAGACAATGTTAGCTTAGTAAAAATTGAATTGAAAAACATTAATAAAAGTGAATTGTAGTTTTCCGGGTTAAGACATTTTGGGGCATATTTAAGAAAACCTTTTCTTGCGTACCTTAGTGCCCACCTAATGCCACCAGGTGTGTGCTGTATTTAAAATTCATCACACCATGGTGGTAGTTAGGGGACTAGCATCAGAATTTTTTACGGTAGTCCGGCGCTTTTCAGGATTAGCATCACAAATTCTCATGCTTATCCTGCAAAGCACCCAGAGGCCCACTGTAAGCAATGGAATGCCTGTTCTGAGCATTCATTAAAAGTGCCGAAAAAAATTGTGTCTTTTTTTGCCCCCCCTAACGGGGGAACGCCCCCTTTGCATACATTATGCCTGGTGCTGGCATAATGTAGCGCAAAGGGTTACAAGGTTGCGCAATTCATGCATTGCGCCACTTTGTAAATGTGGTGCATCGTTTTTTGGCCTCGTTCGGCCAGTTGCATTAAAAAAATGACGTAAATGTGGCCCAAGGAGGTGCTAAGGGCTCTTAAATATGCCCCTTTGTTTAAAACTAGCTAGCTGCAACAAAAACACACATCTGATGAAAAGACATTGGAACAGTCTGAAGAAAAGACAATGGAACAGACTGACATTTACTTGACTCTGTTCATTTGTCTGTAGTTATAGGGATGATTATGCCTTTTACTTACTGTTCTGCAAAATGATTACACAAGTTTATAGTAATTTCCAAGCGGTGTGGTTCTGCTTCAGTAACCTGAGTTGTCATGAGAACATGGTTTCGCTAACGGAAAGGCTATGAACGACTTCCTTCAATAATCTCATGTTTTTTTAACCAAAATATTGTCAAAAAGGAACCAGGACTGCTTGGATTTTACGCCTGTAAATTGCACATATAAGTATTCAAAATTTGGGAGTACAGTGGATTTTTCGCTCTCACAAATACAGAAGCAGTGGCAGGAATCTGGACTGCATAATGAGGTTGTTCTCGCAAATTTAACTGAAGACCTACAAGCATTCCGATTTGCAAAACTCAATTCCAGATTTGATGGGGTAGTTAAGGAAAAAGTGAACCATTCACGATTGTATAAAATGCCCCCATAATTCAAACATTTCCACATATTAAGTCATCTTTCAAAATAAATAAAGTATCTTGTATCCGTGTGTCTGTCTGTTTCACATGGGGAATGAGAGCCTTATACTTTAGTGATGGCCATTCAAATATTATGAATCCCCCTCTGTAACACAGGAGGTAGATAGTCTAGGATTATTTTGTGGGAAACAAAATATTGAATGGAATAAGAAGGCCTTAGGGTGTGATAAATGGGCAGTATGCCCATTCCCTCTTAGATACTCTTGACCCCTGGCATATGATCAGGAATGTTGAGTAGGCTTGAGTAGGCTGACGCTTCAAGAGATGCTTTTCTCATAATCTTCAAACTTGTATTAATTGACATGTTGTGACGTCACAGCTGGTGCTGACAAATGCAGGAGTTGGGCCGAATGTATGTTTTTCCCTTATACGGTGCAATGCTTCCCAACATGTAGAAAAAGGTAGAAAAAGGTAGCTACGGTTGATACGCTGAGAAATAGGAAAAAGGAGTTTTACCGTAAGTGCTGTGGGTGACAGCTTGGAAATCAATCTCCTAGAGTTCGTGGAATGAGAGTGATGCCGAACGAACAAAAGTGTGTGGGGGTTTCGTGGTGTCAGTTTGGTGATCATCAAGTAATTCTGGTGTTAAAAAGTTTAAAGTGTTTGTAAATCATTGTTAAATGAGTGTACAGGGCTGTCCGGAGTAGTTATTGTTTCCGACTGATGTTAGTGGTAAAATAGCTCAATGGTGTGAGCAAATAAATATTAAGGGTGGAATTTTGGCAGGCCTGCACAGCTTTAAGTCTGTCTGGAGACAATAACATAAGTGACCTTGAATAAAACTGATATTTTGGCATAGAAGTTATGCAAATTGTAAAGAATGCCATGTAAGGATTGTAATTATTAGAATGTTATAGACAATGTGTGAGCACAAAAGGCTCCTGGGAAGTAAACCCAAATTCAGGGGAAGTGAATTTCTATTACATCAGAGTTTATACCAATTCATCACTTCATGTGAGGATGGAAATAGAACATCTTGAAGAAAGAAGAAAGTACCAGATAAGACAGCATGCCATGAAGGCAAAGTAGAGTAATCATTGGCAAAGCCAATTGCCAATGCTTGTTTTGTTTGGTCATGGTATTTGCAAAACTTTATAGTTGAGGAAGCTGCTGGGCTCTCATCAATCTAAAAGAAAATGGATAAAACTAAAATATTTTTGGTCTCACAAAAAGCACACATTTTTGCCATGGTAGTTTCCGGTTCTTAAGGTAACTACATTGTGGATGTGCTCTTTGTGAAAGGGAAGAATGACGCCACTCACAGTGCCACTACCCTATTATGTATGCTGTTGTGGGAGAAGGACAATTTACACAACAAAGGGACCAATGGATGAAGAGGGTTGGCTGAAGGCCTCTACAAGTAAATGCATTTTACATATAATTTTGGTAAAATCAAAAGGCTTTAGTTGACACCTCACCTAATAATGCACAAGCAGAATACCAGAAAGGTAGGAGAGTAATACCGTACAAGAAATACCATTTTGTAGGCAAAGGTTCTTTCACAGAACAGGTTTCAATTTACATCCTATTTGGTTCATAGCTCATTTACCCACAGGATACATGCCTGAAGTCAATGTGTTATTCTGCCAGCCTTCCAATCAAACGAGGACAGGAGCTGATGATTGTTAAGTCATTTAGGGCCTGATTTAGATTTTGGCGGAGGGGAATACTCTGTCACAAATGTGACGGATATCCCATCCGCCACATTATGATCCCATTAAATCCTACGGAGATCTTAATAAGGCGGACGGAATATCCATCGCGCTTGTGAGGGAGTATTCCTTCCCCCAAGAAATGAATCATGCCACTAATTAAAAAAAACTTTTTGACAAGTTTTATTCATTTTTCAGTAGCAGTGGTTGTTAAACAGGAGTTATGAATGTATGTGCTTTTGAAACATGTCTTAATGTAATAAAGCATCAATGGTGCTGTCAAAACAGTTACAACATTTACCGGAGTGATAGGAACATGTTGTTAGAAAGCAGGCAATGGCTGCGGAGACCAGACACTCTGTTCACGTTCCTGCCAAAGCCAACCAGTTTAAGCAGTTTGTATTCGACTGGCCAAATATTGTGTGCTAGGGCAGCAGAATTGTTGCAAAAGCTTTAAAGCCACAAAGGGTTTTGGGAGTTTCTTGCATGGCTCCATCACGACATACAGTTGTAGGTGAGTTCAATAAAAGGCACCAAAACCTGTTCCTTTTGGAATTTTGGATTGGATTATCATGATGGTAAACCTCTGTTTCATGGACTACGACAAGATCCCACACGATCTTCAAGTTTTGCCCATACGCACTCAGTATTGTGGCCCTGTGGGTCAGTCCCAGACCCTCTCCCACCACTTCTGATACAAGGCTGCTCTGGGAAAACCACTTAACTTCTTAATGTCAATCCTGAGCTCACCCTTTCAAGCCTCATCTCGAGATTCTGCATACTATGATCATAACTCTGCCAAAAAATGTACTGCATTTGTCCTGTGTGCCACATTGAAAAAAACCACTAAGCAGTAAAGCCATGTAATACGAAAGCACACTGTCAGTTGCCTTACTACAGTGACAGTAGAGGAGCTACCAATCTATGATGCATTAACAAACAAAATAAATAGTAACAAAAAACCTATAAAAACTTGATCACAACTACAGGGCTAATTCTATTTTGAGTGGCATAATGTTGTATGCGTCAGAAGCAGGATTCAAAGAGGGGCATATTGGTTCGTATATTCAGGTTGGAGCAGCCTGTTGGGCAGTCTGGCACTGTCAAATAGACCATCATGATAGGACTAGAGGGTGGGCTGTTTTGTTTGGTCCCATTCAGCCCACAGGACAATAGAAAAATGTACACAGCCCACTGGAGGTCCTGGTCGATCTAGCAGTGAGGGATCGCCAGACTGCTGAAAAGACCAATCCAACACAGCATGGATTATCGCGGAATGCACCATTTACCCATGTGCAAATGAGGTATATGTAGCCAACATTATTTGGCGACACGTTTATGGCAACTAAGGTCTGGTGAGGAACCCATTGACAAATAGCATGGACTTCTGATTTGTGCACACAGTGTATGCAAAAGTTCAATTTGCACAAACTACAATTTACCAGTAAGATTTTTGCCAGGTTTCACCTGTCAAAATGTTGTGGCAAATAGCGCAAGGTAGGTAATTTGCAGATGAGCATGTGCCATCTAACTTGAAACTTGAAATCCTGCCTCGGATGAAAACGGCAGTTCGCACCTAAGGGGGAAATACCCCTAGAGTTGTTATCATGACCCTAGAAGAAAAAAGTCACATTGGTTCTTGCACAGTTTGAGAAAGAGTAAGGATGAAGGCCATTCAAGAAAGCTCAGGTTTAAACAGAAAGGGAACAAACAAGAAAGAAATATGTTTGGAAAGTTGAAGGGCAAAAAAGAGCATCGAAGAGGCGAGAAAATGGCAAGTAAAGTGTGCCGATGATGCATGTCAGAAACTTTCTTTTCCAAACTGCCAGGGACAATAGCACAGAAATGCTCCGTAAAGATCGCTGCGAACTTTTCCATGTAGCCCCTCGATTTGGGTTTTGTCCACATAAGTACCAAGCAAATAAATCTGTGTGGTCGCCTCACTGTCAGCCATCGTAAGGACCCTAATGACTATTGATATACACAGATCCCCTCTTTGTCCTGTCTCTAAAGGCTCAACAGGTGCAGCGCAATCACATATCCACTTGATGTCTCAGATGACCCAATTCTCCTTTCCACTATTTGACTTCATACAAATTTGACAGTGTAACGACAGTCACATCTGCTTTCCTGTTCCAATAAGCTCCTGTCTAATCCTGGGTTTCAGGGCACATTCCGACGGATTGTCACAGGCAGGCAAACACTTCCGCGGTGGCTAATGACTTTGCAAGTCCACCGATCCTAGTTTGTCCTAAACGAAAAGTCATTCGGTAGTGCGGTAAAACTCAATTTCAACAAATGGAGTGGATACATGATCAACTATTAAATAGTAACAGAAATACAGCAATGGCAGATATTAAGAATACGGCGATTTTAATGGTTTTCTATGCTGGGTCATTTCAGTTTTCTTCTAGCAACCTTTGTCCAATTTCACAAATTGTATGGTGTTCTTTGTATTAGTGATCCTGCTAAGGTTCGATGCGTCTTATCAGCAGTCTGAGCTAGGCCTCTGAGTTTAGCATCGCCTTAGCTTGGGTGGACTGTTGCTTCTGGACCAGGACCAAGGCTGATTAGCATATGGTTATTCTCCTGTAAAGGTACAAGGGCATTAAAAACGAGTGGAAGGGAAGTGTCTAGAGTCATTTACAAAGTGTGCAGATTAGTTCCTTAATCCCCTTGTTGCCCAGGTGCTCCTCCTGTTGTTAAAGTTTTATCTACCTTGAAAGCACAGGAGTGCTACTGTCCTACTATAAGTATAATATCTAGTTTCTTGTGCATCTCTAATTTGAGTACTGCTTTGAATGCTAAACTTCCAATCCCTTTTGTTAACACCTTTCTCTAGTGTGATGAATAGTTGTAAGCCAATAAGTTCTCCAATTAGTTTTCTGCAGGTCACCCAGAAGATTCCAATATTTTTCCCTTTACAATGGCAATGATGCAGAGCCTTCACACTTTCCCTTCTCTATGAGCTCGATTCTCAAAAGTATTTTGGCACCTAATAATCATTTAGATGACCATAAACACGCATTTACAAGTGTGAATTCCAATTTCACATTTTCAAACTGAAACGAGCAAATGTCTCATAAAAACCTATACAGAGGGCCAGATTTAGAATGTTTTAGTGCAGGGCAGCTTTGCAAGCCTTCTTATTGTGCTGCCCTGCGTCAAAACAAAAGGGCAGGAATGCGCTGTGTCCTTGTCCCCTACGCTGGTGCACAAATTGCTACCGTGCGCCAATGCAGGCACCCTTGCACCATTAAGTAATGGTGCCTGCGTTGCAGGAATTATTGTTTTTGTGCAGGAAGGTGTGCCTTCCTGCACAAAAACGATGCCAACAGAAGTTTTCCTCTTTCTATGTGTGCTGCAAAATGCAGCACATAGAAAGAGGAAAAAACGGGGAGAAATAAAGATATTTCTCCCCGTTGGGTTACTTCTACGTGGTGTAGGGTTTTGACGCATTTCCATGTTTACAAAACCTTGTAAGTCGGGGAATGCATCAAAAACCATAGGGGTTGCATGGGAACACCAACGCAACAACCATGAAAAAGCCTTACAGATGCAAAGTAAGACAACACAGCAACTTGCTCTGCGTTGCCTTACTCCATATCTACATGGCCATATAAAGCCACGCAAGGTGGCTTTGCATTGACTTATAGATATGAGTCAGCAGCTTGCGCCTCCAAAGCGTCAAAAAAGTGATGCTTCGGCTGCGCATACTGCTTGTAAATCTGGGCCATACTCCTTTAAAATCGAGGATTCTTAGACTCCCTGAGGCTCTTTCTGCACTCACTCTCTATCAGAATATGTCTATAGGGACCACCCCAGCATTCTATGTGCTTTTTCCTGACACTCGGTTAGTTTCCCCAGCAGGATTTCCAATTGTATAGTCTTGTACAGCATTTCAACTCTACTATTGTCAATGTTTGTATATTTTTTTGAAAATAGTAAATTTGCATCCATTTATGGAGTACTTCTCTGCGGCAGATTTACTATTTGTTGGTAAACTTGTCACTATTTACACTTAGGTTAAGTTTCTGCTCCAAAAAATTAATAACAAAAGTTCTTTGTGAGAAAAACTGTCACATGTGAAGCAAATCAGAATCAGGGCCCCCAGACCAAACCACCAAGCCAAGAATGCATTTGGGGGATGTTACACCCCAAACACCCTCTCCCCCGAATCTACTCACTGGCCCCTCCCACCTGGGCTTGGTAGTGCTCCTTGGAAATTAACAACCATGATCACATATAAAACAAGGGCCTGTAGTCCTTACACCGGGATCACTTTTAAATGCATTTTCACTGCACACACTCTTCATCTCTGCTACTAGAAGCCTTGATGGTTGTCAAATAAATGCATGTAGACAAGGTTTATTTTTTCTAATCTTCACCTTTGACAATTAATTTTATCAAGTGACTGATGGCCTCATGAACTAAGGTATGCTAAGCCCAAATTGCAAATATAGGTAGGTGTGTCAGCAAATTAATATGGCGAGCCAATCCAATGCGTAGCCAGGGGTCTGGCTTGGCTCTAAGAGTCAATGCATGAGCTAAGTCATGAAAATGTTTGGCATTTATATTGTGCAAAAAACATAATCTAAAAATAAAATAGTCTCTTCAAAATTCAACAAAATGTATTTCTTTAACATGAGGAAGAGCTTCACCTTAGTACAACACATTATATAATTGCATAGACATCCATTTAGTAAGGGTGATTCTAATTCTCTCCCAGCAGCATATGTTGCTAGGATACCCCTAGGTTCTGCCAGAACAACATACTAATTTATATAACATTATAATATAAAGGCCACTGTATTGTCATTTATTCTTGGTGCACAAGGAGAAAAAACTGACACAGACACAGCAGACCCAACTCAGGGCCTCTGGACCCAACTACCAAGCCAAGAATGCATTTATTTGGGTGGTGTAACACCCCTACCATCCCCCGGGTTCTGGCAACTTGGAATATATTCCATCACAAAGCTGAACTCTTGGAGATCTACCATCCAGTATCTGATTCCGGAAAACATCACATTCAAAGCCTTTGAAGTTAAGATCTCCCTCAATGGTTTGTGGTCTGCCCTTACAGTGAAACTTCTCCACACAAAAAATCCTGAATTTCTCTAAAGTCCAGTGCCTCTTTTTCAATAACTAAGTAATTCTTCTCAGCTCCTCTCAGTGACCTGGATGCAAATGCAATGGACTATTCTCCTCTTTCAGCCTTTTGTGCAAGATCTGCCCCTATACTTTTGGCACTGGCATTGGCAATGACCACACACTCTCTACCAGGAACAACAGCCTGTAGATTCAGTGCCATTTCCAAATATTCTGCAATCTTTACAAACACAGCTTTACACTCTACAGTCCAGGTAGCAAAGACTTTATTTCAACAGACTTCTCGTGTGCCATGTTTTCTCTGCAAGCCCTCTTCACACAAAACTTCCATAAAATACCAATGTGTCAAGGAAAGAAGCAGTTCTTTCTTACATTTGGGAGATGTCAGGTTCTTTGTAGAATACACCAGATCCTTGTTTGGATTAACCCCACCTGCTAACACTTAGTGTCCCAAGTAACTAATTCACGTTGCCCAAATTTGCACTCATGAGCCCTAAAGGTGAGGCCCTTTTTCTTAGGCTACTTTCAAACTCTCCTCAGTCTTTTGTGGTGTTATCCCCACCCTTTCCTTCAAACATGTATACAATGTATAGTCAGAGACAAGACAAAATGGCATATACAGAAATGGTTATGTTCCCGTTGGTGTAGTGAATGAGGTCAGGTCCCATGAAACATCATGTAAGAGTACCGGCTGATAGGCAGAAGCCAAGTCAAGTGAGGTTAAGTTCTTGGCACCCCTAACATTGATAACAACTTTGAGATGTTAGGGAAAGAGTACCTATCCACCACTACCTCTCTGTTCAAAGCCCTTAGGTCAATGAACAAATGTACTTCCCTACTGATATTTTTGGTCAACACAACTGGGGCAACCATTTAGTTGCTTCCACAGGGGTGATGGCCCTTCACTTGACCAATCTCTCCAACGCATCTTTAAGTTGTGTTTGCTCTCCTAAGGGACCCTTCTTATTGTTTATACAACAGGCGTTGCGCCATCCTTCAGCCTCAATTTACTCACATAGGATTCACTACAGCCAAACATTCTTCTGCTACTTCATGTACCTGGACTTGGTAGTGGGCACTGAGGTTCATACAGACCCCTAATTCCTTTTTATGGAAATAAAATATCAAAACAACATACCATCACCTTTGCCATTTTTCCGTTTTTGTCCTATCTTTAAAAGAGATGACTCCAATAAAATATACCGATATTTTGATCTATTGACCCTATAAGCACAATGTTTAATATACATTGAGGAAAGCATCATACCACCATTAAAATGTTTCTCAATTGTTTTCTCTGACATAATGGTTATCCTTGAGCATTATTCGAAGAGCATCTTGGGGCATTCATCATTTACTCTTACTTCCTCAGATGGATTTCCTTCACACTTGCTGCAAAGCTGTAAAACAACTTCCCCTCAGACCTTCTTAATCTTTTTCTTCCTCTCGCTCTGCATGAGAGATTTGCAGCACCGCACATAATACAACTTCATACAACACCTTTATATCTGGACAACCTTTGAAATTTGTCGTAAGACCTTTCTCTCCACAATGATGACATCGCTCTTTAAATTTCTTCTTACTCTTTGATGACTGAACCTAGTTTCTCCTTCACCACATGCACCTATGTCTTCTATTTATCATCCTTGTGGATCTCCTTCATGCACACCATCATATGTTCAACACGCTTAGCAATTACTAAAACTTCACTAAGCAGTTGCTCATCCTTCAGTCACACAGCCTTTCTTCCTAACAATTTGAATCAAATTGCTCACAAATATGTTCTTCCATTAACATGCCAATTTTGAGTAAAATTTATGGGATTCCAAAATGGTAGGCACAAGAAAACACACTAGAAACTTTACACAGCAGTGCATTTTACCACTTTTAAATGAAAAAAACATGATTTATCCTCATTTTACTATCATGAGTCCTCATACGTGCATGGATGACACTACAGTATCATTGAGCATGCATTGTTACATCAATGAAAAATAGGTCTGTTGTTAAAGGAAGACTGTATGGGCATGAAACACTATGAAAACCTTTGACTCTAAAGTGTTTTTTAAAACTTCATGTGTTTCATTAAGTTCCCAAACTCTCTCAAGATAACAAGAAGGAAAACCCAGAGATCTTACTTCATTCAAGCAACCTTTCAGTACATATTCAAGAACAAAAGGCCTTGTTTCCAGTACATAATGTATATATACTTTGGGTTCTCATACAAGCACATAGACGGTATGGGCACATATGAAGAAGTGAATTACATCCTATGGAAAGGCATTTGTTATGCAGTTGGAGAAACTAGGGGATGACTTATTAAACTTGGTCCTTGTTTTCAGAACAGAAACAGAATAAACAAACTTATGCTTCTCTGATATAATCCCAAATACAAGTCATATGTACAATACCAGCAGGGGAACTGTTTGCAAGGCTGTAGCATGAATGGGGATGAGCTGCACATCCGTTGAACATGCCATTGTTGCTGGCATTGGAAAGGCTAACCGGGGCCCTGCACTATGAAGGATATACATATGAGAAATAATGGAAATCACTCCTGAATTACCTTAATGAAGGCTCTCATATCATGCCATGTCCAAGATCACTACAATCTGTACAGTTTATGGCCAATTATTATACTGATGCATGATAAACTGGGCGATATCTCTAAGTGACTTAGGGCCTGATGTAGAGTTTGATAGATGGGGTTACTCCATCACAAACATTATGGATATCCCGTTTGCCATATTACGATCCCATTATATCCAATGGAAATCATATTACGGCAGACGGGATATCTGTCACTCTGACAGAGTAACCAGTCTGTCAAACTCTAAATCAGGCCCTGAATCTTTGAACACTTCCCCCATGTATTGAATACGTTAGCAGCAAGGAATGGTCTGCTAGGGTGGGGAAGTATGGCGGGTTACCCACAGCGTTTTGGGGAGCATTTCCACATAAACTCATGCTGCAAAAATTCTTTGGAGTGGCAGCTTTCATTACCGGGTGGAGTTTTGCAGAAGTGACAAACCTCTTAAAACTTCATGAATGTAAAGAACCCCAATAAAATTCAGACTTGTGTTTCCTTCACAAAACTTTACCATCAAAATTATAATTTCACACACCCTTAGAATCGGTACCCTATGCATAAGTCAATTGATGTGAATTTACTCTAGTGTACTGATTACAGTAAATATCAGTTGTCCAAGTATGTAGGACTCCTGACTTAGACTTTGGTCACAGGAATAACTGTGTTTCTACAAGAGGAGCAAATCCAGGAAAATTGTATAGGTAGGACGCCAGAAAAGAGATAACCAACCCTCTACGTAGACATCTCCATCTCGCATAAAGACCTATGGCTGCACGCAAAACATCTGCAATCCCCTTACAGTTCAAGCCTTCTGCTCGCATACTATACACATCTTTACCTAACTAAAGGTGTACTTTTATTGTGGGGAAATAGGAAACACACATTTTTGTATCTCTTTCCCTTTTAGGTCTAGCTGGACATTGCAGCTGTCTGAATGACCTATTATTATCAATTCTTTAACATTTACAAAGAGTGGGTGTAACTTGCGCCACACAGGAGAATTACTCTCTTACCTAATGCTGTTGGCTGTTTCGTACAACATTCATTACTTCTGAATCATCACACATTAATTTTTTTATCTCGTAGTTCCACTGTAAGTGTTGACAGTATTTTCCTTTTACTGCAGCAGATTTTTTAAAATATTTTTGTTGAATCTCAAATGTCAGGCCTGGCAGCTTTTTCAAAGCTTGTTTTCAGTTTTAAGTATAAAATGCTCATCTTTCCACAAGTTATCCGAAGATCATTTCCTTTTCTCTTTATATTGTTGCTGAGTCCCAGGGAGCCTAATCTCGATTCGACCTTATATCTCTTTCTTCCACCGCCCTAGACTTCTCATCTCTTTATTTCACGCCAGCAGGTTCGTTTAAGTCCATATTTTTTCCCGTTGTCACTGTTTTCCATCATACATTTCAGCTTTTTTTGTCTTGTCAAAGTATAATGATGAAAAATATGTGTAGGACTCTAAAAGTGAGTGCTGGTGCACTTGCATCAACCGGCACAAATAAAGCACTCGCTCACCCTCACTTCCCTCTAAAAGGCAATCCGAAACAAATTACTAAACTCACAGATTACGCTACAGCAGTGCAGAGACAGCCTTGAATTATGCTCCCTAATGATGTTAAGATCACGGTATGTTATTTATTTTATTGTTGCTCTCAACATTATCTGATGCTCCACTATGTCGTGTTGCATTGGATGTCCAAGGTACCACTTGGCAGTGAGACAACTCATTTCTCTTCTGCTATATTGGTTCACTTGAAACCATTTTCAAAAGGGCACAGTGTCGGATTGCAAGTGCCACCTAGCAACCACCTCCACTGCACTTATGAAGTACAGTGCATGTTTGCTCGTGTAACAATTTAGGCATGTGTAAGTGCACGTGCGTGCATGTGTACATGATCAGCAAAAGTACATTACCGCACATACACTTTCATTTTTCTCCACAGGGAAAATATTCATTATCCCACAAGTACCCCTTCACCAACGCATTCTACCAGTTTTGGGGAGGCTCATGCTCCATTTTCACACTGGACACCGATTTAAGCTCGCCCTTGACATGGGTACATTTCCAATCGCATCCAGGGTGGGAATGTACTTTACAATTATGTACAGCTGTACACCTATTTCAGGTTCACTCGTTGCATCTGAGAGTGAATTTGCTCCCGCATAGTATTAGACCATGTTGGTGTTATGTGCAAACAAGTATTGACTTATGAGTCTAATTTCAAGTCTCGTGAATTGTAAATATGAATTTACACTGTAAGTCATGCCATATGAGCACCAAAGTAGAACACCAGTGTAACAAGTTAAAAATTGTAACCGGGCACATCACGACCACGTAAAACACACCTCTGAACGTTTACAAATATACGCTTTCAAGATTTTGTCGAGTCTGTTTCTATAGCCCTGAGATTTAACAGCTGAGGGTAATGCAGAGCACAGAATTAATGAAGTTCGCCTAGAACAGTGGTTCCCAACCTGTGGTCCGGGGACCCCTGGGGGTCCGCAAAGCCTTCTCAGGAGGTCCGCGACTGCTTGGAAAATAAAAAAATATTAACAAATATTGACAAATTAGGTCCCCATCTTCCAGTAATGACTCAGGCGGGGGTCCCCGGATTCCAATGATGATTCAGTGGGGGTCCCTGGGTTCCATTAATGTTAAAATAGGGGTCCACATAAATCAATAGGTTGGGAACCACTGGCCTAGAAGCACAGTGCTGAGTCTCAAACTCTGGTCATAGGCTTTGACAATTGATAAGCCAATGGTTGGGCCACAGATATACGTAAATTTACCTTAGAAGGAGAACACCTATACCTCAGAACATGGCATCAGCAAAAAAAAGCAAAAAAAATGTACAAAGGTCGCAAAAGGGATTTTCCACCCTAGTATCACCACGGATTGCTTCACACAGTTACTCTGCAGCCAATCAACTGACAAGCTCGCGGGACACTTACAAGACAGCCCATTCCATGTGTCACTGCTTCACTAAACCGATACGAAGATGACAAAATCCACCATTTTACAAGACAACATTGTACCCATGTCTCCTGCTCCCGATCACAAAATGGGAATGTGAAATATAGGCACCCAAAATGAAGCTGAAAGAATTTGAACGCATAGGATGTGTGCATTGTTTGCATAAAATGGTTATGTACCCAAAACAATACTTTTTTGTGCATTTCCTTCCTTTCTCACAAACCCTTTCTTGTCCACAGGCATGAGCGTTCATGCCGACGCAATCCCAGCCAACAAGAACCACTTCTTCACAAAGAACACGCAGATTCCTTCAGCCTTGGCTTCTACACAAATTTGAAAAAACACTAACTCGTAAATGTAGAAACAAAAGCTCAATTGTTCCTTTAAACTATGATTCTGTACATATTCAAATTGCACATTGCCAGCCTCCTTCGGAGAAAGCTTGTGGAAGTCTTCAGCAAGACAGGGTTTAATTTGTAAAACATGTGGGCCAGATTTATGGAGGCTTGCGCCATTCCAACGCCACATTAGCGTCATTTGTTTGATGCTAAATGTGGCGTTGGAAAGGGAAAAAAGCTTCGCCATATTTAAAGAGTGGCGCAATGCTTGCATTGCGACACTTTGTAACCCTGTGTGCCACATTTTGCTGTGGCAGGCATAATGTATGCAAGGGTGGGGTTCCGTCACTAGGGGGGGCGTAAAAATGGTGCAAAGGAATCTATCAGATTCCTTTGCTTCATTTTTACTGCCTTTTTTAACGCCTGACAAGTGCAGGCATTAAAAAGAGGCTCCCATTGATTACAGTGGGCTTCTGGCTGCTTTGCAGGATTAGCGTCATCATTTTTAACGCTAATCCTGCAAAGTTCCAGTCTAACATAAAAAGTTATGACGCTAGTCACCCTAACTGCTGCCATGGTGCGTCATATTATAAATACGGCGCTACCATGGTGGCATTAGGGGGGAACTAAGGTGCACAAGATAAGTGGCGCTGCAGTAGGTACAGCACCACTGTTCATAAATATGCCCTATATGTGCTGGGACCGATTTTTATGTCTCGCTTGACCGCTCAGTGGGCATGTGACCTCATGTGATCAATAGAAAAAGAGCATCAACCAGTACTAGTGAAAGAAGAACTTTGGGTGCACCCACATTAGGTACCTTGAGTATAGCGACTGATTGGACAGAATTTGTGTAATTCTATTTAAACAGTACTTGTATTGAGCTCTTGTTTGCTCTTGAAGGGTTTCCCCTCAGCTAATATATATCTGTCAAATTTAAATGTAATGATGCAAAAATAACAGCCCATGATGCTTTGCAGTACTTTTCTTAACGAAGCAGCTCACTTAAGAATCCCAGCAATAATGGATGTATTTAGCACTGGTGGTGCCCAGTGCAACAATCCGTGGTGCCTCAAACGCAAAACCCACCTTCCCCACAAATTCTCTAATTACCATGCTCCACATGTGCCTCTCATCTCTCCATAGCCCCTCTCTAACATGAATTCATTTGTTTTATAGCGCTACTCATACCAGTGTGTGGTGTGAAAGCACTTAACATCACACACACATTATAGAGAGCCAATAAATCACACGTGTGTAAATCAATAAATCAAGAAATGTTACATACGACAATGACAATTACAAGGTGTAGGGGTCACATGTCACTGATGTTAGTAGGCAGTATATTTAAAGAGTGTTTGGTTTGGAGAAGCACAAACTCAGGATTTAAAACGTATCACAGTGGTTGGCTTTAATAATAAGAATATATTTTTACCCAAATGAACCATTTTTTACCAACATTAGGATAAACGAAAACTGGGGGAAAGACAGAACTCTCTAACCTATACCATGTGGTTTGCATGCAGCTCTTTGTTGACAGTTCATAGCTCACTGTGCTATAGAAGGGTTGTAATTTATTAACTGCTAGTAATAAAAGGTTCTCGGTGACAAAAGCCGTAATCAACTGAGCAGTGATCCACATAAAATACAGTTGAGTGATTTAAGTGGTACACCGTCTTTGTAGCAGGCTTCTTAAAACTCTGAGCTACCATGAGTGGATACTGCCACTAGGCAAAACTCAATCTCCCTACAGAGTTAGCTTGACATTGTTGTTGCCTGAAACCTGTTGGACAAGGGACTCTGCAGCAGGTGCTTTTCACATCCATGTTAATTCTAATCACAGCGCCCACCGAGGTCAGCACCACCCTAAAGCCGACACTGCCAGCAATAGCGCCTTGACATAATACTGGCACACATCATCTAGTACGTTCACCATGTATTACCATCAACTAAACCTATTGTCTAGTGAATTCTCTTCACTGGTGAAAGCTGGCCTTCCAGCTGAACACTGGCCATTTCAGTTCTGGGTTCGGTCTTTAATTGCTGCTACATAGACCCTGGAGTTATGCCTATGCCACCCTCCACTGGCCTTTGCCATTGCTGTTGGATCCGGACAGCAACCAGCCCTAGCTAGGCAGCTCCTGTCATGAAGTCTAAGAAACTGGCCTAGAGCCGATGGGAGAAGTAGAATGTTGCATCTGAGAAACACTGACCTCCACCATCACTGTCCTGTTGGACAAGGTGTCAATCTTCTCCCTCAACAACAGCTTCCTCAACACATGGGCTTTTTTTACCAGAACTGTATTTGCACAAGCTCTAAAGGTGTTTTCAAGGAGTTTTCAGCTTCTGATGTTTGTACCTCAGCAGCTGAAGAACTCCTTCATAATGCCCTCAAAGCCCCACTAGCTTTTGCACCATCCCCTTCTCCTCCATCAAGTGCTCTCCTAAACACTTGGCGTGCCCCCTTCATGCTATCTCCTTGGTCACATACATTTACCACCATCCCCCTGTTCCACTGGATGCTCTTCTTCTAAGTGCCTAGAGAGCCCCCTCAAAGCCGGCATCCAGGTCCCCTACCTTTACAAGGCGCTCTTCTTCTGGGCACTGATGACTTGGTGGGTCTGGCCTCAAGTCATCTTTATCTGTCTTCGAAGCCTCATGTTTTCCTAAACAGTCATAATAAACATATATACATACATGTACATACAGGGCTTGCTGTCGACCCTCTCCACTCACCCACTGGCCTGTTCAAGTGTTATATACGTTTTCCCTCTGCCCACCACAGCACACACCGAGGGTCAATGGGACAGTTAACTCCACTGAGCTTGAAGGCACATTTGCTTAAAATAGTAGTCCACTTCAGTGCAGATGCTGCTGGGTCAGTCTCTGCTTTCATTTTTGCTTTTGGTTAACGGACTTTTTAAAACTACTTTTAGCAATGGGTATTTTTTACTTTTTTTTGCAATCATATGCACCCCACCCTTAAATGGTATTTTTGCTTTAAGTTACTTATACACTTTTAATGCCCATTGCGTATATTTGCAAAAAAATAGAAAATGGGGCTAAGAGATGGTGGATGGTTGCTTTGTGGTTTAGATTCTAATTTACTGTCTCTCTTCACTCTTGAACTGCTAGTTCTAACTTTATACATCTTATCATGGTACAAAAATATTTTTAATGAGCAAACTGAGCAAAATAAAACACCCTTGATGAAAACACACTTAGGTTGTCATTTCGACCCTGGTGGTCCAAAGACCGCCAGGGCTGAGGTGGCGGTCTCACCGCCGGCAGGCCAGCAGGGAAGCCTGCCACACTGCGAGTGTGGCGGTTTGGCCTCTACCAAACCGCCACATCCCCGTTGGTACTGCAAGGGCGGAAGGACAGCCGGGCCGGAGGACAGCACCTCCAGGCCAGCTGTTCACTGAAGACCGCCGGCGGTATTAGGAGTCACCTGTCCGCCAGGGTTTCCACGGCGGTAGCCCCTCCACGAAAGCCCTGCCAGAAATGTATTTCCTGTTGCCAGCAGACAACTCCCCTCACCATGCCCTTCCAACTCAAAACCCCTCACCCCCTTCCAACACAACACCCCTTCCCCCAACCCCCTTCCAACACAGCACCCCACTCCCCTGCCCCTTTCCAAAACTGCACCCTCCTTCCCACATACAGACACATTCACCAACACGCATATATACACACATTCACTCACACCAACAGACATGCATTCACACAAACATACCAACAAGCAATCACTTCAACAACCACACACACATACACACTTACATTCACACGCGCATTAACAACACCCCTTACCCTCCCACCCCCTCCCCTGTTGGACAATCGACTTACCTTGTCTAGAGAGGAGGTTGTCTGCCAGGGAACAGGAACAGGCGCCTCCACCGCTGACCGCGCCCCGCCATCAGGACACTGCCACGCTGTATTACTGCTCATAATATGGCAGGCGGAGTCCTTGTGGCATGGCGGTGATGGCTGTGGAACCTCCTCTGCGCCGCTAACCGCCAGCACGACTGCTGAAAGATGTCCACCCAAATTGTGGCGCAAATCCTTCATTACTCATAATATGGCGGTTGGAAGACCTCCAGCACTGGCAGTCTTCTGGCATCCGTGGCTTTGGCGGTCTGTGTAAAAGACTGCCTAAGTCAGAATGACCACCTTAATGTGTGAAAATGTTCCCACAAAGCAGTTGTCATAAAGTAGTGCAAAGCAGTCCCTTTTAATTAACTTTCATTAAGTTTTCATTCAAAGCAACGCGTTTTAGAAAAACAGTTGTAAAAGAAGGGGATGTTTCTTTTTGGGCCTTGTAACTGCGAGGTACGTAATTTGTAATGTTTATAATGCGGCTCAGGCCAAAAAATTGCCTTTGGATGAATTAGTAACATTTTAGATACAATTGATAAATGCAATGGCAAATTACATAAGGGCTAGGAAGAAAAATGAATTACAGCTGTAAATGCACTTTCCCTCTCCCATCCTCAGATACATACTCTAAAGGTCACCACCAACTACAACAGGGAAGCTGTCTCATTCTCTTTAAATGTCAATCATCAGAAGTGACACTAACACACATTACAGGTGTCTCTGCAGAGTTGTACTTTAATCACGCATACGCCATATTTTTACAAGTGGCTGCCTGGTTCTGTCTGAAACCACTTTCGAACTCACTGGAATCATTAAATGTGAAAAAAGCACTTTATGAGCTTGACTGCTGTTCAGAAACTAAAATACTGCATTGTAAAGGCTCAATACCCCTCCACCCCAAGGATCTGGACCTCGGTGCACTGCCCCTGCTACACCACCTACACCCCCGAGCTTAATGCAAGAATGCTGCAATTGTTGCTTTAAACATGGGAGTCCTGTCTCTTTAAGATAAGGACACAGGTTAGGTTAAAATGATATTATTATTTAACTAACATTAAGTGACAAAAGGGATGGTCTTTAAAAGACTCATCATAATACAGTAAACAGACAATTGTGTCTTCCACAGGGTTTACAGAAGCACAGGCATAGAGATACATAGAGAACCACGTCTATACTTAAAAGTCAAGCACAATCTTTCCCAGGTTGTTTGCAAGGACATCATCTATCAATCAGGGGGTCTTGTAGAGCCCAAGCTGTCACCCAGAGGGGTCTCAAGGTGCTGGAGAGATGCTGCAGGCCTAGTCCAGCCGGTGATGATGGTGGAAGAGCCAAGCCTTGATCTGCTTTCTGAAGTCCTTCAGAGAAGTGGGGTTGCGAAGGTGGAAGGGGAGGTCGTTCCAGGACCTGGCAGCGAAGACGGAGAAGGGGCGACCTCTGAAGCTTTTGCAGGGGATGTGGGAATGGGCAAGGGAGGATTAGTGAAGTTCTCTGGTTGGTCGAATGTGAGGCGGTTGTTGATGTAGGGGGGCCTTGCATTGTGCAGGGCCTTGTACCAAGTCATCAAGTCTTGTATTTTACTTTGCGTTCTGGTACTTGTAGCTACACATTTCTAAATGGCAAGAAACAATGCAAATTGTAATTCTGAAAAAAATGGACTGAATGAGCTGCACACACCTGGCCTCTATTTTAAATGTGATTATATACTCAATGGGTGAACAAGTTATATGCCATGCCATACATTTAGATCATGGCTGAGGGCTCACTGAGATGAATATCAACTTCAATACTCTTTTCCAGTCGTTTTGAAAAATGCCGCCAAAGACACCTCTTATTTTGCGAGAAAGAAAATCGGGATGTATTTTGTCTTGAACATATTCTTCAGTTTTCTAAAGAATAATAGGTTGAAGCTCAAGGAAGAAAGTAGATTTGTTCTTGACATGGGATTATTTCAGAGGTCTCAAAAATTCCAATCATCCTGTGTCAGGCATGAGTAGTTCACCGGGTTTTTATTTATTACATTTTATTGTAGTATTTGTAGTTTTTATATTTTCTTTAGAACATATAAACACCTTTATCTGCCTGCTAATAAAAAACTAACAGGAGCTCAAATAACAAGCAAAACGCATACATAGATATGAGCGATATGATCATGATGAATTCATCTGCCTCAAGCAAAACCTCTCTATGTTTAATTTTCTCTCTCTAATTGTCTGAGACTAACAGTGAAAAAGTCAGACATTATAAGACTGGGAGAAATAATGGTTGAGTAGCATAGGCAGGTCTTCAGATACAGGTTGTCCGATGAGGTCCATGTGAACCACGCTCCATCTGGGGTCACATGCGCAGCAAAAAGGCTTCCACTCTCCAGGTGAGCTCTTTCATTCTGCTAGCCCCAGAACGCCTGTGGTGTGCAAAACCCAACTACGACCAAATTGCAGTAATGGTAATAAGGATTGGCGAAATCGTGGAATTTTTGTCCTGCAAGATATTCTAAAATTCACTAAAAATTTAGCAAAATTCTGATTTTATAATTTTAGAGTGAAATGTGGTTTGTTGATACCTTTTTTCACGTGAATCCATCCTTTGGATAGGAAAACGTCTTGCAAAATAGCAACAGGAGACCTGTTTGAATAAAAAAAGTCTCTTGTGGAGAAACTTGCAGCATGAACAAGTTTGTCATGTCCAAAAATTACCTTATGCTGTGTAATGTGAAATTTCCAGCCATTTTGGGAATTTCATGTCAAATGAAATTAGGGAATTATGTGAAATTCGCTAGTGCAGTTGAAATTTCTCCAACAATAGATGATGCGTTAAGAACTATGAGATGGAGACAGACCGATGAGTCAACTACACATCACATGTGGTGTAGTGTAGACTGCCCCTGTATTTGCCTCAAATGTTTTCTCTATATCGAAGAAGGAATATTTATGTGCACCCACTATTACTCTGCACTCCCCTATTTGCATGCACGTTACCTTCACTAGTACAGCACACATTGATGCAGTTCTTGCTAATGCTACTCGATGATGTGAGTATCACTGAATGGAAATTGTGCATGCAGCCATGGTTTTCATGTCACATGCGTTAACAGATAGGGAATAATTCCTTGTCATCTATATTAGGGCCTATTCAGATAAGTATTTTGCCAAGTGAGGGGCTACGATTCGTCCTACAGACTCAAGCTCTGTATGCTTGTACTGAAAGCTTTAGGTCCACAAAATGATAGGGTCTGAAGGGTGTTTAGGACCTATGGTAAGCTAGCTTTGGAAGATACGTCCAGTGTCATGGAAAGATACCGCAATAACACCTGCATCTATTTGGGCAGTTCTTGAGGCAAATACATGTAAACCTGGGAGCCACCTCTTTGTAATGCATTTAGAGGCAGATAATGTCACATTGGCGCTTCAGGGTGTCTTTTATCTTTACTAGATTTCCACACTTTTTTAGCTTTGTCTGTATTTTTGGAAAATATAATTTTCTTCATAGGGACTGTTTGCTTAAATGCACCTTTTGAATTCCAACTGTACTCATTCTAGCATGACCTGATTATGACCTGACTCAAGACTCTCCTCTCCTAGCCCATTTAGAACTCCTGACACGCCCGGCAAGCACTAAATTGAGGCATGGAGAATGTAACCAGTTGTGTTACTGGTTGAGGAGAGTGAAACCCTTTTCAAGCAGCAGCCACAATTCTCCTCAGGCTGATGTCACAAGCAAGTCCTAAATTAGCCTGTGTGTAATCTGAGTCTAACGACTCATCACAATCACCTGGGTAGGAGTCTAGGAATTTGTTTTGTCCTTTCTTACAGCTCCCTCTGCCTCAAACAACTATGTTTGTTCCTGGTAGTCTCCATCTCCCTTTGTCAATTATGGATTCACTTATGGGTTCCTGGCTGCCTGGAAGATATGCGTCCCTCAAAATAAATAATATATGACACATATTAAGGAGCTGTGAGGCTGCATTGCGGAGTCTGTCATTGTCAAGGCTGCCGTGGACGAGGGATGTGAAGGCCTGCACAAAGGATGTGTCGCACAGCAACGGTTCTGATGTGGTGATGGGCTGTGGTGCGATGTGGGTCTTTGCAGTGGTTTGTAACCACACTGCAGTGACGATGCGTTGGATCTGCTTGGTGTTGCACCGCAGAGCAAGAGATGCCTCAGTTCAGTGGGATCCACATAAGCTGGCACAGTACTGTGAGCCCACTTCCAAGGATCCAAGACTGGAGTGGTACCACTTGGCAGGGTAGACTCACAGGTGGCAGAGTCCATCTGCAGGGTATTGGAAGCCTATTATGTCCCTACGGTTTCAGATCAGGAGGCAAACCATCTAGCCCTTAGAGTCCCTCTGGGTTCTGGATTCAAGAAACGTAGGTCCTGTCCTTTTTATCTGGGCAGGAGGCCAGCAGGCAGCAGGTCAGCACATCAAAGCAGCAACACAGCAAGGAAGTAGTCCAACAGAGTGTGGTCCAGAAGAGTGACAGTCCTTCAGTGGCACAATAGTCCTTCTGGACAAGGTATCCACAAGTTCAGAAGTGTACTGAAGAGGTGATGTCTGAGGTCCAGTATTTATACCAGTTGTACCGTTGATTGGGGGAGAAGTTTCTAGAGGTTTCCCTTTGAAGTTCACAGATCTCCTGCCTCCTCTGTCCTGGTTCCAGACTAACTGTAGGAGGTATGCAGCCCTTTGTGTGGAGGCAGGACACAGCCTATTCAAGTATAAGTGGGGCTGTGGCCAGCTCTTCCCTCCCGTCCGGCTAGTGATGGCCCATTTAGGCTCACCTAAGCTCCCTATTGTGTGTGGCTGTCTAACAGGAATTAACAAAGCTCAGCTGTCAGTTACACCCAGTCATGTGACCCAGGTACAGGCTGTGGACACATAATGGTTAAGGCAAGAAAAAGCCAACTTTCTAGAGGGGACATTGGCAAAATTGTAATTTAAAATCTGACTTTATCAAAAGCTAGGTTTTTAAAGTCCAGTTCCATGGACACCAAACATGAACTGATTACCTGTCCACATTTGTAAATTACTCTTTAAAATCTTATACGGTAGCTTCAATGTTATCCTATGACAGAGGTAAGCCTTTGAGTGGTGAAAAACAAATAGGACATGTAAAACTTAAATTTACATCTACCTTTTAAATACATTGTACCCTGCCCTCTTGGCTGTCCAAGGCCTCCACGAGGGGTGACTTATATGTATTAAAAAGGAGGGTTTAGGCCTGGCAAAAGGTGTACTTTGCTTGGTCAAATGGCAGTTTATAACTGCACACACAGGCTGCCACGGTAGGCCTGAGACATGTTTAAAGTGCTACTTAAGTGGGTGGCACAATCAGTGCTGCAGGCTCACTAGTAGCATTTAATTTACAAGTCCTGGATGCATGTAGTACCAATTTACTAGGGACCTATAATTAAATGTATAATGCCAGTTGGGTACAAGCCAATGTTACCATATTTAGGAAGGAGATCACAAACACTTTAGCACTGGTTAGCAGGATTAAAGTGTGCAGAGCCCTATAGCCAAAAAAGTGAATTCAGCAAAAAATAGAAGAGGTGAAGACAAAGGTTTTGGGGATGACCCTGCAGAAAGGGCAAAGTCCAACAGAGATGAATGGCGTATGGTGAGATAGGGGCAGAATCATAGATAGGATGTGATCTCATTGGCTTAGATATATCAATTGTTTGCATGACAGCTGCGTACATTTGAGATTAACCCTCATGTTATATGGTTGCAACCCAGCAGGCTCAACCCAGCCAACTATTTTTCCCAGGTTGCTATCTTGGGTACCTTCAAGATGTGTGGTAATAACACTTGCAATTTAAGGCCCTTGCGGTAATTTATTTGTGGTGCGCATTATGAAAATGGCCACTACTATGACTGTTCTGGAAAATTCAGAGATGTATCAGAAATCTTATCAGAAATCAGAGGCAGCCATATTATCTAAAATCTGCAGTGCTGTGCATGTGGAGTATTGTATCATCTGATTTCAATGTGTGTTGGTGGAGTGCTTAGAGAGGGAGAATCATTTTCATATGCATGTGCTACATCCATCATGAGAAGTTCAGCCAGCATGCATGATAATTAGCAACTTGGAATACAAAATTGGTGTGCTTGATACTATGCTCCGTTTATATGGAACATTCTTTTCCATTCACAAGGATACACACCATGATGGGTAATTTTCCCACACAATGTTCCTCTCACAAACCTCTCGCTCAGAAATGGTCTGTGCATGCAGATCCTTGTAACGAGCAAAAAACAGATAACCTTCATGCATGAACACTTTAACTGCTAGGAAACTACATTTCCATGTAATCAGATTATTGGGATGGAAAGGCTTTTGCAAGCCTCTGGTGAGTGTGCTTCCCTAATTTATGTTGCTATCCTGCCAAGTCACTGGAAAGTTGCTGTAGACTTTTACCTCACTAAACATGTCAGTTCCCATTGTCCACTGAATTTCCTATCATTTACGTGGATTATGACCCTAGAGCTTGGCTCTGCGGTCGAGGTGACATGCAAAGTGCACCCCGGTTTTACAGAAAGTTGCTCCTGCCCTTTGTACCCAGGGTATGGGAGATTGACAGTGTTGGTAGCATTAATCTATTGTCAGAAGTAGCTCTACTCCTTGGGATGGATTGCTTACCAATTCCCTTCTAGTAATGTAAGTGCAGTCTCCCTTATCTGGGTTGTTTTGGCCTCTATTGTGTCTGGCATATGTGCGATCAGAGTGCATTTGTTTCACTGGTTGAGGAAGTATTTGTGAGCCATTGTGTTTAAAGTAAACTGAGCTGGTATCTGTGGTTCTGGACATTCCTGCTGCACATGCTCCTTCCTAGTCCTTGCAGACATTTGGTAGGTTGGGGAAGAAACTAGTTCTTATTTGTGATTAGCTCAAGCTTTCCTCCCAACTGAGTGATTGTCTTCCAGTAGCCAGGGGTGCCAGGACTCTTTACCTAGAGGTAACTACCATTCCTCCCTCGGGACAGGGGAGGGGAAGGGGTCAGCAGGCTCTCTCATGTGCAATGATCACTCAGCAAGCATGTAGGAAACATGCCCAATATCAGGAGGGTTAACCAAGAATTTAAAAGTAGCGGATCCACTGATTAGATCAGACTGTTCTTCTGGAAACTATAAAAGACTGTCTTCATCGGCCTGTTCAATGTTTCACTTGTCTTCTGAAAAGGGCCATTCACCAAGGTGGTTGAGTAAGCAGGGGCCTAGGAGTGGAATCCCCTTGGGTTGCCATTCTTCCTGACATACCTGAGAATAGTGACTAGGGAAGAGCAGGTGTTTCTGTGACTGATTTGCGTTTATATGGGAATTTCTAGGTTTGACAGAATATCCTGGACTTCGGCTCACCAGGTGAAAGACATTGCAGCATCCCAGCACACAACCAGCTCCTTGTAAGAACTTGTAATTGAAGGTTACAGAAGGATGACAACTTTGAAGCAGAAGGAGACTTGAGACAGCTGCTCAAAATAAGGAAATGTGCTGCACATGAGGGGAGTAGGGGAACACTCTTACTGTCGTTGAAGGGGAGGCTGCTTCATCCCTGACCCCCTCCCCTCTGTTGTGGGAGCCTGTGGGTGCCTTCAGTTACCATCTGTAGCTGTGGAAGCTTTCCCTGTTGAACAGTTGCCATTACCCTCCATTCCTGTCCCAGAGCTTGCATAGCCTCCAACTGGCATCTCACTAGTCTTGCACCAGTAGCAAGCAAATCTGTCCCTGTGATTCCCTGCTATTAGAAACTGTGACCAAAGGGATCTGAGGTACATCCCATTTTTTTCATCTGAGGGTATCGGGTGTGGTGTCACCTTGATCAGACTATATCCTCCTACAGCTATCCCAGTGGCTACTGGACAGGTAGGACTCGAGTGCATAGACAATAAGCAGCCTTAACCAGAACCCTAATACCACCAGAGTGATAAACTCTTCATGGGAGGGTGCATACTTCTCTTCCTTTCAGTGGTGAGGCCGTGGTTAGACCTGAAGCATTTGACTTTATATCAAATGCTGAAGCACAACCACTGCAATACAGGTTTTGGTACTGTTGCTAGAGCTCTGAAAAATAACATTATCCACCATGGTCTGTAAATTCCGCTGTTAACTGTTTTTATAGTGCTTAGTGTTTAGACACTATAATACTGTTTGGAGTTGGACCTCTGGTCTACACAGTTGTGAAGACCACAGGTTTTCACTGTTTATCTTAGCTTTAGGTGTACATGTTTCTATATATTAACAAACATTTCTTTTATACAGTAAAGCACTGAGAGCTCGTTGATCGTATTAGCTGATATTACTATGTATACTTTACATGTAGGGTAGTATATGTAGTGTATAAGCTCTAGCAACAAGAGGGTCCCTGAAGAGCAATACAACTTGGGCAGCAACCAGGGGAGAAGCAATACAATTAAAGAACACTGCTTAAGAAAATTAACCAAAAAGAGGACCATAAATACACGATGTATTAATTAAACATATACTCATTGGAGCATGAGACATACATATGAAGCATCAATAAACAAAAAACAAATGTTTTCATTAATTTATTTATGTCACAATGCAATGAATATAAGACAATCAAAAATTCACATCAATGTCTAATATGTACAAAATATTACTTTCCACCAATCCTTTTAGGTTGACCAGCACATAAAATATGAATTAAATGGGGAGCCACAGACAACCATACTAAAAAGGTTTTGACTCAACATATCAACATACATAAACACACTGCATACTACATGCATTCAAAGAATCACCCATAGTATCAAAACAAAGCAAAACAGGAGGAAGTTCAAGTTCACCAAGCTAACAAATAGAGCTGTCTAAATCATTTCATAAGCCATAATACACCTAAATATAATGCACTTCTCTATTTATAAACCAGTGTATAGTAATATATCGTTCTATTGTTGTCTATGAATACAGCTCATTCCTGGCACTGATGCATATGGTGATCTTTTCATTCCTACAGAGCGCCAATGTGCGTTTCGGTATAGCCGCAAAGCGAGAACCATCTTCTTCAGGGCGTCAAGATGAAAATGCAAAAGTATATCCAAAGAGGCTGTGGACCAAAGACAATCTGACCATACAGATGACACTCAGGATACTCAAACCAAATAAATCAACAGGGCAAACAAAGTTACCCTATAATTCCTATCATATGATGAAGCGAGCAACCAACACATGCAGTGTCCACAAAATGATATGAAGGCCCAAAGCAAGAATCCAGGGGGTCCACCAACAAGGAAGGTTGCCCACAGTTGAAAGATGAATAACCACAGAGGTGAATGTTGGAAATTTCACCGGGTTCATGAGAGAAAGAAGTCAGAGAGAATGTAGTGTATAAGCTACATCATCTCCTTGAGTAGGCCTTGGAATGGTCTGTCTTGCTACCCTGAGAGAGCTACGTGCTGGAGAGGAGTTCTCGACTATCCAGTTTAGGGCCCAATAGTATTGTGGCCCTGTGACACCAGTGGTAAACCACTCCACTTGTTCACAATTAGAGCACAGTAACCTCTGACTGCCCTTATACTAAAGGAACCCGGTCATTATACATATTCTGAGGTCTTTTTTATGCTGAAATAACCGCACAGGAAATGTTCTAATTATCTTCAGACTTCATTATAACTAAGAACTTAATAAAGTTGGATTATTACACAATGCTCTGTAAATGTTTACAGTTGATAGCTCGTTTTCCACTCATGTCTGTGAGAGGGTGTAAGAACCTCTTTCAGTTAGTGTATCAACTGCATCCACCCGTATACACTGTAAAAAATAAGATTATATCACGGTGCTTTTGCATTGAGTCCGCAGTGGCCAATGGACTTAGATAACGAAACTCAATTAGGATTTCCTTGTACATATAACATGCAATCAAGGAAAACTGGCATGAAATAGTTCAGTATTTCCTTGGATTAGTAGAGCATTAAAAGGGCTCTACCATTTTGAGGCCTTTTGAGCGAGTCCTTGTTTGCGTCCTCCTTCCAATTCAGCTACTTTACTGAATAGTTAGTCTTGCTGCTTATTGTTGTTGTAGTTCTTATTCTCGTTATTTTTATCATTAATATTACTCTTCTTCTTCTTATTATTATTAGTAGTAGCAGTAGCAGTGGCGGCTTCTCCGCTAGGGCTTAGGAGCGTCACCCCCCGCCAACAGCAACCGCTGCAATTCCTTTCCCAAGAAAAGGATAATAAACCATGCTTATTATCCTTTCCTTGCTAAAGGGGTGGGGTATTGGGATCAGGAGCTGTGAGGGGAGTGCACGGTGCACTCCCCTCAGAGCGCATGTGTGTTTGGCTAGCCGTTTTGAGCCGGCCAAACACACATGCGCAATAGGCTGTCTCTAGCCTAGCAACTGTTTTGCAGTGCTGACGAGAGCCTGCTCAGGCTCCCAGTCTGCCTGGGAGCGCCCTGGTTGGGTGCTCCCAGCCAATCCTAATGCTGCTCTGAGCAGAGTCAGGATTGGTGCAGGGCAGGCAGGGAGCCTGTGCTTGAGGTGACAACGAGGGAGAGGAGCATCGCTGCGCGACGGAGGAGGTAAGAGTAATATTTTTTGTTAATATATTTTATTAATCCTCCCTCCCTCCTGTGCTCCCCCATCCTGCGCGCCGCCCTGCACCCGTTACACCTGCGACTGAGCAGTAGAAGTAATTGTAGTAGGAGAAAGACTCCACACTCAGCATGACTCAGCAGGTCAATGCCATCTCCTCTTCCTGCTACAACACTCTCCACATGCTCCGCAAAATCTTCAAGTGGATTCCCGTCGAAACCAGGAAAACTGTCACCCACGCCCTGGTCAGCAGCCGATTGGACTACAGGAACGCCCTATTTGCAGGAATAACAACCAAACTCCTATCAAAACTGCAAAGAATCCAGAACGCATCCGCCCGCCTCATTCTGGACATCCCACGCCGTGACCACATTTCCCCCCACCTCAGAGACATTCACTGGCTACCAGTATCAAAGAGGATCACCTTCAAACTCCTCATCCACGCACACAAGGCCCTCCACAACACAGGCCCAGCCTACCTCAGCGACAGACTCACCTTCCACACCCCCACCCGCAATCTTCGCTCCACCTGCCTCGCCCTCGCCTCCATCCCCCATATCCGCCGCACCACCGCCGGAGGAAGATCCTTCTCTCACCTAGCCGCCAAGACCTGGAACTCCCTACCGCTCCACCTTCGCCAGACCCAGGACCTCTTGACATTCAGGAAATGCCTCAAGACATGGCTCTTTGACCAGTAGCTCCCCCCCAGCGCCTTGAGACCCTAACGGGTGATTAGTGCGCTCTATAAATCCTTGATTGATTGATTGATTGATTGAAGTAGTGGCACTAATATTATACGGGCATTTTTAAAGTACAGCATACATCATACAATGTGTCAGTCTTTCCTCAAAGTCCAACATGCTGGATTTTCAGATGAGAGGATTATTTTTGAGGGTAAGATAGCATGGAGTTCCAAAGGATAGCCAAAATAACTCTAAACGCTCTGTAAGAAATTAGAATATTTGCTGACAGGGTACGAACCCATGTCAAACAATAATCATAGTCCTTGACAGGGTGAGCCACAAATCTCAACAAATAAACTTGTGCCTAACTCTCTGGTAGCTTGTCACAAAGTAGTCAGGCTTAATTTAGAGGCAATATGTAAAGTATTTTGGCAACACTCAAGCAGTAATAAAGTGAAAACCCAACACAAGAACAATACCAAACCAACTTAGAATAATAGAGAAAATGTAATATATAAAGTGATACCAAAAGGATGAAAATCCAATCAGTAGAACCAGAGTTCTGAGATTTAAAAGTTTAAGGTAAAAATAGCAGCAAAAGGTACGAAGCACTAATTGCGAGCATCTGGTTCTGCCGGACTAGGAAAACATCACACGTTCCGGCCCACCATGCTGGAGGGTAGGTGGGATACAGGACCAGGTTTGTCCCACTGAAAGCTTTATCTTCTGACTATGATGTGAGACGGTGTGGTGAGTTTCTGCGGGGGCTCTGCATCATCCTGTGTCATGCTGTGTTGGATCCGATGAGACTTTCAGTTGGTAATTGCATGTCTCTGAGGAACTCTTTTGCTCAGTGCCGGACCCTCTGGAGTCTTCAGTGGGGAGCTGTGTGGTGTTTCTCTGCTGGGCTCTGCATCATGCTGTGTTGGTTCTGGCGAGGCTTCTAGGAGGGAACTGTGTGATGCGGCTCTGTGTTGTACTGGGTCAGATCCGATGAAACCTTCAATTAGCAGAGGGAAGTACACTGACTCCAGTCAAGTGACAAGGACCTTGAGGACAGAACTTGGGGTCAGGACTTATCCCCACAGAGGCTAGCAGAGGTAACCTGGTCAGGTCCAGTTGGGCTTGGTTGACAGGAAGCAGGAAAGGCCTCTGTTGCTTGTTGTGCCCCTGTAGCTCAAACAGGTCAGCCAACTGGTACTTGGAGCCACTTCAGCTGTCCTAGGTTCAAGGCAAGCAGGTCCAGTCTTCCTTCTTCAGACAGCAACACAGTCCTTCTGAATCTTCTCTGGTCCAGGAGTGTTGTGATTTCAGGTTTAGGGATGCCACTTTTATGCAAAGTGCCAGCCTGCGTGGAGGAAGGACACCCCTTTTGTCTAATCCCAAACTGGTTATGGTCAATTATTGCATTTCCCTTTGGTTTGGATCCAGCCTGGGTAGTGGGCCAAAAGGCAGGGGCAGATCAGGTTCCTTAGTGCTGGGGAAGGTTTCTTTGAAGTGTAATCATGGCTTGGTACAGTTCTTCAACAGCCACCCTGCCAGGAAGACCTACTCTCATCTACACCTAGGCCCCTTTGTCCACTGTCTGGCTCCAATACACATTTCCCAGTGAGGTACCCGTCACCATCCCAAGAGCCACTGGACACTCACAGAAAGGTCTTAGAAACTTTCTGAAAAGCGACATTTCCAAAATAATACTTTCAAATCTGACTTATGTAGGATTTTAAATTATTATTGAAATGAGTGCAAGAAGTATTTCTCGAGCTGTTCCCAAACTGAATTTACCACTTATTAAATATAATTAGGTAAACCAGAATTAATCTATGAGTGCCAGCCCTGCCACAGTGAAAAACAACTTTGGAGGTTTTTTACTACTCGGACACATACACAATTAAATATACATGCCCTACTTTTTAAATACCCTGCACCTTGATCTATGAGTCTTTAGGGCTTGCTTTACAGGTGACTTATAAGTATTAAAAAGAAAGGTTACTGCTTAGCAAAGGGGTTGTTTAGTCAAATCAAAATGGCAGTTTAAAACTGCACTGCAGGCTGCAATGGCAGGCCTGGGACATTCTTTAGGGAGCTACAATGGTGGGTGGCACAACGGGTGCTGCATCTCACTAGTAGCATTTAATTTACAGGCCCTTAGTACAAGGAGTACCATATATTAGGAACCTATAGTGTAAATTAAATATGACTATCAGCTGGATGGTAATGTTGCCATGGTTAAAAGAAATAGCACACACACTTTACCACTGATTGGAGGGGTAAAGTACGCATAGTCCTAAAGCCAACAAAAATGGGTTCAGCAACAGAAGACAAACACCTAGGGGGAAACCATACAAATGATGGTAACTTCTAATACTCTGGCAAGCTATTTCTTGTGTTTTCATTTAAGCACCTCAACAAGAAGCTTAGTTGAAGATCTCAGCACCATACACGGAAAACACTTTCTCAGAAATTTGGGTCATTGTACTTCATAGTTACAGCTCACCAGTTCACCAGCAAGACTACTCAAGAGTTGGCTCTTTCGTACATAACCACAGCAAACAGAAATGTACAACATATCTCTGTGTATGTAAACATTTTAATTTTGTTATATGTATATATCTAGATATGTGTATTTCCTTGTACAAATATTTATGATAAATCTTTTTTTTAATATATACATACTCTTTAAGCCTGCTTACCAAATGTATATATTATATATATATATTACCTACGGTTATAAACACACACATATATTATTCTATGCTTAACATATTCATAGGTCATTGCATAGTTTCTATATAAGTTGTTTGACTAGAATCTTATGAGTCTCTGTTTTATTTATTTATCACAATAGGTAAATATTATCATAACTATTTATCTACAAGCACTTCATTATTGAAATACTGAGGGAAGGATAAAATACAAATTTTAAAAAACATTGAATTTTAAATAAATACACAAATAAATTACCTTCAAATACTGCAACACTTGAAAGTCAGTGTTCGTGCAATGGAATTCGAAATCTCAATATATTATCCTCCTTCTACCTATATTCCCTTTCTATGTAATTATGTATCTATATATTTATTATTTTACTCCTACAGTACAAGAGTAAAAAAATAAAAAAAATAAAAATTTACTCCCTCTAGAGCACTACCCTGTCTCACTCTAGACCTCTCTCCATCTATCCTCTATCTCCACTCGCTGATTCATCCCAAACCTCCTTCTCCTACTATGATCTCCTGCATATCCCTTCCAAGACGTTTCCCTCCTCTATCCCTCCTGGCTCACCCCAAACCTCAGTTTACTACTATGGTCTCCCAAACAACCCTATTAAAGTCTTCCCTCATGCACCTCTACTTTGACTCATCACAAACCTTACTTTACAACTATGATCTCCCTAATCCCTTTCCACCCAATCTTCCCTCCTCCATCTCTCCTTTTACTTATCCCAAACCTCATCTTACTACAATGATCTTCCAATAACACTTTCTAGATTCTTCCCTCTTCCCTCCATTATTCTATTCCATCCAACTAACAGACTCACATGTCCAGTGCTCAAATTAACTCATATTTCCCTTTATCACTCCACCACTAATCCTTTTGGGTTCCTGAGTTGCATGCTACTCACTGGAAAGAGTTTTGACGCCTCATCAAGAGTAGTAAGCGCTATATGAATACAATTACAATGCTAATGCAACATGCCTAGAAAATTGGATTTTTCATTAGAGTTCTTCGTGCAGAAAATTGCTCTTGTTGCTGACTTCTAAATGTATTGAAGTATTGTGATGAATTTTTCAGCAGTACTAAATACAAAAGTTGTTCAATAAAATGGATAGGATGTGCGTGTAAATCCCTTCTCAGCACGCTTAGCTAGTAGAAACAGGGTTTCCTTGTCATAGCGACATGTTGCATCAAGAGAGGCTCAGAATTAATCAATGCCACAATATCCCTCAAGGCATGTACCAGTTGAGCATACTCATCAAGGGACTCTGGACAGAGTTTGTCATCCCAGACATTGGGATAATGTTTAGTGAGCATAATCTTGGTCTTAGACAGATTTAGCTTTAGGAAATTGTGACTCATTCAGTACCAAACCCCTTTTAACCTAGTAGCTTTCGTTCTAAGTCCTGGAAACTCTCTTTGTGCCTTGAGGAGGAATTGATTGCTATCCGTTTGAATACAATAGATATTACTATGATGGCCCTAAGTGGTTATGATCGAGCAAGTTTGTTCACAAACTAATCAATTAGAGAGAAGGGTGGAATGCATATGTGTGATATGGAGAGCCTGATCTCCACCTCAAATCGGAACAAAGCAAAACCACTGCCAGGCTTCAGCTTGAGAGCATCTTTTATGTTGGATTGGATATTCCACTATAAAGGACAAAAGAGGCTGTAGGCCTGCATCTTGCCAAAGGTGTTAGTTGGGTGTTGCATGATAATCAAGGGCATGCTCAGCTAAACAACCTAGCCACTCTGGATTAAAAAGAAAATGTCCGCATGAAGGGACCACACATCACTGACTTTGAAGCCAAAGGAACATGCTACTTTCGTGCAAAGCAATTTACAGCTGGTAGTGAGTGCCACAGGCTTGGGTAAATAGAATGAGTTACTGAAAGAAAAACTGATAACAAATGCACCCTTTGCAAGAGTGACAGTCACCTGCAACACTATGGAACTCATTATGACACACCCCCCACACACACACACAACACCCCCCACCCCTCTCCCCTGTCAGAGCACCCACTTACCTGTGTTTAGGGGGTCCTCCAGCAGAAGCGTTCGCCAGAAGAACACCGCCAGGCCGTGGCTCCCAGCCGTCCGCCGTATTATGACCACAGCCGGATTTCCGCCAGAAGGATCGCAGAAAGCTGGCTGTGGCCATGCCGGCGGATGGCGGTAAGGTGGTGCTGCTGCCACCAGCAGCGCCACGCCAGTATAATCCCGCCGGCAGTATTATGACCATTAATATGGCCTGGCGGTGTTCTGCTGGCAGACGCTGCTGCTGGAGGACCCCCTTAACACAGGTAAGTGGGCGCTCTGACAGGGGAGAGGGGTGGGGGGGTGTTGTGTGTGTGTGTGTGTATGTTTGTGCGTGTGTGTATGCGGGTGTGTGTTGAATGTGTGTGCATGTATGGAGGTGTGAGTGTATGTTGTGTGAATGCGTGTCTGTGTTTTTGTATGAAAGTGTGTGCGGATGTGTGTGTGAATGGATGTATGCATGCATGGATGAATGTGGGATTAGGTGTGTGTATGTGTGTGTGTGTGTGTCAAGGGGTGTGAATGTGGGGGGTTTGGAGAGGAAGGGGAGTGGGGGACTTTGGTGAGGGGGGTGAGGGTGGGGAAGACCTCTATCAGTGACAGGGAAGGGATTCCCCATCACTGATTGTGCGTACCGCCATGGTTTTCATGGCGGTAAGGGACCCACGAAAACCATGTCGGTAGGCGGGTCATAATCCTGCAGGTGGTACAGTGACGTCCGTCGGGCTGGAGATTGATATCTCCAGCCCGGCGGCCATTAACGCTGTGGTGGTCGGTGTGGTACATTGGCAGTTTGTCGTCAGCCAAACCACCAATGTCATAATATGGTGGAAAACACCAGCAGCCTGTTGGCAGTACTTTCCACCATACTACTGCCAACTGCCAGGGTCATAATGAGGGCCTATGTTTGGAGCACATTGTATGGTACAACTTGGAAAGTTGGTGAGTGAGTGAGAAGGCATTCCTAGTCAACTCAGCAAAGTACGGTGAGATGAAAAATAGGAGACGTGCATTTTCCGTTGTTTTTTTTGAAGGCTGGATAATGTACCTTAGAAGTTATGCCAGAAGGGTGTGTGTAATCTGAACTGGTGAATTGTTTATCATCAGCTACATTTTGCACTACAGCATGTTACGTGGAGTGAGTTGTGGTTGGCAGAGTGGAACATGTGTCTAGTGGTATATTGTAATATCTAATGTAAAGGTATTCAGGGGCAGATTATGGAAAGTGGCGCTGGGCCCCTTACGACACCCCCTACCGCCACCATCTGTGCACCATATTTAAAATACGGTGCACCCTAGCGCAGGGTAGGGGGTAATAGTATCATTTCTCATGACGTGATTGATGTACTCTGCAGGAGTAGTGCCAAAATATTGGCGCTACTCCTGCAGAGTACATAGGGCCCCATTCTAAAGAATGGAAGTCCCTTTTTAACGCCTGCTTTTGAGCAGGCGTTAGAAGTGCCATAAAAAATGTCACAAGGAAATCACATAGATTTCCTTATGCCATTGTTCCGGCTCCCCTAACGGTAGAACGCCCCCTTTGCATACATTATGCCTTGTGCAAGCATAATGTAGCACAAAGGGTTACAGAGTGGCGCAATGCAAGCATTGAACCACTCTAAATACAGCACGGGGATTTCGTCCTTGTTGGGCCACATTAAGGTAACAAATAATGACGTTAATGTGGTGCAAGGTGGCGCTAGGGGCTTATAAATATGCCCCTCAGTGACTTTTTCATGGACACTTTTTGGGCTAGGCAGAGGGTCCTGAAGGTGGCCCAGGCATTGCCTGGAGAGAAAGGAGTGTCCTCTGGGCATAAGTGATAAGGTCCTTGGGTTTTTTCCCATGTGGCATTTTGACCACAGGGTTCTGAATAATTCAAGAAAGGATATTCAGTGTGTCATCAAACGGAAGCTGAGGGAGATGTGTTGTGTAACCCACAGTATGTGATTATATTGACAACTACTGATTTATCTTTCAGGCAGTGTAGTGGGTCAGAGAGGACAAACAAAATAGTGGGACCCTTTGGCCACTGATCTGATTTGGTTGCCCAGACTCATGGCTGTGTGGATAGTGATCTCTAGAGTTTTTATGTTGAGATGTGGTGTGATTGTTTGTCTTAGGGTGGGAAGCTGACTCAGTTTGACATGAAATGACTGTTTAGTTTGGGGTTGATAGATTTTGAGGCACCTTGTGGTTCTTCATGTTTCAAAAATGTCTGCCAATTTTCCGTGCTTTGTTGTTGATCATGTTTGCTGGTGATGCAAAGTAGTAGAACACGATACAACTGAGATTTTAGTGGGGTTCCACATATGATGTGGTGGGACTCTAAAAAGAATGGTGCCTAGGAAAGAGGCAAATCAGGGGAAGAAAGAAGTGTAGTACTCTGATGTGTTCACTCACACACTCATGTTCTCACTTATTTCCCTCACACACTCGGGCACTTGCTGCTACACTCATGCACTCACCACTTTCTCCCCTCACTCCCACTTAATCGGGCATGTAGAAATCACTTAATGATGCTTTCTTTTTTAACAAAAAGAGACCTTGAATGAATCTATCTAATATATGAACAACAAAGATGATGGAGGACATGATCCTTTTCATTATTAGTGTACAATATTATGAATAAAGAATAATACGGGAGAAGCAGAAGAAGACAGGCTACCATGTTAAAAGGGAAACCAACCGTAACTTCCATTGGTCACCCAGGTCCAAATGTAGGAGCGTGGCATGCACATGTAAAAATGCAAAAAAACTACTTCTACTTATGAGTAACTTTACAAGAGGAACATGGGGAAAATGGATTTGAATTGACAGGCAGCAATCTGAGGCAGGCAGGTAGCTAAGGAGAGACTTCTTGACACAAAGTTGCGGTCCTTGGTGTTAGTCCAGGTTGTTCAGGTGTTCTGACGTGCTTACTTCATACAATAACCTCAGGAATCAAGATGAACATGGTTCCTCCAAAAATAGAGGTCATAAAAAATTGCAAACCGTGCAACTGTGAAAGTAAAATAATGCAGGACGTCAGAAACACAAGTTAATCCCCTTCCAAAAATGGGCACAGATTAGGAGAGCACTAGCCAGTCTAATTGTGATTGTATTTTATCGATGGAGAATTTCCTCCTGATTATGAACTGATTGTGATTTTATGCCCTCGCAAGATTGATTAACTATGGAAGTTGGTGTTTTGTGCTCTGATTTACACTATTTTGTTAGGAATGTGCTTCCGCGCCTTATAGCAGTCAGTCAGGTGACACAGGCAGTTTCAACACTGCAGTGAGCACATGCTGCTCTCCGCTGAAGGTCAGCCGGTCATGTTTTTTGCTTCTCAGCCATGTAATAAGTCACCTCCTTTCACTTGCTACTTAATAAGTCACTGTATGCTATACTCGGTTTGGGTGTTCTGAGCTAGTACTGTGTGAATCATATAAAAGTTCCATAAATTAAATACTTTAACCATTAACTTGACTTGCCGAGGCAGGTACTGCGATCTCCTCCCTGCCTGGACCCCGCCTCTCTTTGATGTTACAATGTACTGCGATACCTTGATTGGCCAACCCTCAAGGTATTCTTAGTTCACAACTGTGAGCTGATTGCTTGCTGATGGCTTAACAGCTAGCATAGGTCCTACCCACCAGCTTTCACCAGTATCCCGCTTCTCTCTCTTCCCGGAACTCTCAATCTTCACTCTCACTCCTCTATCCTACCCACACCCTACCTTAGCCTGTTTCCAAAGTACATGTAATGTCCAACAACTACAGATGCTTTGGCAGTATATCTACCAGAATACTTGTTCACAAATGTACTGGGACATTAAAAGATGTAATGTTATGTATTGTTGGTCCCCACATTGGCAAATGATTTCAATGCCATATTTTTGAGGGAACCTTTGCTCTTTTTATGTCCTCTAAAAGCAAAACATGTTTTGGTCTGTTCCATGTTATATGCAATTGAATTCATAAAAAATAAATAGGTAAGTGAATTGACTCTTTTTGTAGTTTTGACTGTAGGCAACTGATGTCATGCCTCGCTTTGATTGTGTGATAGGCCTGGCTGTAGCTTTAGTTAGTGGAGCCACTGCCTGTGAGCTGTTGTCCTCACCTGAACATTTGTTTTCAGGAAATACATGTTTGAAAGCAAGGGAGTAGCCAGAAAAATAAAGTACCCCCCGCTTTGAGCCACATGAATCTAAATATTCTACCAAGAGAGCAATTCCAACACTTTTTTAAGGACCAAGGAAAATACTTCAAAAGGATGTGTTTTTCAGCATGATTTTAAGAGAGTTTGGCCAAAACTGCAGATTTACCAGTATTTACTTCTTTCTTTCATTCTTTACGTATTTCTCTCCATCTTTCTTTCCTATGTTCTAATTCTTTCTTGCCTCCTTTCCCATTCTCCTCACATTCCTTTTTTCAACCTTCCTTTCTTCTCTCCATTGCTCTTTCACTTCATGTGTCCTTCCCTCTATATTTCTCTCCTTCTTTATTTTCCGGTTCAATTTTCTCTGCTGCTTTCCATCTTTCCGTCTTCCCATTCTTCCATTCTTTTAGTATTCCTTCATTTCTTCTACTCACCCCCATCCTTACTTTTCTCCTCTTTCCAACCTTCTTACTTTTTTAAATCCTTCCATTCAGTAATTCTTTCTTTCTCTTCTTCTTGTTACCCTTCTTTCCAAGCCTCATTCTTCTCCCCCTTCCTTCAGTCTCTTTCCACCCTTCTTTTTATTTTTATTTTGTACCTACTTCCCGTCCTGCATCTTTTTACTTTCTGTCTTTCCTTTTTTGCATTCGTCTTTCCTTCCTTCGTGCTGTCTCTATGCATTCGCCTCTCACTAATGTTTTCTTTGCCTGTTTAAAAATGTGTCTTTCTTTCTTTTACCGAGATAAGCGTATTTGCCTCCTCTATACCACAGTTGTTTAGTCATTCAGTATTTAAAAGTTTCTCCTTCTGGACTGTAATGGCCTTAGAACCAGAAAGCAAGGTACGAAAATTATGGGACATGTTCCAAACACCACTGCTTAAGCTGGTATGGGGGTGCTTCACAGCGCCTTTGTTTGAAAGTCCTGCCTGTAACACCGGAAGGGAGGGAGTGACGGTTTAGATTCCGGGCAATTCGTAATGAGAATCTCAGTGTCAGAAACGGAATTTCTCTCTGCTAAAAAGAGTGCTTGCCACCTGCAGCAACAGAGAAAGAATCTACAACATTCTGCCGACCATGATAAAAAATCGTTGATCCATTGCAAATGACTCCCTCTGGATCCACATATGTTAAGCAGGAAAAACAAACCCATTTTGTTGAATAAATGACGTTATCTGAAACCAAGAGACCAATAAATACCAACACCCAAATTCAAGATGTGACTCAAATCAACTGGCCTTTTCTCCGTAGTAGTTCAGTAGACGAGCGGAAACCCAAGAACCAACAAATGAATTCAGCAGAACACATTTGGGATTGGACCACTGAACTTCCACTTGGGCACCATGTGTATGACACTAATGTTCCCAACAGTTCCTTGCCCAATACCTTCCACACTTTTTCTTCCTCCCCTACAGGTGTCATTGATTCTTAGGAATGATCAGTGATGTCCTTTGTGCCCTAAAGGCCCAAGCCCTGATTTAGAGCTTGGTTCGGCAATTGGGATACTCTGTCACTAATATGACAACTATCCCATCTTCAGTATTACAAGTGCATTATATCCTGTGGTACTTGTAATACGGCAGACTTCTTTACCACGTTTGTGGCACAGTATCCCACCCTCCAAACTGTATATCAGGCACTCACTTTCAGTGCATTGGTTCTGCTCTCTAATCCAGTCTTTGTGAACCCATTCCGCAACATACCAACTGCATGCCAATTATTCCTCTGCATACTTCCTCCGTATCCATTTCCTGAACCTGCGCTCTACCCCTCATGCTTATGATTTATCCAACCACTGATGTAGATATGTATCAGTGAAGGAAAAAGTGAGTTGTCACCTCATCGGAGAACATGTGTGCCTTCTGTTGCTTTCCATTCACCTTATTCCCCTTAAAGTACTTGTCCCCAATACCCTCTGTATGCTAGTCTGTCCTACCTCAGAATACATCCGCAATAATCACACACACACCAGAACCTCAGTCCCCCCTTACCTTTCCTGTCAACTACCTCAATTGTTTTATCAATTAGGGTCACAGCTTGTGTTTAGACCGGGTGGTGACAGCTTATCGACTTCATGTAGTTAATTCTTTAAAAATGTACAATAAGAAGAACCCCAGAGAAAGAAAGTGTGCTTTTGTCCAGCCTCCGTCAGGCATTGAGTTTCATGTGTTTTTCATTGCTTGTCATTGCATGGAAGTGGAGATGGATACATTGCCCCAATTTATGTTCCTAGTAGTTTTGGTTGAAGGGGAATCAAGTAGTCCTTCTGCTAAACTGTAGGTACCACAATTCTTTGAAGTAATTACTTTGCACAGTGACATTTTAATTGCTAATTGATGGCTTTTTTGTTTCGAAAGCACTTTCATTTTGGACGCCTTGGCCTGTTTTAAAGACATGCTGTTCGTTAACCACCCTTTTGCATTTGTTTGCTCACATTTTGGTTTTGATTGCATGTAATTGGATTTACTGTTCTTTTGATTTACAGAACAGGCATGCATACATATAGGCTTCTGTGAAGAGGCAATGAAAGTGCTATCCCTTTGTCAAAAGCATCTTCCAAGGAATATGTTGCTATATGTGCTGTTTGGGTTTATTGCACGCAATGCAAACTTAATTTGCTGCCTCCTTTTCATAGCACTCTTTATTACAGTTTGACTCTGATAATGCAGTCCCTTCAGGTAAGGGTTCCAATGTATTCCTTTCAGATAATTCTATCCCATGTTGTTGTCTCCTAATTGGTTTTTCTTTTTATTGTCGGATGACATACCAATTCTCATAGCTATTGTTAACAACCACTCCCCAAAAAGACGGCACATTTATTGGTTTTGTCAGCGCTATTTGGGCAGAGGTAATTTTTGTCTGCCACATATGCCAAAGCAGTATCAACTTTCAAATTTCCAAATGATGGACTGCTTGGCATCCTGGTTGTTATTTAATACTACTACTACAAAGAACAAAAACTGCAAAAAATAATAACAACCATTTATACAGAACCCCTAGGATTACCCTTTTGAGTTCTTTTTTAAAAAAAATGTTTCCCTTGTTTATACCTATTGATGGGACCGTGTCTAGTACTTTGTTTTATAATGCATCAGGCTAACGTTAGGATATGATGGGCTTAAGAAATGTATAAATACATATTCTGAAACGAAATAGTTTATTAGCCCTTAAATGACGGCTGTTAGTTTCATCCAACTCATTGGTACTCATTTCATCCATGCTGGAATGAGAAAAGGCCACATAAGATTGCCGAAGTAGATTTCAAACTTATAGTTTACAGGATATGTACGGATCTCTGAGAAAGTACTCAACCTATTGAACACTAGTAATTGCATGGTTTAACTAAATCTATTTTTTTCTGGTCTTAAATATAATTTCACCCATTTATTGTTTTAAAAAAAACGGAAAGTGGGCTTGAAATTGCTTTAACACATGCTAGTGATCATTGGATATCATTACTCAGTTACCCTCATAACGAGACTGTCCATGTAGCGACACTAAGCTCTTTCATTTATCTTCACTCGATTTGTTAGTGTAATGTGCCCCCAGGCCTGCATATCATGGGTGCAAACGCTTGTGGTCCAGACTGCACACCAAGAATGTACTTATCATAGTACAAACAAGTACCATACCGAGATATAAACACACAAATATTTCACTTCCTCTACAGCTGAATTTAAGTGATGTCAGCCGCTCCTCCGCTCACATTCTTTTCTTAGCTTCCTACCGTTTCAAAACACTCTTCTCTTTAGAGTAACAAAGTCAGGAAATGTTGAAGACTGCGGAGTAAAGAACGAAAAAAAGCAGCCTAAAGCCCACACTGTATAAACATATGTCTAGTTCCAGCAGCTCATTTCACAGTTGTGTGCTGGGCCAATATATTTCTAGTAGGGCCACGTCAAGTTGCTTCCTGGTTTCAATCAAATAAAATAAAATGATTGCCTCTTTCTAATTTCCAAGAAATACCGAGACCATCATTACGAGCTGGGCCGCCTCTCTGATCGGATAAAGGATCCCAATACAATTTGGATGGGGTGATGTTTCTAGGGACACCTCTCCTCGTTTACAAGTTTTAGTAGGTGCTGAAAAGCACAAGTTAAAACCTACAAAATTTCTGTGTACTTTTCACTCCTGCTGGAATAACCGGGAACATGTGAATCCTAAAGGACACCAGCTCCGAGAAAACATGAGGATCCAGCATATTTTCCTCAGTTCTGAGCATGGGTGGCTCCTCAATAAGGGCGGAGGAGCGTCACCCCTTCACCCCCCCTACCAGCAGAGCCAGCTGCAAACCTTTTCCCAAAAAACGATAATAAACTGTGTTTATTCTCATTTTTTGGGAAAAAGGGTGAGGCCACAGGAGTGACGAGGAGCAAGGGGAGTGCTCGCCACTCCCCCTCAGAGCGCATGTGTGTTTGGCTGGCCACCTCAGGCCGGCCAAACACACATGCGCAGTAGGCTCTCTCCAGCCTAGCAACACAGTTGCTTTGCTGGCGAGAGCCTGCACAGGCTCCCAGTCTGCCTGGAGTGCCCTGGCTGGGTGCTCCCAGCCAATCCTAACGCTTCTCTAAGCAGCATCAGGATTGGTGCAAGGCAGGCTGGGAGCGTGTGCCTGCCTGCAGAGACGGATATATTTAATTTAATCCCACTCCACCCCCCCACTGGCGCGCCGCCCGCCCCTTCTGTTTGAGCAAGTCGCTATTGGCTCTGAGACTGGAAACTCATAATACCCAGTAACCATGGGGATATTGGCTTGAATCATTACCTTTGACCCTGGAAATGATTCAGCATTTCCTAATGAGGCTCAATGAGAGGTGTGGAAGTTACTGGTAATGGATTTCCTCCTGATTATGATTTTCTTTCCTTGGAATGAGGATTAATCATGGAAGTAGGTTTCTTGTGCACTGATTTCTACCATTTTCCCTTCATTCTAAACACTTTCCCTGAATTTTTGTGGCAAAAGGTCAAGAGGGAAATTACCAGATGTGCCCGTTTTCCCACTGCGTTCATAATTTTTATTCAGGCACATATAGGAGTGTGTGCTCCTGTTGGGATTGTCAATTTATACCAAGAATAATGCAAAACATAAAAGTTCAGCTCCCAGAAAACCAGTGAAGGATCGCTATCAGGATTGTCCTGCTATGGAAATCAATGCCTGACTGGGGATCATATATCGAATGCCCACCCATTTATTGGAAGTTTAAGGACTATATGAAAAATGCTTGTCCTTTAAAATGTGACTCTCCCTGGAGGAAAAGTGCATACATCAAAGCACACTAATATGATTAGAGTTTTGGGCATCTCCTAACAATTATGTGAAATGGGTGGCACCCTATTCAGTACTTTGTTCACTGAGTTAGTACTTTTTTGACCTTGAAAAGTCTATGTCCAGCCCTCTCCAGCCAAGGAAGACAAAAGACATACTGGGCATAGGGAGCTACCACATTGCTCAGTGGTTAACGATAAGCACATCAAGCATCCTTAAGGTTTTATATACAATAAATCTAAATGAAGATTCGCAAAAAAGAACTAAAACTTAAAAAATTGGACACTGACACTACTAACAACAATGTGCTAAATTAAGATAGAGTCTCCTCCTAACTATGAAATACATGGTGATTGTGAAGCAATGCTTTATCCAGATGCAACTTACGAAACTGCTTCAAGAAGAAAGTGTTTTTAATTACAGAGAGTGAGCACTAAACATTGACTTGGGCCTTCTTTCATTTCCATAATGACAGATCCAGGTTTTTCTTTTGACCTTCTTAAAAGATACCCTGACCAGCAGAATACCTTCTGATTATCTCTTATTATGTGAGACGTCCTTGCAAACACTAGCAGCAGGAGAACCTGATATGGATTTGATCTCTTATGTATACATTGCCACAAACACCCTCTTCAATTTAGACCTGGGCAGTGTATGCACTGTTTGATAATCCATCTCTAAATGATGGACGGCATTGAGTGGCTGAGCCATATAGAGTTCTACAGTTTTAAGTGTCTGTTGTGTTTGGTAACTGTCTTGTCACTTGTGGTTATGGGGCTGAAGATCAGTACTGCTTTACCAGAACATTATTTGTCATAAAACTGGGGTCCTAATATGGACTTTGACTTTGAATGCTGATTTAATCACTAGTGCTACAACTTTATGTTTTAAATATGATCCCTGTAATTTGTGTTACAGATGACCAGCATGTTCTTATACCTAACAACAATTTGCACAATAGGTACTCAGAGAGTCTGTGAAGTTTGGAATAGGGATGGGTATTATGAAGCTTACTTGCACACATAACAAAATCCATAGCAATAGAGAATTCTAACACATTGAGAATATCCAATACAATCCTTTGTAACATGAAGAAAATGACTGGGAACCTGTTGGAAGAATAGATGGCTGACTTGGGTGAACCATACGGATCAGACCGGGATGAGGAGCTTGACCATCTGAGAGAGATAGCCAAACAGTCTGAACTGAAATTAGTTAAACTCAGCGTATGTCATCATAGATCCAAACTGTTTCATATGTGCCTTTTGAGAAATTGAGTTATTGGTTGACTGGGGTGTGAGCCCTGGTCAAGAAGCAACCACAGTTCTTGTCAGAGTGAGGCACAGGCAAACCCCAAATTAACCTGTGCTCACCCTCTAGTAGCTTGGTACAGAGCAGTTAGGCTTAACTTGAAGGTAATGTGTAAAGCATTTGTGCACTACTTTAAACTGTAAAACAGCCACACAGAAAGGTTCCCACACCAGGTTAGAAACATAGGACTCAATTATTAAATCCAAATCCACAAAAATCCAATAAGTAGAACTTGAGTTATGACTTATTAAAGAATAAATGGTAAAACAGTGCCTGGAAGCAAGAAGCGCAAACCATGGATATCTGGTCATGCCGGACCAGGACAAAGACAAACGTTCAGGCTGACAGCGATGGAGCACATGTTAGCTACTTGAACCCAGTTAGGCCTGGTGAGCCAGAGTACCTCAAGTCCTAGTTGCAAAGCATTTTGTGGGTCCGAAAGACAGGTGCATTGCGCAGCCAATGCGATGCAATGCATTGGTTCGGAAATGCAGCAATGCTGCAGTGCAAGGTCCTGTTGCTTCGTTGCTGAGGATTCCATTGTCAGAGCTTGCATTGCGAAGGCCGGTGTTGGGGATGTGCTGTGCAGCTGAAGCGATGCATCACTTCCAATAAGCAATGAAGCTGTGATGAGGAGCAGCAGCATAATTGTTGAGGCTGTTGTCAATGAGGCATGCGAGGAGCTTGCACCTGGGAAAGCACTGTACCGTGGCAATTCTGAAGGCTTTGCACTGGTCCCAAGACATAGTGATGCGAGTTTGTTGTGCCGGTTCTGACACATGCAGTAGTAGTGATAGGCTGGATCTGGTCTGTGCAACAGCGGTGATGCATCAGTTCTGTTCCCACAGCAGTAGATGCATTGGTTCCGATGGAGCAAGTACCTTAGGCCCAGTTCCAAGGGTCCAGAACTGGGGTGGCACCATCTGGCAGGGCAGACTCACAGATGACAGAGCCCAGGTGCAGGAGCAGGGTGGTAGGACGTCTTTTATGGTACTGAGACTTCAGATCAGGAGGGCAGTCAACTAGCCCTTGGAGTCAATCTGGGTTCTGGGTTAGAAAGATGCAGATCTAGTCCTAACTCCTAGGCAAGAGAGCTGCAGGCAGCAGGTCAGCACAGCAAAGCAGGAGTCCGGTAGAGTAGCTGTCCAGCAGTATGGCAGTCCTTCAGCAGCACAGCAGTCCTTCTTCCTGGCAGAGTATCCATAGGTCCAGAAGTGTACTGAAGTGGTGGTGTCAGAGCTAAAGTACTTATACCCAGTTGTGCCTTTGAAGTGGGGGAGATTTCCGGACATGCCATTGAAGTGCACAGAGTCCCTGCCCATTCTACCCTGGCTCCAGACTCACTACAGGGGGGTTTTGAAGCCTCCTGTGTGTGGACAGCACAGAGCCTATTCAGATGTAAGTGATGCTGTGTCCATCTCCTCCCTCCCATCTTGCCCAAGATGGCCCATCAGATCACACTTAAACTTCCATTGTGTGTGGCTGTCTCAGAAGAATACACAAGTTTGTTCCAGGAAAATTATTAGGAACTAAGGGGCAGATTCACGGAAGGTGGAGCTGCACTGAGTGCAACGCCACTTTCCCTGCGCCCCTTAGTGCCCCCTTACCACCAGCATGTATGCACTGTATTTAAAATATGGTGCACCATGGCCCACGGTATGGGCAATAGTGTGATTTTTTATGACGCTATTGATGTACTCTGCAGGAGTAGCGCCAAACTTTTGGTGCTACTCCTGCAGAGTACATAGGGCCCATTGTAAACAATGGTGTGCCCCCTTTTAACGCCTGCTCTGAGCAGGTGTTAAAAGTGCCAAAAAGAATTATGCAAGGAAATCTTTTAGATTTCCTTGCGCCATTTTTTCAGCCCCCCCCTAATGGGGGAACTTTGCCTTTGCATACATTATGCCTGGCGCAGGTATAATGTAGCGCAAAGGGTTACAAAGAGGCACAGTACAAGCATTGCACCACTTTGTAAATATGGCGTGGGTTGTTGGCCTCGTTGGGCCACAGTAGCGTCAAGAAAAATGGCACACTTTAACACAATGTGATTACAATCCATCCTTAAGGGTCTACTGGAGGCAAAATATGCTTTTCACAAGAAATATGTCAGGCTACTGCCTTTGTCATAACATTTAAAAAGAAACAGATGTGACTGATGACATCTGACATACTTTTCCCCAGTTAACTTAGCAGGCTTCTGTCATTGGCTTTTCACCACACTCATTTCGGACTTACTGTAATTTGATTAAGCTTTTCCACAAGTCAATCATACTGTCAAAAAAATACAAATATGTACAAAACAATAGCTGCCAGAACAATATATAACTCCTCTTAGGAGGTATTAACAAATGCCAAAAAATGCAGATCTTCCATAACCATGATTTGTTAGAGAGGGCGGCCAACAGCAAAATCCGTGGCTATTGCACTAATGTATGAGAATCCTGGCAGCACAATGCTTGTCTATGGGCGTTAACACAGTTTGAGAACAATCCATACTTAAAGGCTATGGCCTTAACATATGCTTTGACAGTAAATTATTCAGGCCTACAGCTTTTCTCATAACCTTTCATAAAAAAAAGTCAAATCTATAGCATCTAATATACCTTTTCCCTTTAATTTTTTTTCATTGGCTTGTCACCATAAAAACTCAGAGCCACGATATTCAGCACAAGCTTTGCCGCAGAACATTGTCATGAAATTACAGATATGTGCAAAATTACAGCTGGCAAAACCATATATAGCCCCTTCTAAAACAGTATATTCAAGATTCTAAAACAACTCATCTATCTCTTTGGTGTCTCATTGTGGTTAACCACACCAAAAGTCTGTCCTACTGTGGTAAACTCCAAGATTCCATGTAACACCGGTCTACTGTCTTTAACTCAGAGCATCCCCCCATAAAAGCCTATTGACTTTAGCATATGCTTTTCACAATGAATAAGCCGGGTTTCCTGTCTTTGCCCCTAATTTTGCATTATAAGCATATCAGTCCTATGGTATCTTACATCATTTTCCCAGATAAACCAATCAGGCCCATTTATACCCTTTATCATTTACCTATCATCATTACCAACCCAGGCTTACTATATTGAGCATAATCTTTCTCACCGGTCAGCTTTTAGTCAATCAGCAAAATTAACAAAATATGCAATTGCTGTTGGCAAAACAGGATGCAACCCCTCTTAAGAGAGTCTAACATGGATTATCACACTGCAACTCTTCTACCCAAGAGGTTTATCCAAGGAATTAACCACCATCAAAGCCTTTGCTTATTAAGGTAAACCAGGTGATTCCATTTAATAAACACCAGCCTATAGCCTTCAATAAAGTGGAATAACAGACAACATTTAAAGGCCAATTGGCATTAATAAATTAATTTCACAGTAAGTCAGACCTACTACCATTGTCATAACTTTTCATAATAAACAGATCAGACCTATGGCATCTGGCATAACGTTTTCCAATAAACCAATCACACGTATAGCTTTCATCTTCAGCTTATTACAATAATCAACTGATGCCTCACGTATTGCACCTAAACCGGCAACCACTAGGCACACATTCATAAAATTCTATGTACAGGGAGTGCAGAATTATTAGGCAAGTTGTATTTTTGAGGATTAATTTTATTATTGAACAACAACCATGTTCTCAATGAACCCAAAAAAACTCATTAATATCAAAGCTGAATATTTTTGGAAGTAGTTTTCAGTTTGTTTTTAGTTTTAGCTATGTTAGGGGGATATCTGTGTGTGCAGGTGACTATTACTGTGCATAATTATTAGGCAACTTAACAAAAAAAAATATATACCCATTTCAATTATTTATTATTACCAGTGAAACCAATATAACATCTCAACATTCACAAATATACATTTCTGACATTCAAAAACAAAACAAAAACAAATCAGTGACCAATATAGCCACCTTTCTTTGCAAGGACACTCAAAAGCCTGCCATCCATGCATTCTGTCAGTGTTTTGATCTGTTCACCATCAACATTGCGTGCAGCAGCAACCACAGCCTCCCAGACACTGTTCAGAGAGGTGTACTGTTTTCCCTCCTTGTAAATCTCACATTTGGTGATGGACCACAGGTTCTCAATGGGGTTCAGATCAGGTGAACAAGGAGGCCATGTCATTAGATTTCCTTCTTTTATACCCTTTCTTGCCAGCCACGCTGTGGAGTACTTGGACGCGTGTGATGGAGCATTGTCCTGCATGAAAATCATGTTTTTCTTGAAGGATGCAGACTTCTTCCTGTACCACTGCTTGAAGAAGGTGTCTTCCAGGAACTGGCAGTAGGACTGGGAGTTGAGCTTGACTCCATCCTCAACCCGAAAAGGCCCCACAAGCTCATCTTTGATGATACCAGCCCAAACCAGTACTCCACCTCCACCTTGCTGGCGTCTGAGTCGGACTGGAGCTCTCTGCCCTTTACCAATCCAGCCACGGGCCCATCCATCTGGCCCATCAAGACTCACTCTCATTTCATTAGTCCATAAAACCTTAGAAAAATCAGTCTTGAGATATTTCTTGGCCCAGTCTTGACGTTTCAGCTTGTGTGTCTTGTTCAGTGGTGGTCGTCTTTCAGCCTTTCTTACCTTGGCCATGTCTCTGAGTATTGCACACCTTGTGCTTTTGAGCACTCCAGTGATGTTGCAGCTCTGAAATATGGCCAAACTGGTGGCAAGTGGCATTGTGGCAGCTGCACGCTTGACTTTTCTCAGTTCATGGGCAGTTATTTTGCGCCTTTGTTTTTCCACACGCTTCTTGCGACCCTGTTGACTATTTTGAATGAAACGCTTGATTGTTCGATGATCACGCTTCAGAAGCTTTGCAATTTTAAGAGTGCTGCATCCCTCTGCAAGATATCTCACTATTTTTGACTTTTCTGAGCCTGTCAAGTCCTTCTTTTGACCCATTTTGCCAAAGGAAAGGAAGTTGCCTAATAATTATGCACACCTGATATAGGGTGTTGATGTCATTAGACCACACCCCTTCTCATTACAGAGATGCACATCACCTAATATGCTTAATTGGTAGTAGGCTTTCGAGCCTATACAGCTTGGAGTAAGACAACATGCATAAAGAGGATGATGTGGTCAAAATACTCATTTGCCTAATAATTCTGCACTCCCTGTATATACACAATTACATCTGGAAGAACAAAATGCTCATCTGAAAAGTGGCTAACAAGGATTATCACATTTTAAATCTTTAACTTCAAGTCATTGTCAGAGGTTGTAAACAACACCAAAATTCTTGCCTGCTATGGGAATCTGTGAGATTGCATGTAGCAAAATACCTGTCTACAGCCTTTAACACAGTGTAACCACCCTTAAAGGCCTATTGGCCTTACCAAACACTGTTCAAAATAAATTGGTAACAGGTACTGCCTTTGAGCTGCCATTGTTGTACGTTTTCCTAATAAACACATCAGACCAATGGCATGTGACAATACATTTCCTCAGTGAACTATACGCATGTAGCATTTATCACTGGCTCGTTACCATAACCTTTTTAGTCCTACTGATTCTGCATAAGCTTTTCCACAAGGAAACCTTCAGACTCACAGTCAAATATACACAAAATTGCAGCTGGCAACATAATGTTCAACCCCACCTAAGAGAGCCAACAACAATTATCAAATCTCTCCCATGTGTGTGACATGCTTCATCATAGGATCCAGTTCCTACTCCGTACCTGGATGGTATGAAGGTGGGCTCCCTGATTTCAACAGTTCTTAGCATACACTTCTTTCTTTGAAGAAGCATGAAAATGATAAGGCTGCTGCCTTGTGATTCTTAGGGGGACCGAATAAATTAGAATTGACTAGAAGTAGGATGGTGTCTTCTTTATTAGTGTCTACATATTGAGTATTCTCAAACATAGGTCTCAGGTAGTGAATAAAAAAAGTGTGTATTAATAAGGATGCAATTGTATGCCCAACAATGAGTAACAAAAGTGTCATAATATTGAAATATGAGTGACTAATCTTTTCCTAGAAGATTTTGTTTACATTGTTTAATGCCTTCATTCAAAATAATACCTTTAATTGTTTTTAATTACTTTTCTTTTTTTACGTTTTTTTGTATTTTTATTGGACATACTTTATTATGTCAGTTTTGCTTCAGGTACAATGTCAAAAATACACATTTATGTCAATATCACATTTGAATCAGAGCATTGAGTCGGTTGTGTGTCAGAAAATCTTTTTGTATTGCGTCCTAATATTGTTAAAAAGTTTCCACTGGTTGTGGATTTTCTATTATTGAATTCAATGGAAAGAAAACGGTATAAATATTATTTAGGGCACAGTATGTATGTCAAACGCTATTCTGACCATGATATTCTGGTAACAGACATGTTGGGTCTAATGGCAGATTCCAGGCTTGCATTGCAACCATACACGACTGGAAAAGTCACACAGGTTTATGTGTATTAATGATGGAACTGAGATGCAGGTTATTGGTGTAGTCACAAGCTCCTAAACTCCTAGGGCCAGACGTATCAAAGGGTTTTACCCATTCTGTGTCAATGGGAAAATGCTTTGATACATATGGCCCTAGAATTCTCACCTGCTGAAAGGGTCTTCCAACCGGCTCTTTCCAAAGTGTTTTGGGAGTATTCAATAGATTGAAAACTGGCCTGGCATTAAATTCCTTAGTCAAAACGGCATTGAATGTTTGTGGCGATATAAGGAAGCATACATGATAAAATCAGATTACTGTCTCCGTGTTGATTTGAATTGTCTTTGGCAATTTCCTTATTTCAGATACTAGCCTGCTTTTTTCAGATGCCCCAAAATATTTAGAATGTGGCACGACATTTTCTACCTTGAGCTCACAAGTGCAACCCTATTTTAGAAAAGAAGATAATTGTGCTAACTCCAATGAATGTATGTCACAATATTGTGTGGTTTCACAAGATATGCAATGTCCAGATTCACTGAATTTAATATTTCCATACCTTGACAGTATTTTGGTGTTTGATTTTGTGGAAACTATCTTTGTAAATCGATATTTAGAGGTATAACGTTACTCCCAGGTAAGCAGCATGTAAGCTTTAAAACATTCTGTACAGCTCACACAGCCCATCACAAGTTCTACCCTATTTTCACTATTAACAACATTGTTCACTACTCTTCGTGTCAAGTCCCACATTTCTCTTAGAAAAGGAACTGAGGGGTGGAGTCTCATTTCTGGCTCCCAGCCTTTATAGTTTCCTGCCATTTCCCTTTGTGCGGAATACATAATTATTGATAAGATAAATGCTTACTGTTCAGTATTTATGGTTATTGCTACAGCGCCGAATGTGTTATCACATACTTCACTAACTCACCTTAGACAGGCAATGTATTATACCATGACATCAGCTAACAGAGAGCTATCTGTAGCAGATACTGCATCTCTGTGAACCAGATATATCTGACCTGCATGGAGTCCAATGAGACTTAGCCTTTGCGGCATGAGCCTCTCACACATCTGCTAGCATTACACTTAACAGTTCAAGAATAAAAGTAAGGAGTGGTTTAGTGAACCTCATGAATGGTAAGCAAACTGTACTGAGGAGCAGGAAGGTCTACAGGATCATTATTTACTCTTGTTAACTAAGTAAAAGCTAAGGTGTGGTTGTGGGGGATATTGTAGGACTTACTCTAGGGCAAGTGTAGCCAGGAACAGAGACACTTTTTCGTTTGAATATCTTGTGCAGAGTATTGCATGATTCTTCCAGTTGAGGCCAATATTTAATCTGAGCAGCTTATAAAATAGAACAGTAAATTCTCTGATGGTAAATGTTTATATGAACAGGAAACAAAAACGGAAATTCTCATATCCCTGCCAGAAACACTTACAAATCAGGGTAGTCTGATCGTACAATGGTAGAGTGTCAAGATGATACGCTAAATAATGTTCAGATCCCAGTATTGGATATATAATATGGGAGCGGCTACTATTAGGGCAACAGGTCCCGTAGCACCAGGACTCGAGCCTGAAGGATCCAGCCTACTTCAACTACAGTTGCCTATTATTAACCAGCAAGGGAGCCAGAAAGCCCATTTCATTTAATTGTATTAGGGCCATTGTGAGAAATATGCCTGTTGGTTGAAGGGGGTGTGAGTCATTCTCAAGCAACAGCCACAATCCTTGTCAAGGTGAACCATAAAAAGTTGCTAAGTTAACCTGTGCCTAACTGGCTGGTAGCTTGGCACAAACGCAGTCAGGCTTAACTTAGAGGCAATGTGTAAAGTATTCAGGTAGCACTCAAACAGTAATAAAGTAAAACCACAACACAAGACAAATCCCACACCAACTTTGATTTTGAAAAACAGACTAAAATGTATTAAATTATTGGACACCGAACCATATAAAAGTCCATTAGTAGAACCAGAGATCAGCAATTTCAAAGATTTAAGGGAGGTAAAGCACCACTCGCTGGTATCTGGTCAGGCGGGAAAAGGTGAAAGTCACACGTTCAGGCCGACCATGATGGAGCATGGGCTTGATACAGGAACTAGGTTAGTCTTGCTAAAAAACTGACCTTCTATAGTCTACAGTGAAGAGTTCCATTTGTGATGAAAGAGGCGGTAAGGAGCAGGGAGAGCATTGTGGATGGTCATCGCTGTAGCGTGAAAGGCAGGCTGAAGGATGGTCATCACAGTACCAAGAAGATGATGTCGGGTGCTGAGGCAGTCATTGCTGTAGCTTTGTGTTGGAGGTCAGTGTGGGCTGTCGAAACTGTACTGGGAAGTGCAGATCTTGCGTTGCCGGTTGTTCTTGGCAGTCGCTGTAGCACAAAGAGTCAGGTTCACCAAAGCTTTGGTGATGGCAGCAAGATCTTGGTGCGAAATGACCCGTATGCGGTCATGAGGAGCCCAAAACCTCAGGATTTCTCTTTTTTCTCTAGGAGGAGCTCAACTGATGCCACACCAATGTGTGACCAAGCGTTTTTGGATGACACCACGACTGAGGCAGTTCTTGGCAGGTAACTACCATGAGCAAAAGTAACAAGATGAACAGAAGTTCTATGGCATCTTAAATGGCAGATGGAATTCAATTACACTCCTTGTGTTAAATAATAAGATGACAGCATAAAGGTGTCTGTAAGATGTTACAAGATGGCGTTCTTTAGTACAATTTACACGTGCTTAGTGTGCCAGAAGCAGATTTTAAAGATTCAAGCTCAGCTGCATCTGTGTTTGTGGTTCCAAAGAAGACAGGACCATCGAAGTCAATGCAAATGAACATGAAAACCACAAATATTGCCCCACGATGTAACAAAGCTTGACAATGGAGGGCCTGGCGAACAATGATGCAGCTTGCCACAGAAACATCCATGTCAGAACAACTTCTGATGAGAGGGATGAAGAATCTAACCATACAAAAGTGTACCTTAGTTCTGGACCCAAAATGTCAGCACTTCATGGAGAATTTCGACTTTTGACATCTGAATCTGGAGATGGTGGGATGAACCTGTTTAAAGGCCCTCATTTCAATATCCTGAGATGAGATTTTTAATGTTTACAGTAAATGCTCCAAATACTCAGACTTCTTCTGAAAATTAGATATTATATGTGAAACATGTATTTTCACTTCCCATTCTCTGGAAGTACTAAAACTCCAAGAGCAAAAGGTATTGGGAAGGATTAACTAACATATTCTTCAGTTCTTCTCACAAGGCATTTGAAAGAGATGAAAAGTATGAAAATGGTAGACTTTTACAATGCACCTTGAAGAAATCTATTTATATTCAATGAATATGGGTTGGGATTCAGCATTGCGCTGAGTAAAGTAAACCAGAATGTTGTATTAAACCACAAAGTGACTTTCACTCCATAAAGGATAGCGTGGGTATAATAACATAATTAGATGTTACTGAGTCTGAGAGAAAGATTTTCTGTTTTTCTCTACTTAAAAGCGGGATTGTTATAGTACAAACATGGATCTATCTTGTTTCATCCTAATAGCCCTTCAATATGAATGACAATTTTAAGCTGAGATTAAGTTTTCTGTCCTTCTCAGACAAGTGTGCTGCGAGACTGAAATAGTAACTCTCCTCTTCGGCTTGCTAAATGCGCTGTCCAATTGAGCCACAGTGAAGGTGTTTTTATATAAATGTGCATTGTAAATATCTGTTAATTTAAAGTGGATAATTTTTATATTTTTCACCTTCTTCCTATGGTGTTCTATTGAAATATTACGTTTTTATATTGATCTGTACTAAAGGTCAATTGCAGATCATCACACCAACATATCTTGAGGTAAGTATGTGTAAAGTAAAGAAGAGTAAATTTACATATCCCAGTAAATGCTTACCTTGACAATATGTTTGTAGTTGATAGTAAAGTGCATACAAATCTTTCTTGCTTTATCTCCAATTATTAATAAATAATCATTAAAGCACATTCACATATTTACATCAATTGCACACAAATAAAACAGCTGTTTAAAAATCCAAAACAAGTCACATATTAGAAGGATAAAATCTCATCAAAAATAATCAGCCCTTACAGGTTTCCGTGGTCCATGCATGATGTGCTGCCCCAGGCCCGGCTTTTTCTTTGAATTCTGGGACTTGTGGTCTTGTTTCTTTCATTTTAAAATGTGACAATATAGCCCGGAATTCACTTGGCAGCTAAGAATAATGCAGCACAATACAACAATATTGCATCACACTTAATTAGAAGATTAATGTATTACGAAATCCAATGGCAGATTTTAGAAAAAGGCCCACAAGTAGTCAAATTTCAGTTGTAGGGAGTAGCTGTAGATAGTAAACTGAGGGTCGACACATACTGAAACCCGGTCCCCTCAATAAGGGGAACTAAAAACATTTCGACAATGGCTCATATAATTTGCAAGAAAAGACGTGATGGAGTAAAGTCTGCAAAGATGAGTAATGACAAGGACAATTTTATGACAAGACCGGAGGCTTCTATTATGCGTTTCTTTTCTCGCTTTAATAAACACAGCAGCAGTCAAGAAGAAACTACAAATCCCATAAGGCTTAACACAGACAGCCAATGGGATTAAAAACGTAGTACAACATATATCAACCATTGGAAATACTCCCATGCCATTGTGATGTCCTCTTTTCTTGCTGCTGCAGTCAAGATAAGTTGCCTTTATTCATTTCTTTCAAGTCTTTTGGCTTTCAATATTATTAACTGAACGTTATTTTCATTACATTTTAATTCTATCGTGCTGTGCATAATTTACCATGGTGTCGGCAAGTTGCCGCATTTTGTTTCAAATACTTGCTTTGTAGTTAGTTTTGTCCGGTCTCAGGCACCAGCGGTCGAGCTGCTCCTGAGCCGAACGTTTTTTCTACAGTCTAACGTGCTTTGCGCGCGCGGCGGCGTTCCTGGAATTATTTCGCCTCAGACAGCAACCGTCATTCGGGTTGCTCCTGAAGCGAGGACATTCCTTGGGAAACGCTCGCACGTTTTTCGCCACTCTCACCTGCAATTTCGTTGTCCTTGGGCTTACTCTGGCATGTTCCCGTCTGGCAATAACGCTTGTTGTGCCAACGGCTCGCCTATCTATAAAAACTCCGCCCAGGGGAGGAGTTTTGGCCCTTTCACTTCCCTTTCTATAAGAGTAACCCCTGGTTGCCTGACAAGTTATTTCAGAAACATTATATAGCTTTAATTTTCTTAATTTTTACTGCGTTTTTTTCTTTGTTTGGCTTTAGCTCCAGAAGTTATTTATTTTTTCCTATCATGGAGCCTGACATTTCCACAATGGAACAGGGTGGTTCTAGTGATTTGGAAGACAGTAGACACGAACCCTGTAATTTTATTATGTGTTCTGTACATCAGGCAGTTTCGTCCTCTATACAAAAATTGTCAAAAAATTTAGAAACCAATTTTTCTAATTTGTTATCCAAGTCTTCGGCCCAAACTGCAGGGGTATGCAGTCAGCGTCCACCAACAAAGCCAGGTGTTGTGACGCAAAAGGAGAGTGAGTCTATCTCACACATGTCAGAGGACATGGTTCCTCACAAGGCTCCTGCCAAGGAGTATAACAATATGGCTTCAAAACCTTCTTTAAAACGTAAATCTAAAGAACGTAATGTTGTTCTTCCTGTTCCTACTACCGCCATCCCGGATACAGATGAGGACATGCCTGATGTGGACTCAGATTGTTATGTGTCTGACAAGGATGAAGATGATTCTTTTTCCGTTCCTCCTCCAAAGAAACCAAAAGTTGCCTCAGCTGTTCCCTCTCTTTTTGATTCAGAAGGTTTTCCCTTGTTTGATCCCTCTCATATTCATCACCCTAACTCTACGGAATGATCTCCAGCAGACCATGTGGGTCGTAATGTGGCTCAAAAATTATTTTCACCTCTAGACAAACAAACTAGAACCAAGCTGAAGTCGGAATGCCCTCGTCCTGTTCTTCCGAACAAGGCTACCATTACTCCTTCTATTGACCAGCAGATGTTGACCTTCTTTACTAAGCTGGGTGAGGACCCTCGTAAAGGAGTGGACAAAGCGCGGTCCTCCTGTCAGGACAAACTTTTGGACGCTATTGGTCCACTTACTAGGATTTTTGATCTGGTTAAGTCGGCCAGGTTGGAAGGTACTTTTTTGGATCCAGAAGAGTTATCTTTGTGGGTTCAGCACTGCTTCTGTCTGCTGGGGAACGCAAATTCCTCTCTTATTCATGAGCGGATCAAGGGCCTACTTATCAAACTGGATCCCAAATGAATTAACTTGGCGACCATGCAACCTCACGTTCAAACAGATGGACAACTTTTTGGGGAATTTTTCATAAAGGACCTGAGTAAATATGTGGCTACATTTACTTCATTGGACAAAGCTCAACAGTCCATGAGGAAAATGTTTCATCAACATGTTTTTGCCAGGGCTGTTAAAGGCAGGGGTCGCTTTACCGGCCGCAGATTTGCTAATCAAGGCTCCAGAGGTTACCACAGTTCATATCAGCAAGATTTCAGACCACAATTCTACCCCCAGCATGGCAGAGGTTACCATTCCAGGTCCTTCAGACATTCGAGAGCCTCCAACCCAACAGGTAAGCCCTCATGTTGGTTTCTTTCCGACAGGGGGTCGTATCTTCCATTTTCTATCAAATTGGTTAACAATTACCGCAGATTTGTGGGTTCTAAACACTGTGCAAGGTTACAAAATAGAGCTTTATTCTACCCCGGTGCAAACTTTTTCCCACCCTCCTCCCCATTTTTCTGCAGAAATGGTCCAGCTGATGTCTCTCGAGGTAAACACTGTGTTACAAAAACAAGCGGTTTCAATCACTCGTCCTCATCCGTTGGGTTTTAGCAGCCCAATTTTTCTAGTTCAAAAGAAGAACAAAAAGATGCGTCCAGTCATCAATCTAAAACATTTCAATCGGTTTGTGGTATACCGACATTTCAAAATGGAGACAATTCTCCACCTCAGAGATATACTTCTTCAAAACGACTGGATGGTCACACTGGATCTACAGGATGCTTATTTAGTGGTTCCTGTACATCCGGCGTTCGGAAAATTCCTTCAGTTCCAATGGCTGGGCCAAACGTATCATTTTACCTCTCTGCCCTTCGGTCTATTGTCTGCCCCTTGGTGCTTCACCAAGCTCATGAAGCCCGTGGTTGCTTTTCTAAGAGATCAGGGGATAAGGCTATTAATTTACTTAGACGATATCCTCATTTTAAGTCAGTGTCCTCAAACTCTTCTAGGCCACTTACAAACGCCTGCTCTCTTTTAGAAGACTTAGGTTTCATAATAAACAGAGAAAAATCACTCTTAACACCCTCTCAAATCATAGAATTCTTGGGATTCCAGATCAATTCCCTTTTGGCTACCCTTCTTCTACCTATGACAAAAATAAAATCCATAAAGTCAGAAATTCTACAAATTCTTCGCAGCTCTCTCATTTCTCTCAGAACTTTAGCTCGAATAGTAGGCCTCCTTTCCTCTTCTATCCAGGCAATCTTTCCAGGTCCCCTTCATTACCGCTCACTTCAAAGACTGAAGATTCAACACTTGAGGAAGGGGCTATCGGCTTTAGACGTAGAGTCACGCACAGAGCTTCAATGGTGGATAAACCATTTAAATGCTTGGAACGGGAAAAGTATATTTCCATCAGCCCCAGATCTTGTGTTAGAATCCAATGCAAGTCGTCTAGGTTGGGGGGTCCGGTGTGGTCCCATCTCGACTGGAGGTACATGGTCAACCGAGGAGTCCAAATTGCACATCACTTGTTTAGAGATGCTTGCCGGCTCCTTTGCAATCAGAAGCCTGGCAAAACACAAAGTGCATTGTGCAATCCTTCTCAGGATGGACAATATCTCTGCAGTCAGATACATAAATCATCTCGGGGTACAAAATCCAAACCTCTGGCGGATTTAGCCAAGAGTTTTTGGGAGTTCTGCCTTTCAAACCATCTTTCGGTTCATGAAGAGTACCTTCCAGGAGTTCTCAACTCAGTGGCAGATTGGCATTCTCGTCATCTTCAAGACTCCAGTGATTGGAGACTTCATCCTTAAGTTTTCCACAAGATACAATCATTATGGGGCCTGCTCTCAATAGACCTATTTGCATCTTGACTGAACACACAGCTTCCTCAGTTTTACAGCTGGCGTCCAGATCCCTTAGCCTTGGCATCAGATGCTTTCTTACAAGATTGGTCTCATTCCCTCAACTACGCCTTTCCCCCTTTTATCATGATCAACAGGGTCCTAGCACACGCCAGACGTCAGCATGCCTCTCTCATTCTCATAGTCCAGTTTTGGCAATCCCAGGTATGGTTCCCTACCCTGTTGGAACTCTCGGTAGATTTTCCTTTACTAATTCCGTCCTTCCCAGACTTACTGCTGGACCCTCTTCATCGTTCTCACCCCCTCATTGTGGACAATATCCTCACTCTATCCGCCTGGAAGATCTCAGGAATTCCCAATCTCCCCCTGTCATTTTGGCAGAGGCTTCCCAATACATCTCAAATTCCTGGGCCCCTGGCACCAAGAAAGCCTATAAGGCAGCCTGGTCTTTATGGGACGGCTGGTGTTTGGGAAGGCAAGTTGATCCCTTTTCAGCAGATGTAATTTTTGTAGTCAATTTCTTGGCCGCAGAAGCCAGTAAAGGTAAAGCATTCCGCACTATCAATCTTTATAGATCAGCTATTTCTTCCAATCATATCCATGTCAATGGAAAACCGATAGGCGAACATCCGCTGGTATGCCGATTACTAAAGGGAGTAAAATTTTCCAAACCTCCTCTACCAAAGTATAATCAATTGTGGGACGTTAATGTTGTTTTAAAATTTTAGATTTCTTTGCCAGACAATCAAATTTTATCATTAAAAATGTTATCCACTAAATTAACAATGTTATTATGTTTGGTTTCCATTAAACGTTTATCGGATGTTAAAGCATTGGACGTCACCAACCGGCAATTCACTCCTTCAGGGGTGCTGTTCTCGGTTGTACGACGTACCAAGACCAACTTATTGTCAGTTTTTTATCCTTATTTCCCGCAACATCCAAAATTATGTGTAGGCCAGTGTCTCAAGGTTTATGAGCAAAGGACTGCAGATTTGAGAACATCCTCCTCCCAACTTCTTATCTCTTTCAGGAAACCCTATGACCCGGTTTCGTCTGCTACGTTAGCTCGTTGGGTTAGATGGATTATGTCCTTAGTGGGTATTGACATTTCCAGATTTGGATCTCATTCTTCCCGAGTGGCTATGGCTTCCGAAGCCTTCTGGGCAGGCTCTCGTTTAGAGGATATTCTGAAATCTGCAGACTGGTCTAATGATAATACTTTTAGAGTTTTGTATTGCAAACCTGTTGATAATGTTTCATTGAATGCAATTAATATGCTTTAAACTCGCATAATAGGAGCCTCCGGTCTTGTCATAAAATTTAGATTTTCCTAGTTTATGACTGAAAGTCTTAATTTTATTAAAGACACGGAGGCGAGTATTATCCCACCTCTGGTATAACATTGTTTTCTCCCTCCCTTTCTTCCAGCGCCAGTTCCGGCCACTCAACTAGCGTCCTAGTTGGACCTCCTCGCATCAATTGAATTCTCCGTTTACTTCAAGTTCTGGATCGTATCCTCCTGATTTATTGCAACATTCCTTCCTTTGTAGGATTTTGGACTTTTGTTCTGACGTGTTTGTATTTCTTATGGCATTGTTTATTCTTTGTTCACTATTCCCGTTATTCATCAATAATTGACTTTATTCGCAAGAAAAGAGGGCTGCTTGCAGTCAAGTGACATCACAATGGCATGGGAGTATTTCCATTGGTTGATATATGTTGTACTACGTTTTTAATCCCATTGGCTGTCTGTGTTAAGTTTTATGGGATTTGTAGTTTCTTCTTGACTGCTGCTGTGTTTATTAAAGCGAGAAAAGAAACGCATAATACTCGCCTCCGTGTCTTTAATAAAATTAAGACTTTCCGTCATAAACTAGGAAAATCTACATTACAAACAGACTTGGTATCAAATTGGCCTATTAGAAAGGATACATACCAATGTACAGTTCCCAGAAATAACTTTGTCAGAGAGCCTGCTCCCAATAATTTGTTACACATTCCAGGTAGGGTTCAATATCAAGACATGTTTAAATCATTACATAACCTCTGTTATAACCTCTGTTACAGGATTTGTTAGGTCCCTTCCCTCTCTCTCTACACTCTTGATGTTGATAAAAAAAACAGAGCACTTATCATACTTGGTGAAATGTAGATACATGGTCTACCCAAAGTTGCTGTGTTAGACTTACTATAACATAGTAAGGGAAAAATATGGCCAAGGTCACAAGACAGTCTTTAATAATACCCTTGTTGAGAGAAGCATGTTCATTGTGCCAATTGGAGATCCACAGTAACAGAAAGGCCAACCTAATCTGATCTACAGCAAAGCCAAACCATAGCTCTTTGTGGGCGGCAAAGTGTACGCTGCTGAAGGAAAGACCCAAGAGGCATTGGCAGAAACTATTTCCTCCAGTTGGAGGCTGCTCACATTTTGATGTCCTCAGATACCTGCACCATAAGTTAATGTAGGCAAATACTTATTTTGTATATTTCATCCATGTGGGAGATAAGTTTCTTACCAATACTGACTGCTAAATTGAACAAGAAATAGATAGATTGCTAATACTTTGTTGTCCTAGTCATAAAACCAGGATATGGATGATTCAAAAATAACACCCCTGTAAGGAAACGGACTGATTTTACCAATGCTTTTGCCGTAAATTGAGAAGTAATGGAGCTACAAACATTTCTGGTTGGGTACATGACCAATGACTTGGACAAGTTGATCTCAAGATTCAAATTCTCCTTGAAAGCAACAAAGGTGTCTATTAGTCTCTTCAGATCGTTCGGAGTACAGTATCATCTGCCTGTAACAATGTTGTCCCTTTCATATTTTGAACCGGTGACATGTCCTGTCCCATCTGAAACAACAGACACTAAAACACATCTTGGGATAACTTTAAAGATTTGGTGCATTCCCCTTGTTCTCCATAGCTACCAGAAGCTGAAACATCCTGATTTAAGGCACAATGAAAATCCACCATTTTATGAGTCATACCTATATTGTATAAAAGCCCACACAATTTGGATCTATTCACGCAATTTAAGGTGCTACTAGGGACCATTAAGGTAGTCTGTATTTGGCGAAAGTACATTAACTTAATATTAGGTGCAAATTGATACATTAATCTAGAGTGCCTAAACCTTCTCTGAAGCCATACTGGACTTGGGACCGGATTTTTGACCAGTCAATAGTATTGACATCAATATTTTGACATACAACCCTTCACACTTGTGTTAAGACAATAATCTACAAAATTATCATCGACATTTTTCAGTTTTAATGACTACAATTCTCCAAGTTAATAAATTACCTGAAGTGTGCTTTTCCTGTTAGTTAGGTGTTAATAACACTGCCATATTTAACCATATACATACAAAGGGATACCAGTTTTTGCTATAATATATTCTGTACTGGTCCATGTTATGTGTTGGGATAGACTGAGGGGGTCATTCCGACCCTGGCGGTCATGGACCGCCAGGGCCGGGGACGGAGGAAGCACCGCCAACAGGCTGGCGGTGCTTCAGGGGCAATTCTGACCGCGGCGGTAAAGCCGCGGTCAGAAAAGGGAAACCGGCGGTTTCCCGCCGGTTTTCCCCTGCCCCAGGGAATCCTCCACGGCGGCGCTGCAAGCAGCGCCGCCATGGGGATTCCGACCCCCTTCCCGCCAGCCTGTTCCTGGCGGTTTACACCGCCAGGAAGAGGCTGGCGGGAACGGGTGTCGTGGGGCCCCTGCAGTGCCAGTGGCATGGGCACTGCAGGGGCCCCCTAACAGGGCCCCATTAAGATTTTCAGTGTCTGCAAAGCAGACACTGAAAATCGCGACGGGTGCCACTGCACCCGTCGCACACCAGCAACTCCGCCGGCTCCATTCGGAGCCGGCTTCATCGTTGCTGGGGCTTTCCCGCTGGGCGGGCGGGCGGCCTTTTGGCGGTCGCCCGCCCAGCGGGAAAGTCAGAATGACCGCCGCAGTCATTTGACAGCGGTACGGTCTTCTGGCGAGGGAACTTTGGCGGGCGGCCTCCGCCGCCCGCCGAAGTTGGAATGACCCCCTGAGTGCCTCCACTTCCCATCTCCTAAGCCGGTAACGTACATGGCCTAAAAATGTCCATCCAGAGGCAGCTCCTCCATTAGGGCGGAGGAGCGTCGCCCCACCAGCAGCAGCAGCTGCAAACCTTTTACCAAAAAATGATAATAAACTGTGTTTATTATCGTTTTTGGTAAAAAAGGGCAGGGCAATGGGGGTGACGAGCAGTGAGGGGGAATGCACAGCACTCCCCCTCAGAGCGCATGTGTGTTTGGCTGGCCGTCTCGGACTGACCAAACACACATGCGCAGTAGGCTCTCTCCAGCCCAGCAACACAGTTGCCGGGCTCGAGAGAGTCTACACAGGCTTCCAGTCTGCCTGGGAGTACCCTGGCTCGGCGCTCCCAGCCAATCCTGTTGCTGCTTTGAGCAGCATAAGGATTGGCCGCAGGGTAGGCTTGGAGCCTGTGCCTGCAGCCTGACTGTTTCTACTGTCAAGAGTCCAAAGGAGATGATCACCGACTCACTAAATGGACCAAATTAAGTCCTAAATCTCTATTAGAAAGGGCCAATATTTTTGTTAACAGTATTTGGGACACAATAGTTTTGTAAGATGATATTTTTACTAAAATTACTCTGACACCCAAAAGAAGGGCATCCTCTGGTATTCACAGCCAAAAGGCAACTTAAATCACTCAAGTCATTGTTCATTTTTAATTATGTAATCTATCAGGATGATTCATCAATTATACAACATCATATGGAATCACAATATAAGGATGATTAAGATAGATCCATTACTAGATGTCAAAATCACATGCTCCTTAAAAACAGAAAAATAAAAAAGACACCACCATAATTCGATTCTTCGAAGCAACAAACACAAACGAAAAACAGCCAACATGGGGTTTAATAATCATCACACGCAGAACACGCCACCTCAAGTTTAAAAATGTAAAACTGATGTCCACCTTATGAACCATACAACATGCTGACCTCCGGCCAAACACAATCATTACGTACATAATGTCTCCTCCTTTTAAAAATCATTTCCTGATACAGGAACCAAATTGGTCATCTGATACAGGAACCAGATTGGTAATCCAACTATCAACAAACGGCTCCCTCTCGGTTTTCAGCACTTTCTGCACAGGTTTTACTAACATTAAGGCTGTGTAGAAGGTTTAGCCTGTAGAAGTCCAAAAATGCTTCTAAGTTTCTGAAACAAAATAAATAAAGAACTACTTTCCATGACTATGTCCATATGTAAGTACATACAATCAAAAATATGATCCCAAAACATTGTTCCTTGAAGTGCATACTCAAAATCTGTTGTTATTTTGAAACCCTTTCAAGAGCATAGCCATATTGAAATTTTGAACATATCTCCCTGTCCTCTTATAGAAATACAAAGCACAACCTTGCCTAATGCTCCTGGCCGCCACCTTAAACCCTTCCCTCATATCGTTTAAGAGCTTACATATAATTGTCTTTCGTGGTTCACAGGGCGTTCTCCATCCCCAGTTCACACTTGCGAAACAACCTTATTGCTACCAAACTTAATCCATGGCAGAACAAAAGGTAAAATGTATTTGAAAATGAAGGTTTCCAGAACTCACACTCTATAAAATATTTTTTACTTAAAATGTCATATTTTGAAATCCTTTTTAAATGATTTCATTTGATGTATTTATGTTTGTATTTAGTGGGATTTTTTGAGTAATCCACTTTGTACCAGTCAGCTCGCTGGTTGAATGTTATAATGTAAGCTGATTTCTTTGATCGAGTGGTTGTAGACTGGAGTCAAATGTATGGACATTTTGATGGTGTTTGTGGTCTCAGTCTGTTTTTTTGTTGCAAGGGTGCCATGAGCCTTAATGTGAGGCAGAAAAATGCCTTCCCGTGGCGGGATGTCCTAGCTTCTGGTTGTTGCTCGTGGGAATGTTAGTGGCTTCAGAAAGAATGATCTTTGATTATTTAATCATTGTACTTCATCAGCGAGAGGCATGGTGGTCTCAATAGTAATGTCTTTTGTGTATTGTGTCAGGGAACCTCACACATAGTGGGGGCGTAGTGCCTGGAATATGTCAGTTAGGCATTTTGTTGAGGTACCTCTCTAGGGGGAGGGTGCTGAAGATAAGAATATCTATTGAGCATTTTGTCACGGGTCCTCGTAGATTGAGGAGGGGTGATGGTGACAGGCAATATGTCCTTTTGGAATTGTACAAAGGTGCATTGCTAGGGCCTGCGTGGTTGTCCTAGCAGCAATATCCTTTGACCGCTGTGTCAAGGTACCGCTCTGCGGGAGTGCTGGTGGTGATGGTTAATCTAGGAATGTTTTTGCATTGGGCAAGTAATCTCAATAGGGGAAAAAGTGGTGGTTCAAGTAACAATGTCCCTTGGGCAGTGGTGTGCAGTCCCTCACTCAGGGATACGGTAGTGGTCCTTCTCAAAAAGTCATATGAAACCCTCATTGAAGGAGGGGTTGGGCGTGGTATCATTGAGTTAGAGGGTACAAATGTCTGAGTTTCAATGAATGCATGCTGCAGGAACTTCCGACTGGCTGCAGCTTGAAAATTGAATTGTCATTGTTTAGTTGATTCTTGGAAACATTTCATTCATATATAGAAGTGCATATTTCATAAGCCATAGCGTGCTGCAGACTATAGCAACAAGCTGCCAAGCACACCATCTACTTTAACCTGAACAAAGGGAGTGCCTCCAGCCTCTCTAGACAATGTTGAATTGTTCTGAGATGCATCATCGCACCTGGGCAGCCAGTTCACGCTTTGGGGGAACGTCTCAGTCTGAAAAGTATTTTAATTTACCCACAAAATTCCCACTTCACTTTGTGGTCTACAGGTAATTCGGTTCGGATTTTCTCGAAACTGTCAGGCTCAAGGGAACAAGTAAACGTTATTGTCTTTATCCATCCTATTATTTTATCGAGTCTCTTCACCCTCACTCGACTTCTGGCACTTTCCAGTTGCAAAATAACTATCTAGACATGTGTCAGCAGCTAATGGTAGCAACTGTGCCCACAGTTTAGGCTTTTTCGTGATTACTGTCTAAACCTTTATCACCTCAGTTACAGAAAGGACTGTAAATGGCTGGCGTAAGGGAATGTATTCTCCCACAGGGTTCAGCGCATGTCTCATACGCCTGAAACAAGTTCCTACTCACCTATCTGTCATTCACGCTCTCTTAATTCCACTCTAAAGCCTTGTCGCCTTGTTATCGTGATATACCATTGTCAACTGTATGTTTCTTTAATTGCCTACCATGACGATTTAGCTGACTAAGGGGGTTATTACAACTTTGGAGGTGGTGTTAATCCGTCCCAAAAGTGACTGTAAAGTGACGGATATACCACCAGCTGTATTACGAGTCCATTATATCCTATGGAACTCGTAATACGGCTGGTGGTATATCCGTCACTTTACCGTCACTTTTGGGACAGATTAACACCTCCTCCAAAGTTGTAATAACCCCCCTAAATGCCCTGAGGCTGTTTACAGTGGTTTGTAGCGCTTGGTAAAAGCTTTTGAAATAAATATACAATCCGTACACAATCAGAACTAACATTTGTGTACACCAAACCGTGGATCCACGATAATAAACTGTATTCCACCTCAGTTTCAACTACAAACACGGTTCAGAGAATAACTCGCACACTAGCCACTATACAAACACTAACACCATTTTCAGCGCCTACTCACAAGACCCTGATTTTATTTCTGTAGCACATCTGCCTTGGATTTTTCTCGCTTTTAATTTCTTGCCGAAGCCCCCATCAGCCAGCACACTCCGTTCAGTCAAATTCCCCCTTCGGTCAGAGATTCTCCTCTAAGCCAGTAAATACCTTCCTGAAAAATCAGTAGTTTAACCCTCATCAGCCAACCTCCCTACTGTCAGCAGCTATGATTCTCCTGATCAGCTTGCTGCGCCCCTTCAGCTACGAGTAGGTTCTCTTAGACAGAATTGACCCCTTCAGCCAGAAGCTGTTTTTCCTATCTCCTTCCCTTGGAACACCACCCTGGTAGGTCGAGGGCGAGGTGGGTTATTCGCTGAGCAATTCACGATGTTTCTTAAGTCTGCAGATATATAATGGTGTGGAATGTCTTTAATGGCACCACTTCTATTGCTCTGTGATTGGGGGACTGCTCCTCATTCCAGTTGCACTTTTTGAAAAAGAAAATTCTCCCTTCAAGGTTGGGTCAGCTATTGCTAATCACACCACTCCAATGTACAGAAGCAACGAGAAGTCTTTTTTCTATGCCTACGATTTTGTAAACATAATAGAATGATTGCCTTCCATTATATGGCACAGCGCATGTTGTATGCTACGTTTTTAGATCAACACTCGTGGCCCAATGAGCAGCCATGTAAGGTAATGGCAGCACAACGTCTACCTTCCTTCCGCCTGAGATTCCTCCTTTTTTATTACTCCCCCGCCGCCCCCCAACCGCCCCGGGACTTGCCATGCTCGGTCAGCCATGAGTGCTGATTTCAGAACTATTGGAAGTGAAAGCACCCTTTGCGTATAGGCTCCTGGAGTTGAAGTTTACATTGTGGTCGGTGCTTGAGGGCAAACCTCAGCCCCCACCGAGCATCAATTACTATGGAAGAAGTACCACTGGAACTTCAAAATTTGGGCTTGGTAAATTTCCTAGACTCCCTTTAGAAAGGAAAATCGTGCTTTCGAGGTTGTGTAATGAAGAACACTTTTGGTAGTTCACCAAATACTAGTTTCTGTGACACTTTATGTGGTGTGGTTTACTGTGTTTTTTCATGACATTGTGGTGAATGTGAGAAAAAATGCTGACAGGTTTCGAAGACATTACATTTTCCTCTCAAGTCGCCCATTTTGTTAATTTCTGTGTGAGTCGAATTGCCAGCGTTTGATTTAGGTGGGGGTTCGTGGAATGTCATATGCCTCCAGGAACCTTAGCACACTTCGAAAAACACTCGGGGCGGGATCACATTCAGTGGCCGTCAGTTTTGCACTGCTCCTTGGCACCAGCCTTTAACTAATAATTGCATCTAACAGCTGGTGCATTTTTTATATTTATGCACTGGTGAATCGGTTCACATTTATTTTTTGCACTAGTCGTTGGTGAACATTTCATCACATAGTTACCCAACTCCGGTGCATAATTGGGTTTGACGGGGGCTTTATTGGCTTTACAACTACAAATAGAGCAATGTTTTCCTTCTTGATTCTGTGTGCTCTGTTCCTCCGAGGCCTTGTTGTGCTTCCGACCAACTGAGTAGTGCATGCACTTCTGAAACCCGATTCTAATGCGCATGTGCGCTAACATCGACTACGCAGTTCCATAGATGGTGCTAGTGGACCGCCCCGTCACCTTCTATCCTGGTGCCATGAAAGGTAAAACAGCTCAATGGCTGACCTCTTGTTGAGGACTCTACTGCCAGGCCCTCTCTGAAGCAGCTTTGAAATAAACGAAGAACATGGCCAGCTCTTGGCTATCAATGTGTAGCAGGTGCAGTGGCACCAGAACCCAAGGGCATGAGGCACCTGCTTCACCCAAATTAGTGGGTGTTTTTTTTTTTTTAACAATAGTAGGTGAGGGGGGAATTATCCTTGCTTGCACTGGGGCCCCCTGAGCCCTTCCTAAACCACTGGGTGCAGGTACCCCAAATGCACCATGCTTATGGCTGTCTTTTTCTACTCAACCATGGGGTAGAGCCGGTTTCATGGCTTGCCTGGGTGTGCGTGGCCCCCTGGCTGTGCCACTGCTCCATGAAGAATCTGGTAATGCCCGTTTGGTGACAAAAGCAGTACACAGTAGTTAAAAATGCAACTTGAGAACTGTGACGGTCATCTGATCCGCAACAGGTACAAGGCCCGCAAAAAGTGTGCGTTGATTCACTACACGCCTTCGCCAATGAAAAGCAACCTTTACGCCACACCAGACTCATAGATGTTACTCCATTGTAGCTCGGAATTGAACAATGACCAAACTAGCTACCCCAAGCCTCAGGTGAACTTTCGCTGGTTATTTAATTATTGTGGACGGAGTCGTTAAACATGTACTAAAGTCACTTAGAATGTGTTTAGGCCAGACGTTCCTCAAATACCTCTGCATCAGCAAGGCATGCAAATGTGCTAAACAAAGGCTGTATGGTTTTATGTAATGTTTGTGGTTGCTTCCTCACATAGGCATGCCAGAAAACAGTTCGTTGCTCTTTAAATGGGGAATTTATTGCTTTATTCTACTGTAATTCTGGTAATATACAGATAGATCAGAAATAACACACATTATACAGGAAGAAACAGTAAACTAATAATCAAGTCAAACTTAAGGTCAGGGCTTAAAAGCAATTAAGCATTGGAAAGGCTGGTGCAATGATTAACTTCCTCATTTTTTGTAGTGCAAGCATATGACAAAAAAAAATAATAATCATATTGTCATTTAACCATGTCTGCCGTGTGCTTGCAATAGAAATTTACATTTAAAAAGCATTCACTTATGTGGCTGTTTTCGTAATTATGCTTATTAAATAACAACCCTTCCAGAAATTGCATGCATTTAAAAACAAGCATTTGCAATGCAGTGGGTTTCTTGTTTGCTCCAGTTAGAGCTATTAGCGTTGTAAATTCCTAACTGGACTTTTCTTGCTACATAAATTGAAAGTGAAAAGTAAAACAGTTGACATAAGTGAGCCGATTCAAAGGGCCACGGCTGCCATGAGCATGAAAGCGAAGGAGAGACACCAAAGGAAAAAGAAGTTTGCTCGCAGTCAAACGTATCGGTAATCATGCAATTATCCATGTAACAGGGGCATTCTGCTAGGTGGTAACAAACCTCCCCAAGGAGGGACAAATGTAAAGCATTTATCAGTGAGAAGAAAGGATTTTTGAAAGGCAAGCCCACGAATGTGTGATAGCGATGGGCGTGCGGTTGGCATGGTCAAAAGCCCACAGATAGATCAAAACGCGTCAGAGTGCTTGCGCGCTTAACCTACAAAATGACAAGAAGAACATGGTTGCTCATAAGAATTCAAGGAGATTATAGATGATCGCCGAGGTATGGATTGTCTTATGTGCTTCCAAATATGGATATATCGGAATTGGGTTTGTCTCAATGCCTTGTGCTGCTTGGAAATTAAGACCTGCACTTTGGTGGTCATCATGGTGCCCCATCTGAATAAAGCCTACCAACTCCAAGGTCTTATTTCAGAAAATGGTGCATAGACCTCAATAACTTCGAAAGCAGAGATCTGAACTTCTAATAGCATGGATTTTAAGGTGTACGACCTTTGGAAGAAATCCTATAAAGCCTTGCGTTTATTCATTTAATAATTCATGGCACATTGTTATATAGCGCAACGCAACACAAACTGGGTGTCAGTATAATTACAAGTAAAACAACAATGGAGAATGGAAATCACCTTGCAGAAAAATTGGAGAAAAACAAATTAAGATTGTCAAGTGAACTATGTGTTAGTACAGACCAGCCGCCCTAGGAGGACCCGTGGAAAATGACTTATTAAAAAGGAAGATTTGAGAGCGAGGTGGACTTGGGAGGTGAAGCAGGAAATGTTTAAGGGGGTGAATAATCTCAGGAGAGGAGTTTGGTCTATGGTGAGGATAGAAAGGCCAGCTATGGGAAGAGGATTTAGATGAGGATGTCTCCTTACATAACTGTCATATTCTGGGGGAATAGATCTCTGAAAATGTGTTCTCATGTTCATTTGGTGCATGCAGAGAGAAAATCACAGCGCCCCACTCACTTGACCCATGAATGCCCATAAGTTGTGTGTTTCAATATGTGATAACATCACATGCATGCTCTGAAAAACCTGTTCTAAACATAACACATATTCCTGTATTTGGTGACCAGGAAATGGCGGCAGTAATGTGGTGTCCCCCAGTTATTACTCTCTAATCCACAGGCTTCCACTTTTTTTTGAAGTGATGACATTGGTCTGTTCTTCCGTATTCTCATTAATGATTCTCCCCTTATTTTCAGGCGTTCAGTTTGTTTACATTATAAGTTTCCATTCTGACCACTGTGCAAGGAAAGCGTGAGATGGCCACACTTTCCTTTTTCCCATCCCCCATGTCACAATTCAATGGATATGATTACTGGTGACAACATTTCAAATCTATTTAGTGATAAAAATAATGATTTTCTTAGTCTGAAGCAGCAATACTGCCTCCTAGAATAATTTTAGTTCTCCATCAATAGTTTCCCTATGTAGCATCGAATGCATTTGTATTTTGAGAGGTAGCTGTGCTGTATTTCGTATGCTCTATCCCCCCTCTGTCATTTTGCCTATAATGTTTACTCGTTTCCTTTTTGAAAATTCCCAAAAATCACTTCCTCCACTAGCTACCCTTCTGTTGTCTACTGCAACAAATACTGTTGATAAATTAAGCAGGATCTAGATTTCGAATTGTCAGTGGACAGAAGGGAAAGTCCATAAAATGTAGAAACTACACTGTGACATTGCTCCTTGGATTTTACTGCCCAGTGATTTTGAAGTAGATAAGAAATATTCATGAACAAACACACGGAGATCACAGTCAGCTTTCGACCGGTCGTCTTTAAATCTGACTTAAGATGTCCTAGATTTTATTTAAACTGAAAATGTTTTTGGTGAACAGCATGTGTTATGCTGAGACTGCTGATACACCTTCTTCGGATGGTCTGATGATACTCACCAGAAATCAAGGCCAGCACCGTACATTATTAGTAAAGACAAAATCAGTACATGCGCCATATACATGTGTGATGCTGACACCTGGTCTTCCCTGCGAACCTGCTGGAAGCACTGGTATATGGTCTCAACCTTAAAAAGTGATGGAAAGCTCAGAAAGGTAACTAAACCCACATTGCATCGTGTTTGGTCTTGGATACCTCACAATTACACACAGAACTATTGTTAAAGGAATGACACTTTGAGGTTCTATTTTTAACAGGTACAGTGCATTTAAAAATAGAAGCCACTCACATTAATCTGACAATGAATTTCGGTTGGTGGAGCCTGTCATGCCTCATAGGCTGCCAAGGTCTGTAAAGTCTGCCTTCCTTCTGGGCTGTCACTATGCTGCCGCAGATGGCTTTGGTAAAGAAGCAGAGGGAGGTGCTAATCTGGGACGGTCCTTTGTGTGGTATGTCAGCTTCAAGTGGCTTTCGAACTCTGGAAACTGCTACTGGCTTTATTTTGTTCTGGCCCTCAAAATCCTAACCACCCTGAATACTTTATCTGACACTGATTGGAAATGCTCTCAGAATATTAGGAGATATATATTCTATATTATTATATTAATAGAAGAGCTCAACGCAACTATCCAGATTATTTTAACAGCATGTTCTGTCATGTGGTTGATGAATGTCGCACAGATTGCTACTAAAGTGGAAATAGTTCCATGATTTATGTGCAGCTTTTTATTGTTTTCACTGCCATATGTCAAAGTCTTCAGCAGGCTGAACATCTGGGATTGTATCATGATTGCCGTTTTCTGCGCTAAGCCAGCGTACATGGGGCCTGTGCGCTTCTTGAGCATATATATTAACTGGAAATATCTCTGAGTTAATGCAGGTTTTACAGGCAACAGGGCTGAGCAACACAGGGCAGTAATTGTCTCTTTGTGTTGCCGAATTCCGCCGTCAGAAAAGCTGCATTAACTCGGGATTAGTTCGAATTAATGTACGTGCTCAAGACAGCAAAGTTTTCTTAATATTTTCTATAAAATGGAGGAAAATCCACCGATGGATTCGCCTCCAGGTTCAGCACATCCTCTAGAAAGCACCGTACACGCACCGCAGCATAATCTGCCTTGTGAAGTTTTTTTTTATATGAATGTGAAAATATGTCGATCTTTTAGAGAAGGCACTTGGAAGACGTCTAAGATTGGATTAATTAAAACATCATAAATAAAATAAATTAGCTACAATTCTTTATAGAGCACTCATCGGCTACTCAGAAGTTCTAATTAATCACTATTGCAAGCCTACATTAACATCGGCTTCATAAAATGTTTGGCCTGTTTCCTTTTATGCATACTCTTGTGACGAATCTCAGTACTGTAACCCTGCCAATCATCATTTTTTTCTGGAAGCAAACGAAACATTCCTGCAGCTTAAAATGTGAACTCGCTTTGGCCCTATAATCATTTCTACATTCTGGCCTCCTTTGTGTTTTTTTCGTGAGTGCTTATTCTTCATTATGCTGCAAAATTAATTTCAGCTTGCTGCTGATACATTTAAATTAAATTATACAAAACTTGCCTGACTTTCACAAGTTGTCATAGCTAGATCTGAGGCTTTTAACATGCTGGTCTGCTACGAGATATGTGCTTGATATCAAACTATTGGTACATCAAAGAAAAAAAAATCATGGGAGATGTAGAAAATGGAGAGCCATTGTCTTGGAAATCAGGACTCTAGTTGGCAGATGTTTGCACTCTGTTCAAGTAGGGACCACAATCCTAGTCAGGGCAAGCAAGACACACCCTCAAAGTTTTCCTGTGCACACCCTCAAGTAGCTTGGCACAGAGGAGTCAGGCTAAACTAGAGGCAATGTGTAAAGTATTTGTGTACACATACAGTAACACAGTGAAAACGCCACAAGAGGCCTCCACACCAGTTTAGAAAAATAGCTAATATTTATCTGAGTCAAACAAGACCATAACAACAAAAATCCAACATACACAAGGCAGTTATGAATTTTTAAAGATTAAATCAAAATGCAGTGCTGTGCTTAGAAGACAATAGCTCCATCCGGAACTATCTGGTCATGCAAGACTGGAGCAAATCCCAAAGTGCAGCCTGACCGCGATGGAGTGCGGGCCGGGTAGAGGAGTCACACAGACCCGCTGACAGTACCTTTGTTGAGTTGTTGCTTGATAACGATCCGTTGATCCAGGGGGAGGGAATAGGTCGTACTGGTAAGCGATGCGTCATTTCCTGATTGGGCTATGTTGTTGATGTGTCGATGTCCAGAAGCGATGAGTACTGGTTCAGAAGAATCGGTGCTGTGTCGGCCAAGCAGGGGCTGCGTTGTAAGTTGGGGTCATTGCATCATGCAGTTGGCGAACGATGCCCACGGCTTTGGTGCAGGCAGCGGCAAAAAATTGTAAATTAGCACTTGTATAGCGCACTACTCACCCGTTAGGGTCTCAAGGCGCTGTACTCATACCGCTATGGAACCCCTCCTGGCTTTTCCCTGTGAGGCGCCCACTCCTGAGCACCCCCAGGGTGAAGCCAGGCATCCAAGCGCTGTTGGGGCCGTTGTGGAGATTAAGCAAGCTATTGCCCAGAGTTGCAGAGTGGGACCCATAAATTAGATTAGGCACCGAGGCGAGAATTATCTGGTCAAGGGGAATTGAGCCCAAGACCTGCCGAAGCGGGACTTGAACCCTGGTCTTGAGCCAGATCTCTGCTTCAGGGTCTGCCGCTCTAACCATTGAGCCACACTTCTCCACCAGGCGTTTCCACAGCGGGATGTGTTGCTTCCAAGTGACACAACAGTGTTATTGCATCAGTTCTTGTGTTGCAGCACCACACTCACCTTAAAGTGCTCTGGACTGGATTTGGCACCACTTGGCAGGGCAGGACTTTGAGCAGAGGAGTCGAGGTGCCTGCAGCAAGATGCAGGTGAAGTCTTTAATGTCCCTGAGACTTCAGATACCAGAGGCAAGCTCAGTCATGCCCTGGAGAAACTTTAGATTGCAAGATGTAGAGAGTTAGATCCAGTCCTTTCACTTCCAGACAATAAGTAGCAGGCAGCAGGCCAACACAGCAGAGCAACCATCAAGGTCCCGCCTGACAATACTGAAGTCCTTCTTCCTGGTAGAATGTCCTCAGTCCAGAAATGTTTCGAGTATATGGTGTCAAGAGCAGTGGTGGCTGGTGACTTTTCAGAGTGATGGGGCATAAATGTTAGGAGTAAGTTTGACTTAGTGCGTGAGTGTAGTGAGTGAGGTCGATGAACATT